>NC_136462.1:203574053-204165792 GCF_902686455.1 Sciurus vulgaris
CCTCAGGAGCAGCAGCCAGCCATGGGCAGGACGGCAGGCTCTCAGAGAGCTGTCTGCACCTGCAGAGGCCTTTCCCAGGCCAGCTGTGCACCTGCAGTTCCTGGCCCATACCCCACCACCATCTCAGAGGTCCCAGGACACTTGAGGGGTGCAGGCATTTGGGCTGAACCGTCCGGCCATGAGCCTGTTCTGGATTTACCCCAGGCTGGAGGCTAGGAGCAGGTGGGTCCTGGGCCCTGCTCCAGTGGGTACAGGCCCTGCCTTCAGACTTTGCACTTGAGAGGCCAAGAAAGACCCTCTGTCCTCCTGCCCAGTACCACATCAGGGACTTCTGGGCTCCTGCCCCAAAGGGTCCATCTTAGGGAAACCCCAAGTGGACAAGGGCACTAATTGAGGGGCTCCTGAGTCTACAGAAGAGCTGGGGCCTGTCCCTGCCCAGCAGAGGCACTGACCACCTGGCCAACAATTGCCAGTTTCCCCTGGAAACAGGCTTCCTTAGTGTCTATGGTCAGACGTCAGGGTCAGTCACTACTCTGGAGTCCTTTCTACTTTCACCAGCCTCAAATCCTGTCCAGAGAAAGTCTCAGTGCTGGCCCCAACCCCACAGAGAGGCCAGTTCCACCCCACTGTCCCCACGAGTCCTGGCAGGGAAGACACACGGGGTGACACGAGGAAGTGATCTGAGCCCTGCCCCGAGGCATGGGTACTGGGCCGTTGCAGGTACCCAGACCTGTGTGTCTGCCTGGCCCAATCCCACCCAGGGGATTTCCCAGGCTGCCCGCCCTGCAAACGTTCCTGTGGGCCAGACAGGCTCAGTCCCAGTGGTGGGGTCAGGGCTAGATATGGCCCCCAGAAAGGCCAGGTGACTGGGGTGACTTCCAGGTCTGAAGTTCAAACTGGGAGATGCTGAGGACAGACAGTCCATCCCAAGGGAAGAGCAGTGACCACTGCCCTCCCCTCATGCCTCCCATAGTGCATCTGGAAGATCATCCGGAGCCCTCCACTCGCCACCACTGCAGCCATTACGGGTTCCATTAGCAGGAAGGGAGCCCACTCATTCTTAATCAAATAGGAACGTTTGTAGGTCAGACAGACACCCTGGGGCCTGGCTGGGGCTGTGGGCAGATGGTCGGGGCAGGAGTGGAGGGCTTCCTTTCACTTCATGCGTGAGTGCTGTGGGAACTGCCACCGCCCAGGCCCGCCCGGCCCAAGGCTGGAGACCCATCCCTGGTGATTCCCATCAAATAGAGCCAGTGGAGCAGGACTGCCCCAGCTCAGGGACCCCAGAGAGGGTCCACAGGAGGTTCTCTGGAGGCCACTCCCTGCCATGGCCAGCCCTGGAAAGCCAGCCGGCTTCCAAGCATAGCAAACCGTCCACATGAGATTTTGGCTCAGCTTCTCAGAAGCCTGACCACAGGCTGCTGGCCACAGGGCTGAGGAGCCAGCTTTGTCCATGGGGCACAGCTGCAGGGCAGGGCCGAGAAGGGTGGGGCCGCGCTAGAGCCTCCCACCCCCTGGCTAGCCCAGCCCGACCCTGACCGGCCGGGCCCTGAGCTCACTTGTTGTAGAGGACGATGTCCGGCCGCCAGATGAGCTCAGAGGGGATGCGGATGGAGGTGACGTTCTCATAGTCCCCGGGGTCCCAGCGCAGCTTGTAGTCACGCCACTCCTGCCGGGGACAGAGTGTGGGTGAGGTCGCTCAGGACAGAGGGCGGGGCAGGTGGCCCTCCCCACTCACCTGCTTCACCCACACGTTTGTGGTCATCATCTGGTTCTTCTCGTCCTAGGGCACAAGCAGGAAGGAGCTTGAGGGTCCCTCGGGGACAGGACACCTCTCTCTGGTCTGGTCCCCGCCACAGCACACAGCAGCCAGGGCTAGACCTCAGGAAGGAGTGAGCACCTTGTCCCTGGAGGCAACCAAGCCCAGGATGGTGGCCGAGGGTCTCAGGGATGGGGACAGGCCCCTGAGCTTTGCTGAAGGAAACTGGGCACAGACTTGTCTGACCATTGCCTCCTTGGCTCTGATGGGCTCCCAGGCTGCTTGTGGGTGGACCCTGCCAGCCATATCACTCCTCCCACTCACTGCCCAAGCTGGTCCCCTCCCTGGCAAGACACTGAGGACTGGGCAGGACGTGGAGCAGAGTGCGCGTTACAAGGCCTGGCCTCAGGCTCCTGCCACCCAACCCCGTCCCCACACAACCTGCCGGGTGTTTGAGGAGCCTGGGAGTGGGCAACGGCCTGCCCCATCCCGCTGGGCACTCCAGGGTCCTGGGAAGAGGCTCCACGGCAGCTGGACACGGCCCTCCTGCCCTGGCGACCTGCAGCATCAGTCCCCAGGTTCCCTGGGGACCCAGAGACGCGTCCCCGCGCTTGCTGGCATATGTCATGAGGACTCAACACAGGTTCTGCAGCCTCCTCTGCACTGCGCCAGGCTGTGAGCTAACATGCAGCATGCAGGCCCTCCCTGCCCAGACTGAGACCCCACACGGACACCTCCAGTGAACACACAGATGGGCACAGGTGGGCTGGGGCCAGTGGGCCCCAGGCCCCAGCACCTGGTGGGCATGCACGGCAGGCAGACACAGGCACCCTTCCACTCACAAAGGGCCAAGGCCTTGGTCAGCACCCTGCATGTCAGCACACATGTGTACAGTTCACGAGTGTCTCAGCCAGCCCCAGGGCAGAGAGCTGGAGACTTGACCTGGGTGTGCCCGGGGCCTCAACTGGGCTGAGAGGCAATGGCGCGACCCCAGACAGGCCGAGTGGAGGCCAGGCAGTGGTTGCAGACCAGGAGTCCTGTGCCGCCCGTGGCTGCCTCTGCCAGTCACTGCTTTGCAGCCAAGTATGTAAACCTCAGCAGGGTGGGTGAAGCCCATGCATCCTGCCCAGCCCAGCCACGGACACTGCAGGAGCCCTTTGAGGGCCAGTGCCAGGACACTGAGGGTGGAGGTTTAAGCGCTGGCTCTGAACATGGACCAGGTCTCTGTGCAAGTCCAGATGCTGGGATGCTCGCCACTCGGCCTGATACATCACAGCTGCTCGCAGCAAGTCAGGACAGCACAGCAGGGTGGCAGAGGGCTGCCCACATGCACGGGCCAGCCTGGAACACTGGCAGCCCCTCCCTCATCAGCAGACCCACGGCCAGATCCTGGCAGGCATGGGCCAGGCCTGGGGGATGCTGCACACAAAGTGAAGGAATGGGCACAGGTTCCATCTCTGGCTGCTAAAACTCAGTGTGACACACCAGGCTGTGCAAAGCCACCTGGCCAGTTGCCCCAAGTTGGGTCCCACCCCAGCGAGGTCACTGAGCATGGCTGGGAATGCTAGGCATGAAGCTGGCACCTCTGCCTGGCAGAGGCCCTGGGCTTCCTGCTGCTACCTGTCTGGCTATGACACTCTCTCCAACAGCTCCTCCCACCCAGAGTCCTTGGCTTCAGGTCACACAGAGTTGGCAGCTAACATTCTGTCCCACCAGCCATGGCCAGACACAGTCACAGTCAGGTGTCCCCTGCCCATCCCAGCTGCCCTCCTTAGAGCCCTTTCCTTCAAGGCGACTCAGTAGCCATGTGTGATGGCCGGGCCCCCACACCTACCACGTCAATGAGCTGGGCAATGGACAGGCCGAAGCGGACCAGGACCACATCTGAGATGTTGGCCACTGGGCGGGACCACTTGTTGTAGCCAGAGAAGAGTGCCTTCAGGAGCCGCTCCTCTGCGTGGGCCCGGGTCTCTGCAGGACTGCTCACTGCAGGGAGAGGCAGGCAAGTGGCCCAGGACAGGTGGCCGTCCGGGCTGCCCACCCTCAAGCCAGCCCCTCCACCCACATCCTCTGCCTCCATCCCTCACACGTCACCGCCCACCTCAGCTCCCCTGCACAGGCCACCTCTGGCCTGGGCTGCCCTGCCCGGGGTCAATGCCACTCTCTCAAGGGAGCCTTTTCCAGGCCACACGTCTCACTGAGAAGCCAGATGATCGATCCCCAAGCACTGATCTGGGTATTCTCCCCAATGGACAGTGGCTTCAGAGGGAAGGGCTGCATTTCCAGTGACCAGAAGAGACAAAGGGCAGGAGCAGAAAGCAGCACAGGGGGTGGGAGCAAGGGCATGGGGGCCAGCAGGGGCAGGAAGAGGCAGAAAGCGGGGCCAGGATCCTGCCCCTCGCAGGAGAGCTTGCCTCCAGAGGCTGCAGGGAACAGTTATGGCTCAGAAGGAGCTCTGCTCTGAGGTCTGGTGGGGGTGGGGTGTGTGCCCACCCTGATAAAGAGCCTGACACCCTAAGGGCTGCAGGCCAGCGGTGTCCTTGCACCGGCACACGGAGCCCTGGGTGAGCCCCACTCTGTAGCCTGGGGAGGGGTGCCCCATTCGACCCACTCCCCGTTCTCTCCTCTCCCTGGGGGGTCTGGGGGCCTCCCTGCCTCCCCTGCATGGCTGCATCATGGAGAGAGTTGGGGAGAGGGAAGGGAGATCCCTGCTTTCTGCTGGATCTTGCTCACCTGAGGGTCAGCGGCAGGTCCCTAGGAGGTCCTAGATCCCTAGGGACCTTCTATTTCTAGACCTCTTGGGACCCTTGACTCCAGCCCAGAGCATCATCCCTCACCCTGTTCTTCCTGGTCCCTTTACCAGTAAAGTGCAGACTGCTTTTCATCACGAGGCGGGGGTTAAATTCCCTATGGGAAGCTCCTCAGTGGGGTGGAGTGCGGGGCTTCCCAGAGGATGGGAAGGGGGAGAGCTGGAAAGACCCTGAGGGGCATGAAAGGTGGGGTGGGGCCTCCAAGTGCAGAGGCCACTGCTGACCCCCTAAGCCAGAAGACGTGGGGTCTGCAGGGGATTTCGGCCGGATGGATGCACCTCTTCGCCCCACCTCTGTCCAAGTTGGAGGTTCTAGATCCAGCTCTGGGAATGCTGCGGAAACCCCCACATACCCCCGCCAACCCCTCTCTCGGCATTTGCGGGAGGATGACTCCTTCCGCGCAGGGCTCAGCCTGCGCCGCAGGACAGCCTGTGCCTCTCGCGGGTGGTGGGGGGGTCTCAGTGGCCTCCCGGTTGCGCGCACCCGCGGCTTGGCACAACAGCCAGGAGCCTCCCCTCCTCTGGCCCCGAGGTCCTGGGCACCCGGACCGAGGCGAAGGGGCCCGTTCAGCGCCCCGAAACTTACCGGGCAGGAGGCCGGTCCCCAGGAGCAGGAGCAGCAACAGCAGCAGCGGCGCCCTGGGGCCCCGGAGCTCCATGGCGCACCGATCCGGCTCTAGACGCGGGCGGCTCCCGGTTCCGCCGCGCCCCGCTCCGAGGCCCGCGCGCACCCAACTTCGCGCCCCGCGCCGCTGGCGACTGGTCCCCCAGCTCTACTCGACCGCTCGTCCCGCGGGGCGCGGCGGCGGCGGGGCGGGCGTGCTGGGATGTGAGCTCCGTGGCGCGGCCCCGCCCGGACCTGCCGCCTCCAGCCGCTGGGAGCGGGGAGGAGGGGGAGGGAGGAGGAGGAGGAGGCAGGAGGGAGAGCAGGAGGAGGGGGCGGATCGCGCCGGAGGGGCGTGGAGGCTGCGGCGGGCCCCGCCTGGGGGTAAAGTTTCCTGGTCCTACCGGGGCTCGGGACACGCTCGAGTCCGGGGTGGGGACCCCTTGGTCACTGCGTGCGACTGGGGGATCCCAGGCAGTCCGGACCGCGGTCTCTCACCCTGGTCTCCAGCCCTGGACTCCCCCGGGGCCTGCCGGAGGTGAAGGGCGCGCGTCCAGGGCTCTGGGCGCCAGGAGGGCGCCCGCACGGTTCTGGCTAACTCCATCACCCCACGCCGCGTTAGCGCGGCTGTTGGCAGTTGGGAAATGACAAGTGTCTCACCCTTCTCCCCTGGCAGACGCTGGGGAAAGAGCCCCTCCCCACCGGCCTGTCCCCCACGGCCCCGCCCCCATACCCAGCCGCGGAGAAACCCAGGCCCTGCTGCCCGCCTTTCTGGGCAGAGAAAAGACGCTCATAACCCCGCCCGCTGGACCCTGAAACTCCCCGCTCCGGCCCTCAGCAGTGGCCCTCCAGTACAAAGTGGGCAGTGGGTGTGGGGCCACAGGACAGGGGCTCCCACCAGGTGCTTGGAAAACAGATCTTTAGACCCGGATTGGACGGTTTGCTTGTATAGAGATGCCCCAGCAGGCTGCCCCAGGGATGGTGTCCACCCTGAGGGAGTCCCAGGTGATGCCCACACACGCACCGGTGCTGGGGGGAGGGTGCCTGTGTGACTGAGCCCGGTTGCAGAGGAGAGGGAGGGTCCTGCTCTCCCCTGGAGTCCCCGTGGTCACCCCACCCCAGGCTCCGCACCACCTGCCACAGCCACAGGACTAGACCTCAGGTCCGGGTTTGGGGCACAGGGACTGGAGGGGTCCCTGTTCTTCCCTCCAAGGCTACTTGGAGCAGAGTGTCCCTCGGCACCTCCCTAGGCTGCTCCTGCCCCTGCCCCACCTCTCTCCCAGCTCTCCGCCCTGCCTGCCCCCTCTGCCCTCATACCCTCTGGGTTCAGGGCTCGCCACCCACACACCTGCTCTGGGCCCCCAGTGCTCTTCCAGGTCACCAGAGGCTTGTGTCCGCTGTGGGAAGGCTTCAGAATGCTCAGGGGCAGCTCAACGGTGACCATCCCTCAACATGGCCATTGCTCCTTGTCTGGGCCTGTCTAGGTGCTGACCCAAGTAATGTGGATACTGGCTCACTGGACTCCCACAGCACCCTGGGATGGGCTGTTCACTTACCCCTGCTTTGCCCGAGAAGAAACAGGCACAGAGAGGTTAAGCAACTAGTCCAAAGTCAAACATTCAGTTGTGAGATTCCAAAACAGGCCTCCCTGCTTCAGGGTCAACACCATGATCTCCTAGCCTCAGGTGAGCATGTCCTGGGTGTCCATGGCCCATGCTCTTGCAGTCTCGTCTGGAGCCAGGAGAGGCCTGACCACACCCTTACACAGCTCCCACAGGGCTCATCGCCCCCCAGGCCAGGCTACCTGGCCTTCCCCTAACCCTGGAACTCGACCCAGCCCTCCTCAGGGTCCATGAAGCCGCTCCAAGAGCTGATTCTGTGCTAGGGATCAGGAAGTTTGTGAGGTCTGCAAATGTGGACCAACACAGCCGGGGCCCCTGCCTGGGGTGTCGGGCAGGGAGCAAGCGTGCAGGAGGCCCCGCCTCGCCCAGGACACTCCCCCGGCTCCTGCACGGAACAAGGGGGTGGTGAGGCTGGTGACCACCCCTGGAGAGCCATGGCTGGTGTGCCCGTGGCCCTGCTCCCTGCTGTCAGGGGCACATCGCTGTGTCTCGCTGGGCGAAGCGCAGAGAGACCCCACAGCCTCCTGTTACCAGAGAGGCCACCACGCTCTGGCCCCTCCTGGAGTCTCTCCAACACCTCGTGCCTGTGAAGAGGGCTGCTGACAGCTCTGGCAGTGAGAATGTGGGCGTGGGCAGGGCCCCTCGCTGCCGACGAGGTGGTCTGCCTGGCAAGCCCAAGGCCAAGGGCTGCTTTGTTCCCACATCCGAGGCCAGCCAAGGCCTCCTCTGGTGAGGAGGTCCTCTGGTCCTCAGGACTTGTTGACCTTGGGGCCTCCTTCCGTGTCCTGCTGGAGTCAGGGAAGGAGTGAGGTGTGCTGGGAGCCCTGGGTGCTCACTGCAGGGGGAGGCACACAGCACGGCCTGGAGGACGTGGCGTCCCCTCCCACCAGACGCTGGGAACTGCCTGGGAAGTCTGGCACCCACTTTCAGAGACCCCTGGTCTGGGGTGCAGCCCAAATCTGTGATCTCTCACAGCCCAGGCAACTCTGAAGCAGAGGCTGCAGACAGCGCACTACCAAGACAGACTTGAAGCAGCCTGACCAGGGCTCGGCTGGGCGCTCCGTGTGAGCTGGGGCCCTGGGGCAGGGTGGGGGCGCCAAGGGCTGCTCAGCTCTGCCTTCCCCTTTGCTGCTCCTAACCAGGCAGGCTTTGCACCCAGCTCCCCCAGGCCCTGCAGTCCCAAACAGTGGCCCTCGTGCTAAGTTCACAGGTGCGTGCACCCAGAGCCCAGTTGAGGCCAGCAGGCCCATGTCTCCTGGGGACCAAGGCCAGGCTAGGGTCAGCTCCGCCCTCAGGCCTCGGCTGCGTGCCCCAGCTCACACACATCTGTCCCCGCCTGGTTGGCTCTCCCTGTGGATTTGCTAATGCAGGAGGATTAATGGAGTCTAACTCATTAATTTGCAGGCCCCTCCCTCCCCACCTGCTGGCCTGAAAGCATTGTGGCGGGAACCTAGTAATCATGGCAGATGAATTCGGTTCTTAGTGCAGGCCCCAGAAAGGAGAAGTGTGATTCGCAAGCTCATGAGCCTGCTCTGGGGAAAGGCTGAGTCCAGAGTCCAGAGCCCAGCATCCCTGGCGGGGGGTGTGTGGGGGGGGGTGGAGCAGGCTCCTTGCATGCCTTCCCCACCCCACCCTTGCCCCAGGGCTGTCGCCCCTCCAGGCTACCACTGCCCAACTGGACAATAGTTTCAGCAGGCCGGTCTCTGAGGGCCCCTCCCTCTGCCCTCTACCCTCCACCCTGTGCAAGGACATTTCCATGGTAACCATCTGCTGGCGTGAACAGGGACTCAGTAAAGGTGTCTGCTCCGGGGAGCGTTGCCGGTGCAGTTCTGGGCAGGCTGCCCCGAGGAGCCAGGAGCCCTCAGCAGTGGGAGGGGGCTGAGGAGGGGCAGCAGAGGCCACAGGGCTGACCACACATGCAGGGGCTTGCTGGGACCTGCTCTCCATGGCCCAGTGGGCTTCCGCCTTTCCCCAGTCCCCACTCACAGAAGGGCGAGTCCCTTTCCTCTCCTGTGGAAACCTCTGCCCGCCAGGGGACATTGCACCTGGGCACATCCTAGTCTCCCTGGACAGCCCCAGAAGCGCTGGGCAGGAGGCAGGGTCTGCCCGTGCTCCCCAGTGAGGTTCCCCAGGTGTGCTCTCTTCCCCCCCACCCCCAGCAGGCTTCTCCTCCCTGTGCTCTTCACAGCAAACTGGCTGCCCCCGACTCTGTCCGCACGAGGACACAGGAGGGGCTCTTAGTGAGGTGGGGTACTGTGTCCAGGGCAAGACTAGAGAAGAATGAGAGGGAGGGATGGGCACGAGAGAATCCCTGCTTTGGGGGCTGGGTCCAGAGTGGGCCCTGTCCTGTGCACACCCTAACTGGACTTGGGCTAAGAGGGCCCATCCTTGGGCTGGTCCTCAGCTTATATGCAGGAGAGAAGAGGTGAGCCCAGGAGAGAGTGAAACCAAGTCTGGCCAGGCAGGAGCAGGGACGCAGGCCTGGCCCTCAGAGGCCCTCTCTCCCCTCCTCAGTGATGAGTCCTGTGGTGAAGCCTCTCTGGGCTTGGCAGGGCCTCCACCTTCCCCTGGATGGGCTGTCCCACTGCCCATGGCTGCCCCCAGGGCTCTTTCTGGGACCTCTCTCTGGGCACCCAGGCCTGGGTTTGGTGGGGGGCCATGCAGACAAGCTGAGGCTTCCCAAGGGACAGGCTGTGCCCAGCGCCCGGGCTCCCTCCTCAGGCAGGTGCCCTCCTGGGCCAAAGAGGCCTTTGCCCTTCAGGGCTGGCTCCCTGCTCACAGCCCCATCCAACTGCTCGGTGCAGGAAGAGCCTCCCTCGGGCTGTTGGGAGAGGGGCCGCTGAGCCGCTGCCTTCACCCATTTCTCCAGCAGAATTTCGGAAACCAAGTGCAAAGGAAACATGAAAATTGGGGCCAAAGTCTTCTCCTGACGCCTTTCTGCTGCCTCCAGGGCAGCTCCTTCCACCCCAGGCCCGTGCAGGGCCACCCCCAAGGCCAGCAAAGGCTGCAGAGATGTTGGGCTGACAGCCAGGGTTGCAAGGTCAGCGTCACAACCTGCAAACCCCAGAGGTGGAGATACGGGCAGTTCCGGTGGGAGCAGAGCCCAGGTCTTCCTGACACAGGGTCCTCCCAAGCCTGTTGAGGCCCTGAAGCAGAGCTGTGGCGGGCCTCGGCCTGGGGGCGCTGCGGGTGCAGCCTCACTCCCCACCAACCCGGGGCTCCAGGGCTCCTGGCCTCGCAGCCCCACCTCCCTGGGCTTCCTGTGCGTGGACCTGTCTTCTCAGACCTTGCTCTGGGCTCCAGTTTCGCGGCCAGCGCGCCTGCCCCTCCTCCACGCCCCAGCCGCCTCTCCTAAGTGGTTAATTATCTATAAACACTGAGGAGCCGCTGGAGTAATGAATGGGAGCCCAGGTCTGCCTCCAGTCTTGCTGCTGGCTCAGGGAGTGCTCCCTGGCCGGCCTCCAGAGCTGCCATTCAAACCCTGGCTCTGCCCTGCCCCCGTGACCTCAGGCACGTCCCCCGCTCCCTGAGGGGTCCTCAGCCATGACGTGGGCAGTGATGCTGGTCACCAGTCCTTGTGAGGATGGAGGCAGGGAGCAAGGGCCAGGCTCCCTGCTCCTGGCACACTGGGACCTGGGCCGTCGCTGGCGCCTCCTGGCAGCTCTGTTCCCGGGGGAGGTCCCTGTGTGGGGTGTGTACAGGGGAGGTCTCTGTAGGGTCGCAACTCAAGGACCCTCAGAGTCCAGGCGTACGACCTGTGGGCCAGGCCAGGTGTGGTTCAGCCCAGACCTGTGCCGCCTCACCTGGGGGCTCTGCCATCGCGCAGGGGCTGCTGGGCATCCACCCCGTGTTCATCAGGCCAGACCCCATTCATGGCTCAGCCCCAGCAGCAGGCCTCCTGACCTCTGCCCACTCCCAGTCTGGGGGTCGCAGCCTGGCCCCTGGGGCTGGCCTGAGGCTGATGCACCCTGAAAAGAACTGTCCTGACAGGCCACCGCGCGTAGAGCCCTTTGTCTTGGCGGCCAGGCCGGCTGCCTGTGAATGATGTCCAGCCCAAGCCTTCAGCAGCCACCTCCAGCGGTGGGGTGGGGGCGGGGAGGGCCCAAGGCTGCGTCCCTGCAGGGGGTGGGGCCTGTTCCCAGTCTCTGCATGTGACAGTCCCTGGGCCGGCCAGGGATTGAGTGACCCTCCAGAGAGAGCGCTGTCTTCCTGCCATACTCTCTTCCTCCTCCTCCTCCTCTGAGTCACCTTGTGAGCCACCCTTGTGGCCACCTTGTCCTCTTGTGACCCAGGCCTGCCACTGGGTGGAGAAGCGGCCCTGTAGCTGAGGCCCATGGAGCTGAGGCCCAGACACCCCAAGGCCATCCTTGCTGGGCAGATGGAAACATCACGTCTGGGTTTAGCACAGTGCTCCCACAGAACTCCAATACCCGGGAGGGCCGACCCAGCTGGGGCTGGCCCTTGGGGCAGACCCGTCTTCCACCTGGGTTCGTCGGGTCACACGAAGGCCATGACTGTGTCCCCCAGCCCTCCTCCTGTGAGCACTGGCAAGGAGCTGTGTGTGCTGGTCCCCGGGGGCCTAACTCTGGTGTGTGGGCTCTAGCACAGCCCATGTGCAGAGGTCACCTGACAGCTACCAGGACATCCAGGAGGACGGATGGGGCTCTCACTTGCATGTCTTACCAGACCAGGACTTGGCCATTGCCCTGGAAGTCCCCAGGCTAGGGTCCCTTTGCGGGTGGAATCAGGATTTGAACCTCAGAAAGTGCCCGCCTGCCTGAGGGCCTTGAGACATTCAGGCCCCTGTTGGCTGCAGGATGTGGGGAGGGTCTGTTTGCTGTAGGAGGCAAGCTGAGCCCTCTCGGCCTGCCCTTTCACCCCAGGCATAGCACCCCAGGCCCTGCTTTTGGTGTATGTGTGAGCCACAGCACCCCAAGTCAGGAGACCCAGGCCCAGACCTGGCTCTGCTCCTCCAGCCACAGGACCTGGGCAAGTCCCCACCCCCCAGCTCAGCCTCACCGCAGCAAAGGTAGAGAGCTGGCATTGCAGAGGCTCTGCGCGCAGGGGACCTGGCTTAGGGGAGGGTGTCTGCATGGTGGCCCCTGGTCCCTTCCCACCTCTGCCCTGCTGGACCACCTGAACAAGCACAGCTCCTGGGAGCCACAAGGCAGGGCTGGGCACCCTTGCTGGACCCTCCAGGCCAGTTCCCTGGGGACCCATCCCATGAACAGGCTGGAAAAGGCAGTGGTCAGAGCCCAGGCCAGTGATGTGCCTGCCATCTGTCACACTACAGGGCTGGGCTGGGTGGCCACCTGACTCCAGTAGGAGTCAGGGGTGGGGGTTTTTCTGGGGCCACAGTCAAAATGAGGCCCCGCAGTGGACAGAACAGGAAGCCCTGGGCAGGCTGAGGCCAAAGCCAGTAGGATGGTTGAGGGCTGGAGACTGAGAGGCAGGGTGGCGTGACAGATCCGTTTCCTGTGGATGAGCACAGGGTACGTGTGCCCTGTGTGTGTGCCCAGGTGTGTGTTCAGGGGAGTGTGTGTGGGTTGTGTGCATGAGCATGTGCCCAGGTGGGGAGTGAGCTGTGTCCCCCTCACTTCTACCCCATGCTGGTGCCCAGCTCTCCTGGGAGGGGCCCTGCAGGGAAGGACAGCCCCCATCTGCAGCCTCACCTCCACACTCCTTGGGTCTGGGGTGGGGGGTTCCACAATGCTGCCTTTTCTGGCCTGTAATTGTGGGAACTCAGGACTCCAGGCCCAGGGGCTCATTCAGAGAAGACGCTTCCAGGCAGCTAGGTTTTCTGATCAGCACACTGCTCCAGAAGGGAGAGGAGGCAGGGCTGTCCTCGCCCCCCGCACCCTTGGTGTCCCCAGGCATTTGGCCTTCTCCTCCTCCCAGCACTGGAGGCCTGAGACTCCAGAGGCCCTTGGTGAGCCCACAGCCTGCGGCTCAGACACCTGCGCTGTCAGCAAAGCAGGTGCTTCTGGATGTGCTGGGTTGTGTCTGAGGCCACCTGACCACCAGCCCCTGCGTGGTCTTCCTCTGTGAGGTGCCCTCCCCAGCACTGCCCTCCCCAGCACCCAACATGGCCACCCTCTGGCCACCCCCGTCCCCAGGCTCCTCCCACGTGGGGGCTGGCCCCTCAGTAGTGTGTCCTTTTCCCAGTGCCCTCAAGCGCTGGCCAGACTGCAGCACAGTGGACGGCACTGGAGGGAGAGTGTCCTTGTGTGTCTCTGTGGCAGACTCATTTCCAAGCTGCCCAAGCCTGAGAAGCCTGTGCTAGGGTCCTGTGTGCAGGGGGCTGTTGCTGTCAAGCTGCAGGGTCCTGCTGTTCTAGGGGGCTTCTGACTCCTGGGGAGGAAGCAGCCCCCATCCTCGGAAAGGGGGGGCACCTTTCTTGGCTTGAAGCCAGAGATCTCCTGTGGGGACAGCAGGGCGAAGCTCGATGACATCCCATCCTCCCATGGCAAGGGAGCTGACCCTCACGGTCCCAACCTACCTGGGGAGGGCACTGGGGCCAGCCGTGGCAGCCCCAGAGGCCGGGATGGGGAAGCAGCCAATGGTGGGGAGCCTCAGAGAGCGAGAGGGGCCTCTGAGTGGCTGAGGTGCCCCAGACCAGGTCCAGGTCTGTGATGCAGGGAGGCCCAGCTGGGCTCTCTAGTGCCTCCCCCACAGGACAGGCACCTGGACACTCATCTCCGGCTCAGGAGCTGAGCCAGCCCTGGGCGAAGGTGACTTGGAGGAAGGGGCGGAGTTCACTGGCCAGGGCCCAGCTGGCGCCCGTGAACACGCGCGGCCCTCGTGGGCGGGCAGTGCAGGCTGCCGGGCGGGTGGCTAAGACCCACTGCCTGTGTGGAGCGCTTCCTCCACTTTCTGGAGTATCTGACATCTGTCACGCCAGACGGGTGGTCACAGCATCTGGGGTGACATTATTATTCTGTTACTTCCCTGTCACGGAAGTGAAGGCCACCTGGCCAGAGAGGGGGATGCAGGTCCTCTGAGGCCAGGGTTCTCCCCACCTCCTCCCACAGCTCAGACCTGGGCACCTGCGTCCAGCAGCTTCCTGACGCTCTACTGCCCCTCCTACCCCAGAAAGCGGGTGCCCCTGAGCTGTGGCAGCAGAGCTTCTGCTCCAGGGCTCAGCAGAGGCTCTGGTTCCTTATCGACAGACAGCTTGTCCTGCCTCCAGCCCAAGAGCCTGCGCTTCACACAGAGCCCAGGAGCCAGCACAGGTGTGTCCCGGCCACTCCCCGCAAGGCTACAGCTCCTGGGCATCCACGGCCTGGAGGGCATCTCTCGGAGCCTTCCTGACTGCCTTGAGCAGGGCCCATCATGCTTCCCGGCGGCTCTGTTCCGCCCCATCTTTTTTCCAGCGTTCGCTGAGCCTGCGTGGTCCCAGGGCCCACTGGCTTTCCTCTCTGAGGCACGTAGCACACCCTGCCCCATTCTCAGGGAGCCCTGGACCTTGTCCAGTACTGGTGGAGATAATTACCCTGACGTCTGTCTGCAGAGTTTAAATACGATTTCTCAGCATTGGAAAGAATTTTGGCCGTGGTATGTTTGGATGGGCTGGCACACACCACTTCCCTCTGGCTGGGCCCCATCAGGGATGGCCACTTCCCTTCCCGGTAGGCAGTTGGCACCAGTGACAGCTGTGGATATCACACACTGGAGCTCTGAACCTGCCCGTGGGGAGGGTTGCTGCCTCTTGGACACCTGGACGTCCCCACAGGCTGTGCTGGCCCAGAGGGCAGCTTGTTCTGAGGTGGTGCATGGAGCCTGGGCCTCTGCGTGGCTCCTGTGTGCTGCACCCAGGCTCCACTCAGGGAGGTGGACAGAGGCTCAGGGTGCTGGGACTGTGGCGGAGATGGGCACTGGCAGCAGGAAGACTGTGCCAGCCAGGGAAGCCACCAAGCGGGGAGGGCTCTGTGATCTCTAAAACAGAATTTCAGAGTGTCCGAGCTACGGGAGAGGGCAGGGACCCTGCGCCTTAGCACTCTCTTTGTGACGGTGGAGACCAGGCCAGCACCTGGTCCCCAGAGGTCTGCAGCGACCCTTGATCAGGCTGCGCTCTGGACCACAGATGCACAGCCGAGTCAGAGCTCCGGCCACAGTCAAGGTGGTCCCCATTTTCACTCAACCAACAACATCAGGGCATGTGACCAGCCCCACAGGGGCCTAGACCAAGCAGACACTGCCCCCACTTCAGAGCTCAGGTCCAGGGTGAATTTTGGGGCAGAGGGAGGGGACAACTAGAGCAATGATTTCACTGTCCTCAGCCCTGGAGGACCCCAGGGGCCTGCACAGTCCTGTGCTTTCCTGCTCTCTGCTCTCCAAGTTATGTGGCTGTTACTGGAAGATGGCAAGCCCCTGCCCATACACCTGCCCCTCGCTTCGCCTCACCTGGCACCGGGGTGCTCCCTGTGTGCAGCTCCTGGAGGAGAAGCTGCCTCCTAGGGGGCACGCTCTCACCCTCAGAGGCAGGGCTCTTCCCCAGGGCTGCATCTGCATCTGCCTTGGCCACCCCAGCATGCCTCGTGCATTGCTGAAGGAGGGAAGGACGGGCAGTGGTGGTGGACACAGGCTTCACGTGACTCAGTACCTACTGGGGAGCAGCCTTTCATCAACACACTCTGACAGCCTGATGGAGGAGCCCGCTCCAACACAGAGGCTTAACAGGAAGAACACAGAATTGACTTTTTATGTAGAAAATCTGCCCCAGGAAGACAATCCTGCACCCCAGGAGGGAGCCCAGGAACTGGACATGGACCAACTGACCGCAGGTGCTTGACCCCAGTCTTCTCCCTCAGTTAAGTGGCTCTGAGAGGCTTTAGTCAGTACCAGCTTCACGCTGGGCTTCAGCCCTGGTCTGGACTGCCAAGCGGCAGGGTCTTCAAGACAGCTCCCCGCTCCTCATGGTACAGCCCAGGGGGCAGCAGTCTCCTCCTCCTCCCTGCCCTGCTGCTCCCCACCTGGGCTCTCACCTCTACGCCTGCAGAGTGGAAGACAGAGGCCCTGGGGTCAGGCAAGCATTTGGGAAGCTCCTGTTGGAGGCTGTTGCCACCTGTCCCCTGCTCTTGCAGAACATGTGGCCTAGGGAAAACTGGATCTCCACCTGGCAGGTGGGCAGATGATGGGCAGCAGCCAGGGCCTGCACCCATCTGGCCTGTGGCAAGTCCAGCCCCAACACTCACCTCCTCAATGCAGGAGTGGGTCTCCCCGGCTAGCCTCGGCTCCTCGCTGAGAGTGGACTTGTGTTTAGCACTCAGTCCTGGGATCCAAAGAGACGAGGCCATGGGGGTTCTGCACAGGATGTTCCTGCAGCCATCCTGGGGTCAGGGCCCAGAGCAGCTACTTCCAGGGAGCCAGGGACGCCCAGGGAACATGGCACACAGGGCCATGAGGACTGAGGGACACTGAAGGGAACCCAGCCAGGGAGAACATCTGGGTTGAAGGTGGAGGTCACTCCAAGGCCCTGGACTCAACACATTCTGCCCTCCTTGTGGCCAGTCCTAACTCCCAGGTAGGTGCATGACCCAGGTGATGGCTGGTCACTATGAGGCAACTGCATTTTGAGAAAAACCAAGAGCCCAACATGTGGTACACGGAGAGCTTCCAGGAGCTGGGCACCACTGAACCCTGGCCAGTAGGGCCCATCCTCCTTGACCTTGCCTAAAAATCAGGGGCTGATAAACCTCAGGCCACACCTGCAGTGAGCAGACTGTGCCGGGGAGGGTGTGGGATGGGAGGGAGGAGGGTCCCAGCCCGCACCCAGGCAGCTGCAGCCTGCAGCCAGTTACCTCCAAGCCCAACCACCTGGTGAGCCACCTCCAGGAAACTGGCGAGGCAGAGAGGGGACCTTGCCAATTAGGCCTCCTGCACCTCCTGCAGGCTTGACTAGCTGCAGCTCCTCTGCTGCCCCAGCGGGCTTTTTGCTGTCTCCTGCAAGACAGGACACCAAGGCTGACCAGGCAAGAGCCTGCTCCTTCATTTCCTGTGACTCCAATGCTCACCAGCCAGCTGATCCGGCTCTGCAGCAGAGATGCTTCACTCAGAGATGTGTGATTTTAATAGGATTTCTGCACCCAGGGCTGTCCCCAGGGAGGAGGTAGGCAGGTGGGAGGAGGCCCTGGGATAGGACTGGGTGCCTTCTGCCCCCACCCCTGCCTCCTGGGGTGCCCAGAGCTTCCCCAAAGTGATCTTCCAGCAATGCATGACTTCCCCAGCCCAGGGAACATTCAGAGTTTGGCAGGGCACCCCTGTCCAGGGCTTAGGGAATACCTGGTGTCTCCTCCGGAACCCACCCACTAGGCCCAGCCCAGGGTCTACCCCCCCTCCCCACAGGCTCTGGGACAGATGACTATGGCACTGCGGGCTCCAGGTGGAGGTGGCAACTTTATTCTGCTCACAAGACTGGTCTTCAAAGGAGAGCTGGCTTGATGGCTTCTATTTATAAGACAGAAAAGGCAGAGCTGCTTTCATAAGGTTCTGGGGGCTTTGAGTCAACCAACCAGTCTGACACCACCCCACCACCCGGCACCTGGCCAGCCCTGTGCCCCACCCCCAACCCTGCACACAGCCTCCTGCATAGGCTCCACATTTCCCCAGAAGCCAGACTCCAGAAAGCAGGTCAGACACTGCCAGCTCTGCTTCTGGTGACTTGGGATTTTTTCCTAGTTTCCTGAGTGACAGGGGAATTTAACCACTTTTGTGGATGAGGTACATCCAGGCTCACTTCCATGGTCACCTTCCCAGGGGCCTCACCCCTGTGCTACCCAAATTGCCCAGGAAAGGTGCAACCATCCACAAGCGTGTGGCTTAAGGAAGGATATTGGCCTGCTCCAGTTCTTGCAGCTGGATGGCAGGGTGGTCCTGAGACTCCCCACGCCTGCCTTCCCTTGAGTGCATGAGAGGTCCACTAGGGGCATGGCCCAGGCTTGGTGGTGACTTGAGGCAATGAAAGGAAGTGCCCTGTGTGATTGGTAATCAGCCAAGGCACATACAGCTGGTGGAGTGTTTCTGGCCCATGCAGGCCAGGGCTGGGATGGATGCAGTGCCAGACCTTGTTCTCTCTGGACAAAGCTGGAGTTGGAGGACTGGGGACTTCTCTAGGGCTTATGGGTTGCCTGGAAACACTTGGCTCTAGAGAGAGCTCCAAGCCCTGATGGATTCCAGAGCCTGGAACTTCTGCCAGAGAGGCACAGGTGTGTGACAAAGATAACCAGTTCTTGCCCTGGTTCTAGGTCCCCAGTGTCCAAAAAGGAAACAGTCAAAGAGATAGTCCTGGGAGCCACAGACCTTTTTTAATGGAGTGGCACAAGGTTCTGAGAAAATGCTGCTGCTGCTGGTGATGGTGATGGTGATGGTGAACATGGTGATGGTGATGGTGGTGATGATAGTGATGGTGGTGATGGTTATGGTGAAGATAGTAATGGTGATGGTGAACATGGTGATGGTGGTGGTGGTGGTGGTGATAGTGATGGTGATGGAGTTGGTGATGATGGTGGTGGGGGTGGTGATGATAGCAATGGTGATGGTGAAGATGATGATGGTGATGGTGGTAGAGATGGTGCTGGTGATGGTGATGGTGATGGAGATGGTGGTGGTGCTGGTGCTGGTGGTGGTGGTGGTGGGGGTGGTGATGATAGTGATGGCGGTGATGGTGATGGTGATGGTGATGGAGATGGTGATGGTGATGGAGATGGTGATGGTGATGGAGATGGTGATGGTGATGGAGATGGTGATGGAGATGGTGATGGTGATGGTGATGGAGATGGTGATGGAGATGGTGATGGTGATGGTGATGGTGATGGAGATGGTGATGGAGATGGTGATGGTGATGGAGATGGTGATGGTGATGGAGATGGTGATGGTGATGGAGATGGTGATGGAGATGGTGATGGTGATGGTGATGGAGATGGTGATGGAGATGGTGATGGTGATGGTGATGGTGATGGAGATGGTGATGGAGATGGTGATGGTGATGGAGATGGTGATGGTGATGGAGATGGTGATGGTGATGGAGATGGTGATGGAGATGGTGATGGTGATGGTGATGGAGATGGTGGTGGTGATGGAGATGGTGGTGGTGGGGGGGGTGGTGATGATAGTGATGGCGGTGATGGTGATGGTGATGGTGATGGAGATGGTGATGGTGATGGAGATGGTGATGGAGATGGTGATGGTGATGGAGATGGTGATGGTGATGGAGATGGTGATGGAGATGGTGATGGTGATGGAGATGGTGGTGGTGGGGGGGTGGTGATGATAGTGATGGCGGTGATGGTGATGGTGATGGTGATGGAGATGGTAGTGGAGATGGTGATGGCAGTGATAGTGATGATGGTTGGGATGATCGGGATATGTGATCCCAGTTCCTCTCTGACCCCACCTCCAGCTGCCTGTTTCCCTCTTCTTGTCTCCCTGCACAGGCACATCAGAGCACACCTCCAATCCCAGAGCCTCCCTAGCATCATGGTATCACAGGAGCCAGTACCTGATGAGCCCTAGCAGTCACTGCAAATTCTTGTCGTGGGAGAGATCAGCTGAGGAGCCTCAGACTCCTGCTCTCACCAGCACCTTGGTAAGAACACTTGTAGGTGCCACTGATAGGTCACGTGCCACTGTGCTCTGTTTTTCTGCCTAGTTACTGATGAGAATAGCAACCACTTGCTGGTTGCTTGCTGGTCCTTCAGGACCCTGTGCTAGGCAGGCTGCTGAGCCCAGGACGGCAGCCTCGCTTCACACCTGAGGAAGGCAGGGTCTGAGGCGCTGATGGCTGAACCTTAGCCCAAGGCACCAAGCATTCAGCCAGAACCTCAGAACCAGTGGCTGGCTCGAGCTCACACCAGCCAGGGCATGATTGTGCTTCTTCCTTTCCCATCCATGTGCCTTTCCTCTCTTCTTCTTGCTTTATGATGTTGGTTAGGTGTCATAAAGGATTTCAATATGGTGTTGGAAAAGAGGAGGGAGGGGTGCCCTTGCTGCTCCTCACCTGAAGCAGAATGTCATTCTTCATCCGTAAGCTTGGTGTTGGCTGCGGGGTTTATGTAGACACGCTTCATGAGGTCAAGAAAGTTCCTGTCACCGAGAGGTGAGCAGCTTTCCTCCACCATGCCCTTCTGAAATGATGCTCTGGCTGGACTTGGGGCCCCAGCCTTAAAGCCGGCTGGCTGTGGACTGCTTCCTAGGGTGTAGAGTCTCATGGCAGGTGCAGCGCATCCACATCGAGAGTGGCCATGTCCCCTGATTTGTGACCCACTGGCTGCCTGTGGCAGGTCCCTGTTGCTGGCAATTCTCAATCCGAAGTCGATTGCCCCTGCGACTGGGGCCACCCAGCTTTCCTTCTGGGTGTCTCTGCGGCAGGTCTCTCTCTATCCCCTTGTATATGACCTGCGCTCCATCCTTTCCATGGGGGCCTTGTCTCCTCTCCTTCAGTGATGGGAACATTGGGCCTCTGACATTCCCCCACAGTCTCTGAGGCTCTGTTCTTTTTGGTTCTTCTTTCTTTTTCTTATTCATGGTGGGTAATTTCTAGCTGTCTGACCTCAGTTTCACCCACTCTTTATCTGGTGATCCACTTTGCTTTGAGTCCATCCCTGTGGTTTTCATTTCGATCACTGTATTTTCCAGGTTGGGGCTTCTGTGTTCTGCTTCCACCCACTTTCAGAGTGCTGATGCTTGCCTCCTGAACCTGGTGGTGAGACTGCTTGAGTCCTTGGTGATTCAATGCCCAGTCCCCTCTGGGTGTGGTCTTGGTTGTCTTTTCCTTTCAGACTGCAGAGAAGTTCTTGATTCTTTGTGTGTTGACTGTTAATAGATTGTATTCTGGACATTTCAGAAATCATGTGATGAGACTGGGTCTTTCTTGAATCTCCTGGAGAATTTTTAAAAGTAGACAGTTGGCATGGGTGGTTCAGCTGCACATCCCGTCCTGCCTTCTGTGCACCCTGGTTCCAGGGTCAGCAGGTTTCCAAAGCTGCAAGGTGCCTTCCCCAGGTCAGTCCACACACGGCAGTGTGGCTCTGGTGGCCCTGGGGCTCACTCCCAGCTGTGGCCCTGGTTCCCTGGCCCTGTCTCCTCATCTCCTCCATTGCTCTGGTTCCTGCAGTTCCTTTTCCTGATCCTCTGACTGGAAAGCCAGGGCTTCAGGCTCCTTCTGATGTTGCACCATTTCCATAGTTGGGTCCACTTTGGGATCACATGAGAGGGTAGCCAGTGTGTCCCAGGCCCTCTGGCCACACAAGCCTCCCTGTGCTTGGCAGGGAGGATGTTTCGGGTCCCGTGTGACTCTGCTGCTCCTGCCACCACTGCCACAGAAATGTCCTTTTGGGACTGGGCCTTGCCTTGGGGCAAATCTGGAAGAGGAAAAGCATGCTCTCTCTGCCTGATGCTAGGTCATGCCTAAGCAAAAGGCTCTATGGGCTCACCTCTGGTGCTGGGAAGTCCTCCGGCAGGGTTCCCCTGTGTCAGCATGGAGAGGCAGAAGGCAGGGCCAGGTGCAGGGCTATGCATGTGGGGGGCCCACACTTGCTAGGACCCGCACAGCATCGTGCAGCTAAGTGACGCTTTCTGAGCAGCTGTGATCCTGTCACCCTGCACTAGGCATCACTGCCTCTTGATACTGCTGTCTGGGGATTGAGCTCTTCCATGAGCTTTTTGGGAGAAACCACATTCGAACCATCCTGAGTGAGACCAGATGGTCCCCGAGCTTCCTCTGTCCAAGGCCAGTGGTTCCAGCATCCAGGTGCCTGAGTCTGAGCTATGAGATCAGGAGGAAAACTGCAGCCGCCTCCAAGCGTTCCGGTTCTTAACCTCCTCCCAAGCCCACCTTCCTCCGTTCACCTTTCAGTGTCCTCAGACAGCTGCTCCTGTGTCTCTCCAGGGCTTCGCTTGTCAACAGTGAGGTGGGGTGGGGTGTGGCCTGCACCTAACCAGAGTCAACATCCCAGATCTCGCTTTTGACTGGCAAATGCATTACACGGTTACCATTTTTAAAACCTTAATTTTATGTTCATGCTCTGTTGTGTCCACCCAAATTCAAGCACAGAGACTTAATCCCAGCACGGTGGTGTCAAGGGGTGGTCGGGAGACGTAGGCCAACCTCATGCCTGGGATTAGTACCTGAGGCAGAGGCCTGAGGGAGCTTGCTCTCTGCTCTGCTGTGTGAGGGTGCATAGAAGGCACTCTGAGGAACAGGCCCTTGTCACACTTGGAGTCAGTGGATGCCTCCATCTTGGACTTGCAGCCCCTGGAACTGTGAGCAATAAGCATTGTTCGTAAGTCACCCTGTCTCAGGGTCTTTGTTACGGCACCCTGAATGAGCCAGAGGCGGGATGCCACACCCAGGTTCCAAGTCAGAGTCCTACCCACTCCTTACGAGGCTGTGGGACCTGCTGCCTGGTTTTAAGGACAGTCTTCTTCCTCCTCTTCCTTCTTCTAGGATAGCCCTTCTTGGAGTGGTGAGGGGTAAGTGGACCTAAAGTGCTTGGCACATTGCCCGATGTTTAGTAAGTGCTGGGTCGGTGCTGGCTGACATTACGTCAGCTGTGCTTATGCTAGGTACCAGACAGCAAACGCCAGCACCAGTCAATGACGAAGGCCTATCATGGGTCCCCAGGGACTCAAGTGCACCAAGCAGGCCCCGTCTCTCACCTCTGAGGGGAAATGCCAAGGTGAGAGCTCCCAACGAGCCACAGATTCTGAGCCGAGCTCTGGCACAGCCCGCCTATGTGGTGGCCTTGTCTCAGGAGCCCAGCATGCACCCCTGCAAGCCATCAGTGCCAGGTCCTCGGGACACCCAGGAGACCCTAACTGATGCACCAGGGAAGAATGCCCACCCAACTGAAGGCAGACAACAGCTGGGCATGCTGCACGGGCACAGCATCTGCCAAACACTGAAGCAAGCAATTCCACCAGCTGGTGACTGCGGATACTCTAAATGAAGGTCACCCCTTGTTGGGGTGGAGCTGGCACCAGAGCAGTCCCAAGTCACCCTTGAGCTGAGTGACAGGGAGACTTGGTAGAAGGTGACAGGAAGGGGTCTGCAGAGAGGGGGGTGCTGGACAAGATGGGGAGGAGGGAGGGTGGAGGGGGCCAGCTTCCAGGGCCAGCAGAAGCTCACACGATGCCCAGCTTTGTTTCCTTCTGTGGGGTTGCTGTGTCCTCGCAATGCCCCCTGCTCCTTGAGCTGTCTCTGGGAGGCCTCTCCTGCAAGCAGAACTCCAGACCTGTGCTTCGTGTTGAAGACTTGATCACACTCCTCACAGCAGGGGCCTAAGAGGAGGAAAAGGTCAAGTGCATGAAAAATGGGCAGGGGGGTCCTGTGTGCTGGCCTCCCTGCAACTCAGGGGCTGGCATGACAGACCTGGCTTCCCTTGCATAGTCTGAATCAGGATCCAGGTCCTGTGCTGGCCAGTGGAGCTGTGTCCTGCAGGCACATGCCAGAGAGTACCCAGGTGGGCCACGACTCTGAGCAGAGTGGACTCTGCCCAGTGAGGCGGCTCACTGAGGGTCACTGCCACCAGCAGCAGCATCCTCATTACCAGGGGGCACCACGTGTCCTTGAAATCGGCTGCGTTCCCTGCAAGCTTGGGCCTGTGTGCACACCAGAGCAGAGCAAGGCCGGCGGGCCTGACATGGAGCTCTTCCAGGAGGTGGGGCTGGCCGGTCTCAGGTTCCTGCCCGGGTGCAGGCTGCACATCCTGCCTGAAGGCCTATGGCAAGGAGGAAATGGAAGCATTTCCCACTGTTGCCCCAGTGGTGAGGAAACCCCTTCTGAAGTGGCTGGAGTGAGGGAGAGTGGGCACCTTGCCGAGGGGACACAGTCAGCAGGGTCACCTGAGCTCCACGCCCCCTGACCCGGGCTCCCAGCCACTCCCACCCACCAGTCAGCCCGTTCCAGTTCTCCCCGGGAGACCGCAGTGCCCCCTCTCCAGACCACAGGGACTGGCTACCGTCTGGCATGCCCCTTCCCAGATTCAGCACGGGGACACCTGCTAGCCCTGCCAGCTCCCTGCCTCCTTCCCCTCCTGCTGCTGATCTCTGGTTGCTCTCCTCTGCTGGTGACCTCAGGCCTGTCCCGAGTGGTGTCAGTGGGAGCCGGCAGCACGTGGCAGCGCTTAGGTGGCCCTGCCCATGCGGTAACAATGAACCAAGCTCCAGCTTCAGGAAGGGAAGGGCCATGTCCTTACCCCACAGGCCCCACCCAGGAGTGAGGCTGAGCCCTGGGAACACAGAAATACCAAGGTGTCTCCAAGGGAGGCTGTTCAAGCTGCCTTGACGGTCATACCAGCAAACACCTGGTGTGACCTGATCTGAGGACAGTGACGCCATCAGTGGGCAGAGAGTACCACCCAGCCCCCGTGTCCTCGCCAGCAGATGGCAGCCTGGCCTGGAGCTGGTGCCTGCAATACAGTCCTGAGTCCAGCCTTTCCCTGCAAACCTGAGTCCTGTGTGATTCTGCAGCCCTGTAATGTTGCAAAACTGTGCAACACTATAGCACTGGGCAGAAGCACTGTGCAACAACCTGATGCTGACCACAGTGCCTGGCAACACTCTTACACAACAAGTGTGCCACCTGGTGACCCTGTGCATCTCTGGGTCTCTGAGATCATTCTTCCTATCGCCAGTGTCTGGAGCAGCTTTGGAGCCCACTCAGAGCTGGTTCACCCTGGTCAGACTAGTGTGGACCTCAGAGTGTGGCTTTTATGTAGGACAGCATGTGCCAGGGACACTTGGGTAGTCCATGGGCCACACTGGACAAGTGGCCTGTGGTCAAATGTGGATCCTGCTTGTGTGAGAGTCATCAGCTGCTCTAGGGAGCACGATGTGCCTGGAGGTGCTCCTGGGGGGCAGGGGTGCCCTGCACACACTGGCTGGGATGCAGAACTACTCTGAGGTGGTCTTGTCCACAGTGGGCTGCAGGCACTGCCCCCACTGCCCTCCTGCAGGACTGCAAGGTCGGGCCACGGTCTAGCTTCTCACTGTGCTCTCAGGCCACCCACTCACTGTGTCCTTTTCCCTCTTAAAAGTCTCCCTTGGAGCATGAAATTTGGGGTAGCAGGACTATGTCACCCCAAAACCAACTTCCCTGTGTGTTCCAAAAGGGCAGCCAGGAGTGAGAAGCAGGCAGAGTAGGCAGAGGTGGTGGCACCTGGAGAGGTCTGGCCTGTCTTGGCCAGCTGACCACAGTGCCAGGCCAACCCCAGTGGACAGGGGTTCTATCCACACCTTGCTGAGAGAACAGTGCAGTGATCACTGTGAGTGTTCCAGCACTCAGGACAGAGGGGAACTTCAGGGGCCCACACCTGTGCAAGCCACCTGGCACTAGGTAGCCAGTACCTGCTGCCAGCATGGGCAGAGGCCTATAGACAGAAGTCCAAGGACAGAGGCTAGGACTTGGAGGGCCTTGTCACAACTACCCTGAGCTGCAGAGGAGGTGGCCTTGGATGAACTTGCCTGCTCTGGCCTCATTGGAAGGCCTGTGTACCTGCAGCCCACACTGTTGAGATTCGAAAGAGGATTCTGGGCAGGAGAGGTAAGAACATGTGGGAAGGTCTGGGGACTAGTGGGAAGGCAGACTAGCAAGCACTCCACACTCTGGCCAGGCTCCTGGCTGTGTGAGGGGCCCCAGGCAGGAGAGGTAAGCTGCACTCAGGACAGGCCTGCCTCAGAGAAGCCCTGATGTCAGGCTCAGCCCAGTGACTGGAGACCAGCTGGAGGGAGGAGGGTTTCCCTAAGAAGGGAGGGGTGGAGGAGGCGGAGTCCTGGCAGGGAGGTCTTGCCCTGCTGTGTGCACCCCTTGGCCAGGCAAGAGTCTCCACAGGTACCTGGCCCACAGAGCCTCTGTCCTGAGCCCCTCTCCTGAAACCAGGGCTCCACAGCACAGCTGCCTAAGGGAGAGAACAGGTGGCCGCAGGCTAAGGGTTCTAGGAGCCCGGAGAAGAGCCCAGGCTGCTGCTGAGGCACCAGGTCCCTGCAGGGATGCCATGGGCTGGGACCCTGCCCTGAGAACCTCCCCACTCCAGCTGTGGGTGCCTCAGCCTGCAGGTCACCCAGCAGCCCTGCCCAGCAGGATGCCTGGTCGCTGTGGGCATCTAGCCAGGGCATAGCAGGAAGGGCCCACTGACCTCCCCCTACCTGGAGGAGCTGGCCAGGTGCTTATCCTAGGGAAGAAAATGCCCAAATTGCAGTGCAGAGCAGGGCAACCATGTGCTGCTGCAGAGCCCACCGGGTGGCTGGGGCCGGGGACCCAGTCCCCCCTGGGAGGGTGAGGCAGGGGCCCTCCCTCTGTCTTATTGCCAGGAACCCTGGAGAACTCGGTTCTTCCTGCAGGCCGCAGCTGGGGCCCTGGCTTGGCAGCAGGAGACATAGTCACAGCCCACGTATCGGGAGGCAGCTGGGGCCCTGGCTTTGTCTCTGCACACCCAGAGCAGCCCCTGACAGAACGGTTTGCTCCATGTTTCTAAGTAAACTGACGGCTCTGTGTGGACGTAGGCAGCTGATCTCACGTGGGGCTTCCCCAGGCCCCAGGAGCCCTGTGTTTGCCCAGACTCGTCCCCGCCGCCTCACCTCTCCCGGCTCTGCTCGGAGAGCTCCTTCATCTTTCAGCGCCCTCCTGGAGACCCTCTAGGACCCATCCCCCACCCAAATAGCCTGAGCGTGTTTCCATAGCAACCCGCACGTGCTGTCCGTGGCATTTCATCAGACTGCGGGAGCTCTCGGAAGGCGCCCCTCTTGGATTCTCCACAACAGGGCAGATGGGAGAGAGACTACGACCCCAGAACAGAGGCCCAGGCCTGGCATGCCCGCCGGCCCCCGACTCCCACCTTGACCTCACTCCCCTCAGTAAGCCTTGCAGTGGGAACTCCACCATCTGACAGGCAGGGAAACCGAGACCCAGAGGGAGGGGACCCTCCCATTCAGCCACAGTGTGAGGGACTCATACCAACTGGTAGCAACCAGGACCCCTCCTGGGAAGCAGCCTGGGACACAGGCAGTTGGGTCTAGGCTGTCCCAGTGAGAAGCCAGCTCAACAGGACCATGGCGGCCCTGTCTCTGGGGAACAGAGGCTGCCCTCACAGATGCTGGTTGCTCCCTCCCCTGACCCCTGTGTCCTCCAGTTAGTGGCCAGAGGCGGGGCCCTCTGCTGTCTCCCACTGGACAGAGCTGGAGAGGCTGGGATGGTGGCTGGCTGGGGTCTTCCTCCGGAGCAGCAGCATGGACTCTGTTTCTGGAGGCATTTCCTGCGTAGCACCCTGCTCTCTGGTAGTGTCCCCCTCAACTGCAAGACATCCTGGCTTTCTAGTACCTGCTTGGTCAAGATCTAGCCCATCCTGAGCTGGTAATGGCTGAGCCAAGACCAACACAGAGTCAGCCCCAGGGCAGGGTGATGGGCACAGCTTGGTTCAGCCTGAGGCTTCAGCCATGCCACATGCTCCTGTTGGTGTCTGGCCCCCTCTCTCCAGAGGCCTGTGGATAGTGCGTTGTTTCAGGCACACCCGGCTCCATGTCCCAAGTTTTGGTGGTAAAATCATTGTTTCTGATGCAAATTTCTCAGCCCACAGAAATGCTGGGATTTACTGCATGAGGGATGAGGAATAGGGACCACCCAGCCTCCACACTCCAGGCCTGGCATCCTCCTCACGCTCACTCACCCCTTCCAGCTGACACTTGGCAAGAGCAGTGGGGACAGCGGGGTGCCTCAGGGCTCTGGGGACACTCCCTTGCTGGACTGTGGCGTTTGGGGCCCTGACTTGGAGCTGCAGGTGGGAGGACTGCGGAGCCTCCGGAAAGCTGGGCATCTGTGGCCCGGGAGCTGTCCAGGGTGCTGGGCCGCCAGCCCGAGGTTGGGTCCTGAGTGTCCCAGAAGAGAGCAACGGGCAGCTCTGGGGGGCGGTGGGAGCACGCATCGGCACACACATGCACTCAGCTCCCCAGAACCTCACCGCACCTGTGCTCTGCAGCGCTCTGCAGCCTTCTGCCACCCCCACACCAGGCCACTCCGGCCTCTGGTCCACACAGCAGGTTTGTTCATGGTGGGCAGCCTGTTGCACCCAGCTTTGGTTTCCTGACACCAGAAGGAGTGTTTGTTCAGCCTTGCTCCAAGATCAAAGCTCAGGCAATGTGTCTGAGCCCTTGGCCCCAGTCCCTCCTGCTCCTCCAGCCCCTCCAGCACCCCCCGTCCCTCCTGCCCCTTCTCCACCTCCAGCCTATAGCTCCAGCCCCTCCTGCCCTGTCCACCTTCTGGCTCCTGGCTGCATGGCAGCAGGAGGCCCACTGCAGCCAGCACTGGAGTGGTACAGGAGGAGGCCCAGAGGAGTTCAAGCCAGGCTGTCCAGGGGAAGGACCAGGAGGCCCAGGCATTGCCACTGGGGCTCTCTGACACCTGTGAACCCCGCTGCCAACAGCACCTGCCTTTCCCCAGGCAGCTCCCCCACCTCCCAGACACCTGCCCCCTAGGTGAGTCAGCCTGAGCTGGGGTGGAGCTGAGCCTACAGCAACGGTCCCTACCTCCAGCGTTCAGGCAGCATGGGAGGACGCTGAAGCAGGCACATGCGGAGCCAGCGGCCGGGGGCTAACCGGGTGGGAATGCCATTCTCCTGGGCCATTCCCAGTTAAGGCTCAGCCTCG
The DNA here is from genome assembly GCF_902686455.1 of Sciurus vulgaris. Lineage (NCBI taxonomy): Eukaryota > Metazoa > Chordata > Mammalia > Rodentia > Sciuridae > Sciurus > Sciurus vulgaris. The sequence goes on from NC_136462.1 coordinate 203,602,481, forward strand.
TTTCCCTGGTGGTCCCAAACTTCCACCAGAGAAGGAAGGAGGTGATGTGTAGTCGTGAACCCAGGAGTCCGAGTACCCCCACCCTCTCCAGCTTTGCCGCTCAGAGAAATGGGAGTCAGCAGCTGCTGCCAGACACCACTCCCTGCCAGCCTCCCTTACCTCCTGGGGGAGCCCAGTGCTGCCCACTGCCCTCTCCTGCCCGGGGGTTCCCATCCGGGGAGCCCAGCCAAGGGTCCCTGCTTGTCTCCCTGTGACCTTCACCTCTCCTGGCCCAGGTGTGAGCCAGACTGGAAGGAGCACTTCCCAGGCAGGAGCTTCAGTGGTCAGGGCTGGCCTGGAGCTGCCTTGGGGACATGTGTCCTGTCCTGACAACAAGGACAGAGGCTCCCAGGGAGACCTCAGGCCTGTGGGTCCTGTGGGCCCCATTGACTTGGCTTAGATGGGATGTTAGGTACAATCAGTTTCAGGCTAAAGAGGAAACAGATTCCTATTGCAAGGTCTTTTTTCCCACACTTGGCTTCCCCCTCTGCAAAGAAGGCATGTTGGAGGGAGACTTCGAGCCTGCGGGGCCCCAGCCCCCACCCCAGCCCCAGCTCCACGCACACTGCAGAGCCTGGACTGTGAGGGGCCACACCACCATTGTCCCCACAGCACCACCTGCTGGAAATCGCTGGGGGTGCCTCACACCTCTGAGTGACTTCGCTGTGGTCACACGGCAGGGCCGTGAACACAGGGTCCACGGTTTGCTCTTGGCCACAGTCTCCTTGTAAGGGGTACCTCGCACCCCCAGATGTGAACACCTGTCCAAGGGCATGCTGGGGAGAGCTGGTGGTACCCCTGGCGGGGAGGATGGTGAAGCAGGGGTGGAGGACCCTCTGGCGTCCTGACCCAAGGCGCCTCCTGCAGGTTGGCTCTGTGTAGTTTGAGCTCTGGCCCTGCCTGCTGGAAGGGGCAGCATAGACTCCATGACCCTGGCCCTGCCACCCTTGGGGCTGAGTAAACTCCTTTGGTGGCAATGGGCCGAGGACCTGGGAGGACTAGGAGTCTCCCCTCTGTTTACACCTGGGGAGATGCTGGTCGATCCATGGTGTGCTTGGTAGCCCCTGGATCCTAGAGAACCCCCATGTGGGCACATGTGCACGGTGCCAGCAGCACCCAGGCCCCACCCCTGACGCTGCACAGTGTAGTCAACAGGCCTGGCCTCTCCCGCCCTGACCCTGTCCTCTCCTTCCCTCAGGGTTGGGGCTGCCCTGGGTGCAGGACCTGCAGCCGAAGGCACCTCTAGCTGCCAAGGACAGCTGGGCACCTGCCTCCTGGCCCCTCTGTGAGCAGGCAGTGGCAGACAGGACCGCACCCCCAGGTCCAGCCAGGCTCTTCTGCAGTGACCAGACCAGGTTACCACAGCATGGGCTGTTAGTCCTGCAGGGCTGTCTGACTAGCACAGCTCTCTCTCAGCTGAAGTTTTTAAGGCACAAAACCTTTCCCAGGTCATTTCTTGCTGCCTGGAGGACATGACATTCATCATTGTGTTCCCAGCTGCCACACGGCCCCTCCAGACCCTCCACCCAGGGGAAGGACTGGCTGGGGTCTGGTCACACTCCCAGGCAGCTGGCAGAGTGCCCACAAGGGCACAGACTGCACTTCCCAGTTCTGCCTCACTTCTTTCTATTGTGCTGTTTTCTTTTGAGACTGAATAATTGACGATTTGTTTAATTACGAAACTAATGCATAAGGCTTAACCATCTCACGCAGAATCGCACACACACCAGAACGAGAGGTCTCTCTTATCCCATCCATGCTGGGCCTTGGAGATGGGAGACACCGCCCAAGCCTCCTGGGGCAGTGTGGCTGTCCTCCTCCTTCACCCTCAGCTGGGATTGGACCACAGGAGCATCAGGGTATGTAGAGGCCTGGTGGGGCTGGGTCCAGGAGCCACCCGGCCTCTGCGGCCTTCTTTGCCACTCCAAGCAACCTGGGTTCCCTGGTGGCAGGCCAGCCCTACCAGCTCCCTGCAGCCAAAGGTTGGGAGGCCTGTTCCTCAGGACAGCCAGGACTCTTTGGGCCTTGGGCACCAGCCCATGACAGCTCTAGGAAGCATTGTCCTTGTGAACCTCCACCCGGCTTCCACAGCCCAGAGGCCCAGAGCACAGAGCAGCCAGCAGCTAACCAGGTCGGAGCCTGGGCCTCGCACCTGGGTGCTGCCTTTGCTCCTGGTAAGGGGGTGACATGAACTCCTGACCTCCTCTGTTGCCCAGTTTCCAGAGTGAGCAGAGGACCCAGAGGGTGCCCTCTATGGGCTTGGGCAGCTCCCAGGCTGCTTGGTAGGACCATGGTCTCAGGCGTACATTCTCTGACCCACAGGCCACAGTGCTGCCATCTACACCAGGAGACTCCAAACCCAAGCCTCTGCTCCAATATCATTGCCACTGTTTTGTGGTGCTTGGTCTGGAAGCTGACAAGTCCACCCCAGTTCCTGGGAAATCTGTGAACCCCAAACTCACTCAAGCAGCATTGCGGAGAAGAGCTTGTTCCCAGGGAGCCCTGGGGAAAGGGACGCACGGGACCCTGGGACAGATGTGATTGGTGGGTCTCACCCACACTGCTTACCCAAAGGCCAGGCCTGGGTCTGTTTGTCCAACAAGCTGTGGTTAGCCAGCTAGGGGTCGGGAGTGGTTCTGGATGTAGGGGAGGCAGACGAGGGGAGTGGAGGTCTGCTGGGGACCTCCTGTGTGCCCTGGGTCCTGCCAGGGTCACAGGTCCTTTACAGGCACCTTCAGTGCTGCCGGTGGAAGAGGCTGAGCCACTACCAAGGCAGTTCAGGACACATCAAGATGCAACCTCCGGGTTCCAGAACACAGTCTGTCAGCCTTGGTGGTTCCAACCTGGATGGTGGCCGAGCTCCCTGCCCACAGCTGCTCCACCCTCCACCACACAGGGCCTCCCAACTCTGCTGCCGGTAACTGTGCCTGTATTTGGAAATGGGTTCTTTGAAACTGTAATTAAGCTAAGGATCTGCAGGTGGGCCATCCAGGATTCCAGTGGGCCCTGGATCCATCCCTTCCTGCTCAGGAGGGTCTGTGGGCCACACTCAGACATTCCTGGAGGGGCAGGTGGGGTCAGGCTCCCTCTGTGCTCGACACAGAGGCAAAGTCAGTGTCAGCCCCTGCCAGGCGAGTGGAGGCCTTCTGCCCTGCAGGTGAGGAGCAAATAAACCAGGCAACCCTGGAGCAGACTCCAGAGATGCTGGGAAGGGCGAATGCTGTGTTCCCAGGGACACCCCAGCCTCCTGCCTAGGCGAGGCAGCCTCCTGGAAGGGAAGAGCTGACCCCCCAACACTGAGAGGCACAGGTGAGCTGGTCCTGGAAAGGGCCTGTGGCCAGAAGAACATGGATGGGCCTCCCTGGAGTGCTGCAGGGTACTTTGGCGAAGACCATGGCAGCTGTAACACACTTCTGTTCTGGTTCTGGGGACATGGGGTCCTGCTGCTCAGTGAGGAGCCACTGTGGAGGAGGAGAGAAGAGGGAGTTAGGCACGGGACATGGCTGCAGAGGAGGGTGAGCGTGTCAGCAGGGGAGCCACTGGCGCCCCAGGGCTGGGGAGCAGCAGCCCCGTCCCCATGCTGGGAATGGGCCATCTCTCTGGTGATTAGGGAGACTGGGCCAGGAAGGGCAGGCTCGGGGCGGCTTAACACGGGGCTTGATGGAGGTGGTTGTGTCCCCTGAATGGATGCAGTGAGCTTAAGGGCAGGGCCACTCCTTAACCATGAGGGCCAGAGGTGGCCCCCTCCCCAGCCTCCTCGGCCATGGGCAACCCTGAGGGTCTTGCAGGATGAGCCTGGGCTTCGGTGGGTGGGTCCTTCTCTCGTCAGCCCTGGCTGACACTGAACCCCACCTCATCCCAACATGCACAGTGGCTCTCAGCTGCTGGGCTTTCAGGACATTCCATGGCAGGTGGGATTCTTCTAGGTGGGCTGGGAGGTGTTCCGGGGCTGAACTGGTGGGAGGGGAGTGGCGGCAGCTCTTCTGGAACCAAGGGCATTACTGTGAGTTCAGGAGGCACTGGGCCGGGCTGGGCTGTAACGCAGTGTCAAAGTGCTTGCCTAGCACGAGCAAGGTACAAGGTTGGATTCTTAGCACTGCATCTTAAAAGAATTACAATAAAGGCATGCTGTCCATCTACAACTACCAAAAACTAAAAAATGAAAATAAAAAGAGGCACTGGGCCAACGTGCACTGGCAGGCCAGATTCACCCTCCCGCCAGAACAACCAGCGAAGCATAGGATACCAGAGGCCACAGACAAAGCAGTGGCCCTGGCACACAGACGGCAAACGAGGTCTACCTAGGATCACGGAGCTTGTCCCCTGAGCTCCTGAGTTGAGGAGGCAGAGCTGGGCTTCTGCAGAAGCCAAGGTGGCTGGTGGAAATGGGGAGGAGAGGTGGCATGGACCCCTAAGGAGATGCCAGCAGGAATGCGCCACAGACACCTGCTCTACACATGCCCAGAAAGCACCCCCACGAGGATCAGAAGGAACAGGGCCCAGCGTTCACACAGGGCCAGGGGCCTCTTCCCACCAGACTGCAAGATTCCGTACCTTAAGGGCACTAGGCATTCAGAAGGGGAAGCTGGGCCGAGTTCTCGATAGTGGGAAATAATTAGGACTAAATTACATATCGATCTGTTGCTGATGAACAAATCCAAAAATAAGACCCCAAATTCAAAGTATCCCAAGTGACATAACATTGCCCACACAGATGTCAAAAACATTTCTAGGAAGGCAAAAATGTCCACACACCAATAAAATCACTGAATTAAAATTCACAATTTATGGCACTGAATCCAAGATTACCAGGAGTGGAAAAAATAACAAAAACAAAAACAGAAAAAATGAATCAGAATTAATCAACTGAAACTGACAGAATTGTTAGAATCTGTAGACAAGACCATTTAAGTTTTTATGTGCATATTTAACTTACTCAAAAAGTTAAGTAGAGATGTGAAAAATACAGAAAAGACCCAAATATAACTTCCAGAGGGAAAAAACACCTAAGAGGCTAATACGAAAATGGACAGGATCAATGGCAGAGCAGACACAGCATAAGAAAGGCTAGTGAACCTGAAGAGATTCCTTTAGGAAGTGGAAAGAACACCAGAGATCTGTGAGACAATTGTAAAGTGCCAGAGTATACACGCTACTGTATCCTCAAAGCAGGAGAGAAGGAAAAATCACTTGAAAAAACTATAGCCCACACTTTCCAAATTTGATGAACACAATTCCACAAATCTAAGTTTAATGCATTCTAATCACAAGATGTATGCACAACTAAGAACATGCAAAGAGGTTCTGGGGGTGCTGTACAAGGTCTGCCGGAGCCTCTGTTCTACCTGCTCCAGTTGTGGAAAGTCCAACCAATGGGGGTGAACGGAATACATATGAAACGTTTGGAAACAGGATTTGAAGACTGTACATTGTCATGTCATCATCTCTCCCCATCATTGGTCATGGTGACATTCTTTTAGATCTCTACATTGGAAAGGAATGATCAGTCCATTGGTCTGTGGCTGCTTTCTTGAAGAAAGTCATTGAACTTAAGTGCTAATGGACTAATCTGTGGTAGTTATAAGCGGTGAATTCTTCTCCTGAGCTGAGGTGCAGAGGTCTAAACAAGACTTCAGTGACATCCACTAGCATGCCAGGCCAGTGATACCTAGGTCTGGTGTGTGCGCGCGCACTTGGAGGGCTCTTTGCTTTGTACTTCACAGTTAGACCTGAGCTCTAGGGAGGCAGGTTTACCAAGGGAGTGTTACCTTGTGCACCACCTTTACTCAGTTCAATGGAGTTTGTGACCGCCCTAGCAGACCTCCGAGGGGAGGGCAGTTGTCCCATCTGTCTGGATTACTTGAAAGACCCAGTGACCATTAACTGTGGGCACAACTTCTGTTTTGACTGCCTCGATCTGTCCTGGAAAGATCTAAATGATGCCTTTCCCTGCCCTGTCTGCCAATTTTGGTTTCCAGAAAGGAAGTTCAGGAGGAATCCCCAGCTCTGTAATTTGACTGAAATTGCTAAACTCCTCCAGATCAGAAGGAGCAAGAGGAAGAGGCAAGAAGAAAATGCTCGATGTGAGAAACACAATCAATTTCTGACCCTTTTCTGTGTGAAGGATCTGCAGATTTTATGGACCCAGTGCAGTTTCTCTGCTGAACATCAGAGGCACTACATTTGTCCCATTAAAAAAGCTGCTACCTACCACAGAAGAATTCTGGAATCTAGCATCGAGCCCTTGAAGACTAATGTGGAACGAGTTGAAAAAGTGATCATTTTGCAAAACAGGAAGTCTCTTGAGCTAAGAAAGAAGGTAGAATATAGGAAAGAAGAAATAAATTCTGAATTTGAGCAAATTAGACTCTTTTTACAGAATGAACAAGAGGCTCTGCTTAAGCAGATACAAGATGAAGAGTTGGACATTTTATCAAAACTTAATAAAAACCTCACAACCTTTTCAGATCATGTTTCCACAGTAAAACACTTACTGAAGGAAATAGAGGACAAGTGTGTGCGGTCAGACCTGGCAGTACTGAGGCATGTTAAGGGTATACGCCAAAAGTATCAAAACCTAAAATGCCCTGAACTTTCTTCATTCGGGTTAAAGGAGTATGGCTTTAGACTTCTCCACAGTATTCTGGCTTGGACAGAATTATACAGCAGTTTCAGGTAGACGTGAGTTTAGACCTCGACACAGCATATCCTCAGCTTATTGTCTCTGAGGATAGAAAAAGTGTAAAATATGGAAGAACGAAACAAAGTGTTTGTTATAACTCAAGGAGATTTTATCTCTGCCCTGCTGTCTGGGTTCTAAGATATTTAATTCTGGTAGACAGTACTGGGAGGTAGATGTGGGAAACAAACCTCAGTGGACGTTGGGAGTGTGTCATGATTATCTTCCTAGGAACTGGAGGAATCGACCATCAGTCCTGAGTGGCTTCTGGGCAATTGGACGATGTATTGAGAGTGGTTATGTTGTGTTTGGTCCTAAGAAAACCCAGCTTCTGCCAGTACCAAAACCCAGTAAGACTGGCATTTTTTTGGATTTTGAATTGGGTGAGGTTTCCTTTTATAATGTGAACGACAGGTCTCTCCTGTATAGTTTCAGTGATTCTTTTACCAGAACCATTTGGCCTTATTTCTATGTTGGAACAGATTCTGAACCTCTTAAAATCTTATCAGTGGATGATGAAAGATAAAGAACCTGGTAAATTGTTCTTTTTAGTTTTTAGGGTTAATTTGTAAATGTAATCTCATTTTTGGAATCTTTTTGAGCTTTACAACTGAAAACCAGAATAGATTTTTTTCTCCCTAATTTTCAGCAACTGTAAAAAAAGGGAAATAGGATAGTAATGTAATTTCATAGATGTTCTGAATATCAGTTGTCAAGTTCCCTGAATTCTAATTTTAAATGTTTGAGAATTATTGACATACAATAAAATTTTTAAATTGCCTGTAAAAAAAAAACATGCAAAGAGACATCATAATTAGATTACTCAAAATCAGTAATAAAGATCTAGCAAAATCAATAAAATCATCGATAAAGCAGTTAGAGGTGTGGAAAGACATGTTAGACACAGAAATAAAGGATAACAGCAGATTTATCATCAGAAACAATGTAGCAAGAAGATATAGGAGCCACAAATTTTAAATACCAGAAAGGAAAAAGTCAACCTGGAATCCTTTTTTTTAATTTATTTTTATCGTAAACAAATGGGATACATGTTGTTTCTGTTGTACATGGAGTAACAGCATACCATTTGCGTAATCATACATTTACATAGGGTAATGATGTTTGATTCATTCTGTTATTTTTTCCTCCCCCCACCCCTCCCACACCTCTTTTCCCACTATACAGTCCCTCCTTCCTCCATTCTTGCCCCCCCACCCCCCATTATGTGTCATCATCCGCTTATCAGTGAGATCATTCCTCTTTTGGATTTTTGAGATTGGCTTATCTCACTTAGCATGATATTCTCCAATTTCATCCATTTGCCTGAAAATGCTATAATTTTATTCTTTATAGCTGAGTAATGTTCCATTGTATATATATATATATATATATATACCACAGTTTCTTTATCCATTCATCAATTGAAGGGCATCTAGATTGGTTCCACAGTCTGGCTATTGTGAATTGAGCCGCTATGAACATTGATGTGGCTGTATCTCTGTAGTATGCTGATTTTAAGTCCTTTGGGTATAGGCTGAGGAGTGGGAGAGCTGGGTCAAATGGTGGGTCCATTCCAAGTTTTCTAAGGAATCTCCACACTGCTTTCCAGAGTGGATGCACTAATTTGCAGCCCCACCAGCAATATATGAGTGTACCTTTTTCCCCACATCCTCGCCAACACCTATTGTTGCTTGTGTTCTTGATAATCGCCATTCTAATTGGGGTGAGATGGAATCTTAGTGTAGTTTTGATTTGCATTTCTCCTATTACTAGAGATGTTGAACATTTTTCCATATGTTTGTTGATTGTTTGTAGATCTTCTTCTGTGAAGTGTCTGTTCATATCCTTAGCCCATTTGTTGATTGGGTTATTTGTATTCTTGGTGTACAGGTTTTTGAGTTCTTTATATATCCTGGAAATTAGTGCTCTATCTGAAGTATGAATGGCAAAGATATTCTCCCACTCTGTAGGCTCTCTCTTCACATTACTGATAGTTTCCTTTGCTGAGAGAAAGCTATTTAGTTTGAATCTATCCCAGTTATTTATTTTTGCTTTTATTTCTTGTGCTATGGGAGTCCTATTAAGGAAGTCTGATCCTAAGCCAACAAGGTGAAGATGTGGACCTACTTTTTCTTCTATAAGATGCAGGGTCTCTGGTCTGATTTCAAGGTCCTTGATCCATTGTGAGTTGATTTTTGTGCAGGGTGAGAGACAGGGGTTTAGTTTCATTCTGTTTCATATGGATTTCCAGTTTTCCCAGCACCATTTGTTGAAGAGGCTATCTTTTCTCCATTGCATATTTTTGGCACCTTTGTCTAGTATAAGAAAATTGTATTTATTTGGGTTTGTGTCCGTGTCCTCTATTCTGTACCATTGATCTACCTGTCTATTTTGGTGCCAATACCATGCCGTTTTTGTTACTATTGCTTTGTAGTACAGTTGAAGTTCTGGTATTGCGATACCCCCTGTTTCATTCTCCCTGCTAAGGATTGCTTTAGCTATTCTGGGTTTCTTATTCTTCCAGATGAATTTCACAATTGCTTGCTCTAGAGTTTCAAGGACAATGTTGAATAGAAGTGGTGAAAGAGGACATCCCTGTCTTGTTCCCGTTTTTAAAGGGAATGGTTTCAGTTTTTCTCCATTAAGAATGATGTTGGCCATGGGCTTAGCATAAATAGCCTTTACAATGTTCAGGTATGTTCCTACTATCCCTACTTTTTCTAGTGTTTTGAGCATGAAGGGGTGTTGTATTTTGTCAAACGCTTTTTCTGCGTCAATTGAAATAACCATATGATTCTTATCCTTAAGTCTATTGACATGATGGATTACATTTATTGATTTATGGATGTTAAACCATCCTTGCATTCCAGGTATGAACCCCACTTGATCGTGTTGCACAATTTTCTTAATATGTTTTTGGATACAGTTTGCCAATATTTTGTTAAGGATCTTTGCATCTATATTCATCAAGGATATTGGTCTAAAATTTTCTTTCCTTGATGTGTCTTTGCCTGGTTTGGGTATGAGGGTGATATTAGCTTCATACAATGAGTTTGGTAGGATATCCTCCTTTTCTATTTCCTGGAATACTTTGAGAAGTGTTGGAATGAGTTCTTCTTTGAAGGTCTTATAGAACTCGACTGAGAATCCATCTGGTCCTGGGCTTTTCTTGGTTGGTAGGCTTTTGATGGCTTCTTCTATTTCATTGCTTGATACTGATCTGTTTAAATTGTGTATGTCCTCCTGGTTCAGTTTGGGAGGAGCATATGTCTCTAGAAATTTGTCAATGTCTTCGGTACTTTCTATGTTGTTGGAATACAGATTTTCAAAGTAGCTTCTCATTACGTTCTGTATCTCAGTGGTGTCTGTCGTGATATTTCCTTTTTCATCACGAATTTTAGTAATTTAAGTTTTCTCTCTCCTCTTTGTTAGTGTGGCTAAGGGTTTGTCTATTTTGTTTACTTTCTCAAAGAACCAACTTTTTGTTTTGTCAATTTTTTGAATTGTTTCTTTTGTTTCAATTTCATTGATTTCAGCTCTGATTTTGATTATTTCCTGTCTTCTACTACTTTTGCTGTTATTCTGTTCTTCTTTTTCTAGGGCTTTGAGCTGTAATGTTAGGTCATTTAGTTGTTGACTTTTCATTCTTTTCTGGAATGCGCTCCATGAATTTTCCTCTTAGTACTGCTTTCGTAGTGTCCCAGAGATTTTGATATATTGTATCATCATTCTCATTGACCTCTGAGAATTTTTTTATCTCCTCCCTGATGTTTTTTTGTTATCCATGTTTCATTCAATAGCATATTGAGTAATTATAAATCAATAAATGTAATCCATCATATCAATAGACTTAAGGATAAGAATCATATGGTTATTTCAATTGACACAGAAAAAGCGTTTGACAAACTACAACACCCCTTCATGCTCAAAACACTAGAAAAAGTAGGGATAGTAGGAACATACCTGAACACTGTAAAGGTGTTGGAGTAATTTCTCTTTTTTATTTTGTCATTGATTTCTATTCTCGGTCCATTATGATCTGATAGAACACAAGGCAGTATCTCTATTTTTTTTGCATTTCCTAAGGGCTGCTTTGTGGCATAACACATGGTCTATTTTCGAGAAGGTTCCATGTGCTGCTGAGAAGAAAGTGAATCCGCTCGTTGATGGATGGAATATTCTATATATGTCTATTAAGTCTAGGTTATTGATTGTGTTATTGAGTTCTATGGTTTCTTTGGTTGGTTTTTGTTTGAAAGATCTATCTAGTGGTGACAGCGGTGCATTAAAGTCACCCAGAATTATTGTGTTGTGGTCTATATGATTCTTGAAATTGAGAAGGATTTGTTTGATGTACAGGGATGCACCATTGTTTGGGGCATAAATATTTACTATCATTATGTCTTCCTGATTTATGGTTCCCTTAAGCAGTATGAAATGTCCTTCTTTATCCCTTCTGAGTAACTTTGGCTTGATGTCCACTTTATCTTAAATAAGGATGGAAACCCCCACTTTTTTACTGGGTCCATGTGCATGGTAGGTTTTTTCCCATTCTTTCACCTTTAGTCTGTGGATATCTTTTTCTATGAGATGAGTCTCTTGCAGGCAGCATATTGTTGGGTCTTTCTTTTTAATCCATTCTGCCAGTCTATGTCTTTTGATTGATGAGTTTAGGCCATTAATGTTCAGGGTTAATATTGAGAAATGATTTGTATTCCCAGTCATTTGACTTATTTTTTATTTTTAAGTTGGCTTGGTTTCTTCTTTGAGTGGTTTTTCTCTAAGGTAGTTCCTCCCTTTGCTGACCTACATTGTTATTTTTCATTTCCTCCTCATGGAATATTTTGTTGAGAACATTCTGTAGTGCTGGCTTTCTATTTGTAAATTCTTTTAACTTTTGTTTATCATGGAAGGATTTTATTTCATCTTCAAATCTGAAGGTTAGTTTTGCTGGGTATAGGATTCTTGGTTGGCACCCATGTTCTTTCAGAGCTTGAAATACGTTGTTCCAGGCCCTTCTAGCTTTTAGAGTCTGGGTTGAGAAGTTGGCTGCTATCCGTATTGGTCTCCCCCTATATGTAATCTGATGCTTTTCTCTCGCGGCCTTCAAAATCCCATCTTTATTTTGAATGTTAGGCATTTTCATTATAATGTGCCTTGGTGTGGATCTGTTGTGATTCTGTGCATTTGATGTTCTGTAAGCCTCTTGTATTTGATTTTTCATTTCATTCTTCAGGTTTGGGAAATTTTCTGATATTATTTCATTGAATAGGTTGTTCATTCCTTTGGTTTGTATCTCTATGCCTTCCTCAATCCCAATAATTCTTAAATTTGTTCTTTTCATGATGTCCCATAGTTCTTGGAGATTCATGAGTTCTTACCATCTTCTCTGTTTGGGCGACTTTATTTTCAAGATTAAATATTTTGTCTTCATTGTCTGAGGTTCTGTCTTCCAAGTGGTCTAGTCTGTTGGTGATGCTTTCCATTGAGTTTTTTATTTGATTTATTGTTTCCTTCATTTCAAGGATTTCTGTTTTTTTTGTTTGTTTGTTTGTTTTTTTTGTTTTTTTTTTTTTTTAGAATCTCTATCTCTTTGTTGAAATGATCTTTTGCTTCCTGCAGGTGCTCTTTCAGCTTATTGGTATTATCATTCATTGCCTGCATTTGCTCTCTTATCTCATGCTTTGCTTCACGAATCATCTTAATCATGTATAATCTGAAGTCCTTTTCTGACATTTCTTCTAACATACTGTCATTGGATTCTATTAATATAGAATCTAGATTTGTTTGGATAATTTTCTTCCCTTGTTTTTTCATGTTGTTCATGTATCTTCCCCTCTAGCAGTGCAGACCTGGGGTATTGCAGATTTCCCCCTATAGGCTTATAGTGGCCCTATAGGTTTCCAAAACCTTTTCTTTAAGGGGAGATCAGTATTAGCAGTGCCCAATTCAGACACTATGCAACCCTAGACCAAATAGCCCCTATGGGGACAATAACAAAATTGTCATAATAAACAAAATGAGTTCAAATGTTATCTTCGGTAAAACAAACAGATTTGCAATAAGGTCTGCAGTTCCAAATGGAGGACAAAGAGGATGCAGAGGGATGTAGAATGTGGCTGTTAATGAGATAAGAAAAGAATATTCAGAAGTTCTAGATAATAGAAAGGGTGAGAGTGTAATCAAAAGAAATTGGATGTTAGCATGCCAAAAAGAGAGAAAGAGACTCTGAGGGAACAGGTAAACAAAAGGAAAAGCGAGCAAGAAAAGTAAAGAAATAAAAACATATTTTTTCAATAAGGAGAAAAAGAAAATCTACTGTATAACAGTCGTATAGTAATGAAACCTCCCAGTGTTCAGTAGCCTGATGCATGAGAGGTACCTGACAATGAGCTTCAAACCTCCAGCAGGCGTCTCAGGATGGGTTTTGCCCCACCCGAAGATCTGAGCTACGGCTTCCAGGATTATCCAAGATGGCCGCTCTAGCTTCGAGGTGTGTAGGCAAATGGGGAGCTGCAGCTCAGGGTGTGGCCGCGGTCAGCAGGAGGTCCTGGAGGTCAGGTGTGTTTGGTGTGGTTGCGGGATCCTGGAGGCTGGTTGCAATCAGTTGGTCTGGGGTCCTGGTGATAGGGTGCGGTCAGTTGTTCTGGGGGTCCTGGTGGCAGGGAGCAGTCAGTCAATGTGAGGGCCCCAGAGGCAGGGAGTGATCGGTCGGGCTGAGGGATCCTGGAGATGGGGCTCAGTCAGTCCGGCCAGGGGTCCTACGGGGCCTGGCTGTTGTCTCAAAATGGCGGCAGCCACGTGTAATCAAACCTGCAGGTACTGTGACAGAGAACTTCCAGGCAACAGCAGGCAGCTGGTGCTCCACTGGCGGTCGGTGATCAGTTTGCTGACTGTTGTCAGACGATCGGGAGGTGAACCTTGTACACTGAGTGATGGATAGGTGTAAGGCAGGCGATGGACAGGCAAGAGGCAGGTAAATGGCGGATGATAGGTGCCTGACAGTGAGCAATCTGCACTCAAAAAACACATTGATATGCAGGCAGACTGAAGGTGATCACAGCAGACAAATGGGGTAAACAGCAGGGGATCGATAAGCAGCAAAAACTGCCTCACCAAGAAACAGATATCCTCTGCTTGAAACCGGAGTTACGGAGCAACAAGGAACGCAGCCTCCCTCTAGTCTGCCATCTTGGATCCCTCAACCTGGAATTCTATACCCAGCAAAAATGCCCTTCAGAGACAAAGGCAGGACTCCCAATCTCAGCCCAATGTAGAATGCAAAGTCATTCTAGGAAACCAGAAACCCACAGCTTAATGCCTTTTCCTGCCCCCTGCAGAAGACCGAGTTCTCGGGACAGCCATGTACCCAGAACTGCCACAACTTGGCACGAGGAACAGGGCCTGAGCATTGTCACCCACACACACGCTGGATACCACAAGCCAACCAGAAGACTCAGCTAAACTAACCAATGCTGGCATCTGAGTATAGGCTCCGGCAGCCCTGTGAAGCTTCTTGGGAATGAAGATTTAGGGTGGCTTCATTGGATGTTTGTAGGAAAGATCAGGGAAAATCAAGAGGAATCCTACCGCTGGTACAGTCAGGCAAGGAAGCAGCCTGCCCAGACTGAGTCCAGACTCATCATCCCAAGGCCCAGTGAAACAGGAACTCGATCCATGGGAGGTAGGAGAGCGGCAGAAACTGCCCCCTCAGGGTGCTGCAGGAAGACACTGCACCTGCAGGAAGGGGAACTCACCCCTGAGGAAAGGAAGGGCAGCTTTAGCTCAGGGCACAGCTGGAGGGCTGAGGAGGGACAAAGCCACACCCTGAGACCCAGACAGGCACCCCCAAGACGAAGCTTACTAAAACATCAGAGAACACTCCCCAACCTCTGCACAAGACTGACAAGGACACACACACACAAAAAAAGGAACTGGACACAGATTCTCTTTGAGCACAGCTCAAAGGGAAGTCACAAAACCAAAGAGAAGACACTGAGAAATCTGATGAGCCAACTCACACCCCAACCCAGGACTGGCGGGAAGAGCATTCAGGAAGCCCTCAGCCCCAAGAGCTCCTGACCTGGTCTACAGAACCTGCACTCAGGACCTGGGGAAGGACAGGCCACCTGACACCACCTGTCCCACGGACTGCTCCCTCCACAAAACCAAGAGCCATGGGGGTCAGCGAGGACACTGCCAAGAGGCAGAGCCGTAATCGAAACCAGATCGGGTGTGGCAGAGGATGGAACTGCCAGGCAGGAAGCTCAAAATAGCCGTGAGCAATGTGCCAGCACTCTCGCAGAGACCGCAGACGGTGTGCAAGAAGACACAAGGACTTCAGCAGAGAGGTGGAAACTACAGGTCCAGATGGAAATTCTTCAGACAAAAGCACACAACAGAGGCGGGCCCACCCAGCCACGCGGAGAGTCAGAGAACCCAACAGAGCAGCAGCACAGCACTGGACACTCACGCGCAGCCATGAGGAACAGCACCAAGGGCAGAAGGGAGAACAGCAAGAACTATTTACAGAAAGAGTGGCCAGGCTGTTTTCAAATCAGGCACCAAGAGCAAACAAGGGGTGGACGGGAACCAGAGAACACCAGGGAGGGTGAGTTCCTGGGGCAGCTGCATCTGGGAGCCTGGGATTCAGACCTCCCAGCCACACCAGAGAACCCGGGCGTGAGGACCACTCAGAACTCCCGGGGACGCTCCAGCAGAGAGCCAGGGGAGCATCAGCCTGGGACTCAAGAGTCAGCAGAATTACCCACGAAATCCAAGGGTGACGTCTTTCTCTAAAGACCTGCTCAAGTGCTCTAGAAGGTCATTTGTGTCCACACGGAACAAACACCATGCAGTGACGTGGCCACGCAGAAGTTGCAGGGCAGGGACCAGCTGTTCTCAGAGAGCACAGAACAGACAGAAGCAGAGGGCAAAGGGGCCAGCAGACAGAACAGGAGCCACACCAACAGACAACACCTGCCAAAGGCCCAGAGACACCAGCAGGAAGGGAGAGTGGCCGGCTGGGTGTCAGACCCAGTTGTAAGACCCAAAGTCAGTGATTCTAAATGCCAAGACAAGAGCCTTTGAGCGACAGGGTGGAGGAAGGCACTCCAGGCCACCCTGACCAGAAGTGGGGTTGCCCGAGACTCCAGAGGAGGACATCGGCAGGACAGGGGCAGAGGACGGCAGGGAGCACAGTGCACACCTGACACATCCCAGCACACATGGGACACTTGCAGGAGGACTGAGGCAGGGGCTGACAGATCCAGCTGTGGCCAGAGTCCAGCCTCCAGCATCACGGACGGGACTGGGCTGGAAGTCAGACACCGAGAGGGCCTGAACCAACCTCACCTGGAGGCCGCTCACAGAAGGGCAGCCACCCGGGCCCTGGCAGTGCCCTCCTCTGGCTGCTCACGGGCACTCCACAAGACGCACAGGTCGCAAAACGGACCTGAGCCGGTTTAAAAGGAAGAAGTCACACTCAGTGTGGGCTCTGAAGTCCACAAGGGAACAAGGTCGAGCAGTCCCAGGACGAACCACGACAGGAAATCTCAAGAGACATCTGAAAACTGGACGGAAATGAAAATGAAAAGAACGACTTCTCGAAGTCTGTGGGAGGCAAGTCAGACAGTTCACAGAGGGAAATGGACAGCACTGAGTGCCCCATCAGGAGGAAGGAAGGTCGCAGCTCATAACTGGAGCTGCCGTCTAACGAGACTGAAAAGGAAGAGGAGAACGAACGTGAACGAAGCAGAAGGAAGCGCGCGGTGGAGATCCACGCGCAGATGCACGCAGAACCCGGCTCTCTGGAAAGCAGAATGGTAAGCCTCTAGGTAGACGGACCCATTTTTTAAAAAAGACACAAATATTAGAAATGAAAGGGTGGATGTCACCAGGGACACTGTCATTAAAGGGACAGCAGGGTAGGCGGGAGCAACGTACCAGGGACCGAATGGACCCCTCTTTGGAAAGACACAGCCGCAACTTTCTCGGGAGAGCGATCACCAGCACAGTCCTCGGCCTAGGAACGAAGCCGAGCCTGTTGTTCAAAGCCTTCATAAAGAAGACACAGGCCCATCTTGTTTCAGCGAGGGAGAACGCACAAGGAAGAGAGCATACGACATTACACAGACGTCTTCAGAAGAGAGAAGAAGAAACTGTCAACTCCGGACCCGATATCCAGCGTCGCCCCCGCAGAACGGAAGTTAAAAGTCTGCAAGGAAGTTTTGGCCTGCTGAAGCCAGCAGTATATCAAAAGGTGACACATCACAATGATTCCACTGGTTTAACTTCAGAAGGCATTCAAGGTAATTCAGCACATAACAGACTAAAGAAAAAAATCATCTCTCCTAGACCAGAAAAAAGCATTGTACAAAAACTGATGTCTACTCGTGACCCAAGTTTTCAGCCACCTGGGCGTAGACTAGCCTGCCCACTGGCTCCTAGTACATGGCACAGCCCAACCTCTGAGAGAAGGACATGCTGGCCAGTCCTGCCAAGCCACTGCACCATCACTGTGGGCCGGGACTTGCATCTTCCAGGGATCCTGAGACTCCGTGTCTGTATCTCTGCAGTGCAGTGGCTACCCTAAAGCCTAATAGCCTAAAAATGACACAGCCCCCAGGTCCTGCGGGTCAGGGGTCTGTGCAGAGCACTGGAGAGACAGCTTGTCTCTGCCCCAACATCCAGGGCCCAGAGGACCTGGAGACCCTCCCATGTGAGGTGGTTGATACTGGCTGCTGCCAAAGTCCTGGGCCTGAACCAGAACACCACACTGCATGTGGACTGGCTTCTAGGAGTGTGCACCAGAGGAAGTGCCCAGTGGCCATGCTGCCCTCCAGGACTTGGAAGTCAAGTCAGGGCCTGCCCACATGGGCCATCCAGGCCGGGGAAAGGCAGGCAGGCAGGCGCGTGTTCAGGGCGCATGTTGGTGTGGCTGGGCACTCCTCCCTGCTTCTCACCCTGGGGCCCTGTTGGCACTGGTCATTCATTTTCAATGCACCAGGAGCTCACAGCGGATGCTAACCAAGCTCCCTGGCCTGCAGGGGAAGCCTACTGGCAGGGGGTTCAGAGAACAGCCCAGACCAACCACCGGTGGGCAGGCAGCCCTCGGAGCAGAGACCCCATCCCTGGGCCCCAGCCTGGTGCACCTGGAGAGGTGGGAGACCTGTGCTGGGGACCTTGCTGTGGAGGGCGCAGCCTGTGCTGCAGCGGGAGGCTTGGTGTGGAGGGCGGAGCCTGTGCTGCAGCGGGAGGCTTGGTGTGGTGTGCGCAGCCTGTGCTGCAGCGGGAGGCTTGGTGTGGAGGGCGGAGCCTGTGCTGCAGCGGGAGGCTTGGTGTGGAGGGCGGTGCCTGTGCTGCAGCGGGAGGCTTGGTGTGGAGGGCGGAGCCTGTGCTGCAGCGGGAGGCTTGGTGTGGAGGGCGGAGCCTGTGCTGCAGCGGGAGGCTTGGTGTGGAGGGCGGAGCCTGTGCTGCAGCGGGAGGCTTGGTGTGGTGTGCGCAGCCTGTGCTGCAGCGGGAGGCTTGGTGTGGAGGGCGGGCCTTCGTGTGGAGGGCGGAGCCTGTGCTGTGGAGGGCCAGGCCTTCACAGAGGGTGGGGGCCTTGCTATAGGCCAGAGACTGGCAGAAAGCAGGCCTCCTTACTGCATTTCAAAGGAGGAGTGTGACATCTGCCCCACACTGGCACCCTGAACTATTTCTGGGGGGCCTAGCACAGGGGCATTGGGACCCAAACCACACTGAGTTTCTCATCTCACCCTGCATCCCTGTGGGTTGCCTGGCTGACCCAAGGCCAAGCCTGCAGGCATGGGTGGCCAGAAGGAGACAGGGGTGGGCCCCTGACCCAGTCACACTGGCCTGTGCTGGACCCCTGGACCCTGCCAGTCTGCCTCTTCCAAGAAGAGCACCCAACCTTGGGTGGCTGTCTGAGACAGGGGAAACCTGTATTGGGGGTATTCACAGGTGGAGCAGGTAGACAGGTTGCAGCAGCTCTGCTTCCTTGGTGCGCGGTGGGGGTCTCTTCACCTGGTGGCTGTAGGTCCTCACTGGGTCACAGGAAGAACCAGTTTCCTCAGGGCAGCGTGATGGGAGCCTGCTCTGGGGGAGGAGTGAGGGGAGGGCAGCTCTCAGGGGCTGGGCAGGACCGGCTGGCCCTGGACGCTCCAGCAGGCGAGCGCTGCGTCTGCACTGCTGGGTCTCCGGGGCTTGGCGTTGACTGCAGACAGACAGGCAGCCCACCCATCCTGCAGAGCAAGCAGCCATTGTGCACCCACAGTAGGAGTGCAGCGCGAGTACACCGAGCCTGGCACTGGGTCTCCTGAAGTGAGCAGCTGTGCCTGCTCCAGGACACATAATGGCTCAGGCTCCAGGGGCTGGGCTGTGAGGGCTGATGGGCACCAACTCTGCTGGTGCTGCTGCCAAGGAAGGATCCCCTACAGGAGCCCACACAGGTCACTTCTGTGAGGCAGAAGGAGCAGAGTGTGGCTGGAGTTCATCTGGGGAGGGGGATGGTGAACGGGCCAGTCAGGGACACTTCAGGGGGAAGTATCACCCAAGCAAGGCCGTGGGCAGGAGCAGGAGCTGTGCCCCTTCTGGGCACAGTGGCCCCAAGTGGGGGTGAGGGCTCTACACCCCACCCAAGCCCGTAGCCTTCTTTAGCAGGCGGTGTGACATAGACCATCCTGTGTCCACTGCCTGAGCAGTGAGGACATGGGCTCCCTGCCAGCTACAGAGAGGAAGTGGCACAAATCCATCCCAAAGAAATGTCAGGCCAGCAGGCGTGGAAAGCAGATCTGCAGCTCTGAATGTCAGGAGGAGCCTCTGCAGCCATCTGGCTCTGCAGTGGAGGGCAGGGCCCAACTCTGTTCTCCAGCTCCTGGGCTGGAGCACAGCCACTGCCCGGCACGGCACAGAGGGCTGCCTGCATGGTGGTGCACTGCGGCCACTCAAGGGGCGTGGGGAGGGGCCTCAGCAGGGCCACCTGCAGAGAGCTGAGCCTCTTCCCAGGGCTGCAGGTGGCTGTCAGGACACACGACACAATGCCTGCCAGGTGGGGCAGGCCTCCTCCCTTCCTCACCACCCTCCATGCCTGGAAATGCATGCAGCAGGTGCTCCTGGATGCTCTCAGCGATGACTGAGACCTGGGTGCTCCTCTTTTCTGCCGACTGCAGGCCTGGCAGGTCCCCATCCAGCCAGTTTCCATTTTGCAGTGCTGAGAACTGAACCCAGGGTCTCATTTCATTTTCAAATCAAAAAGTATCTATATTTTCACATTTTATTAAAGTAGATATGGCTGCCACTGGGTGGGGATGCCCAAGGACCCAGTGTCTGGATTCTAGGACTTCCCTGGCCTTCACTGCTCAGGGAGTTCCTGAACCTGGGGGCCCAGGGCCTGATCCCAGCTGGAGGGACAAAGTCATACAAAAGAACCCATCAGAGAGGAAGGAGGGGTTGAGGAAAGCTACAGAGGGCAGAAGACAGGGTTTGAGGTGAACCTGGAAGGAGCAGGAAAATTCTAGAAGAAGGTAGGGAGAAGGGGAGGTGAGGCAGGGGATGGCACACCTCTGCAGGCAGGTCTGATTGTGGGCAAGGAGTCACTGAAGACTTCAGAGAGGTAGAGTGCCGGAGTCCGAGGAGCCAGAGCCCAGAAGCACTGAAGGAGACCGCTGGAGAGTTGGGAGGAGCTGAGCTGACCCATGAAGGAGGACCCAGAACATGCTGGAAGGAGACGGCACCAGACGGCTGTGGAAGGTCAGTTCCTGCATCACACAAGAAACTCAGCTGTGTCCAAGCCAGCATGGAGGGGGCCTGCCTGTGGGCCACAGCCTGGGGCCCTCTACTCATCCTGGGTTGACTCAGCAAGGCTTCCTCAGAGGACCCTTCTCCTCAAAGTTCCCACGTCTCACAGAGGGCACACACCTGCTCCACGTGAGCTTGCGGGGTTGTAAGTACCTGGCGGTTCTGTGTGTCTGCCTAGGAGCAGAGAGCCAGGAGCTGCCCACAGATGGCCCAGTTGTTCAGCCTCTCAGGCCTCAGTTTCCAATTCTTCCAGTGAGCAGGTGGGGGCTTTGGCCTTTCCTATGACCAGTTGCACTGCTCCACGGCCGTTGGCAGCTGGCAGGAGACAGGTGCAGAGGCAGTGGCAGGCCTGGCGGGCACAGAAGTCCACTGCAGGGCTGGGTGCTCAGGAGTGAGCCCAGGAAGCAAGGAGACGATCCCAAGGCCACTCAGCTTCGAGGGTGAGGGATCCCTGGAACGCTAGGCCAAGTTCCCAGCACTCAGTCCCCCATGGCCTGCTTGGATCCACATGGGCCTGGGCCCAGGGGGCTCTGTTCCCGTAGCATGGGTCACTTGGAGGTAGTGCTGGTAGGAGTATCCTGGAGCTGGGGCACGTGCCAGAGCAGGGCAGAGGGCCCAAGAAGAGGACAGGGACCAAGGGGGTAGAGCGTCCCAGGGGCACTAAGTGGGACAAGGGGTGGCCCATGGCAGAAAATAGGGTCCTACCCCCACATAGAATCCCTCAGCATCCCTGCCCCTCTCCACTCCCATCCAACTGCACCCCAAACTGGTCCTGCAAAAGAGGACCCCAGGAGTGGGAGCTAGGTCGCTCCCAGGGTCCTCCAGGGCCAGAATGAGGCCTTCAGTGCTGTAAGCGACAGCAGACAAGGTCAGCCCAGTTGCCGGCCTTCTCCAGGGACCTGAGCTGGGGCAGGAGGAGGTGGAGGGTACAGGCTCCTGAGCTTCTGGAAGAGATCATCACCATCCCTCTGGGCAGTTGGGGCCTCCAAGGTCACAGCAGTGGGATGCCTGCCCCCAGTTGGCCCCCTTTCTGCTCCAGGCTGAAGTCAGGATGCAGCCAAGGACAGCTGCCTCAGAGACACTGCTGCTGCCGTCTGGAACCAGGCTGGCCTCACTCGGTGCCCTCCCTGGACCTGCTGCTGATGCGGCTCCCAGCTTCACACATTCATTGGCCTAGGTCCATTTGAGATCCTGAGGGTCCAGGTTCAAGACTGGCCTGAAGCTGCTGCTCCTGGGTCTGCCGGACAGGCTGACTCTGGCTGGATTGGCTGCTCAGAAGCCCCCACACCATGAGTCTGTAAGCCTTCGAGCCCCTGGCTTCCTCCTCTGGCCCCCGGCCCTGCTCCAGGTTCATCAGTGAACAGAAGACCAGGCCCTGGGACTGCTGATCCGTGTGGGTGTCCACACTGTGTCCCCCTTGCTGAGCCAGGTTGAATACCTGAATCAGAGGTAGTAGGCAGGCCAAAGCATGGTCTCTTTGCAGGGCACATCCCATAGGCCTGTGCTTGGCCTGCACCTGGTGGAGGCTCTCCAGCCACTGGAGCCCCTCCTTGGGCCAGCACTGCCCCCTGGTGGGCATCCTGGGCATGGACTCAGCACCAGGGGCCCTTCATCCCTGAAGAGGCTCAATGGGCAGGTGACCCTTCCATTCCTCCAGCCCACAGCAAGTGTAAAACAGCTCCACCTCCCAGACACCCACACATACCCCGGACCCCACACCCTATTCAGCCTCAATCACTCTGGAGTCACCTGCAAATGTCCCCTGTCATGAAGGGGCCCCACAGACAAGTGCCCAGCAGTCTTGGTGGAATATGGGACCACAGCAAGAAAGGGCAGCATGTTTGTGCTGACAGGTACCGTTGGGAACAAAACACCTGTGTTCATCACCTCTCAGAGCATCTCGGAGCATCCACGTTACCTTGGAGCCCGTGTCTTAAGTCCCCCAAGACCTGGAGGGCGTGACAGGGGCCATGTAGGAAGGAGGGAGAGGGCAGACAAGAGCACAGGAAGTCGTCCAACAGGCAGGAGGTGTCCGAGTGGACACAGTGGGCAGACGAGCTGACAGGCGGGAGGTGCCTGCGCAGAGCATGGGCTCTGCAGTCCTGGGACCTGGCTGCTCTCACCCAGGGTTCCAGGCTCATTGCTGTCCTGAGAAGAGGGTCTCTGGGCTTTGTCCCCCCACAGCACTCCTGCCCTGGAGCTCTGCGAGCCCCCACTTTGTCTCCTCTTGCCCACCAGTTGCCCAGCTCTGGCACAAGCAGCTCTGGCCTTTGTACCCCACGGCTGCCTGAAAGAGACAGGGGACAGCAAGGTATGAGAGACAGGGGACAGCAAGTTATGACTGCCAGGAGGACACAAGACAGTCCCAGAGACCAGTGGAGCCACAGCATGGTCAGCCCTGAGGTGGGGAGCTCGTAGGATGCAGCTCCTGCGCTTCCCTGCTGACCAGGCAGGGCCCACCTCCATGTTCTCTTCAGTGGCAAGGTGGCTATCATGGTCCCACCTCATGGGTGTGGCGCGGAGCAGGGCGCTCTGTGTGGGCACCCCTAGCCTGACCTGGTGGTGCATGGTTTTGTGGCCAAGTACAAACCTGGCAGTAGGAGGCCTGGCGCCTCAAGCAGGGGGCAGATGCGGCCAACTGGGGGAAGCCATCCCTTCCACTCTGTTCTGCTGAGAGCTGCCATCTGGCTGGTGAGCGTCCACCTCCAGGCCACGTGAGCCTGCTCTCTGAGGAACCCTGGCTGGGGGACCACCAAGTCACAGGCTGCAGGAGGCCCCACCGCCCTCCCTGCTCTTAGTAACAGACCTCTGTTTTGCAGGCACGTGGCAGCTGGTATAAAGACTATTTCCCAGTCTTACAATTATGTGACCAAGTTTCAGCCAGTGGGATATAAGTGAAAGTGGCATGTGTCACTTCAGAATCACGTCCTACAGAAATTTCTGGGCACAGAGAAATGAGGCAAGAGCTCAAGAACTGTGGAGGGGGGCTCAAAGACCCTTCCCCCACTGCATGTGGGACTAGATGGAGATACTCAGCACCCACTGGAATCCAGGTTGCTCACCTGTGCCCCCACAGGGTTCTGAGGGGTCTGGGTCACAAGCAGGAAGCTTTTTAGAGGCAGCCCGGGCAGGGGCATGTCATGGTGACTTAGACGTCTGGCCTCCAGAACTCCAGGGAATAGCTTTTGGGTTTCAAGCAAACTGGTTTGTGGCACCAGAAAGCAGTCCCAGGGCTTGAGGGCCAAGGGCCAGAGGTCCAGCAGGGCCCTCCTCCCAGCCAGGTCCCCAGCTCTCCAACCAGCAGCCTGAGGCAAGAGAGCAAAGAGGCCACTCGAGTCCAGATTGAATCACTGCATTTATTAAGTGCACAGGCCCACTGGGCATCTGGACTTGGCCCATGGCAGCAGAACTTTCCAGAACTGTCTATGCACATTCCTGGTGTGGGATTCTGCCCCTGAAGTCCCCAGCAAACCTGAGCCAGCCTGTTCATGTCAAGCATCAACCTGTCCGTGTTGAGTTGGCATCTTGGTTAATCCCTTAGAAGACTAGCGCTCATTCCCTGGCGTCTCTCCCAGGAGATGGGCATGAGGTCGAGGTCTGCGTGTGCACTGGCAGCACATTCGCACACGAGCAGGCGGAGGCCGCGGTCCACAGGTGCACGTGGCGGGCGGAGGTGCGCGTCAGCACAAAGGCATCATGAAGAATTCTTTGGAGCATGGACAAAAGTGCAAAGGCGGCTGATGGCGGGAGGGTGCATGGGGAGCTGCAGCCACCCCTGGCCAGACAGGCTGCAGGGCGTGGGCCTGGACATGGGCCTGGGCAGACAGCAGTGCAAGAGGGACAGCCAGCGTGAGCGCCTCCTCGTGAGGCAGCCAGGAGACCTCTGCTGCCCAAGATGGCCCCCAGTCAGACCCCACAGGCCCAGAGGCGGGGCCGGGTATCCACGCCTGACAGAAGCCAGGGGTCTGGGCTGACCTCAGTGAGTTTCTGTCAACAACGCTTTAAGGCAACAACTTTGTAAAACCCAGTCCGAGTTAGATGTGCGGCATTTAGCGACGGGCACTCCTGCCTGGGAGACCCAGGGACACAGTCTCCGACTCCGAGGACCACCCCTCCTCTCTCACCCGACAGCGGGTCAGACCCTGCAGAACTCTCAGGGCAGGGCCACTGAAGTGTCAGTACGAGGCGAGCATCAAGTGCCCCCTCGACCCCACCTCGGGCCACCGAGGCTGCAGAGCTGTGTGACCTCGCCTCCCAAGGAGCACCTTCCCCGCGCTGCCCTCCCCCGAGGCCCCTCAGCCTCCTCTTCCTGAGCTGGCTCTCAGTCCACCTCACCAGACAGCAAACCACGGCCCCCTCCGTTCTACTCAGGGCACATGGAATGAGCCCGCAGATAGTCAGAGGGGCTCAAGCCTGGGAGAGGGGAGAGGCAGCGGGGTCTCACCCTCGAGTCAGCCCTCCCCTCCACTCCCCTCCTCAGCGCTCAGCCGGGGCCCGGGCAGAACCAGGGCAGCTGGCCCGGGACAGCTGCACAGGGTCCCTGGGCAGCAGTCTGGCCCATGACCCTGAGGCCCTGCCCAGCCCTCTGCACCCCACAGCTCATGTCCGTACATCAGCAGGTGGTACAGGCAGTCTGCACCATGGCCAGGTTTGGCCCTGGCCATGGCACTGAGGCGCACAGGGACCATGGGCAGAGCCTCTCACTTGGACCCAACCTCTGAGTCTACTGAGGGGCTGCGCCACCCAACCGCCCCCATGCTCTACTGAGCTGTGACCTAAGAGGGCGGCTGAAGCCTCATGGCAGTTGGCCACACAGACCAGGGTCCAGCACAAGAGCCCGCGGCCTCCACTCTGTACATTATTTATAGCCAGGGTGGTCCAAATACACCCTGGTGTTTCCAAAAGGCTTCCCAGCCCTGGGCCCCTTTTGCCTTCAGAAAGCATCTGGAAAGATCTCAGATGACGTCTCTTCATGAAGAATAGGGCCCTTGAATCTGGTCAAACCCAGGAGGCAGCAGTGGACCTGGTGCCTCCCCACTTCCCTCCACCAATGTCCTGAATCCACTGACCCTGGGGCCTCCAGCACCACAGGCAGCTGGGAGACCTAAATAGACTGGTGCATAAGAAGATGCAGCAGCCCTGGCCAGTGACTCTAGGGTCGGAGCCGGCTTGGGAGGTGCCCTGCAGAGGCTCTTGCAGACCCAGTGGCTCTCCACCCCCAGGTGGGGGCTGAGGAAAGCCTGTCACCAAGGGCGCCAGGGACTCCCATAGGGAGCAGTCAGGACCAGGACAAGGCCCTGTCGCCTTCCTTGCCCAGACTAGGAGTGAGGGAGAAGGTGGGCCCACCCTCCAGGTGTCCCGCCACCACAGATGGGCTGGACTCTGGAGGCTGTGACCAAGGAGACAGAAATGTCATGGTG
The DNA here is from genome assembly GCF_902686455.1 of Sciurus vulgaris. Lineage (NCBI taxonomy): Eukaryota > Metazoa > Chordata > Mammalia > Rodentia > Sciuridae > Sciurus > Sciurus vulgaris. The sequence goes on from NC_136462.1 coordinate 203,628,419, forward strand.
GACGAGCAATACTGTTTGAGAAAGGGCCTGCGGTAATGAGGCCAGGCTACTGTGTCTAAGAATGGCACGGGCGGCCAGCATAGCTAATGCTAGAACATGTCTGGACACCAAGGGCGCTGGGACCTCCTGATCCCGGCCCGGCCTCTCTAGGCATTCGGCAGGCCGCAAGCCTGGACAGCTGCCCAGCCAGCCATAGAAGGCAGCATGGGACCTTTAATGGGCTCAAGGTGGCCCCTCTGCCACTGTTGTCCAGGAACCTTGGACAGCAGGAACCCCCACCCAGTGCTCAGCATTCTAGAACCATCTGTGTAAAGTCGTTAATTCCTGTGGCTCCCTCCCTGGGCAGCTTGAATCAGGAAAAGTCAAAGAGAAAAAGGCCAGAGACAAAGGGCAGCCCCAGTCAGAAACTTGGTGGGCGTATGTTTGTTTGCACATGTATGTGCCACGTGGGCTGTGCACGAGTGCATGAGTGTGTACTGGCCGCATGTGGCTGTGGATGTACGTGTGCTGTGTGAACTGCACGCCTGTGTGTGTGCCTCTGTGTGTGCACCTGCTGGGAGCTTGCACTTGTGCACATGAGTCTGTGTACATGTGAGTGCACATCTGCTATGTGTGCATGTGCAAGTGTGCATCTGCATGCGTGGTCCGTGAGCGTGCAGGGAAGTCTCAGGCAGACCTGGACGTGTCAGTGGGCACGTGGACATGCATGCTCAACAAATATCTTGTTTCAGGGAACCCGTGCCACAGGGTGGCCTCTGCCCCAAGAAAGTGCACACACTTGTCGCACAAACATCTCACCTGCTCTGAGGGTAGGGATCCCAGGGGCAGTGGACAGTTGTGCTGCTCAGCCCTGGGTCTGCAGGCCCAACAGGGAGCATCTACCCTTCATTGCCCAGAATGGGCCCCCCAACCATCCCATCAAGTCCCACACCTTCCCTTCCCCAGGGGCCAGAATGCATGGCCAGGACACCAACCCTCCTTCCTGATGCAGAGTAGCCCACAGACTAGCCTTTGCACCTCCTCCTGCAACCTAGGAACGCCCTCCTGCTGTCCTGGGGGGTGGTCAGGGCTACTGGAGAGGCCACCGTCCACCATGCTCACCCTGTGGAACCCCAGTGCCCCAGGAGCCTGCTGTGTCTGAGGCGCACAGCAGGGTGCCAGCGTGACAAAGAAGCAAATCCCCCTCAGGGGCAGAGACCCTCCTCCAGGACTGCATGGGCTGAGAGCAGCCTGGGACCTTGGGCCCTAGTGGTGAGTGGGCTAGGCTGGCGGTGTGTTGGAGCTGGCCACCCTTGTCCTGTTGTGGGTCCAGTTGGAACCTCCCTACCTGACACCAAGAAGGACTCAGATCCTAGGCCTGACCTGGTCCAGAGGGGCCATGGGGGTGGCCACTCACACTGGAAGGGACATTTCTCACCACTGAAGGGCTCTCTGCCACATGATACTGTCCTTGAAAAGCAGAGTGCCAAGTAGATGTGTCAGGAGAATGTGGACAGTGGCTCCTGACCGGCGGCCTAGCAGAGTGTCCCCGGTGGAAGCTGGGTGCCCTGGCACTCGCCCACTCCTGATGACAGACAGCTTCCCCAGGTCCCCAAGTGCCCAGGACCCCCAGTGGCCAGGGGCATGTGATCCCCCTAACCCTGTTCAAAGTTCTTCCAGTAGGCAAGAGTTCTCCTCCTGGTCCAGAGTCGGGGGGCTGAGCTGGCACAAACTGGGGGGCTGCTGCTTCAGAGCACGCAGGTCCTGTGATGCCATCACCAGAATGCCTGAGGCTCCTGGGCCAGATGCCACAGGGCCAGAAGGTCCCCTCTGCCTCCTGGTGGCTGGGCTCAGGCCCCTAAAGCTGGATACCCAGTGGGCCAAGGCACCTAGACAGGAGGAAGAAAGGTCCCTACTCACAAGGTCAGGGAAGGAGTGTCTCAACTCCCAAAACATGGGAGACCACAGCCCAGGGGCCCCCAGTAGAGAGTGTGGCTGGGGGTGTCCAGCTCTGGTGGGAAGAACACATGGCAGCCATCTGCAGTGGGTGAGCTGGCTGACCAAGGGCTTTCCTGACCAGCGATGGCATGATCTAGCCCTGTCTTGGTCTGCTGGGGCATAAGTGGTGGACTAGCAGGGCGAACCCTGGCTAAGGACTGTGCGGGCCACTCAAAGGGCTAGCCACAGCCTGGTGACCAGCACCCAGCCAGGCCAATCAGGAAAAAGGACAGGTCATCGGAGCTCACCCAGAACTCCTGTGCTGGGGAGCTGCTGGCTCCTGTGTGCCCTGGGAGAGCCCAGGGTCAGGGCAACTGGAGCCTCCAGGGCCCCTATCAGAGGAGGCTGCAGGCTGTGCCCCCAGGAGAAGTCAAAGTCAGCAGGCTCCAAGGTGACTGGGCCCCACTTTTGTTCCCAAGGCCTCACTCCTTCCTCAGCTCCAGGCAAAGGCTCCTGAACTTGGGGCAGCTCCCATGGCAAGACCCACAGAGCTGGAAGGAGGAGGGGGAGACGCTGGCCAGCAGCTCTCTAGCCAGGCACCCAGGGATCGAGGCATTGCCCAACTGTTCACAGACAGATGGCAGGCCAGGAGATGGTTCGCTGGGGACAGGCAGGAACCCAGGGACAAATGGTCAGGTGCCAGAACAGGCCACACCCAGTGAGCCGTCACACCCTCCTAAATCTGCAGGTCCATGCTGGGCACCCACTGGACCTCAAGGCCACCATTGTCAGGGGGCAAATCTGCCCTAGCCACACCCTCCCTGGGTCCTGCTCCCAGCCCACACCCCACAGCCATGCCCCTTTGGTCACTCGGCCCCTTCTCACTAGCCAGGCAAGGTCTGTCCCTGCCCACAGACCTGGCGGAGACCGCTTATTGCTGCAGGGCGCTCCTTCAGCCCCTGGTTGGAAAAGAACTTTTGCAAAATGTCACTGCACCAGTCAAGGAGCCCTGCCTGCCGCACCCGCATTGGCCTGACAGCCCCAAGGAGCCCCCAGCCCACTCACTCTGGAACAGACCCCGCAGAGCTCAGCCCCAAGACAAGACAGGCAGAGCGGAGCGGGGCGGGGCGGGGCCCTGCGACCTCACTTCCTGGGCCCCGCCCAGCCCACCTCGCCAAAGGGGCCCTCCCCGGTGGCAGAGCGCGGCGGGGGGCCGCAGGGCGTGCAGAGGTCCGAGTCCGTGTCAGACTCGCCCTCCGCGATGTAGGGCCGGACCTTGGCGCAGGGCGCCGCAGCCGCGTAGCCGCTACTGAGAGCGTCCAGGTTCTCCTTGGACTGGGAGATGCTGAAGCCACTGAAAGAACGTTCCAGCTCCTCGTGGTCCACGGATGGGATGGAGATGGACGTGTCGCTGTCCCGCAGGGCAGCCTCGTGGGGCCTGCAGGCCGCAGCGTCCTCCAGCCTCAGGAACTCGGTGCTGGCCCGGTTGCCCCCGCTGTAGGCGGATAGCGACCGCTCGTGGGCGGGTGGCGGTGGGATGCGCACCAATGAGCTGTGGTCTCCCACGGGGGAGGTGCCGTGGCGCTGGTGGCTCTGTTGCTGCCATGAGGTGGACGGTGGGCACGGGGCAGGGGGCGCGCAGAAGTTCCTCTGGCCGGTGGAGCTGCTGGAGCGGATGACCTTGACGATGCAGCCCTGTTTCTCCACGTGCTCCCGGCTGTCCTCGGGGCTATGGTATGGCGGCGCTGGCTCAGGCTCTTTGGCCCCGAAATAGGCCTCGGTCTCTGTGGGTGGGATGCCCATGCGCTGCGTGTAGATGCTCACCAGGAAGTCCAGCTTCTTCTCCATGGACAGGACCTGCAAGAGGGTGCTACTGCTGGCCAGGGCTTCCAAGGGACCAGGCCTGTCCTGCGCATGGAGGGAGAGCCAGGGTACACCCAGAAGTGGAGGTGGGGGGGGGCGGGGAGGGGGCAGGAGCTGCCCCTCCTTCAATCCGGATCCAGCAGCTCGCCCTCGGATCCCACCAGCCAGTATGTGGCCCAAGCTGAGGCCCACCTCCCAGCAGACCCAAAGGTCTCACGTGATGGTTTCTGAGGACCCACTCCCAGGAGAGACACATGGGGGTGGGGTTGCAAGGCCAGAGGCAAGGAAAGCCAGAGAGGTGTGACTTCTGCACAGCAGATCTACCTCCCCCCCAACAGGACCCTCAAATGCAAGTCCTGCCTCCCAGCTACCCCCACCCAGGATAGGGAGGGAAGAGCACAAACGGCGCTTCTGACTTCAGTGCTGGCACCAGAGGTGCAATACATGCTGGATTCCAAGGCATCAGGCAGAGGCGCCTGAGGCTGGGCCTTCCCACAGCATGCACCCCAGCCCACCCTGCCCCTGCCAACACAGTTCCAGACGGCCACGCAGTCCTTCCCACCTGCTTCTCCACCTTGCCTAGGCGTCCCATCATGCTGGGGTCCTCCGGCAGTTCTGCCTCCGCAGGGCCCTTGGTGCGGTCCTTGTCCGTTATCGCCGGGCCACGCCCCACGATCTGGTCCACTCTACCGGGAACAGAGACCCGGCCCCCAAGCATGAGTTCAGAAGGATGTGGCTTGGCCCCTGCCCCTTCCACCCGGGCCAGCCCACAGCCCCCAGATCTGGGCTCCAGGCCCAGCCCAGAGCCGACCAGGGGGCGGCAGGTGCCAGGACAGACGGGCACTGTGCCTCGCGTTCGCGCCCTGCTTTCCGACACGCTCAGGGTCCTGCTCCTACCCGTTCCGTTCCAGTGGGGTCTGGCACATTAAGAGGAGTAAAGTAAAGGCTCTTCCACTGGGGCCAGTCCACCCCAGCTCCTCTGCAGCAAGGGTCCCCTGTCCTCCCCTGGGCCCCATCCCAGCCTCCCACCCAGCTCCCTCTCCTCCCTGGCCTGTGGCTTGTTGGCCTCACAATAAACTGAGGCCCAGAGGTCAGTGAGGCTGGTGGGCACCCAGCCCAGGCTTGGGAGCAGGGGTGCTGTGCCCCTGCTCCAGCGGCCACAGCCACCCCCCGAGCTTTACTCCGACGTAATGTGCCACTGAGGCCCTTGACCCCAACAGGGTCTGACAGGGACAGTTGAATGTCTGCAGCAGGGACAACAGAAGCGGAGGCGGTGAGGGCTGCAGCTCCATGCACCAGGACGAGGATGAAGGGAAGAGAGCCGCCCAGGTCCCGCCAATGCACCAGAGGAGGGCTGGGACGAGCCGCCGCCAACCAGAGATGTGTGCACACGAGTGCATGGGTGTGTGCACATGCGTGTGAGTGCACTCTACATGAGTACACACTCATGGGTGTGCGTGGGTGTCAGAGTACATTGTACAAGTCCACACTTGTGTGTGCATGGTGTGAGTGCACTGTGCATCTGTGTGCTCATGACTGCATACCTGGGCATGTGTTCACAAGCATGTGTATACAGGCTATGCATCTGGGTGTGTATGCATATGAGTGTATCACATGTGTCCATTGTGTGTGCGTGGGTATACACATGGGCATGTATGAAGTGAGAGTGAGTTGCATGTGTGTTCATACACCAGTGTGTATGTGCATATTCAGGATATGGAATTCAGCTGATGTGGTCTTGAATGAGGCCCTAGCTCACTGATGCCATAAGGGAAGGAGGCTCCTTCACCCTGGGGACCAGCTCCTGTTGAACAGATCCACAGCAGGTCCTGTGAACAGGGAGGGCTTCTGCAGGGCTGGCAGGGGCTGGGGAGTGGGTGTGGGCCAAGAACTGCAGCTGTGGGGACACCCCCTCAGAAATGAAGATGCTGTGCTGGCTGCGTCTGCAAACCCCACTGGGCTAATGGCAGCTTGAGACAGGGTGTGACTGAGCAGGACCAACCCTGGCCAAGGCCACCAGCCCATCTGGTTCTCAGGACTGCAGCCTGTGCACAAAGCACACCCAGCTGCTTTCTGCAGGCAGGAATGCCCTGCCTGCCTTTGTGGGGCGGGGTATCTTCCTTCTTCACATAAAACAGAACAGGGCCAGGCTTGCGGCAGCCAGGTGCAGCCTCCTCATGCTCCAGGGGCTTCATGCTAGACTCATGCACGAGGGGAGGGGGCCTCTGGCTCCAAGCAGACGCCATGGCAATGGAGAGGGGCAGGCCCTGGTGTTCCAGTGTCCACATAGTCCAGGCACAGATGCGCAGCACCTTCACCCCGGCCACATGACGGGCTGCCTGCCTGGTAGGTCTCAACGGGAGCCTCAGCCCAGGGCTCAGCCTAGAACCACTGTGGCAGCATCTGGGAGAGGGTCTTCTGTGTCACCTTGCCACCTTCTCCTCTTGGGCTCAGCTGAGGAGTTGGATTCAGTCCCCACACACTCAATACTCCTGGGGTGAACCTGCAGGTCCCTGGCTGCAGCAGTCTGAGAGGTCTGAGGTGGGTGCCAATGGCCAGCAGGGCCTTCCTGGCTCACTGCTTGGACTCCCAGCCACCATCTCCTGCAGCAATGCCCAGAGGATGGGGCTTCAGTCTTACAGCACAGCCAAGCAGTGGACTTGGCAGACACCGTTGGGGGACACCCTGGGTCAGGAAGCCACAGGCACAACCTTGCCTGCTTCCCGGGACCCTCTCTCCTGGGCAGAGCTGCTGGGTTGAGAAGATGCCCAGCACACTGAACCTCAGCCTCCTGGGCAACAACTTTGTCCCAAGGGGTGGGCAGACACTACACCTCTCAGTTCTGCCCAGATGGCCTGTTTGTTTGTCCCCTGTGCCTGCCCCAGGGCTTCACCATTGCTGGCCTATCTGATGTGCTGGAGGAGAGACATCTGAATGGTCCCAGAGAGCCGGAGGCTGTGAAGGTCTCACTGAACCACTGAAGAACCTGCTTTTGCCACCGGATTGTTCCCTGACCCCCGTTCTGCCCATCCAATGGGGAGTCCTGCCATCTCCTTTATCACGATTAACTACGATGACCACAACTCGAAATAGCCCCAGAGGTCAATTGGAGCCACCTTGGTGCTGGGTGCCCGGCAGACCTCTCCTTCGTTAGTCCCAACTGTGAGGAGGCAGGCAGCAGGGGCTGGTGCTGTGGACACCTTGTGTCTGAGGAAAGAACCAGCTGCTCAGAGCACACAGCACAAGGTTGGGCCAGGAGTGTAAGGGGATGACCCAGTCACAGGCAGGTATGGGGGGTGCTTGACTCGGTCAGTGCCCAGGGAGACCACAGAGGGCCTCAGCCTACAGGGTACATCTGCAGCTAGGCAAGGAAACACCTGTGTGGCCACTGATGTTCTCTGCTTCTGCCCAGGAGTCCCCCAGCCCCAGGTGGACATCATAAGGACACCCACAGAAATGAGCTCCTGCTGCCCCAGGAGGACTGAAGGGCAGTGGGCAGTCCTGACTCCCTTCACTGCCCCCTGGGGCCCTGGTGAGGGGCAGTCTTGCCCTGTGCAGGGCATTTTCAGGAACAGAAAGCCTGGATGTGCCCTCTGTCCTGTGGGAAGGACAATATGAGGTGCTGCCGTCATGTGGCCTGGAGCGAAGGCACTGGCCATTCACAAGACAGGTTGGGAAGAGACGCGGGTCCTGACCTAGGTGAGTACTGGGGTGACTCTCTCGGAGGGGCCGTGGGTCCTTTGGTAGGGTACTTCTTGTGCCGGGGAGTTGAAGGGGGTGGGGGGCCCACAATCATATCTATCCTGGCAGCGTAAACAAGAAAAGAGACACCAGCAAAACGCATCGTCAAGCAGCTCATCAGGGGTCGCTGGAAACTCTAGGCGACAGGACAACCCAGCTCAGACAACAGCGGTTCTTCTGAGGAGCCCGTGTGCTCCCCCAGAAAGCAGCTGGTCGCCCCTGTGGCCCTCGGGAGTGCTGTGTCTGCCCGCGTCCCAAGCACAGGGCTGGCTCCAGGAGCTCGCCCTGAGGGCAGGTGGGCATGGTCGCAGGAGCATGCTCGCGGAGCCAAGTCCCAGAGAAGGTGCTGGCTGCACAGCGTGAATGGGACATCACAGACGAGGGAGGTCCAGGCTCCCCAGGCCAACTGGTCTGTTTCCAGACAGACAGGGAAGGAGTGGAGAAAGGTGGATGGAAGGACCTGCTAAGCAGGCAGCTGACCAGTATGGAGGATGAGGCACAGGATCCTGCCTGGTAGTCAGTCTCTGCTCTCTGCTCTGGGGAGGCCTGTAGAGGTCCACCCTGAGCCCAGGCAGTGGAGAAGACACCTCCCTGACCCCCATCCTGGGAGCAGTCTAAGGCCTGAGAGGCCCCTGACACCTGAGGCAGGAGAGGGCGAGCTTCCCCATCTGGCTGGCCATGACCTCCAGGCTGCCCATCTCTGTCCAGAACCTCTCCATATGAGCAGGACCCAGCTGCAGCCACAGCCTTTGTTGGGAGCCCTGGTTGGAGAGGGCCCACCAGCAGAGCCAGGACCTCTGTCAGGAGAACCCCTGCAGCACGTGGCTCCCTACAGGTGCCGCTACACGTGTGGCCACACGTGTGCACGTGCCGGCTGTGTGTGGCTATGAGCACACTGGGGGGTGCAGGCTACAGCACAGCAAGAATGTGGGTCTGTGCACACATACACACACCTGTGCATGTGGGTGCATGTGCATGCTCAGGCCCCAACTTATGCTGTGATGTGTATACACGGAACTCCAAGAATGAGCTAGCCTGTTCCACACATGGACACCAGTGGGTGCCCAGTGACCACCAGCCTAAGAGCACCCAGGAAGTGGGATTCCTCCTTCATAGGGGGTGGATGACCACATTTTAAAGAAGAGGGACGGGTGGGATGTGCTGCCTGGTATGTCACGGAAGCCCTGTGGCTTCATCTCTCACTAGGGATACTCCATTCCCAACACACATGCACACACACGTGCACATGTGTACACACACGTGTATGCATCGACTCATCTGTGTGCATACACGGCACAGCACACAGGTGCACATGCACACACCCACACATCAGACACACATGCATGGGCACACACATGCACACACATGCACCTACACATACGCATGTGCACCCTCATCCAGAGATCCTCACGCGTGCACATTCACACACACATGCATGTGCACACATATATGCGTGTGAGCGTGCATGTGCACGCACGCACACACACACACACACACACACACACACAACTTGCCCATCACAGTGCAAGGAGGTAGGGGAGAGAGGGGAGACGAAAGAAATATTAGAGACAGACTGTGAGAAGACACAGCAGAAAACTGCAGAAGCTGGCTGGTGGGAAGCCCACCTGAGCACTGTTCCCACCTGCACCCCTGGGCCAGCCCCCAGCCACCCTCGAGCCAGCCCTGGACTTTGACCCAGAAGGCCCACCAGGGCCCTGAACTGGGAGGTAGGTGAGGGGCTCTTGCCTGGACTGCAGGCTCTTGATGCGGGACAGCATATCCAGGTGTCCAGCTGAGTACTGCTCAATGACATCCATCACGTCGTATGGCCGCAGACTCTCCTTGAACTTCCGCTTGGACACCAGGAACCGCATGACACTGAAGTGGTCAGGCAGAGCCATGAGGTCTGAGGCAGAGAACACTCTGGCCATGCCTCAGCCAGGCTGGCCCCAGTGTCCACCAGCCTGTCACTCTCCAGCACCTCTACAACTGTGGGTGCCAGGGGCCACCCACCGGCCACTTTAGTGCCTGGCATCACAGACCACCTTCATCCACCTGGACCTGCCAGGGCCAGGCAGCCCCCACTGCATCGAGGTTGTGTCTGTCCCACCCGCTTGGTGAACTCAGTGGCACCAAAGGGGAGGGCCCGGCAGAGGGGCCTTGCAGCCAGCACCATGAGGGGCCATGCAGTCCCTCACCACACAGCTCTGATGCTGACTTTGAGGCCAGGAGTCAGGTCCTCAGTCACGAACTCGCAGGTGCAGCTCTTGTTGTCCTCCACTGCGTCCTCCCCAGGGAGACTTGCTTCTGGGTGGAAGGTCGTGCAGACGTGAGTGGACGCAGGCAGCTGGGCCCCTCCAGCTGCAGACCCACCCACCCTGCCTTTCTCCTGCAGGTGTGAGGGCTTCAAAGGGCCTCCCCAGTACAGATGGCAGCTGCCCACAAGGGCCATTCACATGCAGCACGCTGCGTAGCCACAAGAGGAATGAATGGCTCTGACATGAGACAACATGGCTGAACCTGAGGACCTCAGCTCAGCGGGGCAGCCGGGCACATGCATCAGGAGCTGCCCAGTTCCACTTGCATGAAACACAAAACAGAAACCAGAGGTGTGGTGGCCAGGGCTGGTGGGCGTGGGGCTTCCCTGCAAAGGTGATGGCGAAGGTGAACGTGTGAGGTGCCACTGCGCAGTGCAGACTCCCCACTGCCCATGTGCCTGCAGTGCACTCAGCCTGCAGGAGGGCAACCCTGCCAGACCCACCTTCTGAGTTCTGCCGGGACGCAGCGCCCCTGATGCGGAAGGCCTGGCGTGCCCTGCTGCGGTCTCCGAAGCTCCAGCTCTTGGGCACCTTGCTTGGGCTGTCCTCAAGGCTCTGGTCAGCACTGGGTGACCGCCGGACCGTCTGGGCCTGGGGAGACCCTTTCCCCTTGGCAGCCACGCCTCGAGGGCTGGAGAAGACACGGTCTTTCAAACTGACCTTCTGGCTGCTCCCATGAGAACCGACAGAGAGACAGACAGACACAGAAAAACAGCAAGAGAAGTCACTCCGGAAAGAATGCGGGCCAGGTCTGCTCGCGACCAGTGCTGTCCCACAAGACTGGACTGGGACTCAGGTCCAAAGACAACCGACCAGCAAGTGGTGAAGCCCCGGCGCAAAGGGAGGGGCGCACAGGCACAGCCAGAGCTCCGTGCCGGGGCGCGGGAGGAGCGCCCCCAACTTAGATCACTCAGCGGCCACTGCAGTGTGCCAGAGCCCTCTGCACACTGTCCTGCCAGCCCCTCAAGGTGACACTGAGATTTGCAGGTGCCCCAGGGAGGGGGCTCTTCCCTGGGGACTTTGATCTGCACCAGACCTGCCAGTAGCTTTCCCACAGGCCCAGGAGCAGCCATCCCTCTCTCCACAGCCTGCCAGGGGTCGGGGGGTCAGGGGGCCAGGGCTCCTGCTGATGCTTGTCCAGCCACTGGCCTTTCTGATGGACCCTGGGGACCCTGGCCTCCACTGTGGGGGCTGCATAGTGCCTGCCCTGCCTTCACCAGCTCTCATCTGGACAGCTACACATAGGCTCTGGGAAGATGGCTAGGACCAGGTGCCCCAAGCTGGCCCTGACATTCCCAGGCCTGCTCCCCAAAGCCCTAGCCCCAGGGCAGGAAGAGGCAGCCACAGGGGTGGGAGGACAGAGGCTGCCCCCAGAAAGTCCTCCCTGTCAGGCTGCTGTTTCCAGTCTCGAAGGTCCTTGGGCCCCCCTACACCTGTGTTTCTCGGTAACCACGGAGACAGGCAGGCCCCAGTGTTCACAGGCTCCCACATCCCCAGGCAGGCAGCAGGTGAGATGGACGTCCATGGTGGAGCTGCTCCAGGCAGACATGGTCTCCACCTTCATTCTGGGAAGCATCGGGTCCCGGGTCCAGAACGGGTAGTCGCTCCTACTGGGACTCCACATGGCCCCACAGGAGAGCAGGTCCTTGTGAACAGGACCCGCTCACGCCAGCCACGGGAGCCCCAGGTTCACCAGGACCCTTGTCGAGCACAGCAGACAGGGAGGCCTCCAAGAGGACGCCCAGTACCCAGGACTTGCTGGTGTCTCTGACTCCACCCCCACTGCTAAGCATGGCCAGGGAGACACAAGAAGCAGGCAGCAGAGGTGACCACCCTGGAGAAAAGACAGCCCTAATGCCCAGTCCACCTAGCCTGGACACTGCAGGTAGAGACCATGTGCCCTCCCCAACCCAGTCCTGGACAGCAGACACCTTCAGAGAACTCCTGTGCCTGCTCAGGGGTCTCTAAGTAAGAGGAAGAGAGAAAGAAAGAAGCCCCTGGACCCATGGCCTGGACAGGGAGCCCACTCAGGGCAGAGGGTCATCTCTGTCCTGTATCAGTAACCACTGGCATCGGTGTGCTTGGAACACTGGCCCTGCATCTGTACCTCTGTGCCTGAGGTCAACACAGAAGGGTGAGGCCCAGGATCCAGATGACCTTCAGGTCTTTAGCCCAAAAGAGACCATGGAGAACTGGACACTGGAGCCACTTTCAAATGGCCATCCCAGGCTGAGGGACCACAGGAGCACTGAGGCCCACTGGGCACCCAGACTTGTCCTCAGGGGGATTCTTGCTTCTGGAATGTTCTTCTCTCCTCCTATGGACTCATCCTCCATCATACAGCAGGCCACTTAGGTGCTGGAAAACGGGCCTCCAGGTCCCCATGGGGCAGGCACCAGGATGCCAAGGAAGCCACTCAAGGTCTCCCTTCTTCTCCTCCCTCTCCAGTCTAAGCAATGACGGGAGGGGAGGGAACTGGCACTTCCTCTTCAGTAAGCACTAATGAAGCTCGGTGGCCCACATCCAACCGCAGGGCAGCTTCCTCCAGGGCTCCCGGGCTGTCTGGGTGCTGGCAGTGTGCAGTGGGGAATGTGTGTGTCAAGAGTCCAGATCAGATTCCTGCTTCCCCAGCGTCGCACAGACAAGCCAGATCCCTCTGCCACCCAGACCATGCCCTGCCCAGAGAGGGGCTGCAGGGAGCTGCGGGAAGAGGGGTTGGGGGTGACTGCTGCAGGCCTCTCTAGGCAAGATTCCCACATGACCTCCAGGCTACAGTCTTTCCTCCCCATCAAGTCAGCCAGAGGCCCTCTGGGAACCCCAACCCCACACACGGCTGCCTGGGGCTAGGCAAAGGCAGGCTCCCGGCCTCAGCGTGGCTCTGCCTCCCCAGCTCTCAGACTTGGCTCCCACCTGAGACCAGGGGTGAGGCCCTGCTGAAGGAAGGGACAGTGAGTTTGACACTTGGGGGACACTTGGTCCCCCCCCAGCTTCCCTCAACTTGAGCCAGGAGGGTATCCAAGAGTCTTGGAGACTCTGCCTCCCCTCCCAGGCCAGGACAAAGCAAGAGCTCCCTCCACCTGCCCTGCAAGACTGCCTGTGGTCAGGGATCCCTCTTGTGCCAAGGCACAGTGCTTTGTCACTCACAGGACAGGAGCAAACACAGGAAGAACCTGGGAGAAAGAGCTGGGCTAGCCTCTCCCCTGCCTGTCACCCGCTCCTCGGGGAGAGAGTCAAGTGGGAATCAGGGCAAGATGGCCCTTGTCTGGTCAGCACGCAGGGGTCCAGCTCAGCAATGCAGTTAGCGGGTATCCACAGAGAAATACCCAGCCCATATCTGGACAGACGATACCCAGGGAGGGCAGGGGGCATTCTGTGAGAACACACACAGCAGGGCAGAGCTTGGTGGGTCTCCTGCTGTCCACACTTTGAAACCCGCCTGGTTCCCAAGCAGCCTGACCTCAGCCCCTGCTCCAAGGATCCAGCCTGTGATCAGAAGCACCCTGGACACAGACACTCTGGGCAAGCAGGAGAGCTTCAGCCAGGGTGGGAGCAGACTGCCTCCCTCAGCAGCCCTTTCTGGGGCTGCAGCGGCCTCCCCCACAAGCGCCCACCTCCAGAACACAGGCAGCAGAGGGCCCTGTGGGGCAGCCCTGCAGCCGTCCCCCAGTGGAGACGGATCCGGAGCATGCACGGATGCAGATGCACAAGCATGCTGCCCCGCACCGACCGGCCTCATGCACAGGACAAGGTGCACTTCCACTTCCAAGGTGGGCACCTCACAGCTGCCTGCTGGTAGCTGGGCCTCACCAGCCAGGAAGGGAACGCATAGGAGAGGAAGCCCAGGAGGCAAGGGGCCCCCAGAGCAAGCAGGACAGATGCCTTCACACACCCAACAGCAGACAGGGACAGGAAAGGTGTGGTGAAGGTGCAGGGAGGGGCTTTTCCACCGTCCTGTTTCCAGTCTGCCCTAAACCAGACCTGTAAGTCAGAAAGGGGAGCCGGGCCTCCGCCTCTGGGGGATCACACAGCAGTTGCCTCCGCCAGTGGGGCGCTAAGGATGGGCCTCAGTGCCTAATAGAGGTGCTAGACTGACCAGCCAGAGCAAACTCGCCCAGGGCAATAACTGTTTCCATGGCAACAACCCTCGGGCAGGGCGGGGTCAGTGAGGCGGAAGGGGGCGCCTGCGCCCGCTCAGGGTCGGTGGCCCCAGGAAGCGAGCAGAATTGGGCGGGCGCTGTCCGCACGTCCGAACCTCTAATAAGCAGGGAGGGCAGGAGCGTGCAGCGGGGCCAGTCCGTGCAGCATCGCGTGGTACCTAGAGTGTCCGGGGCAGCATCCACACAGGCACCCTCTGCACGGTCTGCCTTTACTGGAAATGAGGAGAGCAGAGTTAGTCCTGGGGGCGGCAACAGGACCCGGCGAGCAGGGCACTGCGGCAGCCTGAGCACCCTGGACGGTTCTGGGCTCACAGACCGCCAGCTGCGGAAGGAGTGTGCGCCTGAGCAAGGATAGCGAGAAGGGATTTGCTTGCGAAAGTCTCCCGCAGCCTGGAAAAGAAAATAGTCCCCTATTTTTGGAGAAAAAAAAAATCCTTGTTGTTTTTTTTCTCCAAAAATACCTTTTCCTTCCAAAGCCAGAGTTTGGGCTCATGTCTTAAGAGATGTATTATTTTTTGCTATATTCATGCCAATAAAAAATAATACATGTGCTAAAGACTTTGCAAAGAGCTCATCCAGATGGACATGATCCAGGAAGTGACCCCAGTGAAACATGCAGTCTCTGGAGGAAAAATGTGAGGTTCCCACAGGCCAGCCTGTCGCCCAGTTGAAAGTGGCCTCAGTGTACCCAGGAGGCAGTGGCTGCCCCTAATGGGAGGGAGGCCAAGGAGAAGGGGCTTGGGGACACCTGAATTTAAAAGGACTTTCTTGCCAAGTCAGTTCACCTGGGGCCTCAGGAGTCATCTCTGTGCTGAGGCCCTTTGCAAGCAGAGCCCCTCCAGCCCATGGAGAGTCCTCAGAAAAGTCTCAGAAAATGTTCAGCTTTCCCAAGAATCTCCCCCATGCCCTTGAGATTTATTTCTGCCACCAAACTTGCAAATGTTTAAATAAAAATGAACACTACAGACTACCAATGATCACAGAAATCCTCCCCTTTCTTCCAGGCTGTTGCTTCTCCTTCACCTCCAGGTCCCTCTGAGACCCGGGAACCCAGTGTGTACGGCGGTCTCAAATCAGAAGCACACAAGTCCCAGGAGCGCCGAAGCTTGTCCCCTTCACACATCCATTCAAGTAGCGATGGTGGCATTCTGTGTTGCTACACACAGTTCTGTCTACTTAGGCACGAAGGATGCACTTCACCAACTCTAGCAGGTTAGTGGCTGGGAGCTTGCTCAAAGGCCCTGCTGCCCAGGAGGGCCAGGAGCCCTGGACTGTCTCCCAACAAGACCCTGAGCAGGAGGGGGCCTCTGTGCAAGCCCTCATGCAGGTTGCAAGCCCTCAGAAATGGCTTACGCTCCCCAGTCACTCTGGGGATGGCGGACCCCATTGGCTGGACTCCATGTGCTGACTGCTGGCCATCTGATACAAGATGGTTGTCAGCAGAAAGCCCAGTGATCGGACCCAGGTGGCACCTGCAATGGCCCACAGCTCCCAGAAGCCCTGCCACCCCTCAGCCTCAGTTGTACCCAACCAAATCCGCCAGGCAAGCAAAGCCCTGACCTCCTCCACCCTCTGTGGTTTTCAGGCCAGAAAAACGGGCTGCGGCCCAGGATCTTCAGGAGGGGAAGGACGGCGAAGGAGGCCCCTAGTCCCCAGCACCTTGGAATGTCCCCAGTTTTGAGCACTTGGGCACTGCACCCACAATGCCCCTCCCAGGCCCCAAGGTCCGGTTCTGCGGAGTGGAGTATGTCCAGCAGCTGCACTGTCTGAATCGTGGCCCTGGGCCCAGGAGTGGGACTCTGGTTGTGTCCAGTGTCTTACACTCGAGTCCTCCACAGACAGTGTGATCTGAGAGCCTGACAAGAGCTGGCAGGGTCCCCTGGCCTTGGCCTCCCTGAATGACCCCCCTGCTCGGTGGGGTGCTGAGGATCCCTGACTCAGGCCAGAAGGACGCTGTCTACCTCCTCTGGGCTTGAGGATGGCACTGGGCTTCTTCCTGCCCCCGTCAGCCAAGAGCAGCTTTGCTTCATCCGAGAACTGCCCAACAGACCTCCAGCCCCCAGGCAGGAGGAGCAAGCAAGCCCATGGGGGTCCTGGGTTCCCCTAGGGACAAAGATGCCCACAGACACTGACCAAGACCAGACAGGACAGACGTGCACCGCACACACAGATGCCTCCACCTGGGACACTGGGGAGGCCCATATGGCAAGGGGCAATGCTGGGGGCATGGGGCTCCACAGGCATGGGGGTGGGAGGCGGTGAGGAAGGGGACAGGGCCACAGAGAATGGGGCAGAGCAGCACAGGACAGAGCCCCCGCCTGCCCTGGCTCCCGACCCCCACCCCCAGTGACTCCAGCACAGTCACGCGGGTCTCCTCAGGAGCCGAGGACCCCAGACAACCTGGGGCTTAACCCAGGACCAGAGAGTGTGACTTGGCCCAGACTGGCTGATGCTGGCCCAGGTCCTGCCAGGCAGGGAGCAGGGCATTGCCTTTGAAGGGCAGGCGCAGGCGCAGCCACTGGCTCCCACTGCACAGCTGAGCCTGGGCAGAGATGCTGGGAGCAGCTTGTGGAACAGGCACCCCTGCTTGTTACCCAGGTAACAGGTTTCCTGCACACCTACTGTGTGCTGGATGCTGGAGGAGACTGTGGCTGCCCCAGGCAGGGGGACAGACACCACCCTCCATTACCTGTCCAGCAGGAGGGTGTCCCAGGGAAAAGGTGCATAGTCTTCACTGACACACTGTCCCTCGTGCCCACAGCGCCCAGGCACCTTCCTGGCGCCTCAACCCACAGGGAGCCAGGAGTAGCTGCTGAGACCCTGGGAGCCCTTCCCAACACACAGGCCCCAAATCAGCTGCCCCAGCTGAGCACTTACCACGGGGCGTCCCAGGAGGGCCATTCTGCAGGCGCTGCCCTCAGGGGAGGGCGTGGGGAGGCACAGGCAGGCAGGGACCACCAACAGGCGGGGAGACAGAGGAGTGGTGGGGCAGGGAGCAGGGAGCCACGGAACATACCAGAGAGCCAGGGGCTCCGTGGGTCCTCACCTGGAGTCCTGCTTTCAGGGCCAGCACCTCATCCCAAAAGACAGAGCAGACGAGAAAGGGGCCCAGAAGGGCAGGGACAGTGATTAAGAGCGATTGGGGACAGCGAGCGTTCCTGAGGGTGGGAGAGGGAGAGGGGCCGAGCCGGGAGCCCAAGCCGCACGGCAAGCGGGACGCGGGGTGCCCAGGGGCCCGGGCCAGGCACTCCCACGAGGGTCAGCCTCCGCCTCCATGGCCACGCAGGGCTCCCCCTCCAGCAATGCCCAGCCCCAGGCCAGGGGAGGACAGGGTGGGAGAGGCCCCGCCACAGCCGCAGTGAGAACAGTGCTCTCCGGGTGCAGCCCCTCCGAGGGGGCGCCCTTCCTTTCTCACCCCCCTCGTCCCCGTCCTGTTGGCAACAGCGCCAGCCACACGCCAGCCAGCACCGCCCTGGGCCGACCCTCCCCTCTGGCTCCAAGGGCAGCTTTCTCGACCTCTTTGAAGGTTGCTATGGGTTGTTTTTAGCTTATTTTGGGCAAAAGTGTTGCCAGTCTTTTCAATTCAGGGCACCAGCGATTACTGCCCTTTGACGGGGTTTAGAAGGTGAAGGATCACACCCTTCTCCAGTGGACAGAGAGGAGGGGTTTGGCCCAGTTCTGCCTTCCCCCCACCAGAGCAGATCCTGAACGTCCAGCCAGCTGGGTCACCCTGTGGTCCAGGAGGGCATGAGGGGGGCAGGCAGGCATCCATCTTGGACCCAAGGGCTTGGGGTCGGATTGACTCTGCAACGTGTGGATGGGACACTGGGTGGGGACACATCCCAGCTCAAAGGAGCTCAGGACTCCGGAGGGGTGGCTCCCGTGGCATTCTGTGGAGTACTCGGAAACAGCAGCCAGTTCTGGCCCTTCTCTACCACGGCAGCACTGGCCCCTATCTGCCTGGCCAAACATCCCCTCAGTGGCCAGCAGGAGTCCAGAGGGAGGGAGCCAGGCTAAGCACTTGGACAGCCCCTTGGCTACCTTGACCTCAGCAAAGAGGACCCAGTGAGGTCAGGGTCTCCATTGACGGGGTGTGAGATGGGGAGAGAGCAGCCCAGCCCTCCGCAGGAGGACAGGAGCACCTGACTTCCACTTGCACCAGACTGTCCTCCACAAGGCTGGGCTTGAAGGCCCTCCACCAGCTTCTGGCCTGGGTCCTCCTCCCTGCCTGGCCCAGGGTGGCAGGAGGGGGCCATCACTCAGACTTTTCACCTGGGGCCTTAGCTCAGACCAGCTGCAAATCTGGGCCACATGCTTAGAGGGAATAATGTAATAGAAACCCCTGCCTCAGGGTCCCCAGGGGGACTGGTCACACGGTGGGCAGAGGCCCACAGAGAAGCCCTCCAGGCCCACAGTGCTGCAGAGTGAGTCCGAAACACTGGGAAGGGACTGTGAACGAGAGGTGACTTGGGGCAGGCCAGGACACGCGATCACACAGTCGCACACAAAAGCACACACAGGTCTGCACAGCAGCCCTTGCCCCAGGACACTCGGTGCACACAGAGAGGGAGCAAGGCCAGACGGTGCACGCAGCAGACACGCCAGGCAGCTGGAGGCAGGAAGGCACTGACCTTGGCGAGGGCTCTGGCTGGGGCTCCTTCCTTCAAACAGAGAACAAAAGAGTTAGCAGCTGCCCACTCCCACTGGCCCCCACAGAGCACCCGTGGCCCAGGGCAGGGGCTGCACCCACCCAGGGGCTTCCTCCGGGCCCCAGACCCCACGCTCCCACTGGATACAGAGATGCTGCCCACCCGAGAGCAGCTGCCCTGAGAGCGGTGCCCTGGACCGGGGAAGGTCAGAGGGAGCAGGGACCCCAAAGGGCCCAGCCACCTTCCCGCCCAGAGCACACTCCCACTCGGCATTTACAGATCTTCGTTTTAACAGTCACAACACTTCATACGGTTGCAGAAAGAAAATATTTGCTGAAGGAAGCTCTTAATGGCATTTTCCTTTCCAAGTCATTTTCCAGGGGCAGGCTGACCCGGACAGCAAGTGGCCAGTGTTCACCTCGGGTCTCGCTCACAAGGCCCTCTTGCATGTGGGTTGTTTAATTTGGGGTGGATGTTTCTGCTGGTAATGTTTGGTATAAACAGAATGGAAGACCAGCGGCTTGGGTCCCCTGCAGCTGAGCTCAAGGATCAGAGGTGACCCCTCGGAGCACTCTAGCCAGTATCCTGTGGTCCTGTGTGCACTTCCAAGCACCCCGCACAGCTGGTACTGATGCCACACCTGGGCCCAGCAAGCGGTGTGGAGGAGAGGGTGTGGCCAGGCTCCTGCCTGGCCTGGGTCCTCCCAGAGCATCTTGATGGACCTTCGTACCCCAGGAACAACACACCTCACAGGGGGCCCAGTCCTGAGGCACAGACCCCACATGCCAGCCTGCTCCCACTAGAGCTCAGGGGTCCAGAGGCAGGCCCCAGTCCCGCCTCCAACCAGGGGCTCAGTTCACCCCTGCACGGGCTTCCTGAGGCTACTGCAGCAAATTTACTCTCTTGGTCCTGCAGGCCACAGACTCAAAGCCACAGTGCCAGGGGCAGAACACATTCCATGTGTGTTTGAGAAACCTTGCTGCCTCTTCCAGCAACAGAGGTCCCTACACCCAGGTGGGGCTCCTGGCTCATCTCTTAGTCCCTGCCTCTGGCTTCCCCAGAGCTCCCTTCTGTGTCCTGTGTCTCCTGTCTTTCTGAAGGAAGCTGTGCTGGAGCTGAGCTCACTGGACAGCCTTGCCTGAAGACCCTTAATCGATGACCTCCACAAAGGCCCTCTCCCAAGAGGAGTCACATTCACAGACTGTGGGCCAGGATCTACTGGGGGTAGACACTGAGTCCACCCCATGCTCCCAGAATTCCCCATCCACCATGTTCTGCGTTCTTTTGCCCCGCCCCGACCCTGAAGGCTCTGCCCGGTACAGTGCCAACTCCCTGTCCAGGTGTCATCTAAATGCCTCCAGTGCGGGAAGTACCAAGTCTCAACTAAAACCACTTGAGCTAGGTAGGCAGGGCTCCTGTGAGCCATCTGATGGTCAAACAAGGTTCCTGCTTAAAAGTTACAGTGGAGAGAGCATGAGCAGACGTCTCCATTCCAGAAGGAAGACACAACAGAGGTCCCTACACCCAGGTGGAAGTGCAACTGGTAGATCCACGGCTTCTCGCTCCGAACAGGCAGTGGCTTTTGCCTCGGGGGGCTCCTCCAGCTCCGGGGTGCTCCCTGCTCTGAAGGGCAGCTCAGGTCTGCAGCTGGGCAGCTGCAGCAGCCTCCCTCCTGCCTGAGGAATCCAGCAGCGCCCCAGTCTCCCTTCCTTTGTGCATGCTGGCAGGGCTCCACCACTCAAACCCGTGGCTCATCTCAGGGCCCCACGTCAGACAGGGATCCTTCCTGGCTTATGCTGAGCAGGATCCACGAGTCACACGCCTGCTCTCTTTTCAGGTTGTCCAGCCTTGCCTGCGGGCTTTGCTGTGGGCAAGCTTGCCCAGCAGCGCCTCCTGATTTATAAGGCTTGCCTCCTGGATAGGTTGGGAACTCCCAAATCTTCCAGTTCCAGCTTCATTGAGTAGCACAGAGAAGCCAGGCTGCACAGTCCACAACTGGCTAGGAACCCTGCTTGGCCAAGTCCCCAAGTTCATTGCTTATGAGTTCTGCTTCCACCAGAGAGAAGACCTAGTGCTTCTGCCACCCTGCAGTGGGGACCAGCTTTCCTGGTTTGCAGGCACTTGTCCTTTGCTTGCTTCGCTGAGCCGTGCCAGAGGTGCGGCAGGCATTCACGGTTCTGCAACATCCTTTAGTAACAATCTAACGTGACCCTCAATGTCAGGAGCTTTCTCTGCAGCATTCCCCACCAGCACTGCTTCCACCAACCACCTTGAGGGAGCATGGGCCCGCTCTGCTGCCCCTCGGGCTCCCTGCCCCTCACCTGCCCGCTCTGCTGCCCCTCGGGCTCCCTGCCCCTCACCTGCCCTCTCTGCTGCCCCTCAGACCTCCTGCCCCTCACCTGCCCCTCAGACCCCCTGCCCCTCACCTGCCCCTCAGGCCTCCTGCCCCTCACCTGCCCTCTCTGCTGCCCCTCAGACCTCCTGCCCCTCACCTGCCCTCTCTGCTGCCCCTCCGACCCCCTTGCCCCTCACCTGCCCCTCGGGCCCCCTGCCCCTCACCTGCCCTCTCTGCTGCCCCTCAGACCTCCTGCCCCTCACCTGCCCTCTCTGCTGCCCCTCAGACCCCCTGCCCCTCACCTGCCCCTCAGGCCTCCTGCCCCTCACCTGCCCTCTCTGCTGCCCCTCAGACCTCCTGCCCCTCACCTGCCCTCTCTGCTGCCCCTCAGACCCCCTGCCCCTCACCTGCCCCTCAGGCCTCCTGCCCCTCACCTGCCCTCTCTGCTGCCCCTCCGACCCCCTTGCCCCTCACCTGCCCCTCGGGCCCCCTGCCCCTCACCTGCCCGCTCTGCTGCCCCTCAGACCTCCTGCCCCTCACCTGCCCTCTCTGCTGCCCCTCGGGCCCCCTGCCCCTCACCTGCCCCTCAGACCCCCTGCCCCTCACCTGCCCCTCGGGCCCCCTGCCCCTCACCTGCCCGCTCTGCTGCCCCTCAGACCTCCTGCCCCTCACCTGCCCTCTCTGCTGCCCCTCAGACCCCCTGCCCCTCACCTGCCGCTCTGCTGCCCCTCCGACCCCCTTGCCCCTCACCTGCCCCTCGGGCCCCCTGCCCCTCACCTGCCCGCTCTGCTGCCCCTCAGACCTCCTGCCCCTCACCTGCCCTCTCTGCTGCCCCTCGGGCCCCCTGCCCCTCACCTGCCCCTCAGACCCCCTGCCCCTCACCTGCCCCTCGGACCCCCTGCCCCTCACCTGCCGCTCTGCTGCCCCTCAGACCTCCTGCCCCTCACCTGCCCCTCAGACCCCCTGCCCCTCACCTGCCCCTCGGGCCCCCTGCCCCTCACCTGCCCGCTCTGCTGCCCCTCAGACCTCCTGCCCCTCACCTGCCCTCTCTGCTGCCCCTCGGGCCCCCTGCCCCTCACCTGCCCCTCGGGCCCCCTGCCCCTCACCTGCCCGCTCTGCTGCCCCTCGGGCCCCCTGCCCCTCACCTGCCCCTCAGACCCCCTGCCCCTCACCTGCCCCTCGGGCCCCCTGCCCCTCACCTGCCCGCTCTGCTGCCCCTCAGACCCCCTGCCCCTCACCTGCCCCTCGGGCCCCCTGCCCCTCACCTGCCCGCTCTGCTGCCCCTCAGACCTCCTGCCCCTCACCTGCCCTCTCTGCTGCCCCTCGGGCCCCCTGCCCCTCACCTGCCCCTCAGACCCCCTGCCCCTCACCTGCCCCTCGGGCCCCCTGCTCCTCACCTGCCCTCTCTGCTGCCCCTCGGGCCCCCTGCCCCTCACCTGCCCTCTCTGCTGCCCCTCAGGCCCCCTGCCCCTCACCTGCCCTCTCTGCTGCCCCTCGGGCCCCCTGCCCCTCACCTGCCCTCTCTGCTGCCCCTCGGGCCCCCTGCCCCTCACCTGCCCCTCAGGTGCACAGCAGAGCCCCCGGGTTTGCTGGAACTGCCTTAACGAAACACACAAAGGTGACCGAACACTGGAACCACCCTCTCGTTTCTGGGAGGTCAGAGCCTGAAAGGGAGGTTGGCGGCCAGGCTGCTCCAAGGCCCTGCGGGGTCCCTGATGCTCCTCCAGCCCCACTGGCTCCTGGGGTTCTCATCTCCTGGCAGCGTCACCCCAGGTCTGCCTGCGTCTGCCCCTCCATGTGTCACCAGACTTCCCGTCATGAGCAGGACACTGCCATGGAGTCTGGGCCCCTTGGCCAACCCAGGGGTGACGTGGATGCTGAGGATCAGATTCACAGACCCAAAGCATGGACCCTCCTCTGCAGCGTAGGGGCTGCCACATGACAGGCCACCACCCAGCTGCCCTGTGGGGACAGACGGCACCTGCCTGCACACAGGCCTCAACACACTGGCGCTGTGCAAGAATTGAGCCATGGGAGTTGTGATCAAAGGTGCCACCACCTGGGTCCCCAGCACAGGCATGAACAGGGCCAGCTGGCCCCACACACGCTCCACACTTCACCCCCACATCCCTCCCATTGTGCCCACCCATCCTCCTCAGGACAGGAGTCAAGCAGGTCAGCAGAAGCAGAAAGCACCAGCCTCACAAGACCTATGGCCAACACATCCCTGGAGGCTTCCTGCCAGACAGCTGCGGCCCTCAGGAGGGGAAGATGCCCATCCTGCCCCTCAGCTCCAGCCCCTGCTTGGGACACCTGCAGCTCACCTGAAGGTGAGTCCCGATTTGCTTTTGAGGTTCCTCAGCAGCTCCAGCTGGTTGAGAGGTGGGATGAGTCTGAGCGGGAGAGGAGAGGGGAGTGAGTTTCCAGTCCACACAGGCCTCCAGCAAGGCCAGCCCTGCACCTGGAGCAGATGCAGATGCCAAAGGCGTGGGGTGTAGCCAGACCTCCAAGGGCCCAGTGTCCCCACCGCTCCAGAGCCCAGGGCCACCTTCAATCTCTGGGCTGCCCCTGGGGCCTTGGGACCTGGAGGTGGGCAGCGACCAACATGGACAGCAGAGGGGACAGTGCCAGGCTGCCTGTGAGAGTCCAGCCCTGCAGCATGGAGGGATCGGAGGTCAGGCCCTGGTGGGGCTCCTCCTCCTCTCCTTCCCCTATGGGCAGCAGACTGCACGCTCTGCACCCAGCACATTCTACGTGCCCTGTAGAAGCTGGGGCCGGACAGGGCCAAGGCCACTGCAGGGCCTTGCTGAGCAGAGAAGCTCATTTCCGGGTCTGTGGATAAGTGGCCTGACATCCTGATGAGGCCTGGGGCCTTTTCCAAGTGACTCGGTTCTGCTCTGCTCTCCCCAGGTCTGGCCACACACCCCCCAACAGCCTCATGCCCAGCCCTACCTGCCTGCACCGATGTTTAGCCACTGCTCAGCCACAGCACAACCAGGGACAGGTCCAGTGGACTCACCCGAGAAGATGTGCTCAGGCTTGGGAGGCGAGCCCCTCCCCATATCTGGGTGAACTTCCTCTGCACCCCACCCCACCTTACAGCCTTGCTCTCAGCCTTAGACCCCTCCCTCATTACTGTACCCCCACCTATCTTGTCGAATATGTCCTCTAAGGACAGTGACCCTCAGCGGCCATGATGCGAGACCCTGGTCACTCCTGTCCTGACCCAGCCCCACCCTCACTCTGCAGGGTCTGCCCTTCCCCCCCAACTCCTGGAGTCTCGACCAAGCTCTGGGACCCCAGGCCCCGAACCCTTACCCCTTCTCACCTCTCCTTTGACCCCAGGGGCAGAGCAGGGCTCCCAACCCCCCGCCCAGCCCTCACAGAGCCTGACCCCCAAGTGGCTGCGGGGCCTCTGCTGGGAAGCCCCTTCCAGCACCTCCTGGCTCCTCTGCCCAGCCCCAGCCAAGTGCATCCTCCAGATGTGCCTGCTTCTCTTGCTCAGTGACTCCCCTGCCCCAAAGCCAAAGGACGACTGGCCCCGCTGGCCTGACCAGTCGCCCGACTTCTTTCACATGCCCCGCTCCTCCACCCAGAGACCCTCCCCACACCTAGGCTTCCATAGCCACTGCCATCCCCACCAGCCCTTCTGCTCCAGGCCTGGCCCTCCCTGGCAGGTGTAGCTGCCCAGCCAGCCTCATGGCCACTGCATCCCCAGCAGAGCCAGGCTCTGGAGGGGTGGTCCTGGGAGCGCTCCCCTTGCCTGCCCCCTCTCCCAGGCTATCACTGTCCAGTGGCCCAGCCCGAAGCAGAGCCAGCAGTCAGGTGAGGCAGCAGGGAGCAGAGTCTGTCGACAGGGACACAGCTGGCCCCCACTCCTCCGTGGCCACCCCACCCTGGTGCCTAGAGCGGGGACCCTGGGGACAGCTCTCCCCTTGGCCCCACGCTCGCAGGCCCGGATAAGAGAGGTGATACCACCCTGGAGCCAGACGAGATGCCACACCCGGGACAGGAGGACAGTGCCCCAGGGCTGGCTGGCAGGGCTGGGCACACAGGAACAGTGGCAGAGGACCAGGGCACTGTATGTGGGGGCACCTGGAGAGCATGTGGTCTGGTCAGGGCTCCACCAGCCTCAGGGGCGCCCAGCCACCCAGGTCAGGGGTCCTGCAGACCCTGGTGCTTCTTACTTCTGAGAGCAGTGCTGGGTAGACAAGGGCAGAGGGGACACCCGGCCTGGGGACCTGACAGGCCTGCCGCAGGCCCCACCCGCAGGGAGCAAGGAGCCGGGTCCAGGAGGAGGACGCGGGGAGAGATGCCCATGGCCTGACCCACCCTCTGGGCTCCACCTCCTCACCAACCCCACAGCTGGGCAGGTCCCTCTCCCAGAAGGGATCTGGGCCCACTGACTAGGCCCCTGCTGGCCTCTGGGGAGGAACTGGACAGGATGTGGCTCCATCCAGCCCAGGCCCACACGCTGCTCAGGGGAAGGAGGAGGGATGTCCTGTGGCCACCCTGTAGGCCCTGCCCACCACAGTGGCCAAGGCTCACCAAGGAGCCTTCAGGTTGGACACAGACCCAGTTGGGAGGCTCCCAGGTCTTGGATGCCAACCTACAGCTGAGGGGCTCCGGGAGGGAGACTCTGGAGGCAGGCGCCGGGGCAGGTGCCCCGCTGTGCACAGCCTCCCCTGCCTGGGTTCTGGCTGGGATGCCGCTGTGGCCCCAACAGTCCCTGAGCCACACGGCGGCCCCACATCCACAACTCTGTTCACAAGCAGGGCCATGGGGTGCAGGTGGGGGCGGGATGGGGAACCACAGCTGTGAAACAAGGCACGAAGCAGGAGGACGAAGACGGCCCGGGCACACAGGGGCAGCAACGGGAAGCAGCGCCAAGGGGGCAGGCCGGGGCGAGGAGGTGGACTGGGCTCCAGGCAGGGGGGCCACAGGGAGTGAGGCCCGGGGGTGCCAGCGGGAGGCCGTGGCCTGGCCCGAGACGGGTCCCTGCAGACAAGGACGCACACCACACACACAGCTCCGCCATGCAGTTCCTACCTGGAGGCCCCGTAGGTTTGAGTTTGTGAGCTTTCAAGTGTCCACACACACACACAAAGGGGAAGAACCGAAACGTAGAAAAGAACGGGATAAGAAAAAGGAAACGAAAAAAATAGTCAGGGAAGAGGGGGAACAACAGAACAGAGAGAATTAGCACAGGGCTCAGCCGGCCGGCCCGGCCAGGGCACCGTGCGCGGCGCTGCATGCGGGCGTTCCAGGGCGCGGTCCAGGGCTGCTCCAGAGGCACCAGCAGGGTGGATGTGAGGACAGGACGCTCAGATGAGCCCTGGCCACAGAGTGCCCACCGGGCTTTGCACCCACCCAGGGCGGGCTGGGATCCGGAAACACCCGGAGCAGGAGAGGAAGCTGGAAGGACCCTGTCCCACTGAACCCAGCTGAGCAGAGGGACTCAGCAGCAGCACCCAGCTGCACAGACGCTCTGTGCTCTCAGAACCTCTCACCCCAGGCCTTAGTCTAAGCAAGAGCCTGGCACAGACAGATCCTACCCCACAGCTGACCAGCAGGTCCGGGGCCCAACTGGCCAGTACCACCTCCCCGCTTCCTTCCCAGGCCTGGCTTTCCTGTGCTCTGTTCTTTTGGGGGCACCTGGGACCCCCAAATAGTGTGGTCTCCTAGCCCAAGTGCCCTCCTGGGGTCTGGGGTCACTCTCCCTCCCACACAGAGCTCCTGTCCTTGCTGGGGGCCAGGGTCACCATCGCCCTCCTGGGTTTGGAGCTGGGGCCTACCAGCCATGGCAGACTGTGCACCCAGCACTACAGCCAACACTCAGCTCAGGGTACTGGGGACACACAGCAAAGGACAGAAAGCAAAGGGGTGGGAGGGGTGGGAAACAAAAGCTGTGACAGGGGAACAAGGAACCAAATCAATGGTCGAAATAAACCACACACGATTTTTTTTGAAAATGCATACATTTTAAAGAAAAAGAAACAAAAATCGGCCTAAACAATTAACAACAGAAAATGGGGCTGAAGAGCACACGGAACTGAGCCTCGCCGGCTCGCGGGCGGGGCGGGCGGTACCTGTACACGGGCACGGTGACGGTGCGCTCGTAGTAGTGCCAGGTGGAGTGCAGGTCTGTGCGGGACAGGTTGGTGGCGTAGAACCTCCAGGCGGACTGCAGGAGAGCGGGGGCTCAGCAGAGGGCGGCCCCGTGCCCCGGCCGCCCTCTGCCCACCCAGCCTGCGTTCACCCCTGGAGAGCCAGGGCAGGGGCCGGCGCTGAGGAGGACAGGCCTTCCTGAGCCTGGCGGCCCTTGCTGCCCACCCTGGCCCTCTGGGGCTCACCTGGGGCCCTGTGGCCTGGGGGCACAACAGGGGCCCGTCAAGGGGGACTGAGAAGCTGGGCCATCCTCCAGGTGGACCCCTGCCTGGGGTGTGGCCCCTGCACTTCCTCCTGTGGTGGAACCCAAACATGATCTGCTGCCCCCACAGCTGCTTCACCCCCGCGGGGTCCATCGTGTGCCCACTCCCGTTGCCTCCCCAGGTCCCACAGCCACCGATCGCATTCCAGGACAGGACACTAGTTCCTAGTGAGGAACACACTCTGCCTTCTCCATGTGGCTTTGGTCACTGGGCATGACGTCCTCAGGCGGTCCCTGTCATGGCCTATGCTCTGTTCCTTTTGATGGCTGAATAGTATTCCACTGCGTGGAAGCACCACATCCTGACCACCCACTCCTCCACTAATGGACCTAGGTTCGTCTGTCCCAGGGCTACTGTAACTGCTGCTGTGCACTCACTTTGGGCACATCACCTGCTCACTCAGCTCTCCTGGTCAGTCACTCGAGGTGGGCTTGCAGGGCAACTGAGAGCTTCCTGCCAAGCTTCCAGGCAACCACCGAGTGGCTCTGTACAACCCACCAGCAGAGGGCAAAGGCCACTTCCACCCACACAGCGTCCCCAGTGGGCACGAAGTAACTTCACGTGGGCACGGCCTGCACCTCCCAGTGGCCACCAGTGACCCAGCTTGCTGGCTGTCTGCTCGTCCTCTGTGAAAGTCTCTGCCTGTGACCCTTTGGGCTGCATTCCTGCTCTGTCTGAGAATCTATCACGTACTGTGGACGCTGGGCCCCCACATCTGTGCAACACCTCTGTGCCGCGTGTCTGGCCCTCCCAGGCACAGCCCACAGCTTCCATGATGCCACCTTCTCCTTCCCTGCTTTGCCGCTGGTGCGGGAAATGCCGGCCAGGGAGCTTGATTCTTCTGAGGCCTCCTCGTGGCCTTAGCTCATACATTCAGGTTTCTGGTGATCCATTTAGTTAATTTTTGCACATGATATGAGGTAAGTGACAGTTTTCATTCTTCTAAAATGCATTTTTAAGACAGTAAACGGGGGACACAGCTGGGTAGAGCAGAGCTTGTCCCGCAGGCACGAGGCCCTGGCTCAAGTCCCAGCACCGCAAAAGCAAGGCCTGCACCAGGACCCCGGCCGTCCTAGCAGCGTGTGCTGGGGATGCTTCCTGCCCCAGATGGGCGTGGGGCTCCTGCTGGAGATCAGTCCCCAGGGACAGTGGGCCGGCTGGTGGACTCCACTCCACTGACCTGTGGCCCCCACCACAGCAGAGCTGGCTGCTTCCATCAGGGCGGCTCCAGCACCTCTGGAAGTGGACACCTTGACTGTCCTGCTTCAAGCCTGATGGGGCCCTCCAGTCCACGGCAATCCCACTGAACCTCGTGACCAGCTTCTCCAGCTCCACAGAACAGGGCCGTGGGCTCGTGGCAGGGATGCCACCCACTCTGCTCTGCGATCAAGTTCAGCTAAGACCACGTCCACAGGACTGTCTTCCAGCCCACGGACATGGGATGGCCGTCCACTTAGGACTTCACCGACTTCTTCCATAGAGGTTCACAATTTCCAACGTACAAGAGGCAGTGAGGGCCACAGCCCAGGCACGCTGGCTTCCAGAAGGACGCAAGGGTCCCCAGATGCCTTTGGGCACGAAGCTCCTGGTCTCCTCCGGAGCTTCCCCGGGGTCTTTTCCTCCCTGGGAGCTGGGGTGGCACCAGGTCACACACCTACTGACAGCCGTGATCCTGTCCCCACGGTGGGTCAGTGTCCCTCAGAGGAAGGACCCCCTGACCGGCCACTCTGCTGCAGCTTCCACCCTGTGCCCCTCGTCAGACCCTGGGAACAGCCCGGCGTCGGGGAGCCTGGCAGCTGAGCCGAGGAGCTGGTGACCTATGCAGGGACTCAGTGCTGCCCCCTCGGCTCCCACGGGCCCCTCTGGCTGCCAAGAGGGAGGGAGCCGAAAGAGGAGCAGCAGGTGGGGTGCGGCTGCGCCCTCTGCCCTGAGAGGCCTGCGCCGCGTCACGGCCCCTGCTGTAAATGTCAAGGGCAGCCAGACTCTGGGGGGTGTCTGCTCCTCTCTGTGCTCTTTTGCAATTACAGACAAAGTAGCCGCCTGGAGTTTTTGAGGTAAAAGATGAACACGTACCCACATAGAAGCAGGCTGGACCCATGGTCAAGACCAAGGGAGCCACGTCTTCAGAAAAGGAAGGAAGGAGGGGCTGCGCCTGGCTGCCCACAAAGTCCCACCGCCCCCGAGTCCAGCAGGAACCTCTGCTCTTTCGCCCGCACAGCCAGGTGGCCACCACACCCCACCTGCCCCTGCACAGTGGGACAGGCTGGCTGAGCTCAGGACAGGGTGCTCAGACAGGGCGGCACCATCTGCCACCGAGTGACGCTGCCAAGCACGGGTCCCACCACTCAGCTGTCTACACTGGGGGACCCGCCACAGTGCCTGGGACGGCCTGGCCTGGTAGGCCAGCCCCAGGACAGGGGCCTGGGGCTGTGCAGCCTCAGGCATCTGACATGCTCCACACTGATCTAGACATCCTTGTTGCCCACATATTCCTGCAGAGGGACACGGGCTGTGGCCCCGTCCACAGACGGGGTAATGCCTGGCCCAGCCTGAGCAGGCTCCACTCCACCAGGAGGGCTGGACAGGGGCTTTCCCTGGTCCCCAGGGGAAGGCTGGGACCCACCTGGATCAGACCAGCGGCCGGATTCCGCCTCTTCTCAAAGTGCTTCTGCCGATGCTGTTCTTGCACTTTCAGGGCAAAGCCAGACCCCAAAATGCCCTGCAAGTCATCAGGGTCAGGCCAAGCTTGGGGACCCACACCTCCCAACTCATCAGGGCCAGACGCTGAAGCAGAACCCAGGTCACTCCCCACCTCCCACACAGCCCCACCCTCCCACCTCAGTCCCAGAGCCCCTGGAGAGCAGGCCAGGAGGCCTTCTGACTGGGGCCAAGGACCACGCTGGCCTACAGGAGGCACAGCTGCCAACACGCAGCATTTGCCAGCTCGCAGACCACGCCAGCTGCCCAGCCTGGTGCTGTGAAGGGTTAGCAGAGCCCTGGCCCCTTCTGCCTGGGTGGGCTGAGCTCCCATGGAGCCCCAACAGGGGAGCAGCCACCAGGCTATAGTGCTCCCGATCTCGAGGACCCCTCTGTCCAGGGCTGACAGGAGGTCACAGTGACCATCAGAGCTGGGTCAGAAGCCACAGCATGGGACCCTGGGAGCACACCTACAGGGGGGCTGCCTGCACAGCGTCACCGGGCCCTCTCCAGGGCAGCCTCCACTCCAGTGTGGGGTGAGGACTCCCCAGGGGCGTGGACCCTGCTCCGGCCAGACCCCCATGAGGGTGGCCTGTCACCGAGACTCCTGGGGAGCACGTGCACTACCCCAGCAGGAAGAGGCAAAGGTTTACCGCAGGAAGGGCGAAGAAGGAGACACCGATGAGGGTGAAGGTCGCTGCCAGCAGCCTCCCGTTCCAGGTCTGCGGGTACTTGTCCCCGTAGCCAATGGTGGTCAGGGTGATCTGTGGAGCAAGGGACTGGGTCGCTGGCCAGACAGGTAGGGAAGCCCAACACGCTGGGCTGCTGAGCCCCTGGGGACCCACCCACAGGCTCATTTGCGGACTGACAAGGGGGCCTTTGCTGCTACTTACCCCCCAGCGGGGCAGCGGCAGTGGCCACTCATACCCACAGTACCCTGAGGGGAGCCCAGGCAATGAGAAGGCCAGAGGCAGGAAGTTCCTGCAGGTGACCTGACAACCTCTCAGTGGCTGCCCACAGGCCCCAGGACCACATGGGCCAACAGAGGGCATGCCCTGGCTGGACCAGGAGGTGGCCCAACACAAGCCCAGGGGTGTGGGGTTGCAGGTAAGTGGAGGCAGGTGGGCCGCACCCCCCCAAGGGATAGCGCCTTCCTGTGAACCAGGGGCCCCAGCTCCAGGTATCTGCCCCAGGCACAGAAAGCAACTGGGCAGTCTGAGGATGGGGACAGCAGCCTAAGCAGCCACGGAGGCTAGACACTGGCCAGGGTGCAGAAGCAATGGGGTCAGCACCTCAGAGGACAGGGACAGCAGTCCAGGCGGCCAAGGAGGCCATGGCACTGGCCAGGGTGCAGAAGCAGTGGGGTCAGCACCTCAGAGGACAGGGACAGCAGCCCAGGCGGCCAAGGAGGCCAATGCACTGGCCAGGGTGCAGAAGCAATGGGGTCAGCACCTCAGAGGACAGGGACAGCAGTCCAGGCGGCCAAGGAGGCCATGGCACTGGCCAGGGTGCAGAAGCAGTGGGGTCAGCACCTCAGAGGACAGGGACAGCAGCCCAGGCGGCCAAGGAGGCCAATGCACTGGCCAGGGTGCAGAAGCAATGGGGTCAGCACCTCAGAGGACAGGGACAGCAGCCCAGGCGGCCACAGAGGCCATGGAACTGGCCAGGGTGCAGAAGCAGTGGGGTAAGCACCTCAGAGGACAGGGACAGCAGCCTAAGCAGCCATGGAGGCCAGACACTGCCAGGGTGCAGAAGCAATGGGGTCAGCACCTCAGAGGACAGGGACAGCAGCCCAGGCGGCCAAGGAGACCAATGCACTGGCCAGGGTGCAGGAGCAGTGGGGTCAGCACCTCAGAGGACAGGGACAGCAGCCTAAGCAGCCACAGAGGCCATGGCACTGGTCAGGGTGCAGAAGCAGTGGGGTCAGCACCTCAGAGGACAGGGACAGCAGCCCAGGTGGCCACAGAGGAGATGGCACTGGTCAGGGTGCAGAAGCAGTGGGGTCAGCACCTCAGAGGTCAGGGACCAGCCCAGGTGGCCACGGAGGCCATGGCACTGGTCAGGGTGTAGAAGCAGTGGGGTCAGCACCTCAGAGGACAGGGACAGCAGTCCAGGCGGCCAAGGAGGCCATGGCACTGGCCAGGGTGCAGAAGCAGTGGGGTCAGCACCTCAGAGGACAGGGACAGCAGCCCAGGCGGCCAAGGAGGCCAATGCACTGGCCAGGGTGCAGAAGCAATGGGGTCAGCACCTCAGAGGACAGGGACAGCAGCCCAGGCGGCCACAGAGGCCATGGAACTGGCCAGGGTGCAGAAGCAGTGGGGTAAGCACCTCAGAGGACAGGGACAGCAGCCTAAGCAGCCATGGAGGCCAGACACTGCCAGGGTGCAGAAGCAATGGGGTCAGCACCTCAGAGGACAGGGACAGCAGCCCAGGCGGCCAAGGAGACCAATGCACTGGCCAGGGTGCAGGAGCAGTGGGGTCAGCACCTCAGAGGACAGGGACAGCAGCCTAAGCAGCCACAGAGGCCATGGCACTGGTCAGGGTGCAGAAGCAGTGGGGTCAGCACCTCAGAGGACAGGGACAGCAGCCCAGGTGGCCACAGAGGAGATGGCACTGGTCAGGGTGCAGAAGCAGTGGGGTCAGCACCTCAGAGGTCAGGGACCAGCCCAGGTGGCCACGGAGGCCATGGCACTGGTCAGGGTGTAGAAGCAGTGGGGTCAGCACCTCAGAGGTCAGGGACCAGCCCAGGTGGCCACGGAGGAGATGGCACTGGTCAAGGTGCAGAAGCAGTGGGGTCAGCACCTCAGAGGTCAGGGACCAGCCCAGGCGGCCAAGGAGGCCAATGCACTGGCCAGGGTGTAGAAGCAGTGGGGTCAGCACCTCAGAGGACAGGGACAGCAGCCCAGGTGGCCACGGAGGCCATGGCACTGGTCAGGGTGCAGAAGTAGTGGGGTCAGCACCTCAGAGGACAGGGACAGCAGCCCAGGTGGCCACGGAGCCATGGCACTGGTCAGGGTGCAGGAGCAGTGGGGTCAGCGCCTCAGAGGACAGGGACAGCAGCCCAGGTGGCTACAGAGGCCATGGCACTGGTCAGGGTGCAGGAGCAGTGGGGTCAGCACCTCAGAGGACAGGGACAGCAGTCCAGGCGGCCACGGAGCCATGGCACTGGCCAGGGTGCAGAAGCAGTGGGGTCAGCACCCCAGAGGACAGGGACAGCAGCTTAAGCAGCCACGGAGGCCAGACACTGGCCAGAGTGCAGAAGCAATGGGGTCAGCACCTCAGAGGACAGGGACAGCAGCCCAGGTGGCCACGGAGGCCATGGAACTGGCCAGGGTGCAGAAGCAGTAGGGTCAGCACCTCAGAGGACAGGGACAGCAGCCCAGGTGGCCACGGAGGCCATGGAACTGGCCAGGGTGCAGAAGCAGTAGGGTCAGCACTCACAGCCAGCTGCAGGACCTGCAGAGAAGGTTCTGGAAGGGGCCCCGAGAAGTCTGCCGCAGGTACCAGGTGGGCTAGGGAGATACTGCCAACCACAAACCCACGCCCGCTGAGGCTCTGCCATGGCCTGGGCCTCAGCCTGGTGTGCAGTCTTAACATGACCAGCACTTAATTCTGAAGACACAAAGCCCTGATTTGTTGCCACTTGCTACATGACAGTGAAAGGTGACAGAGAGGCGCGAGTGGGAGGAAGAGACGGGGAGAGGCCAGCAGGGCGTGGAGGGCGGGGGAGGGAGGTCAGGGGGGCGTGGAGGCAGGGGGAGAGCAGTTTACACACCTGAGCAGCCGTGACAACAGAAGGGGTGGCCCTGGGGAGGGGTGGCCATGGAAGCAGGATCCAGGCCACCCTGGACAGGGCAGTTTAGAGGGCTAGGCCCAGGGTAGCAGAGAGAGCAGTGTCCCTTTTACCATGGGGGCAGGGCCAGAGGGCAGTCCAGAAGGGGGTGGCCCAGCACAGTGCACCTGACCTTGGGAAGGGTGCCAAACCTGCAGCCCCCACCCCCAAATGGATAAGAGGTCATGGGTTTGGCCCTGACCTGGGAGCCCCAAGACAGGCCCCACCTGCCAGGGATCTCAGAGTCCCCACCCCATCCTCTCTCCTCCCACGATTCCCAGGCACACAGGAAAGCAGGTGAGCAGTGGGGACATGGGCCAGTCTCTTCCCAGTGCCAGCACTCACACTCACGTGCACACACACTCACACTCACCACACACATCCACACATTCACACACTCTCACACCCCCACACACACTCACACCCCACACATGCACACTCACACACACTCACACACCCACATTCACACACACTCACATGCATACACACACTCACTTTCACACACGCACACGCTCGTACACACCCACACACTCACACACCCACTCTTACACACACACTCTTACACCCACACACACTCAGACACCTACTCTTACATGCACATACATACATACACATGCACACATGCCATCATACATGTGATGGGTACGCACATGTGTACACATGAATGCAACTGCACACACAATGTGAACCTGCACACATGCACATGCATACACATCACGCACTCACAGGCCAGCGCATCCACAGCCACGACCAGCCTCTGTCACCACCTCTAAGGCTGTCAGGGCTGTGGGCAGCCAGCAGGTGGCCCCCAAGAGACATGGCCAGCCTGCTCCTCCAAGGGCAGCGGGGTCCCCTCTGCAGGCCCTGAGTGTGGGCACAGCCTCTGGACTGGACAGGAAGGTATGCGCCCTCAGGGAAGCAATGCTGACCCAGGGTCAGCGAGCTGGGACTCACCAGGCCCCACCAGAGCGCGTCTGCGTAGGTGTCGAAGTGATCGTTCTCACCCTTCTCTGCCAGGTACACCAGGAACGAGGCCAGGATGAGGCAGAGGAAGCCGATGTACCAGGCGGTGACCAGCTCCTACAAGGAAAACAGGCCACGTCACTGCCACGCTCAGCCAGCCTGGCCAGTGTCCAGGCTAAGAGCCTACCGGGCTCTGGGTCTCCAGAGCTTCAGCTGGGTCCCCCAAGGCCGGCCAAGGCTCAACTGGCACCTCTCCTGCAGGAGTTGGCTGGGGGGGTCACAACACAGCTAGAAGGGGACGTGGCTGTACAATGCTGTCCAGCCAGGCCCCTCCACCTGCTGGGAGAATAGCAGCCCATGGCCAGTGGCTGCCCAGGTCTCCAAGTGTCTGCCAGCACAGGAGAAGACCCTCCAGAGACAGCTCCAAAGGGGACATGGGCCCCACCCAGCTGCATCTGACCACCCCAACCTCCAGGGAAGGAGAGTGGACCATGTAGTGGGGAGCCCACCTCCCCTAGGGCCTGACCCCTGCCCTAAAGCTGTCACGGTCAGCAAAGTCCTGCCGGGTTCTGGCAGGTAGGAAAACGGGGAGGGACCATCTAGGCAAATAAACCCA
The DNA here is from genome assembly GCF_902686455.1 of Sciurus vulgaris. Lineage (NCBI taxonomy): Eukaryota > Metazoa > Chordata > Mammalia > Rodentia > Sciuridae > Sciurus > Sciurus vulgaris. Next base: position 203,663,938 of record NC_136462.1, read on the forward strand.
GCCACACGAGTTTGGCATCAGAGTATAGCCTGTCAGGATGGGGGTCTTGGCCACCAGGCCCTCAGACCCCAGGAACACAGATGAGCCACCCCACAGGACCCCAGCCAGCAGCCACGCAAGCCGCAGCTTAAACAACCAGCCCAGCAGGTGACTCCAGCAGCAAATCGATCCAGGCACTCAAAACCAGGAAATGAGACACCTGACCACAGAGTCAGAGGCTTGGGGGGCCCAGCCGACTGGCCGTGCAGGAAAGCGGCTTTCCGGGGACAGATGAGAAAATTGGTTGAGTTGTGGAGAGAAACCCCATGTTGGAAGGGGAGGAGGCTTCTCCACACCACAGGCCCAGGCCCGGCCTCAGGCCCTCCCTCCCCCTGCCCATAACCCCTGGAGAAACCCCGGGGCAGCAGGCACCCAGGTGGGCAGTGGCCTCCCTTGCGGGCCTGGGCTGTTCACCTTGCTGTGGGCGTAGACCACAGAACCCAGGAGTTTCCAGGTGCCTCCCCTCCGGTCCATGCGGATCATGCGCAGGATCTGCAGGAACCGCAGACTCCGGAGCGCAGATGTGGCAAAGACATTGCCCTGGGAGCCGGCGGCCAGCACGGCGATGGAGGCGATGAGCACCATGATGTCTGCGGGGACAGCAGCGTCAGGCCAGCCTTCCTCCCTCGCCACAGAACCACCTCCTCCCCCACCCACAGGGGACAGGTGGACACAGAGTGTGCACAGAGCCTGGTGGGGTCTGGGCAGTGCCAGGCCCTAGGATGGACAGTTACCACCTGCCTGTGGGGGTCTGGGACAGGCTGCCTGGCTCTCCTCTCCCTCCCGATTGTCCTACCTCGAAGTCAGAGGGGAGAAGAAACTTCTAGAAGAAGCTGGTCCTGGCTTCTGGCCAGCCTGCTGCAGCCAATGTGGACCTAGCTTCTTCCAGACCAGCACCCAACCCTGTGCCCCCCGTCCACCCCCATGAGCCTCACCAATCACACAGAAGGGCTTCCGAGCAAACTTGAGTCGCCCCCGCCAGCCACGGTACCGGCAGCAGCAGCCCGCGGCCCAGATGCGCACGAAGTACTCCACCCCAAATACCACGATGGTCACGATTTCCTGTGGGGAGCCCAGAGGTGAGGGTCAGCCCCCTGGACAGGACGGGACCCCGTGCGCCGTGGCCATGAGCGCGTGGGGCCTGAAGACCCCAGGTGAGAACACCACCCTCATCTGGGCTGGTCTGGGCCGGGAGGTCCTCCCTGACTGGGTTGGGGGGTCCTCCCTCTCTGGGCTGGACCAGGCTCCGTCTGGTCAAAGCTGGTGTCCATGTGAGGGGGAGGCAGGACTGAGAGAGGACCCCAGGTGACAGTAAGGGACCAGCTTCCACCGGAATTCAGGGTCTGCAGCCCAGGGAGCCTGGGCTCTCCGGGCTCAGCCCCACCCACGCTGGGGCCAGCCATGCCCCTGTGCCAGGCCGCGCCCAAGCGCTGGCTCACCAGGATGTAGAGCGCGCCCTCTGAGCTCTTCTCGTACTCCTTGATGGTGGAGAAGACGGAGAGCACCAGGCAGGAGAAGACCAGCAGGAACCTGGAGGGCAGCGGAGAGCCACAGGTCAGAGCCCCCGTGGGGCAGCAGGGCACCCTGCACGGCCCCTCCACCTCCTGCGCCCCCGCCGAGGCCCTCACGACCGCTCCTCCTGGGAGCTGCAAGCCACCTCGGCACAGGAAAGCGAACCCAAGGCATCGTCAGGACCCGAGGCCACACTCCACCACGTCCAGGGCAGACCCTCGCCATGAACCTGATCCGGCCACGAGGCGTGGACACAGGAGCTGCAGCTCCCTGGACCACAGTGGCCCTTGCTAATGCTGACACGAAGGAACCCGGAGCCCAGGGCACGGGGCCGCTTCACAGCTGCATGTCCACATGTCTGGGTTGGATTCCCTGCACACAGCATCCCCTTCCCGGCTCTGCCTACTGGCCAGAGGAAACCCCCAGCACTCTCCACCTGTGGATCCACAGACCGGCCATGAGCTCACCTGGCTGAAGGGAGTCTCTACCAGCCCCACATGCCCCCTGTCATTGGAGCCACTGGTGCCAGAGGGGTGTAACTTGCCACCAGACATCACCCTGTGCAGTACCACCACCAGCCTCTTAACCATCCTCTCCAGCCAGATGCAGGGTCTCCTGACATCAAGGGCTGCCACGTAGGGCTGGCATGCAACATCAGCCCCAGGACCTTGGCTCAAGCTAAACCACCTGGAAAGAGGCCCCATTGCCCTGGGGTTGCCAGGCTGGGGCCTGGTGTAAGGCCCACAGGCACAGGCCTCCCGGAGGATGAAGGCACAGGGCGGGGAGCAATGGTGGGAGAGGGAGAGTCTCAACACTCCGCCTCCAGCACCTGCATCCAGCTGTGCCTGAGGCCTGAACTTCAGGCTGTGGAAGCCTGTTACTTAATGTGCTTGGACGTCGCTTCTGCCCCTTGCAGACAGAAGATAGGATGTCCCTGGCCTGTGAAGGCTGAGGCTCGGTGGGTCCTGCTCCCGGCCTCCCCTACCACCGTGCCCTGGGCAAAGCCAGCTGAAGGCAACATAAGCAGTCTCGGACAGATGGGGAACAAGTCCTGGGTGTGTGGGACATCTGGGCGCACAGGTGGAAGGTCAGCACTTGGTCACCTGACCTGACCCACTGTTGTTTTCCTTCTCTGGCAAGAGGGTGCCTTGAGGGGCTGCCTCAGCTCAGTGCCCTGCTCACCTAGCACATGAGAGCTCCTGGCTTCATCCCAGTACCACCAACAAAGAAAAGAAAGCCCTCGGAGCGCCAGGAGCCAGCCCAGGGGTACCTCGGGAGACCCCAGCATTCACCCAAACCCCCAGGCTGGGCCCCCTGCCTGGGAGACCGGGGCCTGCTCAGCAGAGACGGGAGGCGGCACAGGTCCAGGGGTATCGACGTGTAGCCGGCCCCCGCCCAGCCTCTGCATCCCAGTCAGACCCGGCCCATGCGGGTCAGCAACTCAAGCAGGCCATGGGAACAGCGCCACACACAGTAGGTGCCCAGGCCCGCTCCTGCACTGTGTCACCTGCCTGCCCCAGAGCCCAGCTCGCAGCCTGGGGGCCCTCTGCCGTCCAGGCTCTCACAGCCCACTGCAGCCAGCCTGCTGCCCATGCAGAGTGCAGGTCTCTCACTGTCCCCTCACCCCAGGGCCTGCATCATGTGGAGGGTCCTCAGCCCTGCTCAGAGCCACAGCTGAAGTGTCAATCACCTAAAAATACGCCACTCCTAGACCGTGTTCGGCCCACAGAGCCCAGGCCAGCCACACTCACAGGACACCCGCCCCACCCCACCCAGGGAAGACAGGGCCTCAGCCAGGGCCTGGGCCTGCCGCTGACTCAGCCGCTCAGGCAGGAACACCCTGGTCGATGCCCGAGGACAGTCGAGGGCATGGAGGCCTCTTGCCAGGCGTTCTCAGCACAGGCCTCGCGGCTTCACTCATACCCGCCCAGCACGCTGCTGCCCGACCCGCACCTGTGTCCAAAGAGAAGCCAGCACTGTGCAGGCCCACAGAGCAGTGCCCAAGGGGACGGTGTGGGGAGGTGCTCAGGCAGAGTCCCTGCAGCCCAGGCTAAGGGGCCAGGGCTGCACAGGAAGCACAAAGCCCCAGGACACCGTGCAGACGCAGGACGGGGTCCTCAGGGCCACAAGGGAACAAGACCAGGTCCGAGAGACGGCGTCCCTCCCCTGCATGCCAGCTCCACCGCCTGCTCCGGAGTTGGGGCCACAAGTCTCCCAGTGAGGCCCCAAGGACCCCCTGGCCCTGGTCACAGCAACATGGCTCCCGACCTGGGTCCAGCCCTGGGTCCACCCCTTTCTGCTGGTTCCAGGGAAGGGTGAGCATACCACCACCAAGCACCCGAGGCTCAGCCTGCTCCTGAAGCCCCAAGGAAAGGTGCACAATCCCTGCCAGCGCCTGTCCCCTGGGCTAACCCCTGTCACACGCACTGGCCCTGGGGCACAGCCACCGGGCACTCCCCTTCCCCAGGGTGTGGCCCCCAAGGACAGCTCCTGGCAGCGGAGTGGGCCGCTGGTGGCGGAGCACTGGCAGGGCCCACTGGCACCGAGAGTACATGCGAAGAAACGGCACATTCAAAACTGCAATTAATTTCCTCTGCTCATTAGCCAATTGATTCAATTAACTGAGCCCTGAAAAAAAAGTGCAGACATCTTGTGTGCCTTGTCCTGGCCACTGAGCTAGCCTGCTGGTGAGCTCTCCCAGGGAACAGGGGTTCCTGGGCCCTGGGCCAGGTCCCCAAGGCACCCCATCACAGAAAGGGCTCTGGGACCAGCTCAGCCCTACCGACCAACACAGGGAACCCAGGGAGACACGAACCCCGGGCCAGAACCAGCAGGGGAAGAGGAGGAAGGCTGTTCCTGGCAGAGGGAAGAGCAACACCCAGAGAAAGGGGGGGAAGGGTGTCCAGGATCCAGCAGGGAGTGATCTGGCCAGATTAGAAAACAGGACAGAGCCCAGGACAGCCCCACAGACCAAACCCAAGTCCACAGTGTCTAGAACCAGGTCCAGAGAGGCCAGCTCACACTGTGGAAGACTCTTCTAAGTGAAACCCCTGGCCCTGCTGCCAAGGGCTCCGACTGGGCATCTCAGAACCTTCTAGAGAGCCAGGAGATGAGGGGCTCTCCACACCCTGACATACCGATGGCAGCCCTTCAGAGCACCCGGGGTGCGTGGCGCCAACACGGAGCTGGTCAGAGGCTCAGCCCCTGGAAGGCCCTGCTCCCTCACCCGGGAGCAGCGGTGGGTGCCGGGCCTCGCCAGGGAGGCAGCACTGGGCGCTGCCCAGCAGCCCGCCCAGAAGTGCCCACCAAGCTCCACGTTTTGTTTTTACATTTTCTGAACAGACGGCGCAGATGGCCCCGCGGGGGAGCCCGGGCAGGGGCGGCTGGCGGGCACGCAGGGAAGTGCTCCCACACACTCCTGGAGGCCGGAAGAGGAAGGAGTATCCGCTCACTTGCAGACCCTCCTCCCCAGCTCGAGGTTTCCCAGGAGAGGCCCAGGGCGGTGGGGAGACTCCTGGCTGTAGTCGGGGCCCCTCGCTAGCCTGCTGCACGTCCCACCCCATGTCCAGCCCCACATTCAGCCAGCTGAATGATAGAGAGGCTCCCCAGACCCCTTCCCACCTGAAGGTGCCTGGATGACCAGTGCCCGCTGGCCTGCAGAGGCCTCCCCGATGCCCCGCACTCCCGCACACCCTAGAACGGGGATACCAAAGCTCTGCCTCTGTCCCTGGGAGGGGTGAGAACATTCCCCGTCCTCTGGCTCCGAGGTCCCCCAGCACAGAGGACTCAGTGACATGGGACCTGACAGAGTCCATCTCCTGAGCCCCCAGTGGGGAAGGACTGGCCCAGCAGAAGGACAGGGTTGGGCTATCCCCCTTGGACCTGGCCCCACCGTACGATGGCAGCCTGGGGACAAAGCCCGTCCTGGGTCACCGGCTGGAGCTGTGCTGCGGTGACACTCAGAGAAACTGCTGGAGAGGCAACGTCCTTCCCTTCCCCTCGGGAGAGGATGAAGACCCTGGGATGTGTGGGGCCCGCACAGGCGCCCAGTGCTCAGAGGGGCCCATAACCTTCCGCCTGGGTCGGGCACCACAGTAGCCACATTCTGAGGGGACATCAGACTTGGGAGTTGGTGCTTTGCTTGCCCAGGTGTGGCTGGGCAGCAGGACAGGAACCAGCAAGGCCTGGAGGCCAGCCAAGCCTGTGGGGACAGAAAGGGAGAAGCCTCCAGGCAGGAGAACGGGTGGCTTTCCTGCAGCCCAGAATTGCACCTCAAGGGGCTTCCCAGCTAATTATGGTAATAGATTCAACTTCAGAATGCCTCCCTGGCAGCAGTTACCAAGGAGACCGGCACTGAGAGCGGCTGGCCCCTAGCCCCAGATTCCTGGGCCCTCAAACAGCTCGGGGCGGCCCTACCCACCTGTGGGGAAGAGGCCACCCAAACACCCCAAATCCCAATGCACAGGAGGCCAAGAGGGAGGCTCGGGCCACAGCCCTTTGGAATCCAGAGCACACAGACCATCTTTCCCAGCAGCAGGCTGGACCCTGCAGAAGAGAGGAAGGCTTTGGACACAGCCTGAGCTCAGGGAGAGCGGGTCCCCTCTTGACACAGCCTGAGTGCAAGGAGGAGACTGGGCAGGGAGCAAGTGGGCAGCAGAGAGCACAGGACACCCACCCCAGCCAGACAACACCAGGTGGTCAGCTTGCAGCAGGGACCAACAGTGCCAGGGTGAGGGGTGCTGGCTTGGGCCCTGCCCAGTGAGGGACACCTGCCTCCCTCCCTCCGCTCCGAGGACATTTCTGGGAAACCTGACTAAACCACTGCACCTCATCCTGACCCCTCTCGTTGGCAGGGCTTGGCTGGGAGATGGAGCCCCAGGCTGCACCACAGCCTGCAGACCCTGCCCAACCCCGCTGTGGTAACCGTGCTCCAGCCAGGCGCCTCCCCAAAGGCCAACTGCAGCTGGCCGGGCTATCAATCTCATCTGACAAACGACAGTAGTATAGACCGAATGCGTGACCAGCAGGGCAGGCCTGTCCCAGCACGCTGCTCTGTCCCCAGCCCCAGGGAGAGCTCTCAGGCTACTGTGGAGGTGGGCAGGGAGGCTACGATCCTCAGCACTGTACTCTGCGGGGCACACAGCAACCTCACGGGAGGAAGGTGCTCCTGTCCCCATTTTACAGACAGGAAATGGAGGGTCTGAGCCAACTGCCTGGCCCCGTGCTGCACCCCTCTTCCAACAGAGGGCTCTGTGTTCCCACAGGGTCCCCTGCAGAAATGCACCCCCCAGAACATGGCCCATTCCAATAGGCCCCATCCCCGGGCTGGGGGCTGGGAGCCCAGCAGGCCTGGGGAGCAGGGGTGAGCAGCCCTGCTGGCCTCCCTCTGGTCCACTCTCAGGCAGGCTCCCCAGGGACATCCTCCCTCCACGTCCATTAGGCCGCAGCCGGAGCTGCTGACTGGAATCTAATTCCCCTAATGAACTGCTCGGCTTGAGGACCTCTGCCTCTCTGGCCTCAGGAGGGAGAAGGCGGGTGCTGACGGCCGCCCCAGGCCCAAGCTGGACGTGAAGAATGGCTGCCTGGTCTGCGGCCAGGGAAGGGCAGCAGCCACACTGCACCCTGGGCTCTCCTGAACACGCTGCACCATCCCGCTACAGGCTGTGGGCCATTGCCCCTCACACCTGCCCAGATGGGCAGCACCGGTGGGAGCCTAAGGCCTGGGAGGCTGCCTGTACACAGCAGGTGTCCAGAGAGTGTCTCGGCCTACAGGTGCAGCACAGGAGCCCCCAGGCCCAGCTGCCGCTCAGCACTGGAGACCCCACCAACATCCCTAGCCCACCAGTCCCCATCCAGCCCTCCTCCTAATGGCAGGGCAAAAGGGGCTCCCAGGGGGCCCCTCCTTGCCCACTGACCAGTGGCCCTGAGTGGCCAGCAACAGCTATCTCCAGCACAGGGGCTCAGAGGTGCCACGGTCTGCCTCCTAACCACACACCCCAGCAGAATCCCGAGGCTCGCAGGGGCCCACTGTGCTGCTACAGCAACCAGGTGCCTCCCCAGCAGACCAAGTGTCTGGTGCAAATGGGGCCAGGCTGGCAGGAAGCAAGTTGGCTCAGCAGGCGGGGAAGACTGTATCCAGGTGCAGCCTCCCAACTTGGTGCTGCGGTCCCTGGAGACAGCAGTTCCACACCGCTAGGCTGCTCCCCTTATGCACCATGGGTGCTGGACCAAGACCCAGGGTGTACCAGGCAGGGCTGGTCTGGGTGCCCTCCCCAGGTCCACCACCCTCTCCACCCAACACAGGTGTCCTGGACCCTCCCCACAGCTCCTCAGCCCTTCACTCCAACATGCCATTCCTGTGTATGCTCCACTGCCCCTGTGGGCCTCCTGCAGCCCCCAATGGACCCTACTTCAGTCCCAGAAGCAGTAAGGTGGCAGGCCCTGCTCACACCCTGGCCCTGGCTTGGCCATCTCCAACATGCCCACCCCTCCCCACTCCTCTCCTGCTCTTTCTCAGCCTCACCAAGTGGTCTCCCCACCCCAGGGCCTTTGCTCACCTCATCCTGCTGCCTGGAGTTCCCTTCTACACAGGCACAGGACCGCCCTCCTCACTGATCCTGGCTTCCTTCCAGCCCGACACTGCCCAGCACTGCCCAGTGCAGGTATATGCTCTCTCCCCCTTGGGCAGGGCCTCAGCCCTCTACCCTCCTCATCACCAGATACCCAGCCCAGCACCTGAGCAGCAAGACCACTCTGCCAAGGTGCCTCCAGCTAGAGAGAAGTCCAAGCCCAGCAGCTGGGCCCCACGGACAGCAAGTGCAGGGAGGAGGGCCAGCCCAAGCCTGCAACGGGCAAAAGATTTTCACCAAAAACAAGGCATGTCCCCCCAGAAGCAGCACTCAACCAAGAGCACAGCACCACTGTCCACGGCAGTGCTGCCCCGACAACCGCAGGACAGAGACAACCAGGACGTCCATTGGCACAGGGTCCTGAAGCTCCAACACGCCGCAGGGAGAGCTGGATGCATAGGACAGACTGGCTGGAACGTGCAGCACAGGCCCACCTGAGAGGCAGGAAGGAGAACATGGTGCTGGGGCCAGGTGGGGGCCTCACAGTGGCCACTGGTGGGGACAGGCATCTTGAGGGGCAATGGCCAAGTTCCCAGATGGATGGGCAGGTCATTCACTTACAAGAGGCTGTCAGGACTTTCACCTCAGTTTTTAAAAACAGTCAAGGCTGTAAACACCTCCCATAGCTGGGCCACTGCCGAGCGCAGTGGCTCTGTGCCCAGGCAACACTGGAGCATGTGGGAATGACCTGTCTGGACAGGACATCCTGCCTGGACTGGACCGAGTACAGGCACAGGTGCACACACACACACACGGGTCCCGGACGTCGCCCTGACTCAGACACCACCTAACCCCAGTATCTCGGGCCTGATGGCAGGGCAGCAGCCCAGGGGGACCAGCCTGCCAAGACATGCCAAGACCTGCTAAGCCCCACCAAAATCTGCTAAGTCACATCAAGACATGCCAAGACCCCCCCCAAAACCTGCCAAGACACACCAAGACCCACCAAGACCCCCCAAACCTGCCAAGACACACCAAGACCTGCCAAGACACACCAAAACCTGCCAAGACACACCAAAACCTGCCAAGACACACCAAAACCTGCCAAGATATGCCAAGACACACCAAGACCCGCCAAGTCACACCAAAACCTGCCAAGACACACCAAGACACAGCAGACATGGCACAACCAATCCATGAGGAAAGCCCCCAATGTGCCTTTAGCATAGGAAAAGCTGAGGGCCTGAAGCCGCCCTGCTCAGAATGTGCAGAGGGCTGAGGTCAGGAGATCCCTCAGGAAGGACTAACGCCTTCCCAGGCCCTGCAGCATCTCCCACTTCCTGCGGCAGGCAGCACGACTTCTGCAACCAGAAGAACAGCCACAACCAAGGGTTTCTGTGAGAAACCGAGCAAGGTTGGTCAAGGGGGACGCAGTGCTGTCTGCAGGCAGCAGTGGTCAACGCTGGTCCAGAAGTAGCTCTGACCCACCCAGGCACTGGCCAGGGATCCCCCAGGAGAGCTGCTGGCACCAAGGCCCCTGGTCTTTGCCCCACAGGCCCCACATGGCCTCCCCTGCCAGGGGAGCCACACCCACACCCGCGCTGGTATGGGCCGCCTGGGCTCAGAATGGAGGGGCCACCTGGCTCAGTATGAGGACCATGGACAGCACCCTCCCCACCTCTCCTGTGTGGCAGGCGTCCAGGGCAGCCACCGAGGCAAGAGGGGCTGGCGGCAGGGTCCAGAGCCCTGCTGCCCCTCCTCCTGTCTCCTATTGGACATTTTCCCACAAACACATAACAGGCACCCGCGCCTCTCCACATCTGGACCACAGGAAGACATTTTGGGACAAGAACATTGTGCAGTAGGCAGGCAGCTTCTAGGAATCTGCCAGGCCTGCACACGTGTGAAGACTGCGCCGGCAGACCCCAGAGACGGCCTCCGTGTCGCCAACCGGGAACCCACCCCTCGTGCACGAAGCAGGGTGCCGTGGCCTGGGAGGGGCACGGGGGCTCCCCAGGCTCAGAGCAGGACGTGTTGTGGCAAGTGCAGAGCCATGTTCAGCGTGAGGACCAGCACAAGGCACCACAGAACACGTGCAAAGAACTTCTCTGGAAGAAAGAAGCCAGGAGCCACAGAGAAGAGGAGGCAGGGGTGTTGCACTCACTGGCTTCCCCCCTGGGGTGTGTCTGGTGTGCAGTTGTGAGAATCTGACCTGCTCTGAAAGGAGGAGATAAGAAGAGGAGAGCACCCCACTACTGGTGCTAATAAACTACCTGGTCTACAGCGGGAACCCCAGGCTGCCTCCCACCCCAGCCTGGGGGCTCAGGTGCCGAAGCCCCCGGTCAGCCTCTGCCTAGTGACAGAAGCTCAGGTGGGCCGAGTCCTGCCCAACCCTGGGCCTGCTGCCCCACAGTGAGTGGACAAGCTGTCCAGGCCCCAGCATGTCCCTCTGCCTCCTGAGCCAGGCTCTTGTGGTGATCATGCCCCTTCTGACTGCGGGCGTCTGCAGCGTGGCTCATTGAGCCCTCCACTCCACGCCCTTCCAGCAGGCACGCCAGAGTTCTCAGCCCTGCCCTCGCTCCTGAGCCTTTCACCACTCCCCAAAACCTGGGACCCCAGGGGAAACTGGGCCTTTTCCTCCTCCACACCAGTAAATTGTCTTCCCTGCCACCATGAAGTCACAGGCTAAGGGCTCATGGGCAGCATGGAACCAGACAGGACCCGGGCCAGGGTGGGCCAGGAGAGAACACAGCCCTTTGCAGACAGGGAAGGGGAACCCTGCGTCCAGGGCAGCCCAGAGCTCACGCTGCAAGCCACGCACAAGGCAGCCAAGCATCTCTGCAGATGGTTTCCAAACAACTCCTGTTAGAATATTCTGGAACAACTGCTCTTTTGGACATTCACAAAATTAGTCCCAGTCACCCTAAAAGAGACTGAAGACTTAGCTCTGTTCCAACCAGGTAACCAGCAGAGCCCGTGACACAGGACCTGAAGTGTGTCAGGAGCACACGCACCCCCCCATGTGGGCAGCCACCGTCGCCCAGGCCCTGACTCTTCTGCAGGAAGCTGCTGGGGAACTGGGAGATGCAGAGCGCCCCCTTGTGGGCAGGTCTCTCCACCCAAGGCTGAGGAGGGCCTGCGGCACCCTGGGCCCACTCCTTGGCCTTGGGCACCCTGGTTCCCTCACGGCAAGTGGCACCTGGGGATGGGAAGACGAAGGGAATGCAAACCCCCCAGAGGACACAACCCTGGACACTGGCACACCCCTTTCCTCAGCCCTGCCCAAGGCCCAGGGCCCACTGGTGATGCCCGCACCTTGCCCACCCTTGACAGGAGCACACATCCAGGTCCTCAGAGTAGCGAGAGCCCACTGGGCACAACAGGGACCGTGGGGGCCCTGGCTGGAGAAGGGCAGGCGAGCACAGCGAGCATGATTCTTTCCGGCTACCCTGGCCTTCCACCCCAGTGCAGGCCCAGCTGACCTGCCATCCGCTGCCTCTTCCTCCACCAGGAGCTACACGTCACCACATGCCAGCGCTGCCTTCAGAAGCTCCTGGAGCTGACAGTGACCGGTTGTCAGCACAGCTGAGCTGCCGCCGTGCAGGAAGCAGCCCTGCTCAGCAGGCGCCTGCCCCAGGGGCAGGCCTGTCCTGGGTGGGCTCAGCCCCGCCCCCCGGCTGTGGGGACACAGTCTGCACAGGAACCAGATGTCCACAGGCTCGCGTGGCAGCTTTGAGGTCTGAGGGGCTCGATGACAAGACCTGCCCACAATGGCACTTTTCAGGCCGAAACGTGCTCCTCCATGCCCCGACCCAGAGGACGCAGGGGACACAGCACTCAGCCCCGCGGGAAGATGCCTCCCAACACCCACCCTGGGGAAACGGCCAGCACCCAAGGCCAGCAGCAGCCTTAGACACTCAGCAGGAGGTCCAAACGTGTCTCTGGGCAAACAGCAGCCCAAACCAACCCCTCAATGTTCAGTCACTACCCAGAGGGACGAGAACTCTCCAAAGGACAGACTGAGGGGTGGGAGCTTAGCGATGTGGTCCAGACGGGCCAGCCGTCATCCCTCCTGGCCCTCTACATCCCAATCAGGACAAGGTCCTCATTCCGAAGGGGACCAGCCCAGCCCCATGCTTCCACCAGCAGGTGCTTGGAGTCTCCCACCAAGTGGACACTCAGTCCAGGCAGGGGTCAGCCAGGAGCACACAGGCCAGCAGAGGTCCACCACGGGACTCCGCTGACACCTTAGGACAGGGTCGTGGGCCCTCCAGGACCATCCTGGGTGCAAGGACATTCAGAACTGGAGACAGTCCTCCCGCCTGTATGGCCAACATCTAGGGCCATGCAGGGTCCACATCAAAGGCCTCCAAGCCCACTGGCCACACTGTGCGTCCTCCTGAGTCTCTTGAAAGTGGCTGGAACGTCTGATGTACACTGATCCACTGATCCCCACTTGAACCTGGAAACCTACCAGAGGGTTTCCTGCCTGCCACCAAGTATTTGTCCCATCCTGTGCAAAGACAAGAATGTTCAGCGACTCCTCCACAAGTAAGCAGACTGATTAAAAATATCCCACCACTTCAGAGTAATTTCTCTTCAAAGTTTTGGCAAGGGCTGGAAATCCTGTGAAGAGGCCGGGGAGCTGGACAAGCCCAGACCCTGAGAAAGGCAGGTTCCCTGGAAACCAACACTCTGAGGCACTTCTGCCTTTGGGGAAATTTCCATAAGATTCTCAGCTCCTCAGACCTTTCCTCCCAGGAGAGTCGCAGGAAGGCCTGGGACTGGAGAAGTTGACACTCGCCATTCAGTGATTCGGGTCTCTTCCCAGCACACCGGGCACTCCGTCAGCAGGGACCACAGAGCCTGCTCCTGTCAGCGGCCACCTCTCCTGCCTGTGCTGGGTGCAGGACAGGCCTGCACTTGCCCCAGATGGAGGCATGCAGCCAGATGGAGGAAGCGGCTTGAGTCTGCATGTGTGGCTGGGGCTGCACCTCCTGCTGTGTGGGGCTTGCCCATCCCCACTGACACCAGAGCTAAAGGCAGGTGGGGCTGAGGGAGGGGACCAAAGCACAGCCCCACTGACTTATGCTGGGCCAGGCAGGGGAAGGAGCCCCAGCTGAGTACCCAAGAGGCCTCATCAAGACCCTGACCCTGGGAGCCACTGTTGATGCTGTCATTGGGAGATGAACTTGGTGGGCCTGCCCAAGACCACAGGCCCTGGAACCCCAGAGGCCTCCAAAGGGAATCCGGACACTGAATAAAGGGATCTTGGTGACCAGCCCAAGTGCTGAGCTGGTGCAATGGGCCCAGACCCTGGGCACGGTCCCTCCCGGTTCCAGATGTTCCATCTGGCCTGTTCTGAGCGCTATCTCTCCCCAGTGCAGGTGTCGGGAAGGCCAAGCCCTCATCTCCGAGGCGGAGCCCCCACCCTTAGGCGGACAGCCTCTTGGCCTGTTTTCCACATACCCCTCTGGCAGGCTGGCTGGGGCAACCAGTGAGCTGCCCCCAGGAGCAGCGTGTAGGGTGGCTCCCCTCTGTGCAAAGCCTGGTGGAGTAGCCGCCCGCTGTGCATGCTGGCTGCACAGGAGGGACCAGCACCCTGCACTCAGGCTCTGAGAGGCCCCTGCAGTGCTGCCCAGACCGGGGTCCTTTGGGAGGGGATGGGGGCAGGTATCTGGAGACACACAGATAGTGTGCCACGGCCATGGCTCGACCAGGGGCCTGTCACAGAGCCCTGTGGCTGGTGCCTGGATGACCTTGCTCACCAAGCCCTGGGGCCAGAGGGCAGCTGACTCCCTTCCTACCCTGGACAGCAGCTGTTCCTCAGGGGCCCAGCAGGAATGGCCAGGAGACTGACGCAGCTCCACCACTCAGAAACCAGGCTTTGGTGGCCAAAGGCAGAAGAAAGTTGGCCCAAGAGGGCCCAGTGCTGCCAGATGCAGGACTGGCTTCCACCGTGAGCCACAGCCCTGTCCTCCACTGGCCATCCAGGGCCAAGGAAGGACTCAATCTTCATTATGAGTTAATGGACAAACCAAATGGCATCTGATGCATAACACAGGCCAGTTGTGCCAGCCAGTAAAGGACATGAGGGCTGGCCACCTGGTCAGGAAGCTCAGACCACCAGTCCTCCTGAGTTGGGGGGTGCTGGGCATGGAGGGTCCACCCCAGGAACCTGGGCATGGGTGATGAGCCACAATAGCCATACAAGAAGTGCCACCTGGCATGGTGGGTCTGCAGGCACCTGGAGAGGATGGACAACCCCTCCCAGTGGGTCTTCACAAGGCCCAAGGACAGGAGGAGACTGCACCCCCTTTACCAACAGGAAAATGGAGGCCAGCAGAGGTTGAGACAAGACCCCAGTGTGTGGCCCAGCAGCTCCTAGAGACCCTGCTCTTAGACACTTTCCCTCCTGCCCACCCACCGCCAGAGGAAATCTCCCTGCCAGAAAGGCACAGCTTCTACCAGCCTCCCCTGCCAGGAAGCCCTGGAAGCCCCATGCCATGGTGTGAGCTGAGCAGAGGCCTGAAGCAGGCTGGAGGCGGCTGCCCTGAGGGTCTCAGCCCTAATGCCCTCCAGCTGCAAGGGCAGGAGCTACTCTCCAAAGGGCTAGTCCTGACTCAGGGCTATCGAGAGGAGACCACCCACAGACCCCGCACACCAAAGGCCTCCTGCAGCCTGTCGCCCGCCCAGGGTGCTGCAGCTCTAAAGGGAACCCCAGGATGGGGCCACACAGGGCTCCTGACCCAAAGGGGACCCCAGGAAATGCTGCCATCCACACCTCAAGTCTCCTCCAGCCAGGACCTGGTTGGCCAGAGCTGGTCCCACAGAAGCCTTTGAAGCCCAGACAGGCAAGGAGTGGGGGGGTCTGCTGGCCATTTAGGACATGCGATGGATCCTGCCTGGACCCTGGACTGAGGAAAAGCAGATTCGCCTCACTGAGGGAAGCGAAGACCACTCTCGCAGCACCAGCACAGCCTACCTGGGGGCCTCAGGACTGCCTGCGGTGTGCCCAGGACACCTGGCCTGAAGGCCGCTGGGGTTTCCCTCTAGGGACCTTCCTCCTTTCCCCAAACCACATTCCTAACACACACTCACATGCACGCACACCCCTGGCAGCCCAGGCGGGCAGCTGGCCCAAGACTTTCCCAGAATCAGCTCCTCACTCCCATCCCAAAATGCCTCTTCCACACAAAATGGCCGAGTCTCCGGGCTCTTCCCTGTCCCTGGGTTGGCTGGAAGGGAAAGCAAGCGCCCTCCCGCTGGAGGCTGTGCACGCTACCTACACACACTCCCACATGCACCTGCACACCCAGCAACTCCCACAATACCACATTCAGCACACCACCAGCCTGCACCAGGCCCCACCTGAGCGGGGTGACCCCTTCCAGGTCCAGGATGGGCCTGGACAGCAGCAGACCCTCCTCCCAGGCTCTGATTGTGCAGCGGGGCACCAGCTGCAGTGCAAAGATGGGCCAGGGCTGTGCTTAATGCAGGGGGACAGGGATGGGTGCTGGCACCAATGGGGCACCAGTCCAGGTCTGGGGCAGGTGAAGTTAGACCCCTCCCCAGTCCAGCTACCGAGAAGCTCTGATGGAGAGTGCGAAGTTGGGAGGGTGGCCAAGGAGAGGCCAGCCATGCCACGCCGCTTGGTTGGGTGGGGACCCAGCTGCAGAGCCCCCCAGAGTCTTCTGGACCCAGGCCCATGTAGCCCTCCCTCCCCGCCGGCCCTTTGTTCAGCGCAGCGGGCCGTGGGGAGGGGCCTCCCGCTAAGGGGGGCTGGGGCGCCAGCGCATCTCGTCCTGCGGGGGAGGGGCTGGTGCAACGCCACCGCCCCACCTGAACGTCCCTGACCCCGAATTTCTTCCAGACTGCTCTCCAAAATCGCTCTCCGATCTCCACCCTTCGCTTAACCAAGGGACGCGGTGCCCCGACCCAGACCCGAGGCACACTCGAGCGGGCACGCGGACACGCACACGGGGGCCACTCCATCCACCGCAGCTCCGCGCCCGCAGTCCGCCCGCGGCCCGGCCAGGGTCCACCCGGCCCCGCCGTGCGCAGCGCCCCGCTGGCCACTCACACGTAGGCGTGGTAGATGAACGCCCAGCCACGGGGCCGCTCCAGCACATTGTAGAGGAAATTTTGCAGCTTGCGGTAGAAGGCGTTGCGCTTGGGGGGCTTCCCGGCACCAGCGCCGCCCGCGCGCGGCTTGCTAAGAATGCTACCGCGCTTGGGGGCCTCGGAGCCGGCGATGAGCAGAGCGCCGTCCCGAGTGGAGTCGGGTGCGCCGGGGTCCAGCCCCACGAAGCCCACCTTGAGCTTTTTCTCCCCGCTAGGGCCGGGGTACACGCCGCCGTTGCGCGACTTCTGCACCATGGTGCTGGGCGGCGCCCCGCCGGCCGGGCGTGGGCTCAGCGGGGGCGGCGCGCGGGGGGAGGCGCAGGCCCCAGCCCAGGCCCTCCGCCTTGGAGCCGCATGGCCGAGGCGGCGGCAGCGGCGGCAGCGGCTCGGCGCTCCTGCCGGTCCCGGCCGCGCGCGGGGACGCTGCGGCCACCTCGCTCCGCGCGCGCCTAGATGCCCGGCCCGCGGCCGCGCGGGCTCCGCCTGCTGCCTCGCCCCGCCCCCGTTAACTCCTGCGGTACCGTGCGGCAGCGCCGGGGAAGGGAGGAAAGGCGATGAGGTGCCACTCTGGGCCTCAAGGACCCTTCCTTCCCATCAACCCGCCGCGTGCGCATCGACAAGGAACCCAGACGCGGGGCCACTCTGGAGGCAAACAGGACCACCTGACCAGGCCCCGATCTCCCTGGGATCCCGGAGTGGTGCCAAGTACCGGACCCTGATTGGACTCCTGCCAGGTGGGCTGCAGCGTGGACACCTCCGGTGGAGGAGGGTACCGCCTCTTGCCAAATTCTGATTTTATCTGATTTCTGGGCTGATTTGATCTCAACCCAGGAGATCTCCTGCTCCTGGTATCAGGGTGGATGGGGCACTTGGAACCTAACTCCTCACTTGAGTGTGCAGGGAGGGTCTGGGGAGGCTTCCTGAAAGGGAGCCTGGGTGGGGCCTGGAGCAGGGCCCTGGAAAGGAGGCCCTCCAACCTTCCAGGGGGGGAGGAGCATACAGGCCTTAGAGAATCGCCCCTGGAGGGCCTGGAAGTCCCCAAGGGGCCTGGACTTTGCGGACCCAGAGGGTCCTGCTGCAGGGTAGGGAGCTGGTGGCTTGAAGCCCAAGGTAACACAGGCCAGTGGGAATACTAGTGGCCCAGTGCAGGATAAAAGAAAACGGGCTCTGGTCACAGGCAGGAGGATGTTCCCTTGCAGGGAGGAATGGGCAGAGGTGGCTTCCCTTCACAGGGGCAGTGAGTGCCCCAGGAGAGGGCCTTCTGGAACCTGCAGCAGGGCAGCCAAGGGGACCCATTTCTCAGACCCTGCAGGCCTTGAGCATGGCGCCAGCTTTTCGCCATTCCCCACTGGAGCCTTCCTCAGCACCTGGGAGGGCCTGACTCTACCAAGCCTCTCCCACCCCCACCCCACCCCATCATGGTCTGCCAAGAGAAAGCTCTTCTTTAGTAGCAGAAGTAGGCCTTGCTTTTAAAATAGCACTAGACTCCATACCAGGTCAGTCCTTTGGTTTCCAGAGTTCATGGCTACAGAGCCTGAGTTTCTTGTTTTCTTGTTTGTTTTCAGTTAGGTTGAAAGCACATGGTGAACACAGTGCTAACTTGTCAATGATCTAGAATGTTGGGGTGGATTGCAGTTTCTGCAGGCAGGTGTGCATGCCATACACAGGATGTGCCAGGGCACATCTCTGACCCCTGCCTCCCTGCCTCCACTCCCAAGCATTAGCCATGATCACCAGCAGAAAGTGTGCTTGCCCCTCCAAGCCTATGGAGCTACCCAGGGGAGGTTAGGGGAAGAGGCCCAGCCCAGTTGGCTCAGGGCAGGAGAGGACTTTGAGGCCCAGAAGAAGCAGGTACCACCCCATCTCCCTGCACATGCTAGCTGGCCTTGCCATTCGCCCCTGGGTCACTCTCATCCTCCCTCTGCAGAAGACCAGAGGAATGTGAAAACCAAGTGAGGCCTGGGCCACCTCATCCTTCTTGGGGAAGCCCTATGCTTAATCCTCCTGGGAGCAACTCTCAGGCTCAAATCAGAGCAAAGTGGGATCCACGGTTGGGGCTGCTTCACAGAGGAGAGAGGCATGCCAGGTGTCATTTTAGCAATGCACAGCACTGAGACGAGGGCACAGCTGAAGGCTCTCCAGGGTCCCAGGACACTGGAAGGGACACCTGCCCAACTCAGCTGTAGCAGAAAGGAAGAACACACCCATGAAGTTGGGGAGACACCAACTGTGCCCCCAGTCTCATGGGGGCTGAAAGTGGGGTTCCTCCCACAGGAGGCTGGAGAGACCCTCACATTATGCAACAGACCTTTGCCTCCACAGCCCTCTGTGTTCTTCTCCACCAATGGTGTCTGCACCAACAGCTTTGCCACATCTCTGAAGGTTCCAGGAGCAAGACTTGGAAATCTTTGCTTCTTCCATTTAGGATGTCCTTCAACACGCTGGCTCATCAATCATTTATATCTTCAATGCTGTGCCTTACATACATATTCAGGCAATGTCCACCATCATGCCCCCAAACACGTAGCCTGGTGAACAGTGTCACAAAAGCTCCCAGTTAGGGCAAATTTCAAGCAGGCAACAGGAATTCCATTTTATTTAAAAAATAGATGGGGGACTGGGACTGTGGCTCAGTGGTGAGCACTTGCCTGGCACATGTGAGGCACTGGGTTCAATCCTCAGTACCACATAAAAATAAATAAATGAAACGAAGTTTTGTTTTTTTTTAATAAGGTGCTTCATCTTGGATGAAGCTGAAACTTAAAAAAAAAAATGGGAACACTTTCAGGCTCAAACATCTCTGCCAAGACTGCACCGAAGAATTCCAGAGCGGAAGAGTGGAGAGATTCTGATTCAGGACGCCCCGCTCCCACTGGGAGAGAGCTCTTGCCAGCAGCTGGTGGGAGGCCCTGCAGCCAAACTGGGCGCTGTCCTTTCAGCACCTCCAATGCTGCCCAGTCTCCCAGAACCTTCCAAGCCCAACCCACGCCTCTCGCCTTTTCCTCTGGGCAGTTAGCTGCAGGAGGTCCTCCTGTCCCCACCTCACTGAGCTGTGCTCAGCAACCAGGAAAGGTGGACCATGGACGTTGGCTGCTGCCCCAGCGAAGGCCAGCCGCCCCCAGATCCTTCCTGCATATTCCTTCCCCATCAGGAAATGCACCACTAGAGGCTGCTGCCCAGCATGGTTGTCCCCAGCTTGTGCCTGTCTTGCCCAGTGTCCCCCACAGCCTGGCACAGACAGGACCCCGTGGTGGGTTGTTATTGTGGCTGCTCATGGTGGAAGTTGAGTTGAAGCACTTCTGGATCATTCTCCTTGGACAGGTTGCATGGCAACCCTCCCCTCTCCTCCTGGGGCAGGTGGGGGCAGGCCTGGTACCTCCCCGAAACCCACTCTTCTGCTGATGCTCAGGCCGATATGCAACCCTGAGTGTCAGAACTCTGGCCTCATAGACACCAGCACAGAGGCAGCCCGCAGAGATGGATCCCAGCCTCCACTGGCTGTCCCAGCAGCCTGGCTGCAGCACACCCAGCGGGAGGCCCTGGGGAGTTTCCGTCTGTGTGTGTTGCAGGAGGAAGTGCCTCAGCACCACCCCTGATGAAGCCCTGGCGGTCACACCAGGTGTCTGGCCACTGAGTCCTGTGGGCCAGCGACCTCCACAGACAGCACCCGTGGACACTGAGAAGTAGTTTCCCACTTCACCTCTGTCCCCACTCTATCTCCTCCCAGAAAAAAGGAGAGCCGCAGCCCCAGATGTCAGAGGAGCTGGCAGGAGCCTGGGAGTGGGCTCACCAGCCAAGAAACAAGACCGACTGGGGAATGAGAAGGGACAGCTGGTCAGGGCTGCTGTTATTTCAGGCGTACCACCTGGGCCACGGAAGTGCCCACCTGGGCAGAGGCCCAGCCCCCCAAGCGTGTTGCTGTTAGGAGGAGGAAGGGCTGTGTGACCAGCTCACGGGGAGCAGGGATATGAAGAAAAGATTCAAGACATGAAGGCATTGATTTTCTTAAACATCTCACACTAATGCCTATTGACTAAAATCAATAGAAATTTAATTTATAGGGTTTTTTTTAAAGGACCAGAGCTCTAAACAAGCTCTCCAGCCCCTGGCAGACCAGCTAATATAGTAGCGTGAGGGAATGGACCTGTATCTCCCACCCACTGCCGATACCCGACTCCCGGAGACCCTGCCGTCAGTGGCAGCTGAGACAGTGTAGGGAATAGGGTGAGCCTGGAAACATCCTGGGAGCTCCCTAGGGGTGCTGCACCACGTGGCCCCATCCTGAAACCCACTCTGTTGTTTGTGGTCCAGATTCACACATGGCACCCCTGTGCCCGTCCCACACCGCCAGGCAGAAGCAGCTGTGAAACTGATCCCTTTGCTACAGATAAAATACGAGGACTATGGAGGCCCAGGCACCGCGGGTGTGACCGGGTCCGTGCACAGGACCATGGCACTTTGACACTACCTGAATGCTTTCTGAACCACAGCCGCTTGCCTGCAAGACGCATCCCGCCTCAGCTCTGGACCACTGCCCCCAGGCTCCCACCCAGCGGGGGTCCCTCTCACCAGTGGGCAAGCCTCTCATGGATGGCTCCCTCTGCCCAGAATGCTGCTGCCTCTTGGTCTGGGGTGGACAACCTACCTCTTCCTTGGAGGGGCTTCCCTGGGGGCCCCCACTCCGCTCTACCAGGCGTGTGGTTTCCTAGAGGAGCCTCCCCCACAGAGGGCGCCCTCGCAGTGTAGCACAGCCCACAGGACGGGCTCAGCAGTCAACCAGTGAACGCCACTTTGACCTGGGCTGAGGTCACCCAGAGCCTTGACCAGCCATGGATGGTGAGTGGCCTGGCACTGGTGTAGCTCAGGGGCTGCTGCACAGACCCTGGGAGGACGTGGGCAGCTCAGTGCTTGGAGACAGTCTCCTGCTGGTGGAGTGGTCAGCCACTTACCCACACTCAGGCTGTGGGCATCTGTGCCCTGGCCGCCCACCCAGGCTTACTGGAGCCCATCGCTTGGCCAGACATCCTACAGGCCTTGGACAGAGAACCAGCCAGCCGGAGGCAGGGCCCAGGGGGCTGTCAGAGTTCCTGCCCCCAACCAGCCCTTCATCCTGGACAAGGTCACCACATGCCACAACAGGGAAATGATTCAGGTAGCCTGACCAACAGGATGGAGACACAGCAGGAGCCCTGGGCCTCGCTGGGCAGCTTCCCCCCCCCCCCGCCCCCGCCAACTCCAGCAAGCTCGCCTTCCAGGTCACAGGGCACATACAGTCTGGGGACAGACACAGACTCGTCCAGGACACTGTCCAGATCCTGCCCTGGACTCAATGTCTGTGTCCCCCAAACTCATCTGTTGAAGTCCTGACCCAAGTGATGGTCAGAAGTGGGGCCCTGAGGGGAGCGGCCGGCGAGGACGGAGCCTCAGGAAGGGCCTGCACCCGTTCTCTCTGCTCTCGGCTGCTCGAGGCCACAAGAAGGGGTGGCAGGCCTGCGGGCCAGCCTCCCCAGATCCAGCCTGCGGCATCTCGCCCTGGACTTCTTCCTCGTCAGGCCCCTGACAGAACCTCACACTCCCCTTCTGAGCAGCAGATTCACCACATCCCTCCCAGATGAGCCAGGGAAGTACCAAACATTCCAAGCCACGTCCAGCTTAGAGCAGCAGGACGCGGCACACAGCAAACCCCGCTCCCTGTGTCCACACACCCTCCTTCTCTTAGGTCCATGGTCTGCCTTGAACCCTCCTAGTCGCTCTTGGTGCTGACCCCCAGAGATGATGTCCACGTAGGCTGGTTGTTCATACCAGGCTGGTTCTACCCTAGGGACATCTGGCCATGGCTGGAAACATTTCCGGTTGTCAGGACTAGGGGGCAGGTCCTGCAGGCATTCAGTGGATAGGCCAGTGGTGCTGCTCAGTGCCATATGGTGCACAGGACACCCTCCCCGAAACAGAGTTACCAGCCCAGATGTCACGATGTGTAAGCTAACAATGCCCCTTCTTAAAATGCAAATGCTTCTTGTACACTAGCCATTCACATATTAGCAAGAAATAGCATAAATAAACAGGTTTTCTCCCAGTAACTGCTGAGAATACCTAAGCCAAGGGATGGGAATTTTCATGGGAAAGGAGGTGGAGCCAGGAAAGCTAGGTGCCCAGGAAGGGCATGGGGCAGGCAGGCATCTGCCACCAGTGAAAGAAGGGCCACATGAGAGACCAGTCTAGAGAGCATGGCTTCCCACACTGGAGCTCTTCACTTGATGGGGATGCTGCTCAGGCAGCCTCAGGACCGTGGAGTTCTTCCTTGGTTTCATAATGTGGAGCTTACTTCACACACGACCTTGGTGTGGCGGACTTCTCTGCACTTCAGTTCCTTTACCTGAGGAATGGATCACTGTGACAGAGGCGTGGGGCAGGGCTCACGCAGCACTTAGAGCAGGCCTTGCAGGAGAAGGTATTACGTAAGCCTGGAGGTAAAAATAAACTCATCCACTCCCGCTGCTTCCGAGGGCCCTCTGCCATGCACCACCTGCCTCAACCTCAAAATGCAGACTCTGGGCTTTGGGGGACACATGGAGCAAAGAGGGGAGGCAAGAGGTCCTGGGGCAGTCACGGTGCGGTGGAGGCACCCAGCCTCCCAGGAGGGCAGGGCCACAGGGGAAAACCACCACATCTGGTTTCATCACTACCTTGGCCTTCTTCTTTCTCCTCCCCTTCTGACCCCCAAAGTGAAACAGCAGTAACACAGGAGCCGGTCCTGGTCCCCCACTGACCACCTCACAAGAGCACACCCAGCCGCCAGAGCCAGGAACAGCTCACTGGAGGTTCACTCAGGAACTGGGGGCTCACGTGCCGGCCAGTACCACCCACCCCCCTGCTGCTTCTCCTTGCATGGCTACAGGCAGGAGCTGCCCCGCTGTGCCTAGGTCCAGCCCCGACTTCAGCAGCCAGTGGCACAGGAGAGCGGAAGTACACAGGGACACACATGCATGCACACACACCTGTGAACAGATGCCCGCCCTGGCTTCCAAGGACTCTGGGACAGCCCCCTGCCAAGTTCTCCCCTAACCCCCAGTACTCTACTGACATGCCCTGCTCCACACCTGACGCCTCACACAGTCCACACCACACACACAGGGCGCGTGCTAACCCTGCATGCCCACGTCCCGCTCTGAGAGCCACTATGAGGCACTCGGGAGGGGATACACCCACAACCACCTCAAGGAGAGTCATTCCCATAGTCTCAGCAGTGAGAAACCCGGGTCCCAGTACTGGGGTCACAGCTGCCACAAAGCTCGGTCCCTGCAGGGGCCCTGAAGCTGTGTCTGGGTGCAGCACTATCACTCCCGGGGCACCCAGGAGCCTGGGGAGGATGGGGAGGCCCCTCCTGCCCAGGTTCCAGGAGGCATATCCTGCAGGCCCCCGGGCAACCACTCTGTTTTCGGAGGTTCCGAAGTGCAGGTGGACGGAGTTGGTCATTGTCTCTCCACTACCCCAGCACAGGGTGGAGTCTCCCTGCCCCCCATTCCACCCTAAGCTCTGACCTCAGGTCCTGCTCTGAGGCCAGCTGCCTCAGAACTGAGGCAGGGCCCCAGTGGCTGCCCCTGGGCCATTTCTGGCCTGGGGCCCCTCAGCCAACTGCCACCCTAGGGTGCTGAGCTGTGGGGACCTGCCTCACCTTGCCACCACCTTCCCAGCTGCCCACTGGGCACCCCAAACTGATGTCCAGGAGTCCATCTGACCCCTATAGGCTCCATCCCCTTCCTACTCCCCGTTGCTGACCTATGAGGTACCTGTCCCTTAGTCTCCATCCCAAGTTGCCTCCATCTCAGTCCCAGCTCAGACAACAGCAGCAGCATCAGAAGGACACCCGTCACTATGTGGTCACTTCATGCCAGCACCATGCCTTCCCTGTAGCAGGCAAGCACACCTCGGCCCGCTTTACCTCTCAGACCTCCTGGTATGTGGTCAGTGTCCCCATCCCTCCAGAAGCTGCTCCTGCCTGAGTGTGGCAGTCCAGGGGTTCCCCAGAGGTGCAGGGCTGCCGTCCAGTGCAGGCCAACCGCCTGTCCTCCCCAGAGCTGACGGTGGGATGGACACAAGGGAGGCCCACAAGGTACCTGAGTGGTCACTGTGCTGTGCACCTACCATCGATACCAGGAGCTCAGTCCAGGCTTCCGTCTTCTCCAGTCCCTGCCCACCCCTCCTCGGAGACCCGCTCTGACCTGGCACCAGGGCTGCAGCAAGGCCCAGAACCCTCTAGGCCCTTCCTGGGCCCACCTTCATCACCCCACCCCAAAAGGGGACCCAGGGCTTAGAGTCCCTCCCAGAGACCCTACCCCAGCTAGGATGATCCCTCCTGAGCACTCTGCAGGAGTAATGAGGAGTGTCCCCACCTCTGTCCTCGGCCTCCTGGATCACCAGGCTTGCCCTTCCCCACCCCAGGAATGGGCCTGGCATTCCTGGTGGGGGACAATGCAGCCCCAGCCCAGACTGCTGGCTGGCAGAATGGGCATAACGGAGCAGAGGGTTGACCCTTGCTGATGTGTAGCATCTGAGTGACCAGGGTTCCCAGAGGACATGAGTTTGCAACAGCAACCAGAGACAGGACGAGGGGCCCTTACAGCCCCTCAGGGTCTGCACCCAAGGGCTTCCTTCACTCCAGCCAGGGGTGCTTCCTCACACTCACCCCACCTCAGGCTGACAAATTTCCTCAGGCCGACCACTGTTCTAACTGGGCCAAGTGTGTAAAGTGTGTGAGGACAGCTTCAGGGCGCCAACAGGCTCTGCATGGTCACGGTAAGTCCCACCCACCAACAGTAGCAGTCCAAGAAAGCCCTAGGAGGGCTGGGGCCATCGAGAAACCCCTGGTGTCCTTGGGTAGGGTCCCCCCCCAAAATACAGGATACTCAGTCAAATCAGAATTTCAGATACACAACGAATAGCTTTTTAGTTTAAATAGGTCACAAATACTCTACTAAAAACTTACTTGGTACTAATCTGCAGTTCATCTTTGAATGAGCATCCTGTGCCCACTAACTTGGCCCCTCCCGCAGAGGTGGCCAGCATGGCCCTGGAGACCAGGCTCCCAGCTCACACTGCTGCCTGGCTTCCTGGTCATCCTCCCACTCTTCCTCCACTGGGTACTGAGGGGCTTGCCCACGAGGGACCCCCTGGAATGACACCCCTCACCAGCCACTGGGCTGCTCCTCACTTGGGCAATTTCCACCCCTGCTCAAGGTATCGTGGACCTACTCCAGGACCTCGTGATCACAACTGTGTGTGCAACAGAGGATTTTGTAGATGTGATTAGGGTGAGGATCTGGGGATGGGAGGTCAGCCTGGGTTGTCCAGGGGCACCCCAAGTGCAGTCACAGGTGCCCTTATGAGAGGTAGAGGACACACCACAGAAGAGGTCACTTGACCCCAGAGAGCATGACTCAGCCACAACCAGGATATGACTGGGGCCATGGAAGCTGGAGAGGCAAGAAGCAATGGACCAGGCCTGCAGCACACCTCTGGCCTCCAGAAGCCACACCATGTGACCAGTCATTTGCACACTGGGTCCTCATAGGTGGCCTGCCTGCTGGCCCTTAGGAAACCCTCACAGTCCAGGAAAGCCTGGGGCCCTGGGGAGACACCATCCCTTGGCACTGTGAGTACAGCTAAAGAAATCTGAGCTCCTTCCCCACCTGGTCTCCATCCACACCCATCAAGAACAGGCACCTGCCAAAGACAGATTTCTGGGTTAGGTCTGGATGGACAAAGAGCTGTCCTGTCACTTCCCTGTTCTTGCTGACCAAAGTCAGGACACCTTCTGTCCAAATGGACCAGGGACATTGGTGAGGCCTCAGAGCCCCCAGTCCACTGACAGGTCACTGTCCTCCTGGCTGCAGAGCAGTTCCTGCACTTCCAGTACCAGGGCCCAGGGGCAGCGCTGCTGGTTCCCGCCAGGGGTGCCAGGAGCAGGAGGGGGAGCTGAACAGGTTTTCCGTGAGGGGAGCCCTGGAACCTGAGTGACGGATGTGCACACGTGGGCAGGGATCCCGCTCTCACCCATCCTGAGTGAGGCCACAGCACTCAGCCCTATGATGAGCAACCTGCGACCCCTGGGCCATCCAGGTCAGCTGACTTGCGGGTCCCCACCGGGCTGGGGCAACCTGGCATCCGCCGCGGCCAGGCGCCCACGGCCGCCCTGCATAGCTCAGGACAGCTGGCCAGGTCACCGGCGGCGGGGGAGGGGCGGGCAGGACGACCGGATGCGACCGGCGTCGGCGAGCGCAGGGCCCCAGCAGCAGGCGCACACGGCTCGGGTCGCTCCGTTTATTGGGGAACGGGCACTGAGCGCGGCGACGCTGGCGGAAGCCGGGGGCCTTTCCTCTTGAAGAACTTCCACTGGACCTTGATGGCGAGCATCCAGTCGCTGACGCAGAGCCTCTTACAAGCGGAGGTGCAGACGTGCGCCTGGCGGGGGGGCGGGGCGGCGGGCCCGCGCCGGGGGCGGGGCCGGGGGCGGGGCGCGGCGCCGCCGCGGAGGGCCGCGCCGCGGGCGCCCGCGCTTCACTTGCCCGCCTTCTGCGCCTTCTGCGCCGACTTGGTGACCTTGCCGGCGCCGCCGCTCTTCTTCTCCACGTTCTTGATGACGCCCACGGCCACCGTCTGTCGCATGTCGCGCACAGCGAAGCGGCCTGCGGAGAGGGGCGCGTGAGCGGCGAGGGCGCAGGCGCACTGGGCGCCCGTAGCATCCTCCGAGCAGGGACGCAGCCTTTTAGTTACTAACAAAAGGCCTCAGCCTGGCATCCCTGCCTTGGGCAGCTGTCCCTGGGGATGGGCCAGGTCATACTGTCGGGCGGTCACTGATATGGTTGTGGGTCTCGGGCAAGTTGCCAGCATCAGGGTCACGTTCTCAGGCCTGCCCAGTGACAGGCCAGGGTCTCCCGGATAGGCGCGCGCTTAACCTCCGCAGAGAAGGCTATGATAACGCGGGAGGCCCCACCCTACCCACCCGAGCCGGCCCTACCCTCAGCGGGGAGCAGGGGCCACCTCCTGGCTGCACCTCCCTCGGCCACCCTGCTCACCGAGAGGTGGGTACTGTGAGAAGCTCTCCACACACATGGGCTTCCCAGGCACCATCTCCACAATGGCTGCATCGCCTGACTTCAGGGATTTGGGATTGTCCTCCAGCTTTTTGCCAGAACGACGGTCAATCTTTTCCTTCAGCTCGGCAAACTTGCAGGCGATGTGGGCCGTGTGGCAGTCAATGACCGGCGAGTAGCCAGCGCTGATCTGCCCCGGGTGGTTCAGGATGATGACCTGAGGCACAGTTGCAACCAGCATGAAGCGTGTCTTGGGCCTGGCCCCCAGGGGACACTGGGGAAGGGCTCCGGTGCAGGGCCCATCTCCCAGATCCCAGGCCTGGGTTTCTAACCACGGAGGAAGCCCAGGCCACAGGCCTCCCACTTCCACACCTGGACCCCAGCATCCTCACTGAACAGGGGCCAGACCCTGAGGTGAACCAATGACTAGACTTTTGGAAGGGCTGCCATAACCTGGACGTCGTAGCAAAACTGGACCTGCCTACTGTGTTTCCACTACACCCCAGTGAGGAGGTGATCCCGGTGACGAGGCATTCAAAGAGCGTCAGGACAATGTGGAGAACCAGGCCTGACAGGGACGTCATGGGCAACGAGTTGACAAAAGTGTCTTTCAGGACAAAAGCGGGCCTCACCGGCTGGACCTCTCAGCTACTATGGCCAACAGAGAGTACTACATGTAGTGGCAAGTGTGTGACCTGGGTGGCCTGGAGCTGAAGGAGGGGCTGTTTTCTCCCGGGTCCCAGGCCAAGTGCTGGCAGCCACTTCCCCAGGTAAGCCCTGCTGCTGCCCTGGGCAGGACTGGCCCCCACACCCCAGCAGGGCTACTGACCTGGGAGGTGAACTGTGCAGCCTCCTGAGGGGGGTCGGACTTGCTGTCCCCGCACACGTTGCCCCGGCGGATGTCCTTGACAGACACGTTCTTCACGTTGAAGCCGACATTGTCACCAGGCAGGGCCTCGCTGAGCGCCTCGTGGTGCATCTCCACCGACTTCACCTCCGTGGTGATGTTCACGGGCGCGAAGGTCACCACCATGCCCGGCCGAAGGATGCCTGTCTCCACTCGGCCCACAGGCACCGTGCCAATGCCTGGGCCAAGAGGATGGGCTGTGAGGGGCAGCAGGACAGGAAATGGGGGGCAGGACTTGTGGGCAGAGACCCTGGAAACAAAGCTTGGGCCCAGGTGCTCGGGCCACGTGGAGGGAGCCAGGGTACAGACCCGAGGCAGACAGACACAGTGAGGGGACACGAGACAGAAGAAAAAGGGTCCCAAGAACTCACGGATAAGGGAAGGGCAAAGAGAAGGAAAGGGTGGGACCCCTCAGCATGAATACAGGATGCTCTGCCTCCTGGGGACCCCTCCTTGTGGCCCTCAGACTGCAGCACCAGAGCGAGGCGTGAACCGACTCCTGGGACTGCTCTTGCCATGGCCCGTGGCCCTGCCTGGCTCTGCTGTGGTGCTGCTGAGGGGCATCTATACCCCAGCATTTCCCACAGGCCTGGAACACCACATGGCTGCTGAGACTGTCTTGTCCTCCCCAGGGCTGGGGACTCTACACTCATCTCCCTGGGCTGGAACGGACAGAGATTCCATGGCCTCTGCATGACGGGGCCTGAGGCTGGGGGCTGTCCTCTGGGCTGAGGAGATGGCACCCCAGGCCACCTTGGCAACCGTCTCCAGCCAGGAGGACCTACCGTGCTCCCTTCTGGACGTCTGGCTTTGTGTTTCACTGTTTTTGCAGTCCTGGGATGGAACCCAGAGCATCACAGATGCTGGGCAAGAGCCACATCCCAGCCCTTTCCATTTCTGCTTTGAGACAGCGTCTCAGAGTTAGGCTAAGTTGCCCGGTCTGGCCTGGAACTTGCTCTCCTCCTGCCTCAGCCTCCTGAGAGGTGGGGACTACAGGGGTGCACCACCACTCCCAGCTCTTTACTTATGGTTTCTAGTCCACTCTGTGGCCTGTGTTTCTCAATCCCACAGTGGGACTGTGTCTCCCATGAGACAGACACCCTGGAGTGAAGAGGGAGTCAGCTCTGTGCTCCCACCTTACGCCACCAGCTCCTGACACAGTGCCAGGCACTTCCCTGCAGGGACAGAGACCCTGGCAAATGCTGGGCAGCTGGCTGTCTGGGTGGGGTATAGGGGTGGAGAATGGGTGGACAGTGAGTAGACAGATGGGCAGAAGGAGGGGACAGACAGCTTCCCAGAATGTGTTGTGGGAGAGAAGTGAGATGACTGGGGCCCTGGTCTCAGGACAGGTGGGGAGATGGGGCAGAAGCGACCAGTGCCTGCTGGGGAGCAGTGGGCGCGGTACAGCAGCCTCACTCACCGCCAATCTTGTACACGTCCTGCAGCGGCAGGCGCAGGGGCTTGTCGGTGGGGCGTGTCGGGGGCAGGATGGTGTCCAGGGCCTCGAGCAGGGACACGCCGCTTGCGTTCCCCTCCTTGCGCTCCACTTTCCAGCCCTTGAACCAAGGCATCTGGGCAGGGGCAGGGAGGCACACTCAGGTCTAGTCCCAGGCCCTCCCACCCGGCCCCAGGGCTGAGGCCGCTCCTGCTGGCAGCAGCGGCACCTGACTCTTGCAGCCAGACCACTCTGTGCTCCTCCAGATGCTGACCTCCTTGTCCTCATCTCCCTCAACCCTCCAGGCCATATCCCAGCCCACAGGGGCCCTGAACAGACTTCTCCTAGGAAAGAGGGAGGAGCATTAAGAAAAGCCCCCTTAATGGCCCAGACTCTGCGGCCATGCTCCTGATACTGAACAGGCCTCAGCCAATACCCCACCGTCCAGGGCCCAGCTATCAGTTCCCTTGGCAGGCAAGCCCCAGAGCAGGAGGGGCCAGAATTTGGATGCTGGCCAGGCCAGGGACAGAGTCCAGACTTGGCCCCAGCCCCAGAATTTCTGCTGGTCACCATGCTGCCTCCAAGCTCAGGGGCCTCTCCAGAGGTAGGTGGCAAGCCCTCCCTATGGTGGGCCTCTTCTGGCCTCCATGGGTCCCAGAGCACCTCAGGTCTGTGGGCAGTGAAGGACAGAACCCTGGGATGGGTTGCTAACCCATCACCAATGCTCAGGACACCTGCCCACAGGTATAGTGCTCAGCCCAGAAGAACAGAGGTGGGGAGCAGCCCTACCCTGCCCAGCTGCATCCCTGGACCATGGGCTCTGCGCTCCATGTGGCTGATCCAATACCCTCTCGCTGTCCCCCTATGGTCTAGTTCTACACTACCTCTCTCAGTTTGGGTGGCTACAGAGCTGGCCAGAACTGAGTGACTGCCCTTTGGGTACAGGGACCTCCTCTGAATGGACAGAGCCTAGGAGTACAATCCCAGGTTCCAAGACTGTCTTCACTCATCACCTCTGACAAGGTTGAGGCCCTGGGCTCGGTCAAGAGCCAGGGCATGACCTTCCCTGCCAGCCCAGAAATATGCACACTGCCAAAAGCCCAACTTCACTCCAGACCCCAGGGGAGGCAGCAGGGAGGCCCTGCATCCCTGCTGACCCTGCAAGGTGTCCAGGGCCAGGACAGAGTTCTAGGGGCACATGAAAATTAATCCCCCTGTGGTGGGATCCTGGAGGCCAGGCACATGAGCCACTGCCCCAGCCAGGTTGACTTGGGGGTCCTTCCCTGGCCAGAAAAGGAACCTCAGCTGCCTCTGCCAGACTCGTGGGGAGGCTGAACCAGAGAGGCAGAACCACTGGACCCTGAGGACAGGTTCCTCAGCAGGCCAAGACCTCCCCAGGAGGCTGGTGTCCACCATTTCAATGCTCAGGGAAACTAAGCTGGACTGAGGGAAGCTGGGTACCAGTCTTCTGACCTCTCTGCTCAGCCCTCATCTGCCTGCTCCTGTTGCTCTGGGCTCTGGGCAGGGCAACCAGATGGCACTCACATTTGGCGAAGGTTCCAGCATGTTGTCACCGTGCCAGCCAGAGATGGGCACGAAGGGCACCGTGGCCGGGTTGTAGCCGATCTTCTTAATGTAGGCGCTGACCTCCTTGACAATCTCGTCATATCGCTTCTCGCTGTAGGCGGGCTCCGTGGAGTCCATCTTGTTGACACCAACGATGAGCTGCTTCACGCCCAGCGTGTAGGCCAACAGTGCATGCTCCCGGGTCTGCCCGTTCTTGGAGATGCCTGCCTCAAACTCGCCCACACCTGCGGCCACAATCAGCACTGCGCAGTCCGCCTGCAGGGCAGGTGGGGACAGTGAGCCCCTGGCTTCGCCTCTGGCCCTGCCCCACCTGGAATGGGCCTGAGCAGGTCCTGCAGGAGGCACCTGGGGGGGTCTCCACTTCAGGGTCAGTGGGGTCCAGGCCAAGTCAAGCAGACCCAGGTTTGGGCATGGCTCTGCCACCAGCAGCCTGTGTGTCCTGCCTGGGACAAGTCATTCAGTCTCTGGTCCTGTCCCCCCACCTGTCTGTGTGAATACCCCAAGAATGTCTGGCTGTCCAGTCTGATCGTGTGCATTTCTGCCCACCTCTAGCTGTCCCATCCTGACCTCTACCTCTACATGTCTGTGAGGGCACACCCGTGTGTCCACATCAGAGCCCTCTGGCTGGTATCCTGCAGGCACCCACCTGGCTGAGTGCAGGGTACTGACTCAGTTCTCTGGGGGGTTCTGTGCCAAGTGGGGCGAGTGCTGACAAAGGTCAACTTCAGGTCCAGTTTCCCCCACCCCACCCACCTGGGAGGTGCCGGTGATCATATTCTTGATGAAGTCCCGGTGGCCGGGGGCGTCGATGATGGTGATGTAGTACTTAGTGGTCTCGAACTTCCAGAGCGAGATGTCAATGGTGATGCCGCGCTCCCGCTCTGCCTTCAGCTTGTCCAGCACCCAGGCGTACTTGAAGGAGCCCTTGCCCATCTGCAGGGTGGATGTACAGCTCCAGATCGGGCCCAAGACCCCGAGGTCATGGTCCCTGGCCAGGACTGCCCTGGGCCCTGAGAGCAGCCGTGAGAAGCAGGAGTTGGGCTCTTGCCCCTTGCTCCCCACTGGGCCCTGGGACTCTGGCCCCCTCTCTCTGGTGGCACCCACACCCTAACTGCCCTGCCAGACATCTGCACAATGCCTCCCAGGGCCCTCCTCCCACCACTTCCCAAGGGCTGCAGTCGCCAATGTTCACCAGCAGGTGGCGCAAGGGCCTGGAAGCTGCCAGCAGCAATGAACTCCCTCCTCAGCAAAGAGCCACCCTGTATCTGAAGCTGGGGGACCCACCCCTTCAAAGTCAAAGGTCAATAACACCTCTGGTTTGAAAACCCCCATATGAAAACCTCTGTGTGTGTGTGTGTGTGTGTGTGTGTGTGTGTGTGTGTGTGTGTGTGTGTGTTTAAGGAAAGGAAAACAGAAAGAAATAGGAGGAGGTTGCCAGGAGGGCTTGTCCTTCCAGCTCTTTCCATGGCAAATGAAATTTCCCAGAGGGTTCTGCGGTGCCTCCCCGCCCCCTCCACCTGAGCAAGGGAAGCAAGGCCTCCCCCCAGGAGCACGGCTGGCCACTATCTGCAAACACCTGGGTACTGGGGGCCAGGGTGACCCCCACATCCTGGGCCAAGGTGCAGTTGTCACCCAGCTGGGCCCAGTTCCCTGCCAGGTGATGGACAGGCCTCTGCCCTCCAGAAAGGATGCCTAGCCTGGAGGGGATCCCCCGGTCAGGACGGGCCCCAGCTGGCACCTGACCTAGGGGCCCTTCAACTCCAGTCCTTTCCCATCACCAGCCCAAGCAGAATGATGCAGCTTTGGGCCAAAACGCACAGTGCATCCCAGCACCACTAAGGCGGGGTTCAGCCCAGGACACTGGCTGCCGCACCGCCGCCCTGCCACAGCCCTTTATCCAGGTGCAGGTGAGCACCCTCCCAAGTTCCCCAGGGTTGCCAGGTCTTCCCAGGGCCCTCACAGGCTTCCCAGGCCCTCCCAGGCCCCAGGTCCTCCAAGGCCCCCAGGCCCTGACTGCAGCCCCTGCCATCCAGGTGCCAGGTGAGCATCCTCTCTGTTCTCCAGAACCCCCCAGGCCCTCCCAAGTGGGTTCTTCCCAGAGCTCAGGGGTAGGGGATGGTGACAGAGAGCAGGACCGCCTCGTGGCTCACAGGTCTCAGCCACAAAGAAAAGGCAACCACATGGCTCCTCCCATCCTCAGCAGGCCACTAGGACCCCCACCCCAGGGCACCACCCTGGACAAGCAGCCTACACAGCCCAGCACAATAACATGGAGCTGGCAGGCACGCTGCCCATCAGTCAGCTATTAATAGCAGCCCTGAGTCCTGCCCAGTCCTGGGACAACCGAGGGCAGCACCACCTCCAGTCCCAGCCATGGCCACGGGGGACAAGGGGACAAGGCTCAAGGGCTCTGTAGCCTGGCCCACTATGGCAGAGTCCAGAGCCTTGTCATAGACCCCTGCAGGGCAGAAATGACACTTTTCACCTGCCATGCGGCAAATCAGGCAGCTCGATACCTCCCCCACCCGCACATTCTGAGAGAGGGTGACCCTGTTCACCCCCACGCTACTGTCATCTCCCACCTGGACCCAGAGACACAGTGCCCTGATCTGAGGAGGTAAACTGACGCAGACACCCAAGAGTCAGGGAACCAAGCTCAACTGCCATGCAGGAGCCAGTGGGTGGGGTGGGGGAGCCCCCCGCACTCACCTCAGCTGCCTCCTTCTCAAACTTCTCGATGGTCCTCTTGTCAATGCCCCCACATTTGTAGATGAGGTGGCCTGTAGTGGTGGACTTGCCGGAGTCCACATGGCCAATGACCACGATGTTGATGTGTGTCTTCTCCTTGCCCATTCTGCCCGAGTGGGGGAGGGGCTGGCGCGATGGGGGCTCTGGCTCAGGGCGAGCGGGTGTTAAGCAGGGATTCTGTGGGGCCAGTGATGGGGGAGACAAGGGATGGGGAGGTGCAGGGGGGAGCCGGCAGAGACAGCGTCCTGGCACAGCTTGGGAGCACACCCCTCTGCAACTCGTGCCCCGAAGCCCAGGCCAAGACCCCCCTCCCAAGTCCGGCCTGACCCAGTGGACACAGACCGAGGGCTCCCCCTCTCCCGACACATTAGCACAAATGGTCCAATCTGCTGTACATGTCTGGGAGTCAGCACCGGAAGCCCAGCTCCTTACGGAGGGTTAGCCCCATCTGACAGCAAGAAGCAGCAGCCTGGAGCTGGTGATGAGTCACCCTGCCTGGCTCTCCAGTGCCCTGTCGTCCCGTCCTCGATGCTGCCCGCCCCAGCCCCAGCCAGGGACACTGCACCCCACCCCCACCTGCTGCCACTGAGGAGAGATGGTCAGCACCCACACTCCCCTCCTCAGAGGGAGGGCGCCATCTTTCTCTGTCCCTGCCTGCAGGCTGGCACTGGGAGACGGAGATGTGGTGCCCAGAATAGCCCAGGCCTCCCCCAGACCTCGGCAGGGGCACAGGAGGGCAGGGAGGGGAGCCCTGCTCTGGCCAGAGGAGGAAGGGGCCCCCTCCAAGCTCAGCCAGTGCCTCGGGGATGTCCTCAGCCCGGCAGGGACACGTGGGACCCCACACCCCGCACTTCCCTCTGGTCCAGGCCCTGGGTCTCAGACCCTAACGGGTCCCGAGTTCAAACGGGAACCCAGGCAGAGCAGGGGGCAGAGGGGGAAAGGGCAGGGAGGCCGGCCCCCAGGTCTCGCCACCTCCCGCTCCCGGCTTGGGCGCACGGCGCGGCGCCGGCAGAGCCTCGAACCCCGAGAAGCTCGTCTCAGTCGCGCAGGGCCCCAAGGTCACGGCGGCAGGGCGGCCCCGCTGCCCTGGAGACAGGGCTCCGCGTCCGCCGCCTCGTAAACAAGTGCCGTGCGGACCCCCGCTCGGCCGCACTCGGGGTCCACCCGTGTGGGTCCCGGTGCGGCGGGCGGGTGACCCAGCCCAGCCGCGCATCTCGCCGGCCGCGGTGCCTGCCCCTCTCGGCCGCAGCACGGTCCCCAGGGAGGGGTCCCTCTGCGGAAAGCGGGGGCGCGGGCGGGGACCCAGACCGAGCGTCCTTACCCGGAGCCGAGGTCTCAGCCAGAGGGACTGGCGGCGGCGGCGCCGGCGGTTTTATCTCTCCAGGAGGGGGTCCACCTATTGACGGTGCGGGCGCAATGCACTGCGCCCTGCAGTACGGCAATGCGGTACCGGCGGAGCGAGGGCGGGGCCGGGCGGCGCGGGAGCGGGGCAGGGGCCGCGTCCCACGCACGCGCGGGCGGGCGCGGCGAGGAAGCCGGCGGCCAAGACGCACCGGGCCGCGCGGACCGGGAGGGAGGACCAGGCTGTGGCGCGGAGAGCGGGGGCAGGGAGAGGGTCCAGAAAGGGAGGCGGGCACCGAGAGAGGCCCGGAGGGACGCCGGGGCGGGGCGGGGGGC
This sequence comes from Sciurus vulgaris, assembly GCF_902686455.1. Lineage (NCBI taxonomy): Eukaryota > Metazoa > Chordata > Mammalia > Rodentia > Sciuridae > Sciurus > Sciurus vulgaris. Next base: position 203,699,629 of record NC_136462.1, read on the forward strand.
GGTAGCCGAGACAGGCGGCCGGGGAGCGGAGGAGACGCTCCTAGCGCAGAGGTCCAGGCCAAGGAGGAACAGGGACCAGGGCTGGCAGGTGGCGGAGGGGAGGCGGGACGCTGAGGCCCAGGAACTCAGGTCAGCCTCTGGATGTCTGGGCTCGCCTCCAGCCCCACAGCCCTGCTCATGATTGAGACTCGAGGAACCCAGGGACTCGTGTCCTTAGGGTACCTTGATGTGGTCCTGGGTGTGCCGGCCCCCTCGGTGGGACCCCTGTACCAGGAGCCTGAGGACGTGGGCGTGGCATGGCTCCATCGACAGGCCCAGCCCAGAGCCACCCCCCTCGGAGACCCAGAGAAGAGACTTTGCCACCGGGCCCCTCCCCTCCCCCCTTCCCTGGATGTGCTTCCCTTTGAAGCCGCTCTGAGGGACAAGGAGGCCCCTCTCTGAGGCAGACAGCACCAGGCAGTGGGCACAGCCACCGGCGGCCTGCCCCTCCCTCCTGGCCCTGTAAGTAGGACTGAGTCCTTGGGGGTCCTGACCAGATAAGAGTAACCATGAGCTTTAAGGAGAGGAGGTGACAGCCCTTCATGTGAAGACCCCCATCCAGTCATCTCACCCAGCCATGAGCATCCCCCTCCCCCCGCCCCTGGGCTGCCACCCCGTCCCCTTCTGACTGGGGTCCTTGTCACTGCAGGGGCTCACAGAGCAGGATCACAGCAAGGGGCCTTGGGAGATCCGTGAGTGACAGCACTGTCTGTCCCCTGTGTCCTACTGGGTGTCCACTGGGTCTAGACATGGCAGGTCCATATCAGGGCCCAGTGCCTCCCACTGGGGTGATGTCGGTGAGGTGCCACAGCTGGCAGACGTCAGGAGGAAGTAAAGGTGGGCTGACCCTCCCAGCCCAGGGGGAGGGCTCTGCACTGGCCTGAGTCAGAGTGGGTCTCTCAGATGACCGGGGAACTTCCAAGCGCTGCTGATATTGTCAGTTGGGAGCCAGGAATTAAAAATAAATGCCTGGCAGACAATAAGACCTCCCTGCCCTCCCTGCCCTGCTGGTCTCTTTATCTCATGCCCCTTCCTGCCTGGAGGTTAGGCAGGCTTGGGGTTCTGCAGGTTGGCAGGGCCACACAAAGGGGTCAAAGGCCCTGGGATGCTGGCTGCCCTCAGCCTCAGAGGGTCGTGGCTCCAGTGTGAGCCATTGTTCCTCTACAACTGGGGAGCAGCCAGCCAGCAAGGCCCTGTGCTGGGGAGGCCTGGAATGATCCAAGGCAACAGCATCCCCCCAAAACACCTATGCACTGACCCAGGGGAGGGGGCCGGGTCCCTCAGGGCCTCCAGGACATGCAGCTGTACAGTCCTGCAGGGCCAACAAGCCCCCATGGGCACTGGAGATACTCAGAACATGCAGAAAGTGGGTCCACACAAGGTGACTGCAGCATCAGGCTAATGGCGCTGAGCGCCTGCCTGCACTGGCAGTGCTGAGCAGCTGCTGGCCTCAGAGTAGCACTGGAAAACTCCCCCTAGCTGCTACTGCCTCCAGGTGCTGGGTTCAGTGCTGGAAACCTGACCCAGGCAGTACAGCTGGGAGCTGGCCTTTGGGAGGGGTCCACTGTGAGAAGGGCTAGTGGGAAGGGGTCTTCCTTTGCTCTTCCTCCTCCATCCATGAGATGACACAGCAAGAAGTCCTGATCATATCCTGCACCTTGATCTCAGGGTCCCCAGCCTCAGAGGGTGAGAAGAAAATCTCAGGAATTCTGTAATAGCCGCAGACTAAGACAAAGACAAATACTAACTGCCAAACAGTCAACAGTCCTTGGTCCTCCAGGAAGGGAGCGATGCTAAGGAACGCCATCGCAGGCTACGTCCAAGCCCTGACAGCTCTCTGCAGGCAGGCCCCAGGGCTCTGTGAACCCATGAGTGGCTGGGCACAGAGAGGCCAGGTCACACTGCAAGTAGGTGCTCAGAAGGCCTGACCCGCACCAGTGTGACTTCCAAACAGAAGCCCCGTGGCTCAGACTGTGCTTCCCTGGCCCGTGCCCCAGGTCAGGTCTCTGGGCCCTCAGTAGCCCTTCTTCTGTGTCTGAGTCACCAGTCACAGTGGCCCTGGAGCCCAGCCAAGAGTGGGGGCAGGGCAGGCTGGAGGGCCAGGGCTACAGGGCGGCTTCTGGGGAGCAAGATGGAAGGAAAGGGGACAGGCCCTGCCCTCCCCCCAGCCCCGCCGGGAGCCTGGAGCCCATCCTCGAGCTTTCAGGGAGGCACAGGCTACCCCTTCCTTGCTGGCTGGGGTTTCACAGCAGTGAAGACCCAGCTAAAATTAACCTTTATCAATCTGTCGGCCCTGGAAATAAACCTGCCTCCCATTGGCTGCTGGTGACATCACTGTCAGATTAAGAATAGCCTGGAGTGCATAGCAAACCACCTGGTGTGCGCTGCTCACGGGCCATCGGCCATCGCCAGGCCAGCACCCTGGGAGCCACTGCCCAGCAGGTGGAGGCTGCAACCCAGACAGCTGGGCCCGAGCTGGATGGGGGGAAGGGCAAGGTGGATCTGGCTGGGTCGCCCTCTGGCTTCAGTGTGTCTGCAGATGTCTAGTCCCTAGGCACGGAGCCTGTCATCCACCAGCCTAACTGTGCAGCAGGATCCAGGACAGCCACCAGGGACAAGGTCCTCCCCCGTGGCCAGCTTCAGGGCAGGGCACCCGGGGACTGAGTAAACCTTTGAGGCAGCAAATTAAACTATCTCCATGGCAAGAGAGGAGCTTCTGGCTCTGGGATCGTGTCTTCCCTAGTCAGAAGAACTGGGCCAGGAAGGGTCACTTACAGACCAGCCAGGGCCCCCCAAACATGCTACCCCCAAAGCTCAGTATTGGGAGGGTCTGCCAGGGAAGCCTGGTGCTGCAGGGAGCCGTTGTCATGGTGAGAGGCAGGCCAACCCTGGGGAGGCTCCTCCCCCGAGTCCTCCCTGGGAGCTCACCCGCCTCCAGGGCACTTTCTCTCCACCCCAATAGGAGGAGGAGCCCCACGGGGCTTCTGCAGAGGCAGGGGCTCTGAGATACAGGGCCCCCATTCAGTCCATCATAGGCTGGGAGGTCAAAAAGGAGGCAGCCACTGACTGGGGAGGGGTTAGCCTCTTGGGCCCTAGGAATGGCAGCTCCTGGGGTGGAGCGGGGCGCTGTGTCCAATGCCCCGGGGCAGAGGGAGGTTCCAGGGAGTGTCTGCAGGCCCACTGCCCCAGTCAGTCTCCTTTGGACCTGCACTCAAGGGAGGGGAGAGGCCAACAGCTGATTCTCCTTGTGCAGCCAGGTCCTTCATAGGATGCAGAAGTCCAAGTGGGTCCCCCAGGGCTTCCTTCCAGTGACCTGGGGGAGAGGCCATCATGGTACCTGCCCCAGGCCAGTCTCCTTAACTGTGTGCCTGGAGCAGGATCCAGGAGGGGTGCCCCAGAAGTAGCTCGGCCACTGCAGTCCTCCTCACTCCTTTGCAAGAGCTGCCCTCCACTGGGCAGTTGGGATGCAGCAGGACGGATGGACCTCCAGCAGCCAGGACGAGCTGCTGAGGCAGCTGCCCAGGTGCATCCCCGTCAGCTGTGGGAAGGTCCAGAGCTCTCCTGCCCACGAAGCCTTCCCTACAACATTAAGAATGGGAGGCTGAGCCGTGGCTGGGGAAGGGATGGCGGAGGGCACAAGAGGACATTCGCCCTTCAGCAACCTGGGTGAGCACACTGGTGGGTGCACAGCAGCAGCTGCACTTTCTGAGTGAGTTTCCAGGACAGGAGTGTGCCCTCGTGCCCTGTGAGCACCACAGACCGGGAGATAGGGCCTGCCCTCAGCCCTGGTCACGGCCCACAGGTCACCATGGTCCCCACCCTGCAGTCGGCTTCCTAGGAGTGGAGCAAGCAGCATGCGTCCACTGGCTTCTTGCACAGGCTGCATTAGTGGGCTTTGCATTCCGACACAGGAGACCGGCAGGGTGCAGGGGGAAAGGATCTTCAGCTCAGTTGTGAGGGCCCAGGTCCAGGCCTGACGTCAGCCCCACGTCAGGCAGCACATCCTGGAGGACCCAGGCAGGCCCTCACCTCAGGGCAGGAAGCAAAGCCAAAGGGGCTGAGGTCCCACCTCCAGTCGTGCCTCTCTGGAGACCAGGCCTAGAACACGGGCCTGTGGGGACACACCGGGTCCCAACTTCAGGTGTTCCATAGCATCTGCGGTGGCGCCATGTCCTGCAAGCAGTGCAGACTTGCTTTCCTGGCTGTGTATCGCCCCACCTCCAGGTCTGAGCTGCCACTGCAGACCTGCCACCGCACTCCTATGTGGGTCACTGCACGGGGGTCTCTGCGGGCTCGTCCCCAGGACAGACCTGGAACCACACAGTGGGTGGTTCCTTGCCTCTTGGCATCAGCCCTGCAACTGGGGCAGAATCACCAGGAGGTCCATCTTTGGGGCTGAGAGGAAGTTCACTGGTAACCAGCCTTCCTCCCTCACCCTGGTGGCATTCCTCCTCCTGTGCAGATGGGGGTTCAGAAAGAGGCACAGTGTCTCGATGGTGCCTTTGAGACCCTGAGCAGTTCAGTTGAACCAGCCTAGACTCTGATCACATGGAGCGGATTAGGAAAAGATAGTGTGTTTTTGTTTTTGTGATACTGGGAATTGAACCCAGGGGTTCTTTACCACTGAGCTACATCCCCTGTCCTTTTTTATTTTTTATTTTGAGATAGGGTCTTGCTAAGTTGCTGAGGGTCTTGCTAAATTGCTGAGACTGGCCTTGAACTTGTGGTCCTCCTGCTTGTCTCCCAAGCTGCTGGGATTACGGGCATGTGCCACTGCATCCATCTGGTAGGTTTTTTAAAGTCACTAACTGTCAATTGCTGGGTGGTGACAGATAAGGATTAGCCTGCAGTGGACACAGCCCAGCCCCTGGTCACACAGCCACCCTACCCCAGCCCCTGCCTCTCGGCCTGTGGGGCACCGTGCTCTGCAGGATGGACTGTGGCGTCCGTCAGAAGCTGTGCTCCAGAGGGGGCTGGGTGAGCAGTGCAAGGCCACTTGTGGGGGTCCTCTGGGGACCGGGTCTTGTGTGCTGTGTCCACTGCCATGGGCCCTTGTGAGCTCCTGTGCGGCTATCAGCAGAGGCTGGTTCCACACCAAAAGGGAAATAATGTTCTGTTTGGAATAATTTCAAACTTGAGGACAAGGTGCAGGAATAATACCGAGAGCACCCTTCACCCAGGTGCATGAGCTGCTGTCTTCTGTCTTACTTCATCACCCTCTTCCTCTACCTGTGTGTTCTCTTTCCTCAAACGTGTGAGAAGCACCTGTGTAAGCCGTTGTCTTGGTCCTCAACTCTCTTCAGGGCACACTCCAGTTGCCTTGGTGACTCTGCATAGCTCCATTCTCTCTGAATTCTGGATCCCATATTGGTTTCACTGACAGTCTGGATGTTTTTGTTGCTATGACAAAGTGCCTGAGGCAGGGTACCTCATAAATAAAAGAGGTTCATTCAGCTCCAAGTTTTGGATGCTGAAAAAAGCCCAAGGTCAGTCAGCCTCCTCCAGTCAGCCTCTGGTGACTCTGGCTGTGTCAGCCACATCGTGTGGGCAATGGATGTGAAAAGGTGAGAACACAAGACAAACAGTAAGCCAGAGAGAGAGAGAGAGAGAGAGCTGTGCCTGGCAGGAGTATCCCACTGCCCAGGGAAGGGGTCAGGCTCACCCAGTGTGTGTGCATGGCACTGGGGGTGGAACCCAGGGTCACTACCGCTGAGCTGCATCCCCAGCCCTTTTTACTTTTATTTTGAGATGGGGTCTTGCTAAGTTGCCCAGACTAGCCTTGAAATTGCGATCCTCGGCCTCCTGAGTAGCTGGGGTCATGGACGTGCACCACGGCCCCAGCCGGGCTCACTGTTTTGTGACTTGTCATGAGAGCAGCTGTGTAAGAGCAGCAGCTGACCCCCGCGAGCTCCTCTTCTTCACTGGCCCCGCCACACTGGAGACCCACCTCCCTCCACGAGAGCGCTGGGAGACAGACCAAGCCCAAAATGGCTCAGGCAGGCAGAAGAATGACTTAGAAGTGGAAAGGCTTAGCCAGCTGAGTTTCAGAGGTTCAGTCCACTGTTGCCCAGCTGCATGGCTCTGGGCCCGAGAGGAAGCAGAGCGTCGTGGTGGGAGGGGGTGGGGGAGGAAGACGGCTCAGGTCATAGCAGCTGGGAAGAGAGAGCACTCTGCCCTTCAGGGACGAAACAGACACCCAGAACACGCCCCCAGTGACCGGTCCTCCAGCCACACCGCCTAATCCCCATCGGGGGCCTCGTGCACTGAAGGGGTGCAGGCTGCCCTACCCAGTCTCATCACTGGAACCCTCTCCCACTGCCTCACAGGGAGCTTCGGGGAACATCTCCTCTCTGGATCCCAGCAGCACCCTCGGGAGCAGAGGCTTGGGACTCTCTTCACAGACCTTCCCGACCGGGTTCCCGCATCTCTGCACTGACAGGCCAGGGGTACTTTCTGGCAGGCGTGCTGGGGGTCAGTGCTTCTCCTTCCCCGCGCACCAGAGCTGCCCGCCTGCCAACGGCGATGCCGCTTCCTGTGATCCGGCTGGCTGTGCCTGTGGGTTTCTGGAGGTATGGGTATGCTTTTCCCTTCTCCATCCACTAGGGATCAGCGAGCACAGCTGGTCCCCGGGGCGGTAGCTTTGAACTCCCACAGCCACGGAGCAGGTCCTTCTGATCAGGCCTGCTGCAGGCCTGAGGGGCTCCGTGTTTGGGTTTGCAGCTCCCTAAGGACTGGCTGTGTTGAGCCTCCTTGGAGAAGACCCAGTTTTAAAGGAGTTGCTCATTCTGTCAGCATCCACCGTGGGAGCACATGACCTGCTGCCGGTGCAAGCTTTTGTCAGACGCATGGTTCCCAGTCTCCTCCCTGCCACGCCCGCGTCTGACCTCGGGAGCAGTGCTCACAGTACAAGAGCTGTGGCCAGTCCCTGCCGTCCTGGCCCTCAGGAGGCTGAAGCAGGGGCATCCCTGGAGCCCAGAAGACTGGGACGAACCTAGGCAGCACGTGAGAGCCCGCCTCTTAAAAAAAAAGTAATAGCGACAATTTAAAAACAAAACCCTGAAGATTTCAACTTTGATGGAGTCAAGTATATCCATACTTCGTAATGGATCCTGCTTTTGACCTCCAATGCCAAGTAACAAAGATGATCGCTGGGCCCACGTCTAGCAGCGTGACGGTCTGCACTGTATATTTTAGTAGGCCCTCTCTGCACGGCAGCCAGTCCACGTGGCGGCAGGCTTCCATCTTGTGGGCAATTCGAGGTGTACAGTTAGTCTACTCTTTTCCCCCTGCATATGCCACTCCCCCAGCACTTGTGGGGAAGGACGTGGTCCCTTTGTGACAGCACAGCACCTGTGCGGTCTCTCTGGGGCTCCACTCACCCGCGCTGACTGTGGTTCCCCTCTCCAGCAGCACACTTCTGCACTGTGGCAGCTCTTGGCAATTCCTACCATTGGGGAAGAGCCACGTCTTCAGCAAGTGGTGCCTGGAGTGCTGCACCCCACGCAGAAGACCCAACCTGAACCCTTACCTCCAACCATGGGTCTAAAAATCAACCAGAATAGCACCAAAGATCTCACCACACTGTTAGAAGGCAATCCAGCTAAAAACAAAGGCTCTGAATAAAGGCTTCTCCAAAGAAGACGTGCAAGTGCCAACAAGCACCTGAGGAGATGCTGGACATCTGTAGTCCCCGGGGAAACACAGATCGAACCTCAGTGAGACACAGCCTCCCGCCACCAAGATGGCCCTACGGGGACACGGGGAAACAGCAAGCGCTGGCAGAGGTGTGGCAAGCCAAAGCCCTCCCACCAAGTGCAGCCCGGTGGACACACTGGGCAATCCCACAAAGAGCAGCACAGCCAGCGATTCCTCTCCTGGGCAGAGACCCAGAAGAGTGAAAACCAGCACCTGAGCACCACCTTGAACATGGGGTGTTCACTGCAGCCAGAGGTGGAGAGCTCGGGGAGTCTGAGAGGTGAGCAGACCGGGGTGCTGCAGAATGGGGCATGGCCAGCCTGAGGGAGAAAGGGACCTCCCCCCACAGGACCCCAGGGAACCCAACCCAAGCAGCCAGGTAGGGCAGGCTCGGCCCTGTGACTCCATCGACCTGGAACGTGCAGCGGTGACTCTAGAGACAGAAGCAGAGTGGCTGCCCGGGCTGCCTCCAGCATGCTTCCTTTTGGGGTGATAAAATGCTTTGAAACTAGACGGAGGTGATAGTTGCCCCTCACAGAGAGTGAGTACATGATGGTGAAGCTGAACTGTTCAATCCTGGAGGCTGAGACAGGAGGATCGCAAGTTCAAGGCCAGCCTCAGCAACTAAGCAAGATCCTGTCTCAAAAAATAAAACAGGGCCGTGGATGTGGCTCAGTGGTAGAGCCCCCTGGGTCCATCTCCATTACCCCCACCTAAAGTGAAAAAGCACAAGTTCTTTGTATTCTTATTTTTAAAAGTGGTTATAGCATTCTAGTTTATTCATCTCGCACTTAAATTTAGGATCTGCTTGTCTGTATCTTTCAGACTCCTGGTTGCAATTCTGGGTGGTCCTGTTATGTCCAGAGGCTAACTTGACGAGGATCATGTGCTTGCCTGGAGCCCACCCCCTTGTCTGCAGCCCACCGACACGTCTGGCTCTGTGCTCATGTCTCTTGGATTTCTATGTCCTATGGTTTACAAAGGTGTGGCACCCTTGGATCTTGCTGACCTCGTGTTGATCCAGGTGGCCTTTCCCAGGCTCCGTTGGGGGTCTCTATCATCATGAAGAGGCCTGTTGGCTCTCCATTTCCAAACTCTGTGCCTTGTGTTTTCCTTGTGTACTTGCTGTTGGTAACAGAGGCAAGCATGGACCACGTCCCCTGCTTCCGGGGAAGGAGAACGCTGGCTGTCAATGCTCCTCTTGCTCTGAAGACGTTCTTTGCTGTCCCTGCTTTGCCCAGAGTGTCTATCACGATGGAGGTTGAATTTCATCCAATGCTGACTCTCCATTACTTGATAGAAGAGGGTGAGTAACTGCTTATTAACTGTCATTTATGACAGCTGCTGTTAGGGTCTCTGTCGAGTTATCTAGTGTTGGCGTCGGTTGGCTGTTGCTTCCTGTGTGTACTGAGGTCTCCCTAGTTCTTTTATGCTGAGTGATTTTGGATTCTGTCCTGAAGTTCAGTGATTCTGGTGAACAAGCCCTCCTTGGCTTGCGGAACCCAGAGTGCTAAAGTCCTGTTTCTGCAAGTTTACCATGCGCTCTGGTCGTCCCCCATCTTTTATTACATGATTCATTCTGTTTTTTTTTTAATCTTTTTTATTTGTTCTAATAGTTATACAGGGCAGTAGAATGCATTTATGCATTTTGATTAATCATACATAAATGGAGTGTGATTTCTCATTTTTCTGATCGTACATGTTGCAGGATCACATCGGCCATGCAGTCATGCATGTGCATGAGGTATTAACGTCTGTTTCACTCTGCTATCCTTCTTCCCCTATACCCCCGCCCTTCCCTTCACTCTGCTCTACCTAATCTAAAATAACTATTCTTCTCTAGTGCCACCCCCGCTTATTGTGTATTAGCAACGTGATTCACTCTTGATCAAGCAAGTTCATCAAAAGCCTACCACCTGGCTGATTGTGTCTTAGCCACTGGGCCCCCGGTGACAAAGATGCAGTTTCTGCCCCACAGATCTTGCTTAGCCAGCAAGTGAGCACATTAGACTGTTTCCAGTAGTCAGAGTATACCAACCGGGATAATATCTAACTTTTGCTGAGCACCTACCGTGTGCCAGGTACTCATCTGAGCATTTGCGGGGTGCGTCCTCATGTCAAAATAGTCCTGTGACTCTGTACTCCCCACTTTACAGAGAAGAAACTGAAGGGCAGAGAGGCTGCTGCTGCTCTGGACCTCAAGTGGCCATACAAGTGCCTCCTGCATTGTGCACTCACAAAGCATTACTCACACATCTCACCTTCTCCCGCAAAGAGAAGGTACCAGGCCTGCCAGAGTCACTAAGGACACAGCCTTCCCATCCCAGGACGAAGAGAAGTGGCCCAGCCACTGAGATCACAGTGAACACTCTGTGTTTCAAAAGCGGCTATAGCTCTGAGGGCTCTGGCCCTGGCTGCAGGCTTGGCAGAGCTCCAACCTGGGAGGAAATGCAGGTGACAGCAACAGCTCCTGGCTACTGAGCAATCCCTCTGCCAGCAGGTGCCTCCATGGCCCCATCCCAGAGAGGCTGAGGCTCTGGAGTGGCAGGCAGCACCTGTGTTGGGCCAGCTATGCCACTTCCTCCCCAGCTCAGGCATCCCACTGATGCCACCCCACCCACGTCCAGAAACAATCTGGGCTGGTCAGCCTCCAGCAGTGGGTGTGTGACAGTCCCCCATCCCACGTACTTCTGTCCCCATTTCCTCATAGCCAGCGGCTCAGGCACAGGTTCATTCCTTGCTGCTGTATCTGTCCCAGTGCCAGCCCACCCAGTCCAGCCCTGCAGACCCTGAGTACCCAACAACACCGCACATGCCCAGTGGTGGAGACACACGGACTTTTCCCAAGCTCGGCCTTCCCACCTTGCGTGGGTCTCCTCCACCCATGAACACGGTCACCTGAGAAGACGGGCTCAGAGAGCCAGCTGCTAACAAAATCACACTGCCCAACAGGCAGAAGAGGTCCAGCCCAGACCTATGGGCCCATGCCTGGGACAGGCCAGGGAATGTCCTCAGTGGGACGGTGCACTGGACCAGCCTCAGAAGCAATGAGAACAGGGAGTGCCACCCTACCCTCCTGCCATGCAGCCTCTGTGGAGGGGCCTTTCTCCACCCTAACCAGCATGTGACAGGGTCACCATCCAGCACCCTGGCTTGCTCTGGGCAGGGGTCTCAGAGTCCGCACCTTCTGGGCAGCTTGTACTTCTCCTTTTTAAAGAAAAAAGTGTCCTGAAGCCAGGTGAGTGCCTGCAGTCCCCGCACCAGGAGGTTCCTTGAGGCGGAGGATGGTTGAGGCCAGACTGGGCAACCCAGCGGCCAAAAACAGAGGCCAGGAACAGGTGGGGGGAAGGGAGGGAGGAAGAAAGAAAGAAACCCTCCGTTCAGTCTCCATTGCTGATGCTGGGCATGGTCAGTGGGAGGCCCCACCGTCTGCTCCTCCACTCAAGATCTTCCCCGTGGATAGGCACACCTGGCCAGCAGAGTACAAAGCTATGGTCAGCAGTACCTCCCAGCCCTTTGCACCCCAAACTTCATCTCAGTCTCTGCCTCAAACAGAACACTCTGTAGGAAGAGACCATGGCAGGAGGTGGCCTCAGCCTCTCTGCAGGGTCCCAGACCTGGCCTATCACAGACCAACCCCAGGGGCACAGCTGGCCCTCCCCCAACCGCAGAGGATGGGTCCAAGAGTTCTTCCCAGTGTCCACACCTGGCACTCGTCTGCACCCAGTGAGAGCCAGTGTCACATAGTCTGAGGTGGCTGAGGAAGGGTCTGGCCAGCCAGAATTGCAAGGTCAGTGTGAACAGGACCACCCTCGTCAGAGTTCGTTAACTGGGTGGGCACGGTTCCTGCTCTTGGCACTCAGGGCCTGGAGGTAAGTGCTGCCTCAGCACCAGCGCAGTGGTGCTCCAGGTGGCAAGACCAGCACGTTCAAGGTCTGGTGGCAGGAGGAACATTGGTCTGGGGCTGTGGGGAGGTGGGAACCAGGCCCTGACTCCTGTTGGGTGCAGAGCTACAGGGTGCAAAGCTAGCACCCTCAGCAGCTTCTCGGGAGTGGGCGTGTGTGGCTCATGGCCTATGCTGGCCTGCCCTGGGAATCTCTATCTGCTCCCCAGTAGTACGAGGCTGTCCTACCTCTGGCCTCCCTGTGTAGGCTCAGACCCTCACAGCTGGAGGATGTGGGGGAGACGGTGGGCCGGGCAGAGACTTCCAGCTCACCCTCTGCTGAGGGGCCTGAGGTCCCTTCTCCAACCTCAAGACACCTTGATGCCCCTATCTCTCATCACGGAAAAGAGCATAGGGCTGCCCTGGGACACACCTGTCTCTAGTTTGGCACAGGACGCTATTTTTCCTTCCATCTCTGGGAACCCACTGTGCAGTTAAGGAGCATAGCCGGACATCAACACCAGGCATTTGTGTGAGAGCAACTACCTCCAGTGGACACAAGGTAAGGATCCTCTGAGGCCCTGTGCTGTCAGGTCCGGGGCAGGCTTTTCCGGGCAGCCTCTCCATCCTTGGGCCCTCAAGCCACAGGAAACACCCCACGCTCCAGGACCACTCGGCCAGTCACGGGAATCCAGGGAAGGCCAGTCTGTGTCTGTCAGAGACTGCACTCAAGCAACTGCAAAAAGTCCTGTCCTCACAGTGTCACCCAGATGACCAATCTGCCCTATGAGTGGCACTCAGAAGCCCCGCCCCCTCGCCCACCCCCTCCAGGCTCTGGTCTCCTGGCTGTTGCCCACCACCAGCCAGCACCATGCCTCGGGGTACCTGCCCATGCTTCTCCTTCTTCTGGGAAGTGTCAGTTGCCCCACCCACCGCCCTCAGATATCAGCCTGACCTGACCATCCACTGGGAGGGATGGTCCACCCACTGGTGGGCTCCATCCACTGGGAGGCACAGAGCAGGTCCAAACAGACTGGGACAAGGAACAAAGGGGAAGGTTAGGGTCCCAGCAGAACCTCTCTGTGTCCTCGGGGATCAAGCAGTGTCCCCGGCCCCCCCAGGCTCCTCATCTGGCTCTGGGTCTTCTCCAAGCATGAAGGCTTCAGGCACAGGAATGGTGCCCAGGACAGAGCTGGCACACTGCCCTCCCAGCCACCCCTGGAATCCCAGAATCAAAACCACTGGACAGACCCACTCTGGGGTCCTCCTGAGTCCCACCCCTCCCCAGACCCTCTCAGCCTCCAGGAAAGCTCCACTGTCTGTATGGCTGCCCCTCTGGGGCAGAGAGAAGCTGGGGCTTTGAGTGCCCCTATCTCTCATCACGGAAAAGAGCGCAGGAAGGACTGGGAAGGCCAAGGCTGGCTGGCTAGTCCCCAGGGTCCCAGGTACCTGAGGGAACTTCCCTGGGTTCCTCCAAACAGAGCCTATGCCTCCGGCTACTGGAGGTTGCCCCAAACAGAAAATCTCTACTCACGCCCACCCAAATAAGCCTCCCCTCCACTGCGCCCTCCACTTCCTTTCTCTGCTGCCACCTGGCCCCACCAGCGGCTGGATGCAGGTTGGGTCTGGGGTACCCGTCGGGTCGCAGGCTCAAGAGCAGCCATGGGCAGCCCTAGAAGGGTAAAGCAGGAGGACTTCAAGTACTTCTGGGTACCACGCAGTGGGCACAGCTGGGGAGACAGATGCGGAAGCAGGGACACGCGCGAGCAAATGCCCGCTATGTCCCGAGCGAGAGAGAGGGTAGATACCAGTCCGAGTACTCGGGCAGGGCGTCCTTTAACCACTCCAGTCCCAGGCCAGGTGGAACGAGTCCCCGGACCGCTCCAGGCAGATGGCGCTGGAATTGGCCTCGGCAGTCCAGCTATGGCAGTCCAGCTACGGCAGGCGGGGCTGGGGCCGGGCCAGCTGGGCTGGGTGGGGCCTTGGGGCGGGGCCTACCGGGGCGGGTGGGGCTGGTCAGGACAGAGGAGCGGGCGGGCCTTGCTGTGGGCGGGGAGGGGCTAACAGGAGGGGCGGGGCCTGTGAGAGTCCCCGCCCCATAGCGCTCCGCGCGTGCGCACCTCGCGCGCGGGGTAGGAGCGGCCTCCCGCGGCCTCCTCTGCAGATGGGCTCCGCGGCCTAACTTTCGGGCCCCGCCACCCGTGACCGCGCGCCGGGGGCCGCGAGGGGTCGCCGCCGAGGTACGGGCGCGTGGGTGGCGGGCGGGCGCGGGTCCCGGGCCGGGGCGGGCTGGGCGGCCCCGCGGGCTCTTGCGCCCGGGCCGGCGGAGCACAAAGCGCCTTTGTTCGGCCGCGCGCCGGCTGGGGCTGGTTGGAGCTGCCCGGAAGCACCGCCGGGCGCGGGCGGGGACGACGCGGCCCAAGGAGCGCTCGTGGGCGCCGTGACCAGGGCCGCGCCCCGCGCAGGTCTCCACCAGCCCACAGCGAAGCATGGCAGCCATTCCCTCCAGCGGCTCGCTCGTGGCCACCCACGACTACTACCGGCGTAAGTAGCCCCTTGCCGACCCCCGCCCCACGGAGCCCAGCACTGCCCCGTGCTGCCGGTGAAGCCCCTGTTACTGACCCGCCTCCCCTCCCCAGGCCGCCTGGGCTCCGCGTCCAGCAACAGCTCCTGCGGAAGTGTGGAGTACCCTGGGGAGGCCATCCCCCAGCACCCGGGTGAGAGCACGTCCAGCCGCCCAGCCAGGCGGAACGCGGGGAGGGGTCCTGTCCTGGGCGGGCTCGTCACCCACTCTGCTTCTCTTAGGTCTCCCCAAGGCCGATCCGGGTCACTGGTGGGCCAGCTTCTTCTTCGGGAAGTCCACTCTTCCATTCATGGCCACAGTGTTGGAATCCCCAGAACAGTAAGTCCACCTTCGCGGGGTGGGAGGGCAGCAGAAACAAAGCCAGCTGCTGACACATTTACCACCTGCTCTCCTCCAGCACGGAATCCACCCAGGCCTCCACCAGTATGGTCACCGGTGGCCTGGCTCCAGAAACCACAAGGAAGCAGCCAGTCAGCCAGCCCGACCAGGCCAGCACTGGGCCTCCATCCTGACCTGGTGGCCCACTGATGGGGGCTTCCAAGGTGCTAGGTCGAATCCTGCCCACTTCAACCGGTAGGCCAAGTGGGCTGCAGCAAGCAGAGACCAGCTGGGTTCTTCCACATGGAGATGGCAGGCACCGGGCAAGAGACCCCTCCTCTCCAAACCACAGCAGGCTTCCCTGATCCCCATAACTGTGCCTTGCTCCAAGCAGAAAATAAACTCCAAACAGTGGGCAGCCCGAGTGGTGTGTCTGAGGGTTTCTGAGTCTCTCCTGGCCTCCCTGTTAGTGGCTAGTCCTGTTCCAGACCTTCCTGGGGGCCTTCCTCAGGGCCCTCATAGTGAGGCCCCATCTCAGGTCCTTGCTACAGGATGGCAGGTGGACAAGAAGCTGGACAAGGAGAATTCCAGGGCAGTCACTGTGGCCCCTGGGGGAGGCTGGGCTTCTGGCCATGTGTCTGGGAGCCCTTGGCTGGAGGAACTCGATGTCCCATAAAGGACTCCTGTGGAAGACCTTGACAAGGCCATCCCTTGATGCCAGGGAGGGTGGTGGCGCAGACAGGACTGAGACCAGCCCTCTCGGTTGCCTTCTGTAGGGGTGTTGTCGCCCAACCCTGGCAATGCCCAGAACAGGCTGAAGACTAGGCGCTGCACGCATCAGGGGTGGACATTCCTGCCACAGGTAGCCTAGTGTACTCAGTGGACAGAAGAGTTGAGGCAGAGTAACCAAAGGCCAGCAGGGCTAAAGAGGCCCCCAGAGGTAGGGAGCAGAGCTGAGATGGACTCAGCAGGCCTTCCTGCCCCTTACACACTGTAAGTAGCTCTACGAGTCCATGGAAGCTCAGTGGTCCGTGGTCCCTGACAGCTGAGCCTCCTTCCTGCCTTCCCCTAGGAGTCCAGGCCGCCTGTAGTGTGGATGCAACTTCATCCAGACCCCCAGGTCTCGCAACCAGTGCTGGACCCCTGAGGGCTCCTTCCTACTCTGGATGGATCCAGAAGAGGGAGGCTATTCCAAAGAGTAGCCTGAGCCCCACGCTGACTTCTAGCTGCAGCATCTGGTCAAGGCCCTCAGAGCTGGTGGTGGCAACTGTAGAAACCCACCACAAGTTTTGCCTCTGAAAACCTGTAAAAACAGACAGGTCAGCAAGAGAAAAGCATATATGTAGAGTTGTACAGTACGAGTTGTACATGATGCAGGATCCCTAAGAGTGAAGACCCCAAAGACTAATCTGGACATGACTGTCCTGTAATGATTACCTGAAGTGCTGATTTCAAACTCATTTTTTTGGATCGAGATATCTGCAGAGACTTCACTGGCTGAATGTTCCTGATCTGAAGTCCCAGGTGCTCAGGATCAAAGCTCTGAGCTCCAGCTCAGTACAGGGCAGGATGTCCACCCCATGAGGTCCTCAGGGGAGAAGGCCAGAGAGTGGGGCCCCTGGGTTCTGCAGCCTGCTGCCACTGTCCTCTCAGTTTTGTGGGAGCTGTGTTTGCTGCAGAAGTCCCATGTGGGATCTTCCTAAGAAGTGGCAAGGATCAAACAGGTCAGAGCAGGGAGTGTTGTCCAGTGGGAGCGCAGTCTGTCCGCTCTCGGAGGTGCTGGCTTCCCCCACCGCTGGCTTCTGCATGCCCGATGGGGTTCAGAGAATCAGGAAGAAACTGTGATGAGAGCAGCTCAAGGCCCAGCAAGCCTAGAGATTTTCCTCCTCAGGCCTGCAATACCTTCAGGTGGCACCTGGCAGGCCTTCTGGTCTGCTACTGGGCTGTCACCAAGGTGTTCTACAGGAGTCATGCTTTTTCTTAAGTCCCTACCAAGTCACCCAGCTACAACTTCCAGAGCTTCAGGAAGTTTAGTGATTTCTAGCTAAAAACTTGGAAATTGGAAATGCTGGTATGGAGAGTGGTAGCCAGATACTGGAGAAAACTATTCAGGATGCAGCTGGGATAGCAGGATCAAGAGAACACTGGGACATGGTGAACAGGGTCATAAAGCTGCTCTAGGAAGCCAAGCCCTGCTCCTGTCCCTGTAGCCTAGGGGTGTAGGTGTGGGTCCTCTTCCCAGTCTCCCTAATCACCTCAGTTCCTAGGCCTGCAGGAAGCAACACCCTTTCTCACCCCGAGGTCACTGCATGCCCACGGTCCCATGCCAGTTCTTCCCAAGGACCATGAAGTCCATGTTACTAGTCACAGCTGGAAACAGGACACCTTGGCAACACAAGCAGGGTCCCAGTTACGTCTGCCCCAGGGAGAACAGGTCCCACCATCATGACTGTGTTGCCCTGCAAGCGAGGGTGCCTGCTAGTAATTTGTGGATTCTGGAAGGATCATAAAACAATCGCCAATGTTTACCTTTGTTCAGTATTTCCCAGGTGGCTGCAGGCAGCATCCTCAAATCAGGAAAACTGCAGTAAGGGGCCAGCAATGGTAAAAAGTAAAAAATGGTCGCCAGTTCATTCTGCTCTGTGTTGGCGGGCCTGGCAGGCTGATCTTGGGGCAGCCTCAAGCCTTCAACTCTCTCCAGGGTTCTTCACCCCTGACCCTGTCAGAAGCCTGTACAGAGCACCTGTCAGTCTCCATGGAACCTTGAAGGAGAATCGAGTTTGGACCGTAGCAGACTGCAAACGCTTCCCTTCAAGAAGAGTCAATGCACGTGTGAAGAAAAGCCATGACTGAGGATCTGACGCTTTTGTAATGTTAATCATGCGGTGGACAAGGGAATGTGGTTATTTCTGTGGCACGCAAGCAGATTTCTGCAGCACTCATCAGCATCCATGATTACAATCTGGAGAGGTCAGCTGTGTTCACATTGCTTCCCAGGTAGAGGGCACAGCTGAGCCTGTGTAAGGTGACCACTTCCCCACCCCTCCCTACACTGGGAATTGAACCCAGGGGTGCTCCACCACTGAGCCACTTGCCCAGCCCTTTTTATTTTTATTTATTTTTTTTATTATTATGTTGGTACCAGGAATTTAACCCAGGGGTGCTTAGCCACTGAGCCACATCTCCAGCCCTTTTTCATATTTTATTTAGAGTCTCACTGAGTTGCCTAAGGCCTTGCTAAGTTGCTGAGGCTGACCTTGAATTTGCAATCCTCCAGCCTCAGCCTCCTGGGTCACTGGTGTCCAGCTGAAAGACATTCTTTTGAGAGAGTCCAGGGGCCATTCTGGAAACTCCAAAGTTAGTTCAAGGTCAAATTTAGAATTTGATCTTAGAAATAAACATGCCAAAAGTTTTGGTAATTGATTTTAATCAAATTTACAGTAAAAGATGTTTAAAAGCAAATTTAGGTCACGTAATTGTGAGTAAAACTTGGCCCTTTTGATAGTGAGAAGATGCTTTTCAGCAACAAAGACTTAGTGAAAGACAATGAAGCCCAAGAAGTTATGTTTAAACAAAGTCCTGTCTCCACGGCTCATTACCAAAGGATAAGGCAGGGCCTTTCACAGAGCCAGTTCCAGCTGCACCCCAGTGTGTTCTTAACCCTGAAGCTGACTTTTCAAAGAGCCTTACAAATCCGTCATCCCGCCTAGTGAGCTTTGGTCACAGGAGGGGAGGGTCTGTTTCCACAGATGCTTTATGTGTGTGAATACCCACTGTGACAACCAGACCTCTGCTTCAGGACCAGATGATGGCCCCCTTCTCCCTGGTCGGTGCCCCTCACGCCCCACAGTTTCTGTCAAAGAACAGCGTACTTCCCTCTTGTACATTGAATACAGGTCTGCTTACCTTGTTATTTCTAATGGTCTTTAAAAATACTTTCTTTTAGTTGTAGATGGACACCATACCTTTATTTTGGTTATTTTTACGTGGTGCTGAGGATGGAACCCAGTGCCTCTCAGGAGCCAGGCACGCGCTCACCACTGAGCCACAGCCACAGCCCTCTAAGGGTTTCAATTGCACATAAACTAATTTTACACTCAGAAACCCTAGTTTCTCGGGGAAACCAGGAAGTCACCGAGCTGTGCCACCAGCACCCTAGGAGGGCCCAGTTCTTCCTCATCACAGCTGTGCCCGCCTGCATTCAGCTACCCACCTCCTGAATGAGACCCCGGCACCAAGCGTGAGCTCCAGTGCAGGCTTGCCCCTGGACACAGTGTGCTGGTGTTCTGTGGGGAACCACCCAGGTGTTGGGTATCTAGCTTCATTTCAGCTTAGAATAACATTTTTCTTCTCTCACTTAACCACTGAACTGAGGCAGGAGGATCACAAGTTCAAAGCCAGCCTCAGCAACTTAGCAAGATCCTGTCTCAAAATAAAAAGGACTGAGGATGTGTCTCAGTGGTTAAGCACCCCTGGGTTCAATCCTTGGTACAAAAAAAAAAAAAATTGGATGATTTGAGTTTGAGAATACTGATGTGAACACTCATTTATCTCTAAGCAATCTGGGTAGAACTCCCCTGGGTTTTACACACCAGTGTTGGGGACACCTGGAGGGGAGTGCACTCACATCTGGGAAGCCACACCTAGGCTCTCCTTTCAGAATGTCACTGACTCAAACAAACTCAGTGCATTTTCTCCACTTGTGTTTTTGTCGAAAACGAGGTTCCAGCCAAGCGTGGTGGCGCACGCCTGTAATCCCAGCGACTTGGAGGCTGAGACAGGAGAATCCCAAGTTCAAAGCCAGCCTCAGCAAAAAGTAAGGCACTAAGCTACTCAGTGAGACCCAGTCTCTAAATAAAATACAAAATGGGGCTGGGGATGTGGCTAAGTGGTCAGTGCCCTGAGTTTAATCCCCAGTACCAAAACAAACAAATAAACAAAACAAAACCAAGAGGTTCCAGTTGCCCAGACTGGATAAAGCTCTGTGTTGCTCTTTTTGGGAAAGACTTCTCAGACTTCATCTCCAGTTTCCAAATTTCCATATGTTCTTTTTTTTCTTATTTCAATGGTCACGTCCCTGAAGTTTGTTTCAAGAAGACTAAGGTTTGAGAAGAGACTGCATAAAAAGCTTTCAAAGGCAAGAGGACGCTTTTCTTGAGAAGTGCTGGTCATGTTCACCTGTGGCCAGAGGCTGTTGCTGGGAGGCTAGTGGCGGGGAGACAGCTGTGAGAGTGTTGGGCAGTGCGCAGGCTGCTTCCTGCAGCTGCTTCTGTGCTCCCTCAGGTCCCCACATGCTGTTTGCCGTGTCTGCCATCATGTCAGTAAGCCAAAGGACACACTTGTCCTCAGTCGAGGTCCAGGACAGCCAGGGCCTGACCAGGCCGCCCCCAAGGCGTCTCAGAGTGGGTTCTCGTACCTGGTGAAGCCAGCGAGTTTCTCCCACAGGGCTTGGAAGCAAGGCCTCTGTTCTGGGTCCTTGCTCCAGCAGGAGCACATCAGCCTGTACACGGGAGGTGGGCACTCCAGGGGGCAGGGCATGCGGTAGCCAGCGTCCACCCTCAGGAAGGCTTCATGGTTGGACATGCCTGTCACCAGCGGGACGAGGGGAGCTGGAGGACTGGGAGGCTGGAAACCACACCCAGCCACCCCCCATCCCTCCCAGGAAGCCTTCCTCCACACCATTGAGTCCTGGACATGTTCCAGCATAGTCTGCCTCTAGCACCCTCCCCCTGGACAGTGACTACAGGAAGTGGCCCCAGGCACAGGGATGGATGTTCCTGAATGCTCAACCAGTGTATAGGTGTGGTGTCCCAGGTGAGGCCATCTAGGAAGCACCTCCCATCACCCTCACCAGTCACTCAGGACCAGCCCAGTCCACCTCACCACCTGCCCAGTCAGGAACACTATGGGGCCAGTACCTGGGTAGGGTGTCTGACCCCTGCTGAAAATCTCATGGAGGAGGATCCCAAAGGACCAGATATCGGATTTGATGGAGTAATGCCCTAGGGAGAGTGCCTCAGGGGCTGTCCACTTGTAGGGGATGCTGTGGTCATGGGAAAGGTAGATGTCCTCCTGCAATCAAACAGGGTGGGGTGCCCATTGAGGACTTCCTGCTCGGTCTCCCCCACAGCACAGACAGGAGTAGGAGCTGAAGTCTGGGTGGGCAAGGGTGTAGCCACACTGCACTGACCACTGTCTGACCCACTGATGGCCACTGCTGCTCGACCAGAGGGCTCAGACCCCAAGTACAGGAAGCTCTGACCCAAGCAAGGCCATGCTGTGTGGACAGAGCCACCCTGCCAGTCACCATCACAGCCTCAGTAACCCATCTTGCCCATTTGGGTTCATAGCTCTGCGCCCAGGGGAGAGGCGGTCCCATGCCCAGGCCCTACCCGCCGGGGGCCCTACCTTGATGAGTCTTGCTAGCCCAAAGTCCCCCACTTTGCAGATATTGTTCTCCCCCACAAGGATGTTCCTGGCAGCCAAGTCCCGGTGAACGTAGCTCTGTGATTCCAGGTAGCACATGCCCTCCGCCACCTGGGACGCAAGGTCCACCAGCTCCGAAGCCGGCAGGGCTTGCCTATCAGAGTCTGCGGGGCACAGGAGGCTAGGGTCAGTCCTCGTCTGCAGGCTGCCAAGGCTCTGCGGGCTCCTGTTCCTCAGCCAGGGCAGAGGGCGACTGGCCTGGCCGACAGAGGAGCCGTGGGCAGCCTCTCTAAAGGCCAATGCCAGGGGCAGCACAGCTCTGCCTGCAGCTCCCTGCTGCAAAGCAGGCAGAGGAGTGTGGTCCCTCAGCACTCCAGACTCCATCTCTGAGGAATGCTTGATTCCAAGGAAATCGCTTGCTCTGTGAAAATGTAGGCTGCCAGTTCTCAGACCTGAGTGTCCCAGCGCTGTGACCTTTAGATGTCTCTACCCCAGGGACACACTGCTGGATGACACCCTACCCTGCGGAAGCGCCTCCCAGCTCATTATCCAGTTAGGCCATCCCAGCATCCCATGCTTGACTTTGGCTTTTGTGTTGAAGGAAACAGGAGCTTCGTGGAGATGACCTGGGCGGAAGGAGCGAGATGAGTGCCTGTGTGTGCACATCTGCACGTGTGCATGGTGTGTCTGTACTGCGTGCACATGTTTGTGTGTGGCATGGACTCTTGCAGACCCATGCATGATGTGTTGGCTGAGGGTGAGCTGTGTGTGTGCGTGCGTGCAAGAATGCATGGTCTGTGTGCACACACATGTACATGTGGGGGGCATGTTGGTGCATGTGCATACTGAAACACCAGAAGGAGGGACCGCACTCCAGGAAGAGAGGCAAGCTGGAAAACGTAAGCAGGTCTCTGTGCGGGCCTGCCAGCTGCACCAGATGCAGTGGAATGGCCTCCGTGTACGTGGCTTTCTAGTCTGTACTCAGCTCAGGCTTTCACAAGGAGCAGATGGTAGATTTATCGCACCTTGGGTCATTTCTTAAACCAGAAAACAAGGACGTGTCTGAGAGTTCCCTGGGTGTCTGGCTGGAGTGCCTCGCACTCTGGTCACTTCTCACCTGCTGCCAGTGCCTCCAGCAAGCCCACTTCTCTCTCATGCAGGGAGAAGGCGGCCCAGGCTCCTGCCCACTCACCCCGCAGCAGCTCCAGCAGGCTCCCCTTGGGCATGAGCTCCGTGATGATGTAGACGGGGTCCCCCAGAGACGCCACAGCATACAGCGCCAGGATGTGTCTGTGCCGCAGCTTCTTCATGGCCTGGATCTCCCGCTGGAAGGTGTTCTGGTGCAGGAGATTGTCTGGGGTGCACACAGTCTTGGTGGGCACATTCTCTCATGAAGGCCCCAGCAAGAGGCCGGGTCACCACACCGTTGCTCAAGAAACACTGGCTTCCACAGCCGGGCCCTGAGCACCCCAGGCCTGGGCGGCCCCATCTGCTTCACCATACCCAGCCGGCCCTGCCTGCCTGAGCCAGAGCTCAGGTCCTCATGGGTCAGACCTCTGGCAGTTTCAGGTGAACCCTTTCAGATTGCCTGTCACTTATTTGAGTGGCTTTCCGTTACCTTGAGAATTTAAATTATGTTTTATAATCAATGCACTTAGGTGAAGACATAGGTGGTACTGAAAGAAGCCACCCCGTCATCGATGCTGCAGGTGCCCAGCAGATGTACTGGAGCTCCCTCCCCAAGCAGGGCCAGGCCAGAAGTCCCCACTGGCAGAGCTGATGGAGACGTGTGGGCAAACATAGCCCCCAACTGGATCCACTTACCTCGGGAAATCACCTTAATGGCCACTCGAACCTGGTCTTTCCAGCGCCCTTCAAAGACCTCCCCGAAATAGCCAGCGCCCAGCTTCCGGCACAGCGTGAACTCCTCCTTCGGTCTCTCCCAGTTGGCCCAGTGGGGCAGGGGCTCTGACTCATGCTAGAGGGACAGGCAGAAGGTACAAAGAAGGGAGGAGACACTGGCCCCACCGCTGGCTTGCATTTAGGAGTAGCCTTGGTCCATTCTCAAGCCTAGGGCATGGTCAGCTGGGGGTCTGAGTGTCCTGCATGCAAATGCCTCTCTCCTCCCACCACCAGTGACTGTCCTCAGGCTGGTGACCAGGTTGACCCTTCTTCCCAAGCTTCCCAGAGCCAGGACCCAGCAGGAGCCCAACTGACCGCTGGTGGGTCAGGTTATGAAAGTGACCAGGAGAGGGGGCATCTCCTGGTCCCAGCTGACCCCTGCTCTGCCTTGCACCTTGCCTGGCCCTGAGCAACCACACCATGGAGGTGCAGGTGGTTCTACCTTCCAGCAGGGCACAGTCAGCCGCAGGCCATGGGACAGGCTCTGGGTCTTGTGGTAGTCCAGGAGCTTGGGCAGACTGGGAAAGGACACTGCCTCATTCAAGTGCAGCTGGCCAGAGCGCCGCCAGATCCTGTAGTGCCGCACAGCCTGAGCATCCCGCACTGGGGGTGGCAAGTGGAGAGAGCCATGAGCCCGTCCTGGCCCTTCACGCTCCCCACCCCACCTGCTCCAAGGGCCTGGGGCCTAACAGTCACTGCTGGACAGGGTTCACCTTCCTTGGGCCCTGCTGTGTCCTGCCCTAGGATGACCTCCTGTCTCTGTGTGGAAAGTGGCTGCCCACTCTCCCAGCCCCACTAAGATTCCAGGGTCATCTGAGGCTTCTCTGCTACCCACACACACCTGCAGGGCAGGACACCTGTGGGTCAGTGCTACCCACAGTGGATGGCCATGGACAAGCCAGCAGGAAAGGACCTCAAGTGAGCCTCCCACCAGTGAGAGTCACCCTGCCTTTGGCCCAAGTGAAGGCTGGTGCAGAAGCGTGGAGCTGCCTGGGTGAGAGCCAGATGTCCCACACCTCGCGGTCCAAGGGCAGCTGGGCCTGCGTGGCTAGGAGGGCCTAGAGGCAAGGAGGCCTGGCAGGCAGGCGCAGGCGAGCAGAAGGCAGGGAGGCTGTACCAGAGAGGACGTAGTCTGCTCCCAGCTTCCCGCTGACCCGGATCAGGAAGGCGCCAGTGGGGTTGCCCTCCGCCTGCAGCTGGTGCACAGCCTCTGAGCGGGAGATGTGGCCAAAGTACCACCTGTGGGGAGGAGGCAGCCCAAGTCTCAGCTGACCAACCCGCCCACCCAGTGTCCAAGCCCTGACCACGCTGCCCACCCATGCTGTCTGGACCCTGCAGAGGTCTCCACTCTGCCCATTGTGGACCCTCACGGTCCCCAGTAGTTGCTTCTGGATACCAGTGACCCAGGCAGGGGAAGGGCAGGCACTTCCCACTCTGCCCTGACACCCTCTGTCTATGATCAGACACCCCAAAAGGCCTGCAGTCCTTCTGCTGCAGTACGAGGGCACAGATACAGAGCCCCAGCCTTAGGGGTTCAGCCGGGGAGGGGCTGAGCTGCAGGACCCCCCAGGCAAACACTCACATAGCACGTGAGCACACATACTCACGTGCACAACATACACGGATGCACCACACACGTGCACTCACACGTGTGACCACACGTGTACTCGATGCACCAGGGCACACGCTGACATGCAACACAGCTGTGTGCACTTGCACATTCATGCACACACAAGCATATACATGCACACGTGCAGACACACCCTCAAAGCTGTGGCTTTGCTCACAGGCATCCTCCCACAGCACTCGCTGTTTCCCAGCATGAGGGCATGGACAAGCCCTGGACTGTGGACTGTGGGGTGGGGCTCTCGGAGCTCCCAGCTGACCTCGCCCTTCCCTGGGCCTCAGTGACTTTGAAAGCCAGGGGCCCACACAGAGGACACCCCAGACACAGCCCCTTGGGGTCCACCCCTCAGTTTCCATCTCCTGTGCTTACCCTCTGCTCGCCCTGCCTCCTCTGCACACCTCTTGTGTGCTGGGGCCTCAGGCCTCCAGGTTCCTGAACCTATGTGCTGGCCACCTAGGCCCTACGGCCCTTCATGTCTACACACCCCCGCAGCTCCCTGCACTGCTTTGCATCTCCCTATGCATACTCCCAATCCTCTGCATGCAGCAGGTGTTCAATGTGGGTGCTAGGAAAGTTGGGCTCTCAGAAACACAGGCAGCAGGCACCCCTCCTGCTGGGCCTCCATCACGCCAAGCTCAGAACAGCCACAGAAGACAGGGTCCTGGGGTGCTGCAGCGCTGCTGGGAGGGACACCCCCACAGTGCTTGCCCCACACCCGTCCCTGGCAGGCAATGGGCGTGCCCGGGTGCCCTCCTGCTCCATTAATTAGGTCGCATGTCTGGTTCCAGCTGTTCCGGAAGTGAGCAGACTTCACACCCAGAGCCCTGGACTCCCTCATAGACCTTGCCACTGGAGACCAGCCCCCTAGGAGCCCACCCTGGACCCTTCTGTCCTCTCCAGGTCCAACAGAGCACCACCCATGGCCAGAGAGTGGCTGTGGGTGTCCCAGGGAAACCTGGTCCCCAGGTGTCACAGAGCCACACACCCAGTCAGCTCTCCCAGGTACCAAGACAGCAGGGTCCAGAGGCAGGGCCCACTGTGGGACACAGGAAGGACAGAACTAGGGTCTTCCACATCCCAGCTTCCCCAGGCCCACTCAGTGCCCCTGCCCGTCTCTGCACCAGATGGCTGCCCTGCCACAAGCCCTCGACACCCAGGGACACTCACGGCTCAGACTCCATGGCCTTCTCCTCTGCCAGGTAGTTGCAGGGCACATAGCCTTCGGCCAGGGCCCCACCTGCAGAGTCCAACAGGGTGGCCCACCACCATTGTGCCTCCTTCCTGGTCACATGGAAGAGGTCTCCCTGCCGGAAGCTCAGCTCCTCATCCGTCCGGGCTTCAAAATCCCAGAGGGCCACATACTTGGGACTCAGGTGGGATTGGTCCCGGGACACCATGACAAGCGCCCTAGCAGGACAGGGCTGTGGGCTATGGACACCTGCAGCTGGGAAGGGCAGAAGGCTGTCCCTGACAAACCAGCCCCACCCACTTCCTGGTAACCAGGCAGGCCAGCCACACCCAGCACCCACTGGGCTGGGCCTGTTCTGGGCTCCACCCCGGAGCCCTACCAGTCTCACACGCCCACCAGCTGGCCCAGCAGCCACACAGGAGGGAGGTGGAGCAACCCCATGGCCCATGCACCTCATGCAGGTGTCAGCAGAACCAAGGACCTTGGGGGCAAGTCTTGGGTCCCCGGGGGAATGGGAGGAGCCATAGAAGGCTGCAGTGAGGCCATGGGTGGACTGCTGGAGGCGGCCAGCTGCCCCTTCACCAAGGACTATTGCAGGGAGCTGCAGTTGTGCCTCCCTGGGCAGCCCCCACTGTCAGGGCCGCCCCGGGGTGGGAGCAAGAGGGGCCTGAGGTAAACCCACGGAGGAGGCCTCCAGAGTAGGAGGGGCCCAGGGCTGAGGCCTGCGGGTCAAGAGCAGTGTGCCAGGGCCTGCCGGCCTCCACAGCCAGCGGGGGTGTCAGCAACTCCGCCCCATCAACTCTCCTCAGAGGGTCCGTCTGGGGGAGCCACCCTGGAAAAGCCTGAAAGGTCAGGACCCAGGCAGCTGGGAAGACCAACAAGGGGTGGGGACCTGAGGAGTCAAGGGGCCTGGAGGCACCCGGCTGAGCGTGTCCGCAATGGTAAACCCTCGGCTGAGGAAGCAGGCTCTGCCCTTCCCGACAAGGACACACGGGGGCGCCCAAAGACCACGAGCGATGGTCTGGGACCGCCTCGCTGCCAGGGCCCCCTCCTGCTCTTCCGCACCCCTCCAACCTCTGCCCCTCCCACCCTGCCTGGCCCCAAGGACCCTGCCCACTTCCAGCTCACCTCTACCTTCCCATTCCTAGCAGCCTGCATGTGACCTCTCAGCCTCCCGCTGCCCCGCCCCCAGTGAAACCTATACTCTGCCCCTCCTCCCTTTTCCCAGGGGGACCCCCAACACCTTCCCTAAACTTGTAGACCCTGCTGTAGCCTCTCCAGGGTGTGCCTCCCCAGGTTTTGGAGGACAGCCATGAGGGGGGGCAGGAGGGAGTCGGGAGAGGAAGTTCCCAGGTATGTGAGGAGGAGTGACCAGGGCAGTCACAGACTAAGCCACCATTTGAACTTTTTCTTTTAGCAGTGCTAAGGGTCAAGGCCAGGACCTCACCCACGCTAGGCAAGTGCTCTGAGCTACAGTCCAGCCTCTGGACTTTAATGGCACATTCCACCCGCTTCATTTGAGACTAAGAATAGGAATGTGGATTATTTGGCAGGTTCACAAACAGTCCATCCAGCCCAGCTCAGTTCCCTCCAAAATGGGGAAGGGGCAGCAGAGGCAGCTGTAGAGAATAGGTCAAGGGCACACTAGGAGGGGAAGGACTTCAGGGGAGGCATATCTGGGTGTCAGGTTGGTCAGGAGGCAGTCGGGTGTTGGGTTGGCCCAGGGAACCCAGGGGTGCACACCTGCCTCTACCCCTGCCTGCTCCAGGGCCCTCAAGCCTTGGATATGAGCCGTGTCCAAGGGCCTCTGCGAGTCCCTGGGCAAATGTGTGAGCTGTATCCAGGGGCCTCTGCAAGTCCCTGGGCAAATGTGTGGGTGATTCCAAGATACACCAGGAAGCAGGAAATCCCTAGCCCCTCCTGGGGACTGAGGGCCAACCTGCCCAGCCCATGGCTGACAGGACACCCAGGAATGTGCTCCAGCCACAGACAAACCTGCCTCTGTGGGCTGGCCACCTGCAGAGGCCCTCTATCCCTCACATGCCCTCCCCACCAAGCCAGGTACCTGCCTAGCTCCACACCCACGGCACCAAGTCCCAGAAACACCAAGCCACTCCAGAGCCTAGGCGCACCTGGCTGCTGTGTGCTGGGGAAGTATCTGAGCTTGACTCAGGGCCTCACCTCTTCAGCCCCTGCCCCCTCTCCTGGAATGGAGGGGTGGTTGGGATCTGCAGGCCCAGGTAGAACTGTGACCCAGAGATCTGGAGTGGGGGCCCCCAAAAGGGCTCAGTCCAAACCCCTCTGCTGCCACCACTCACAGGGGCTCGTGCCCAGACCTCCAAGGCCCCTAGGATCTCCTCTTCCCACCCAGCACAGCCAGGCTGATCTGGGTCCCCAGAGTGACAAGTCTTCAGGACTTTCCTCTGCACCTGCTGCCCCTTCCCTTGGCTCCCTGCCTCCCTCCAGGAGGCCCCACTGTGCCAGCCCAGCAGAACCTCTGCTTTGCCTGGGGTCGGGGGTCACTTTGCACATAGGGGGTTCTGTTCCCAACTCCCTGCTGTGCCAGCACATGATCAGTGACCATGAGCAAACTGGCCTCAGAGCTGAGCCTGGGCTCTGACCCTCTAGGAGACAGAACTGAAGCTCTCTCTCTGTCCCCACAGGCTTCAGGGCACAGTTGCCAACCAGGGACTCCCAGGAGCAGGGGTGGTCTTGGGAGACCCTGGATGAGACCCCCAGCCTCTGTATGCACCCATGGTGTCCTCTGGTGTGGGGGTAGCCAACTGCATGGCCCACCCAGCTCCTTGTCCCAAGGAGTCACACCCACACACAAGTGTGGCCCTCTGGGTTTTGGTTTTCCCCAGAGTGCAGGCTGTCACCTGCACTAGAATACATGGCATCCGTCCCTCACCTCTGCCCACTCTGCCTCCACCCACTGCCCATTCTGTGAATGGACCTCGAAATACAGGTCACTTGCTCCTAGAAACAGCCTCACACTGTTCACCAGCCACCAGGCAACCCAGCCTGTCCTTCCTGCATCCTGAGGTTTCCTGCCTCAAGTCCAGCCCATCAGCTCTGCTCCAGTCCAGAGAAGGGCTGTAAGTGACACCTACAGACTCTGTCAGTTCCTGCCAATGTCCCCAGTGTTCATGCTGTGGCTGCCCATTTGGGGCATCAGGGTGCCCCGGGGGTTCTGCTCTTTCTTCCACCTTTGCTAGCGGGGTGGACCTCTATCAGCTCCAGTACCGGGTTCTGGGCTGGGGGTCAGTGTGCAACATGTCCATGTCCACGTCCGAGTCAATCAGAACACCTTTACTGGGTGCAGCCACGTGTGCCTGCAGGGGACGGGGACAATGCCAGCCCCTATGTGCACACATGGGCCATTGAGTCTGCTTGGGAGCCCCTGCACTGGGTGCATGAACAAACCACAGTGGGACCTGGGGGAGCCTTCCCATCCTTCCCCTGGAGTCAAGGAGGTCCAGCACAAGGCCAGATACAGCATCTACACCCAGTGTCCCTGGGAGGCTCCACTCTGCTTCCTCTGTCCTTCTGGGGACACTAAGCACGCAGGCTACACCAGGCAAAGGACTTTGGCCCCCTCTGCCGTCTGGGTGTGTGTGGGTGGCTGAGCTCCATCTGTGGGTGTCCAGGTCCCTACGTGTCGGCACAGGAGGCCCACACAGAGTGACTGGTTTGGTTTTCAGCTGTGAAGCCTTGACTTTGGGCCACCCTGCAGAGACCACTGGCCCCGGCCGCCACCCATGGCCGGAGCTCTGGTCACAAGAGGCTCAGGTGGAGGCACCTGTGCATGGTGCCCAGCTTCTCCCACAGCATGGCAAAGGTGGGCCGCTCCTCTGGGCTGTCTTTCCAGCACCTCAACATGAGTGTGTAGACCTCCACCGGGCAGGCGGCCGGGCACGGCAGTCGGTATCCTCGGCTGATCTGCTGCAGTGTCTCCTGGTTAGACATTCCTGGGGAGGGGGCAGATATGGAGGGGGGCTGCCTTGATTTTGCCTGGGGTCACTATAGAGACCTCCCCCAGCCCCAGAAGCCTACCCTCCATCAACCCCTCCAACCCTCGGAGGGCAGCCTGAGGCCCAGAGCCCTCTTGGGTTCAGCCCTCCCAGGACAGGATAAGCCTCCTCCCTCAGACTGAACTTCTCTCAGAAGAGGCCTTGTCTCCTCTCAGGTGGGCACACACCTTCATAGGGACCCTGGCCATAGGTGAAGACCTCATAGAGCAGGATGCCGAAGGACCAGACATCTGACTTCTGGGTGAAGATGCGGTAGTTGGCGGCTTCAGGTGCCGTCCACTTGACAGGGATCTTGAAGCCGCTGCTTGGGGAGTAGATGTCATCCTGGGGGTGAGGGGAGGCCAGTGGTGGAGAAGGCACAACAGTGCCCTCCTCTCCCGTGGGTTCAGGAGTCCAGAGTCCCCACTGACCTTGAGCAACCGGGCCAAGCCAAAATCAGCCACCTTGCAAGTAAGGTCATCTCCCACGAGCACGTTCCTGGCAGCCAGGTCCCGGTGGACCACACGCTGCTCCTCCAGGTAGCCCATGCCCTCGGCCACCTGGCAGGCAAAGCTCAGCAGGAGAGGCAGGCTCAGGGCCTGGCCCTCTGGGCCTGCAAGGGGAGAGGAGCTGAGGGACCAAAGGCTAGAGGGCGAGGCCTCGTGAGGGTCAGGCAGGCAGATGCCTGCACAGATCTCCTGACCCCTCTGTGCCTCAGTCTCTGCTTCTCTAAGATGGCATGAGAATGGCCCTCTAAAGGCCAAAATGCAAACTATTTCTTGGTCACTGACTCAAACCCCTAAGACTTCAGGGGCAGAGGAGACTCAGAGCCTGGGATAGGGTGCCCTGGGGCTGGACTGGGTCTGGCCCTTATATACAGAGCCTGGTAACCCATATGGGACCCCTGCTCCCTCTGGACTCCAGCCCCAGACTCAGAAACACAAGTTGCTATCCCTCAGTAAAGCCCAGGCCCAGCCCAGACCCTGGCCCCCAACTACCTGCTGACCAGAGACCCAACAAGAACTGATGTCTGCAGCTTGGGCCATATGTGTCCAGTAAAAAGGCATGGTCTACCACCAAGGGCCCCAGGGAGGGCATTGTCCCACCCAATAGGAGGGTTTAGCCAGGGTGGCAGGGCAGTACTCACTGGCCAGGTAGAACTGCAGGTTGCCCTTGCGCATGAGCTCCGTGACGATGTACACAGGCTCCCCGTGGGAGCACACCGCATACAGCCGGATGAGCCGCTCGTGCCTCAGGGTCTTCAGCGCCTCGATCTCCTTGGAGAGGTCAGCCATCTTCATGTTCACTGCAGGAGAGGATGCTGCACCAGGACCACCGTGCCACCCCACTGCTGCCCCAGGCTGCAGGGCTCAGAGGGCGGGCCTCACCTGACTTGATGATCTTGACTGCCACGGGCACAGAGCCCTGCCACAGGCCTTCCCACACTTGCCCAAAGCAGCCTTCACCCAGCTTCTTCCCGAGGACAAATTCCGAGCGAGGTCGCTCCCACTCGTCGAGTGCTGGGGGCCTCTGCAGGGAAGGCCACTCAGGGCCCTGCCGGCTGTTCCCCTGGCAGAGTGGGCAGAAGGGCTGGGCAGAGTGGGCTTCTGGCAGGGTCCTGCCTCCCGGTTTGTCCTGCACAAAGCCCTCGCATCAGGCCTTCGGCACCTCTGTCCCCCCAGACGCACTCGTCCCAGGCCTGGGCTAGATCACAGGGGAGACCAATGCTGGCCTTTGGGAAGACTGGCCCTGAGCTGTGGGAGCTAATTGCCGTGGGGACCTAAGTGGCACCTTCTCCTGAGCCGGACATCCGTCCACAGACATTCATTACTGCCCCTGACTGGGCTGTCATTATGAGACCAGAGAAACCAGATTGCTCTGCCCTTGCCCAGAGCGCAGCTCTGGTGCAGTTCCAGGATAGCGCAGCGTGAGAGGCTTAGCACCTCCTCCCACCGTTTCTGCCTTCAGGGTCTGGGACAGCTGTGGGTGCTTCTCCGGACTGGTCCCTGCCACTGCCTCCCCTGCAGAGCATGGTGGACCCCATGGGCCCCCCAGTAGGAATTTCCAGCATCCTTCCTCCAACAGCCAGAGTGCCAAGTGGAATGCACGGAGCCCACTGGGCTCTCCCTGCCCCCAGGTGGGGCAGGGCTCAGGAACTGGCTGAGCGGCTCTGAGACAGGGTCCTGGGTGGCTCCCAGGAGCAGGCCTGGTCAGGCTCACCTGGGGCACACAGGGCTGCAGCAGTGGGTTCTGGATCAGCTTCCAGTGGGCCTTGTAGTAGGTGAGCAGAGCCTCCAGGCTGGGGAAGAGCCGGCCCTCCTGCAGGTAGAGGCTGCCCCCGGGGGCTGTGCTGATGCGGTAGTGGCAGACTTCAGCCTGGGCCCTGACTGAGTCACAGGGGGACACTGGCAACTCCTCTGCAGGCCACCCCACCCCAACCTCCCCTGTGGCCTTGCTCAGGCCAACCTGGGGTCCCTGGGTGGCCAACCCTGTGTGCGGGGATGGGTGTGGCAGCTGCAGGGCAGAGGCAGTGTGGAGCTCTGGGGGCACAGAGTAAGTACTTAATAGATTCTTGTTGGATGAAGGAGTCCATGACTAAGTGAAGGAAGGGAGGAGGAAGGGAAGCAGGGAGGAGATGGACACACACAGATGACCCATAGGTTCACCAGGCATGGGTGAAGGGGCTGGTACTGTCTGGGGACCCCCCCCCCACCCCAGCTCAAAGGTACCTGGCCGGATGGGGGCTGAGTGTCCCACTGTGGGACGGAGTCATAAGGCACTGCCTTTGTACCTGACAGCGAGTAATCTCCAAGGCTGCTCTCACTAGGCCGAATGAGGAAGGCCCCTGGAGCGTTAGCAGGGGACAAGAGCAGTTGCTGGGCCTGGGTCCTGTTGATCTCACAGAAGTACCAGCTGCAAGCAGTGGGCATGGTCACTATGCAAGTCCAGCCCTATTGACCCCCAGCCAGGTCTCAGGCCACAGTTGTCCTGCCATCTCTCAGTGATGAGGAACAACCAATGCCCAGTGCTGGAGTCCCAACTCAGGGACTCCAGCCCCTGTCCCCTGCTTGGCCTCGAGGGTCCTCAGAGCTGGAGAGGGGACCACTAGGGCTGGCACGGCACTGACCCAGCCACCACAGGTGACCTGAATGCTGCTCCCCACAGGGGAAACTGTTCACTCACCTGGCCACTAGCTCTCAGTTAGCCCTGCTACAAGTCACTTCTAGGTCCCTGCTCATCACGTGACCACCAGTCCCTGCCACAGGCTGAGCCCACCAAAGTAGAAAATTTGATGAGCCCCTGCGGGGGTTCACAGGGAACAGGGTCCCCAGTGAGCCGCCCCAGGAGCACCCTCTGGGATGCCAGTCTGACTGGGGAGGACCACGGGTGCCACCTGGCTGGGCGTGGCCCACGTGCCTTGGGAGGATGACTTGATGGTGGCTTGAGCCAGGTTGGGCAGGTCAGGAGACAACCAGCAGGGAATTCAAGGGGAGGTTCACAGCATCTTGTACTCTCAAGGGCCTGCCCAGGGCAGGTGGCCTGGAGCTCCCTGGTCTCTGTCCACAGGGTGCTTCTTCTGAGTCACTGTGAGCACCAGGGGGCAGGGGTTCCCAGGTGTTCACTCCTCAGATTTCCAGACACAGGAGTCCACAAACTTGAGTTTAGGGACAAAGGGCCATCTCCTAAGTCACTTAAGGTCACACTGTGTGGCTCTCATTCCTGGGAGTCAGTGACATCCTTGAGAAGGAGAAGAAGTAACTCCCAGCTCCACCCCATTGGGTGTCTCTGCTGCCCAAGGCCCAGGTGGAGATTCACACCTGGCTCAATTTCTCACCCCAGCCTCCCACTTCTAGGACCTTCCAGGGACCCAACCACGAGAAGCATGCTGCCCCTGCCCCATGGTAGCACAGCCATAGGGGACCAGTCCTGTGAGCACAAGGAGTACAGTGAGCAAGGGCCAGCTCTAAGACCACCCAAAGAGAAGGGTCAGGAGGGATCCTGGAGGACCCACACATGACTCAGAGCATCCCACATGAGACCAGAGGAGCCTGCACCCCCATCCCGGGGAGCCATGGCAAGAAATGGCATGGCCAGGGCAAGGGACTGGGCTAAAGTCAGAGGGAAGGGTACAGTGCCAAGGATAAGGCTGGAGCCTGCACTGGTCCCCCTGAGACTGGCTGGGCAGCAGGCTCAGAGAAGCCCACATATTCATTTGAGAAGCCAGAGGTACAGCCCACAAGACTGGCCGGCTCTACCGAATACTTCCTGAAGACAGCCCTTGCCTTGGGGGTCAAAGCAGGGCGACAAGACTTTCTTCAGGCAAAGGGCCTCTGGCATCCCTTTCCAGAACAGAAGGATATGGGGGCCAGGAGAAAGGGCATTTCCTCAACACATCCCCAGCCTTCTCCAGGAGCCTGGGCCAGGGTCTTTGCAAATGCAATTCGGACACCTGTGTGCATCCTGATCTATGGAAGACCTGCCTAGGAGTCTCTTTCTGGGGTATGGGGCCAGGTGTCTAGAGGTAATGATGCCAGGAGTGTGGTAAGGCCTTTCATCTTCAGGTCCAGGCAGTCATTAGCCCTCCCCAAGACCAGCCCTGCCCCGCCAGGAGCCCTTCCCTGCCCCGCCAGGAGCCCTTCCCTGCCTGCCTGCCTCCAGGAGCTTTCACAGGGTCTGTCTTCCACACCTACTGACTGTGAACCCCCTCCCATCAGAACAGGTCCTGGGACCTGCCTCCCTGGCATGTGTGAGGGCTGGAGCCCCTCAGCAGGCACCTTCCTGTGACTCCAGCTTCACCTGTCACATGAAATCTCCCAGGAGACTGTCAGCATCAGGATCCCCCAGGAGGCTGGAGGTGGCTCTGCACAATGCTGAGACAACCTGATCTGCAGGAGCAGGCCCAGGCCTCAGACTAGCTCGGCGCAGGAGCAGGGGAGGCTGCCCAGGACACATCAGGACCTGCTCCCCACCGGTTCCCCACCTGTTCTTCCCAGCATTCCCTGATGTGAGACCTTCCTGGTCTTCTGGAGCTGAAGGAAATACCTAAACCTCCTAGGATTCCTATCTGGGCCAGAACTTGCCACATCTTGATAGTGGCAACTGCAACAGCCACAAAATCTGGGCTGAACAACTCATTTAGGGGAAAGGCAGGAATGAACCTCACCCCAGAACTTGGGTCGAATGCTTGAAGCCACTGCGCTATATCGATCACATGGCAGGCCCTACTTGGAGCTGGCACACCCGAATACTTAGTCCCTGCCTGTGACCCAGGAGGCTACGCAGTCCAGTGGACCCTCAGCCTGGGCTTCTCTGAGGAAGGACCCACCCAGGAAGCACCTGCCCCCCAAATCCCAGAGTGTGGTGCAAACAGCCAGGCATCCAAACTGGCCACTTGCTGATGGTGGACGGTCCCAGCCTGGGGATCCTAGGAATTCACCCATGCCCCCCTAAACAAGTCAGGGCATATCTAGACCCAGCTTGGGGTGGTTTGGAGAATGCAGACAGTTGGTTTAATGCCCTCACAGGACCAGGGGTCCCTGCATGGCCACCTGGAACCTGAGGCCCTCCCAGGAGCTCCTGGAGCAGGGTGAGCCCCGGTATCAGCTGGCACACATCAGAGCCCAAGCCCTGCCCTCCAAACAGTGGCCACTCAGTGAACACTGTGAACTGGGTCCCTGTGTGAGGGCAGGGTCCTGGAGTGACTGTCATGCTATGCGCCTGACCTGCTGGTCATCACCTGGTTCTGCTGCTCCTGTGCTTCCCTCTCAGCAAAGCAGTTATTCCTGTTTCACAGTGGCCAGTGCACCTGCCTGCTCATCCAGGTGCAACAGGCACCCCATGGAGGGTCAGAGAACATGCATATATTCCCACTTAAAGTCCTGTCTTATTCCACTCTCCAGACCTCTACAGGCTCTGGGTCGCAGGCCCAGGTACTCACGGTCGGTCTGAGCGTGTCTCACGGGTAGCTTTGGCAACGTAGTTGATGGGCACCAGACCGGTGCTGGGCGGGCCCGAGAGCCTGCGGGCGAAGATATAGTCGCCCTCCTCTTTGAGGGCGTAGAGCCTGTCCCCGCGGCTGACACTCAGCTCCTCCTCGCGCCGCGCGGTGAAGTCGTAGAGCGCGTGGAAGAGCTGCGCCCGGGGCGCGGAGAGCGACTCAGGGCTCTGCGGAGGGCTTGGGCGCTGGGCCTGTGGCGGCGGTGTCGGAGCCCCGGGGCCCGGGGGTGCTGTCCTCCGACTCACCCGCTGCCAGATCTTGTCCCAGAACGACAGGAAGGCCAGCCGCTTCCTGAGAAAGGGCTCTGCGCCCCCGGGGGACGTCGGGCTGGGCTGACGCTGGAGGTGCATGGGGCAGCCCTAGGGTCGGCACACCCTGTCGAGGGCTCCCCAGCAGAGGAGGCTGAGTGCCACAGCCATCCGAGGTCGAAGGAGAAACTGGAAGGGCCGGTGGGACGGCTGGGCGGGCTTCCGGCGCGGCGTCCCTAGCTAGCACCAGGTGTGGGGTGACAGACAACACCGACCCGCAGGGTCACTCCAGAGGGCCTCTATACAAGGCACACAGTCCTCGACTGCTTCCCGTGTTGGAGTAAAGACGGGTGGGGCGAAGGGCAGCACCCGCGGCCCCACTGGAGGACCGCGGTGAGGTCCGGTCGTGCGGAGAGCAGCTGGGCGGAGCTGCGGCAGAGGCCGGCGCCAGGTGATCCGAGGTGGGCGGGGTCTCGGTAGAGGCTGGCCCCTGTCTCCCTCCGCAGGCCCGGGCGGGAGGGGGCGGCTCTGCCCTGCCAGGCCCTGCAAGTGCGACAAGAGAAAGGTTGGAGCTCCAGCCCGGCTGCCCTTGAGCGTGGAGGGACCAACAGCTGCTCATCAGCAGTGTGCTGATGTGAGGGGCAGCTTCCTGGGGGTCAGGCTGAGGCTGGTTGCAGGAGCTCTGAGTTCCACGTCCAGAGGGCCCAGCTACAAAGATCTTTGTGTTTGGGGTGTGCTCCCCCTCACCCAGAGGTGGAACCTCACTGCCCCCAGGGTGTAGCACCCTTCAGGCCCAGGAAAACTGTCCACCAGTGTCAGCTTACTGCCCACCCAGGGACAGACAAGACTAAAAGCAAACTGGGCCATCTCTGCCACAGAACACCACATAGCAATAAGACAGAGCAACTGTCAGTGCACAGGACAGCTGGGACAGCCTCAGAAGTCAATCCCAAAGTCTGCGTATTGTACTGTGACTCAGTGCAGGACCTTGTGTGTGCTAGGCAAGCACTCTGTTACTGAGTGACACCCCCAACCCCCATACAGCATTCTTAATATGACATAATCACAGCTAGTGGTTGCAGGGGCTAAGGAGGGGTAGGTGGGACACCATAAGGGGTTCCCTTGGGGGTGGACCTCCCTGTGTCTGTCACTATCAGTGTTCCAGTGTGATCCTATGTTGCAGCTTTCCAAGAGGTCTCCTTCTGTGGGCACTGGGTACATGGTACATGGGATTTGTTATTCCCTGCAAACCACACATCTCAATCCACATATCTCAAGTGAAAAGCCGATTAAAACTTAACTGGGAGGACTGGGGATATAGCTCAGTTGGGAGAGTGGCCCTGGGTTCAAACCCCAGCACCACAAAAAAAAAAAAAAAAAAAAAAAAAAAAAAAAAAAAAAAAACTTAGATGGGGAAATCAGGAATAGCAAAAAGGGGTTGGGGGGCTCAGGCTGGGGCTCAGTGGCAGAGCTGATCTAGCACATGTGAGGCACTGGGTTTGAACCTCAGCACCACATGATAAATAAAATTAAGTCATTATGTCCATCTACAACTAAAAATATTTTTTAAAGGGGTGCAAGGAGAGGGCAGAGGCCAGGACATGCCTGGCCCCAAAAGAGGAGGGGCTTCTGTCTCCACATTCCTCCTCTAGGGGAGGGCTCAGCTGGGGGCAGGGTCTTCCTCCTGCTGATTTTTCACCCCCTCCCCTTCCCAGGGGCCAATCACCACCAATCTTCAGGAAGTGCCCTTTTCTCCAAATAATTCAGCTGTCCTCCCTTGACTCCCTAAATCCACAATGACACCTGCTCCAATTTCTTGAGTTAGTGTCCTGGCAAGGCAGAATCAGTACATACCACCCCTGTCCCAACAGTTCCTGGGCTTCCACCCTTAGGCTGGGAGGATGCAGCAATCCAATGGACAGAAAAACCAGAGGGCAGGGTCAGCTGGAGCTTGGGGGCTCTGGGCACAGAACAGGCTGGGAGGAGTTGGGGACAAAGTCTCATCCCCAAAGGGGTTGCCCTATGGGGGCAGCAAAGGCTGGGAATCTTTGGATGTCTGAGACCATTTCCAGGAAATCCCCAGGCTGGCTTCACAGCAGTAGGGAGTGGGCGGTGATCCCACAGGTCCTGAGGCCAGACTGGGGGCAAAGATGGCATGGGGACCTGAGAACTTCCCTAGAGCTGTGCAGACCTCATTCATCCAGACCAAACCTGGTCTAAGCCTGGGCAAACCCTGTGGAGAGGGAACCTGCATGGGAGAAGTGACCACCGCTGGCCCTGCTGACCGCTGGCTAGGGTGACCCCATCCACCAGTTTCTGGTCACCTCTCCCCAGTTCCTAGGAGACCCCCAGGGCAGGCTAGGGCTGGGACTTCCTGCAGGTGCCCCGTACCAAAAAGGCTGCGCAGGTGCCAGTGCTGAGCCCCTGAGGGCAGCGGGCAGGGCCTCAGGCTCCGCGTTCGCGGAATGCGCCAAGCCCGGCTTTCGGCTTTCGTTGCGCGCGGGGCGGGGCCGAGGACCGCTTCCCTCTTCCCTCGGTCCGGTCCGCTTGGCGCTGAACACCTTCGCCCACGGCATCTGCACTCAACCCTCACATCGCAGGCACCCAGGCACCCGGCCACCCGGGGTGTCACAATGGCCTGCAGTCCCCATGGCAACCCGCTGGCGGGCGGGGCCTGAGGGCGTGGAGCGCTTTGACAGTCGGCAGCAGGGCTCCACTCAGCCCGGAAGCCAGGCGCAGGCTGGGGAAGCAGCCGCACTTGGAGAGGAGGGCTGGGGGCTCTGGGAAACCAGGGGTAGGTAAAGGGATTCAGGGTGGGGCATGGGGACTGGGAAGGAGGGTAGTGCTGAAGGGTGGGGATGCCTGGGGTGCCAGTAGTCTATCTAGGGGAAGTGACCTGTGGCCAGGGGCATAATGGGGTCAGAATGGTGGGGAAGGGTCGGTCTGAGGACGCCCCTTCCTGAAGTTCATGGCCAGCCCTATGCAGCCTTCCAGCTGGGAGGCTGCTTTGCACAAAGGTGGTGAAGTATGCTGGCCTCCACCAGAGCAGGGGTCCTGTCTCAGCTTGCACTTCACCTCAGAAACCCTCCCTACTGTTCCCAGGGGTCTGTTCTGGCCCTCTTGCTCCAGGAAGAGCAAGGTTGGCCTTTAGGGACTGAGGCTAACTTGGGTCACACCCTGATCACAGACCTGTGTAGCTTTGGGTCAGTCGCAGAATCCCTCAGTTCACTCACAGGTAACCCATTCACCCCCAGAGGGCTGTGACATCAGAGATGCCATCTGAAGCTACTGGCCCAGCTCAGGGGGTGCTGGGAGCTGAGGTCACCAGGGATATCGGCCCCTTCTCCAGGGAACTTTGGCTGCAGGGCCAGCCTGTGGCAGCACCCAGCCATGGGTTATACCAGCCCCACCAACACAGAGTTGGAACCTGAGTCTGGGAAGAGCAGAGGACAGACTGGGTTGATTCAGATCATGGAAGCAGCCAGGCACAGTGCCTGCAGTTCCAACTACTGGGGAGGCTGAGACAGGAGAATCCTTTAAGCCCAGGAGTTCAAGACCAACCTGGGCAACATAGTGAGATCCCCATCTCAAAATAAATAAATAAATAATTATTTAAAAGACCTGGAAGGAGACTAAGCTACCAAGATTTTTAGCCTCAGGTGTCCCATCTGTGAAACAGGGTGACAGGACCTCCTCTCTTGTGGGGCTTTTCCTGTGCCACCAGCCTCAGTACACGGGAATGCTCAGCACTAGGACTAACACAGTACTGACTCCTCGGAGCACTGTCCTCATTGAGATCTGCCCCTCTGCTCTGCAACCTCAGGGAAAACCAGTAGGTGAGGAGGCACCACAAATGCCCTGAGAGAGATTCGTGGACTGCTGAGGGTCATCGAGTCCTCTCCACAACCCTAGGGCACTATCCCTGTGTCAGATGAGGAGCTGAGCTCATACCAGACCCACAGCTGATCAGTGGCAGGGGTTTCCACCAGGGCCATTCTGACCCCAGAGCCTACTCTCTTAGCCCTGCCCTGTCTCTTCACTTCAAAGGACAAGTGCCCCCTTGGTAGAGGTTTTCTGCCCCCAACCTCCACTTCCGTCTGTCCGGCCCTTGAGGCAGCCTTTTCTCAGAAAGCTGTGCCCCAGGGGAGGGCAGAAGCCCAGTGCTGGGCAGAGGGCAGAAGTCCAGTGCTGGGCAGAGGGCAGAGGGCTTGGGTGGGTGGCTGAGCCAGCCTGACTGTTGCAGCTCATGCCAGCCCGACTGTTGCAGCTCATGCCAGCCCTTACCCCCAGCTCCCAGACCATGAACTTCAAGGTCACAGGCCTGGGCCTGGACAAGATGAGGCTGGACAGTCCACAGTCCTTCCTGGACACGGAGGAGGTGGAAGAGGGGGAGGATCAGCAGCTGCTGGAGCCAGAGGCTTGGAGGACCTACATGGAGCACCGCAATGTGCTTCGTGAGTTCCTGACCTCAGACCTGAGCCCCCACCTGCTCAAGCGCCACCATGCCCGCATGCAGTTGCTTAAGAAGTGCTCCTACTACATCGAGGTCCTCCCCAAGCACCTGGCCCTGGGTGATCAGAACCCACTGGTGCTGCCCAACACCATGTTCCAGCTCATTGACCCCTGGAAGTTCCAGCGCATGAAGAAGGTGGGCACAGCACAGACCAAGATCCAGCTGCTGCTCCTAGGAGACCTGCTAGAGCGGCTGGACCGTGGCCGTGCAGAGCTGGACGCCCTGCTGGAGTCTCCAGACCCTCGGCCCTTCCTGGCCGGCTGGGGGCTTGTGGAGCAGCGGCTGGCAGACTTGTCGGCTGTCATGGACAGCTTCCTGGCCATGATGGTGCCAGGGCGCCTGCACATCAAGCACCGCCTGGTGTCTGACATTGGGGCCACCAAGATTCCACACATCCGGCTCATGCTGAGCACCAAGATGCCAGTCATGTTCGACCGAAAGGAATCCGTGGCCCATCAGGACTGGGTCAGCCTGCGCTGGTTTGTTACTGTCCAGCCAGTTGTGCCAGAGCAGTTTGAGCTGCGCTTCAAGCTGCTGGAGCCGCGGACACAGCAGGAATGCACGCAGTGTGGCATCATCCCTGTGGCCACCTGTACCTTTGATGTCCACAACCTATTACCCAACCGTGCCTACAAGTTCACTATCAAGAGGGCAGAGAGCTACACACTGGTGTATGAACCATGGCGGGACAGCCTCACCCTGCAGACCATGCCAGGGCCCCCAGGAGGGCCTGCCCCCAGTCGGCTGGGCAAGCCCAGCTCGCCCCTGACCACACCTTCCGAGAGATGATTTTCTAATATTTATCCACTAATAAAGAGGAGTATACACAGAGAATTAAACAAGCCGGCTTAGGTTTTAAGGCAGCAGCAGCCATGAGTGTTTTCCTGATGGCCCAGCACCCCACAAGTCCCAGGACCCCCCCTTAGCTCCTGCTGTCTTTCCAGGGGAGCCCCAGAGTGGACCTCCAGGACAGATGGCCCCTGGAGCAAGAAGTGCCAGCCCCTGGCACCTGGCTGCCATCCCCACCACCACACCAGTCTCTGATTTCTCACCTGCCTGCCAGGCTGGGGCTGTTTGAGAGGGTGACACCCTGGGGTCCTGTCTGCACACCACTGGGGGCGGTCACAGCCCTGGTGCTAGTGTTACCAGCTTCCTTGGAGCCAGGGTGACTGAGACCAAGAGGACATTTTATTTTTAAAATAAAAGATAAATGTCTTACATTCTCCCCAAGAAAAGCTGAAGTTCGTCGACAGCCCCATCCCAACATGGATGAGGGACCTGGCAAGAGACCCTGACCAGGAGCCTCCCCAAGATGCTAGCCAGTGCCATAGCTCCTGTGGGGTGGCCGTCCCTCAGCCCATCAACCCTCCTTGCCAGCTGCTGGTGGTCTATCCTCATTACCTGAGGAGCCTCAATGGTCAGTGTCCTCCAGCCTGGTCATGTGATCCTGGTGCAGTTAGCAGATGGTCCCAAACACATCCCACTTGACTCAGGAGATGTGGATGCAAGCGTGGTCACCTCCAAAACCACAGGGTGCACCTTGCACCCAGATGAGGCAGGGGCGGACTGGCAGGGAAGGAGCCCAGAGCCACACCAG
Source organism: Sciurus vulgaris (assembly GCF_902686455.1). Classification (NCBI taxonomy): domain Eukaryota; kingdom Metazoa; phylum Chordata; class Mammalia; order Rodentia; family Sciuridae; genus Sciurus; species Sciurus vulgaris. The sequence continues at coordinate 203,741,661 of NC_136462.1, forward strand.
CCAGATATGTCCAGCTTCCCACACACCACACTCATGTGCTCACCACACACGTGCTCACAGGGCTGGCAGGGGCAGGGTGGTCAAGGACAGGGGACCCTTTTGCCATGGGCAATGGGGTGGTTTGCTGCAAAGGAGAGGAAGTCCCCAGCTGGGTCCGAAGGGCCTCAGCACCCCAGCTCCCTTCAGGCCACTCCAGCTGCAGGCCTCCCATGGTTCCAGTGAGCTGAGCCCTCCAGGCCTGTCACTCTGTGGCCTTGTGTGGCTTTGGGGACTTGCCTCTGGACACCCCAGGGTCCAGGGTCAGCACACAGCTGCTCCTGTGTTTGGTGTGGTGTAAGGACTAGGGTTTGTGCTGCATCACACCACTGGAGAGGGGAGGCCTGAAATGGGGGCTGGCCAAGGGAAGTGTCCATGGGTCCAGTGGCCTGACATGCCCACTGGGGGGCTGCCCAGGTCCTGGCACCTGTGGTCCCCCACCCTGGCCCAGCCTTGTGCCCTCAGCAGGTCCAGAGGCAGCAGCCCAGAAGTGGAGCCGCCCTGAGTGGGTCCTGCACCGGGGCACACCTGCCTGGGGTGCTCCCTCCGCCAGGCTGGCTGCAGCTCCATGGGGCTTCCTGCCTTTGCACCTGGCAGGAGCTGAGCCCTTTTCTCTCTCCAATATCAACTTACCCATGTTGCTTGGCACTGATCCAGTCCTGGCTTCCCCGGCCTTCAAGACCCCTTCCTCTGGGAAGCCCCAACTCATGGCTGGTGAGGTCCCATTGCCCTTGCCTGGGGGCACCTGCCAATCTCAGGAGATACTCCAAAACACTGCAACACTGTTCTTGTTTTTTTGTACTAGGGGTTGAACCCAGAGGCACTTAACCACTGAGCCACAACCTTAGCCCTTCTTATGTTTTAGTTTGATACAGGGTCTTGCTAAGTTGCTGAGGGCCTCACTAAGTTACAGACTGGCCTCAAACTTGTGCTCCTCTTGCCTCAGCCTCCTGAGTTGCTGGGATTACAGACCTGACTGTGGCATCCAGCTTCTGCGATACTTTTATAACTGCCCTAGAAATGTTCTCTAAACAGCACCTCCCACTATACCCCCTTCCAGGGACACACAGGCCCTGGGGACCTGTTTTCCCTAGTCTGTCTCTGCCAAATCCCACCCATCTGATCTCTGTGCTGCCAAGGGAAAGCAGTGTATAATGAACACAGGGGAGGCCAGGGAGACCCAGCCACAAAAAAGCAGGATAATGACACAGCCCAAGTCCCAAGTCGACTTGGGGTGCCCCGACCTGAGGAGCACCTTCAGACAGGCAGGTGCTATGGAGGCCACAGCTGCAGGGACCTGGCCCCTGGCTCCATGGGCTACCTTTGGGCCCACCCAGTCTGGGGACTGAGTGTGCAACTGGCCACATAGCTCTGGACACGGCTCCCCAGCAGGGGCCCATCCTTGCCAAGCTGCCCCCACAGCACTGCTATCCCTACACAGACAACCCTCAGGCAGTACAGCTGGTACCCTCGGCCATAAAGCTGGGCACTGCCATCCCTCTCCACATGCTCCCAGGTCCAGTATCTGTCCACAGTGAGCCCGTGGTGGCCTCCACAGCTACCTCCTAAGGAAGATGAAGGGCAACACTTTTTTGCCCCTGCCTGACTTCAAAGCACCCAGAAGTGAGAAAAACTTTCAGAGTGGTCTTTGTAATAACATTAATATTTAATCATATGGGGTGGAATCTGAGAAAAGATTAAAAATTGGAATATAGAAACTTGATTTGTAGAAGACCAGTTTCAGACAGGCACTCCTCCTGCAGAAGGCTCTGCAGAGGCCAAAGGAGGCCATGCCTCTGGCTGGACAGCTTACTCTTGGTGGCAGAACCTCAAGACTCAGGAGATACGGGGTGCACCGGGTGTCCGGGTGGGTGGCAGCAAGGTTGAGCAGGCAGACTGCGCCCACACACCCCTGCAGAGAAGGTGCTCCCAGGCAGGCTGTCCCGGGACCTGGGCAAATATGGCTTGGGGTAAACACAGCCCAGAGGGTCTGGGGCACCTTGCTCCTGGCCCCAGCCCGCCTGCCCACAGGAGTGTTGCGTGCCAGTCTGACATGCACGTCTGGCATGACTGCCCTGCCCTCACAGGCAGGTGTGTGCAGGATAGCGGCAGTGAGGGCACAGAAAGAGCCTCCCTCCAAGGGGGCCCTGCCTGCATGAGGTCCCAGCAGAAGACGCTGCTTTGATGCATTCACAACGAGAAAACAAGGCAGTGCCATGCCAGTGCAATCAGGTGGGTCTGAAGGTCAAAAAGCAGCCTCCGAGAAGGTCTCCTTCCTGCCTGAGACTTCCCAGTAACAGTAGGGGCGTCTCCTGCTGATCCAGGAGCCTACCACAGCTGCCAGCTGCCAAGAGGCTTTCTTCCACCACACATCCCATCCCAGAAAAGCAGCACAGCCGAGAGTGAATGGGCCCACTCTGGCCCCCTCTCCCTCCTTCCAAGTTCAGGTACAAATGGGAAGATCACCCCCTGGCTGCTTCCCATCCCAAGGAGAGGTCAACACCCAGCTGCTGCCAGCGACCTGGGCCTGCCCAGCAGCTGGAGTGGCAGGTTGACACAGCCACCTGCCCTGGGACCCAGCCACAGCGGAAGAGGGCGAGGGATGTGCCTCCACCAACACCTCCCAGGCTAGGCAGAGAGGGCTCTTCAGAAAGACACTACTGGCCTCCTCCGGACCTGCACCTGGCTGGCAGGCACAAGGCTCTGTTGGGCTGCACAGAAGTCCAGAAGACGGTGCCAGAGAGGGCAGCAGCGCAGCAGGACATGGTCTCCTGTGGGCAGAGGAGAGCGGCTCCAGTCCATCCGAGTGGCCCACAGGGAGCAGTCCCCCAGCGCCCCCCAGGTCCCCACACCCTCACCAATCAGGCAGAGCCCCTCCTGGGCCCGGGTGATGGCCACGTTCACTTGGTTGGGGTCCACCACGAAGCCCAGAAACTTTTTGAGCCAGCTCTTGGTCGGTCGCTGGTCCATGTCACTCTCAGGGCATGTGCGGACGGTGCTCACCAGCACATAGCGCCACTCGCTCCCTGGGGTGGGAGGTGAGCTTGCAGCAGCTCCCACACCACTGCACCCTGACCCCAGGTGTGGGTTCCCCCAAATCCAACCTCACCCTGGCTCTTGGTGATGGAGGACACGGTCACTCCAGTGATGCCCTCCCGCTCAAGGCCCCTGCTGATGGCTGCAACCTGTGCATTGTAAGGTGTGAGGACAGCAATGTCCTGGGAGTCCACTGTTAGGGTCAGCTGTTTGGTGATCCGAACCTGAGGGGAGATGGAGGTGGGTGGAGCTGAACTGTGGTACCATTTTTGCCCTGGGCACAGAGCCTCCCTCGTTCCCTTGGCCCCTCTTCTTCCCTGAAGGCCTCTCTGACCCCTCCTCCTCCTTGTCTAGGAAGTCCTTCCTGACTCCAACTCTTCCCCTTTTTCCAAAAAGTCCTCCTTGACACCTCCTCCTCCTCCCCCTCCAGTAAGTCCTTCTTGACCCCAACTCCTTCTCCATGAAGTCCTCCCTCATCCTTCCTCCTCCTCCAGGAAGCCCTCCCAGACCTGATCCATGGGGCACCAGGGAGGGACTCTGACACTTACCACCTCGGCCACCTCTTCTAGGTTGGCCTTGGAGTTCTCACTCCCTTCATCTGTGGACACCAGCAGGCTCTGCTCCTGGCCCTGCACGTGGCCAAAAATGACAGAGCAGCTCTCCTTGCCAGCATGACCCAGGACACTGGCTGGTCTCCTCAGGCCCTGCCAGGTCTTCAGCTTCCTCCCATAGAACTCCACAGAGGGGAAGGCACAGATGGCCTGGTGCATGCGGTACTGTGTGTCCAGGAGGGATGTGTCCCTGTGGTACCGCTCAAAGAGAGACCGGTCCATCCCCAGGTTTTGCAGTTGCTTGTCCTTGACCACAGGCCGCAGCTGCTTGTGGTCCCCGAGCAGGACCACCTGGAGGCACAAGGGGCATGGTCTGACCTGGTCCAGAGATACCCCAGCCTATCAGCCACCCCAGACCCTGCTCAGCGCTCTCCTTCCCACCTCGGCCTCCAGCCCAGGGCACTAGCTCCCCGCTGACCATCTCTACCTTCTCAGCTTTGGAGAAGCGAACCAAGGGGATGAGGGTTTCGGGCTCAGTGGCCATGCCCGCCTCATCCACAAGGATCTGCCGGATGTCCAGCTTTTGGAGGCTGGCTGAGGCTGCGCAGGAGCACGTGCACAGGATGACGGAGTGCCGGTCCAGCTCGAACTTCCGTGCCTTCCCCAGGATGCTCCTGTACCTGTGTGGGTCATGGCCTGTCATTCTGACACCCCGGCAGGTGGCTTGCCTCCCAGCCCACCACTTACAAGGCGAGGTCCTCCCTAGAAAAGACTTCCTCTCTCTGCAGCCGGGTGTCAAATGCCCTGACCTCTGGTGCATATGGGTTGGAGGCCTGTCGGATCCGGTGGTGCAGGGTGATGCTCCTGCAGGGTAGAGCCTCAATGAACCCCAGTCCAAAGTAGGGTCATCCAGACAGCTCAGGCCCAGCCTCCACCCAAGCACAGAGGGACAGACAGGTCACACCTGAGGGTCTGGTCAGGCCTCCCCTCCTGGGGGGTCTTGCTGAGCAGGCCCCTGCTGCCCACACCTGGTATTGGGAACTCGGTGGCCTCAGACTGCTCGCTGTATACTCGCAGGGGTCGTAGCTCTGCCTGCCTGCTCAGGAGCAGTCCTGGGGGCAGGTGGGGTGTGAGCTCAGGCTGTCCCTCCAGTGCAGGCAGCCCCTGGCCGCCCCATGCACCATCCCCAGCACACCTGCCATTATGTCCACTGACTTGTTGGAAGGGCCACAGTACAAGATGCGTGGGCCACCCGGCTGCCCCGCTCTACCAGGGTGGCTTCTGGTGGACTCTTGCTCCTGGTGTGATTGGCATAGCCAGAATATGATGTGGAGGCCCACCACGGTCTTCCCTGTACCTTCAGTCAGAGCACAGGGTGAGCAGAGCCCACCCTGCTTCCCAGGACCCCTGTGGACCATGGCCCCACCTGCCCAGGGTAGCCCGTGCTCCCTTGCATGTGGACCCACCTGGTGGGCCCTGGATGACTGTGAAGGGCTTCTCCAGAGCCTTCCTGATGGCCTCATTCTGGCTAGAATTCAACTTGTGGTGACTTCCAGGGATGTCATAGGCCCTTAGCTCCAGGAGCCTGTTGGCAGCCACTGGGAGTTGGGGACCAGGCCTCCCTGGGCACCCATGCAGGGCAGGGAGGGAGCAGGAGGGTGAGCTGCAGTGGGGCTGGGGTATGGGCTGGCCCAAGGCAATGCTGACCACCAAGGGGGATGCCTTCTTCAGCCCACGCACAGCTTCCTCCTTGCGGCTGGGAGTGAAGAGTAACACAGGAAAGTCAAGAGGAACCACACCCAGGAGGAGACCTTACCCACCTTCACACCTTGCCCTGGCACTCACAGGTCAGGAAGCTGCTTAGGCAGCACCTCCACAGTGAATTGGGTACCAGGCCTCAGCACCTCTTCTGGAACCTTCTCCGTTGCCATGTGGTGGATGAAGAAGTGTACCCGCCTAAGGGCCTCCTGCCGGTCTTCCTGGCCCTCCTGGTCCAAGTCCTCAGTCAGCCCGTGGGCCACCCAGGCATACCCATGAGGGTCGATGCTCAGGAGGGGCCCGAGGCTGCTGGCCCTCACAGGAGGGGCCTGCAGCCCCTCCAGCCGGATGCAGAGGTAGCAGTGGTTAAAGTTGACATGGATGCACTTCTCCCAGAGGAAGGCAGTGTCCAGGAGGAAGGTGCCTTGCAGCTGCCCCTGGGGCGTGCGCTCCTCATCCCAGGAGATTTGCACATGCTGCAGCGTGATGGAGCTGTTCTCTGCGATAGCACTAGTGGCCGACTCCAGGCTGCAGAGTGGCTCCCACACGTGGGAGTACTCCTCCTCGTCCTGGTACCAGTTGCGAGAGGCCTGCAGTGCGCGCCCTGAGAAGCAGTTGCCAGGCCGCACCACGTGCTCCAGGCAGAGGCTAAAGCCAGGCACCACAGTCCATAGCTGCAGGGTTGGTGCCAGGAAGCCACGCTGCAGGCTGGTGCTGAGCTGGACCTGCAGGGTGTCCCCACTGCCCAGCTCCCGGACTACCTCCACAAAGTGGCCACAGGGGCTCTGGCGCACCTGCACTGGCTCCCGCCCTGGGGACTCCTTCCTGCCCTGCTCCTGGATGAGGGCGGCCGCCTCTGGCCAGCGCTGCTCCTCCACCAGCCCCAGTAGCCGCTTCCACAGGGCTGCACCCACCGCCACGGTGTCTGGGCCCTTCAGGGTGCCAGGCAGTGGGGAGGGTGGCCGGGACTTCTGCACTGAGTAGATGCGGCGGTGCCATAGCAGCTGCAGGCCCGGCCGGCTCTCCAGGCGGCGGGGATGGTCAGCCAACTGCAGGGAGCTGTAGTGGACAGGGCAGGGATCGGGCAGTGACTCTTGGTTGGTTGGGAAAAGGAGCTTGAAGCAGCGGGTGCTCATCTCCACATCAACCACGAAGCCCAGCTTGTTTTGGGGCAGGGCCTTGAGTTGGGTGGCCAGGTGTAGGATTCGGGCTCGCCGCTCATAGCTCTGGGCACATGCATGCTGGTGGCCAAAGTCCTGGCAGAGCTCATCGATGTCCCTGGCAGAGTATTCAGGGCCCCCATGGCCCAGCGCCAGCAGCAGCAGCCTTTGCACCACCAAGTCCAGGTACCTGCGGATGGGCGATGTGGCCCACGTGTACCAGTCCACTTGCAGCAAGTAGTGGCTGGCCAGCTGCTGCTCACCCTCACTGGAGCGTCCAAACACTGAGTGACTCAGGGCCTTTCGGAAGGCAAGGACCACAGGAGCCAGAGAGGGGTGCATGTCGTCTGTAGCAATGAGGTCCACCATCCGGCTGTAGTCCTGGGCACAGGCAGCAAGCTGGACATGCTTCCAGAGGGAGGCCAGGACATGCAGCTGCGTGCCTGGGTTGCTGTGGCTGCGCAGGTGGTGTTGAAGGTGCAGTGAAAGGGCCACCAACTCTGCGTACCGCTCACACACAGCTTCGAGCTGCTGGCTGCTGGGTGTGGGCTGCCACCTCAGGGGCGTGATTGTCCTTGTGTGCTCACTCTGCACCAGGAACTGAGCCGCCAGTCTGTTAAACTGGATCATGTACTCTTTGACCATGATGTGAGCTGCACGGAAGCCCAGCTCACTGTCCTCTGCCAGGGGCTCGTAGTCACAGGCCGTCTGCAGACGGTGCCGACGCAGCGCCCTGGAGAAGTAGCAGGCGGCTACGACACAGGCCTCCATGGAACCCAGGTCGGTCGGCAGCTGCAGGCCAGCACCTGGGTGTCCCTTGATCATTGCTTCAGCCTCCTCATAGGACAGCTGGCGGTCAGAGCAGATCACAGAAGGGGCAAAGCGCAGGCTCTGGAGCTGGCCGCTGCCCTTCTCCAGGGTGAGGAAGAGGGAGAGAGCCAGGCAGTCCCGGCCTGGCAGGAGGCTGAGCACATCCTGGCAGACTCTGGCTGGCAGCATGAGCACCGGTTCCCTGTTCGGAGCATAGAATGCAGTGCCCTGCCGACGGGCCTCCATGTCCAGTGGCCCATCCCTGGGCACGAGGCTGGCCACGTCAGTGATGTGCACAGCTACCTCACACCTGGGGCCCAGGTCCCGGACACTGAGGGCATCATCTAGGTGACAGGCACCCTGGGGGTCCACAGTGAAGGTCAGGAGGCTGCGACAGTCTTCTCGGTCACCAGCACCTGAGCCCAGCTCCACTTGGAATCTCTGCAGCACCCTGGAGATGGAGACTGGGTCGGGCGCAGGGGTCCTGAGGCCATGTTCCAGGTCCAGGATGCGGAGGCCCTTCTCCCAGGTGGTGGCTTCGGGCAACACCTCCAGGATTATGCCCAATGGGTAGTAGAAACGCTCACGCCACAGGACGATGCGGACCCAGAAGAGCTGGGTGTGCCGGGCCTCGGCCGAGAGGATCCTGTGCCCCACACGCTGCACCCGGCCCTGGAAGAGGCGGTGAATGGGGATGTGCAGTGGGTCCTTCAGTTCAGCCACAAAGATTTTGGTCACAGAGCTGTCCACAGGGATCATGATGCGGGGGTCCCACTTGTCCATCCGGCACACAAAGGCCAGCTCACGCTTCCTCCTCTTTAGCACCCCCACCACGCGGCCCTGTGGCCGTCCTGCCGTGCTCCTGTCACCAGCCACCCAGTCCAGGACCTGCACCAGCACCTCGTCCCCTGTGAAGGCCATCCCGCAGTTCAGGCGGCCCCTGATCTGGATGGGGCCAGAGGTCACATCGCCTAGTGGGATGGCCGACGCCCGCTCGAAGCTCTCCTTCAGGAAGGTGCAGCGGTGGTACAGCGTGGGCTCTGAGTGCAGCAGCTCCCACAGAGTGGCTGAGGGCAGGCTGGTGTACTGATGGGCCTGCCGTGGGGACTCGGGTCTAGCTACGGTGCTCAGCAGCCCATCCTCCCCCACCGTCACTGTCACCTGCCGGCTCTCATCCAGGAGTTCCTGCAGGATGGCATCCTCAGCGTCAAGCTCCCCATGGGAGGGCCAGAGGTCGGACTCCCAGTCCTCAGTGTCTGCAGGCACACTGCCTTCCAGGGTGGCCCCTGCCGCTGCCTCCCCAGGGGCCACGTCCCCTGCCTCTGTCTTCATTGTGACCTTGCTTCCCTCACTCATGGGCTCAGATAGGACCCTTGCCACAGCCACGTGCTCTGTGGTTGGGCCTCCAGCTGCCTCTTCTGCAACAGTGTCCCTGGCCACTGCTGCTCCAGCTACCTCTGCTCTGGGGGCCACAGGGGTCCAGCGTCGCCTCTGGTCCACACTCTGCTCGATCTGCTCCAATGACAGGCTCTCAGGGCAGACACTACGGTGCTCCACACACTCGCGGATGAAGCTCCTCCAGAGCTTGCTGCAGGCTCCAAAGGAACAGAGGGCTACTGCATCACCCACGGCCACCAGCTGTGACTGGGCGCGGGTCATGATGGTGTTCAGCACACGGGCCTCGGTGAAGAACTCTGAGGTTGGTGCCCCAGGACTAAGCAGACTGAGGCAGTTGTGCACGGTGCTCAGTACCACCACCCGGAACTCCCGCCCTGCAGGAAGACACGTTGCGGGTAGGGCTGCTAGGCAGGACAGTGGACAGACCTCTGACCCCAGCTGCACCCCCCGCTGGAGCAAGACTGAGGAGATGGCCAGAAACTGCCTCATGGTCAGGTGCCCCTTGTCAGTGCCACTGACCACCCACCTGGCAGGGTCTCAAAGCTGCCCACAGACACCTCGCCCAGGCTCCTCCTCCTCAGCTCCTGCCTCAGGGCACCGACCTGGAGGCAACACAGGCCAGTGCGTGAGGGGTCTGTGCCCCACAAGGGGGGCCTCCAGAGGCCCAGGCACCCTCAGTTGCCAAGGAGCACCCATCCTGGAACTCAGAGCCCTTGCAGGTGGTGAGCTACCACGGCAGCCAGCAGCTAGGCTCACCTGGGCACCCTGGGAGACAGCACAGATGTGTCTCTGCTCCCGGCCTCCCCAGCAGCACGGCCAGGTGTTGTAGACCTCCTGCACTTTCTCCACCACCTGAGCTACCTCTGCTGCGTTGACCCAGGATGTCATGGACAGGTCCCGCTCAGGGCTACCCGCCACGTGGCAGAACATGAGCGGGTAGTGCTGGGGGTGGCGAGGGACCTTGCCGCTGGCCTGGATGGGGTTGCCCTTGGCCACGTAGAAGTGACGTGAGACAAAGCTGATGATGGCCGCGGTGCAGCGGTAGTTCTCGTGGAAGATGAGGCGGCTCTGCTGGGCGACCTTATGGGCCTCCTGCTGGTAGTGCAGGAAGAGGCGGTACAGCAGAGTGTGCCTGGCTGCCTTGGGCCTGGGCACGCTGCAGAGCCTGGGCGTGACCTGCATGTGGTCCCCCGCCAGCACCACACGGGTACGGGGCAAGGCATAGGCCAGTGGGGTGAGGGCCTCACACTCCAGCATCTGGGCAGCCTCGTCGATGAGGATGTGGGAGAAGAAGCCGGCTGGCACCTGCAGCTCACGGGCCTGGGAGGTGGTGGTGACCACCACACGGTGATGCACCAGCTCTGCCCTGGTGGGCGGGCGGAAGGCCTGGCCGTTCTCTGTCAGGCAGCAGTACCGCAGCGTAGCTGGGTCAGTCTGGCTGGGCGGGCGGTCTGTGTACATCACCCGGAGTGGAGCTGCCTCAGGGTGGCCACTGCTGACATAGGCATGGAAATACTCCCGGACGTAGATGTCTGCAGCACTGGGAGGGCACAAGGCGTGTGGCTGCTCATACTGTTGGCTAAAATGCCCTGTGTACCTGGCTCTGCCTGGAGGCCCTGTGAGGAGGTGGATAGGGTCCTGCCAGGCATGCTAGCATCCCCAGAGGGCAAAGACACACGACAAGAATGCAGGAAGGTCAGAGTCCAAAGGAGAGGACTGAGAGGAGTAGAAGCTTCTGGGTCAGGGAGGGCTCAGAGGAGAGGGGTTGTTTAGGGCAAGGCAGGGAGGAAGGTGAAGGAGCTGGCCATGGCCCACAGCAGCCCAGGGTGACCAGAGGCTGACCTGACCCTGAGCATAGCTGGGCTCTGTCAGCAGTGGGCAGCAGGAACTGGTACCCCAACTCTCAGGGGCAGAGTCCAAGGGTCAAAAGGTCAGGGAAGGGCTGTCAGACCCTTCCAGGTAAGATACACACGGCCCCACCAGCCCCTCAGGCATTGCCAAGACCTGGCAATCCCCACACCAAGCCCGGAAGATTGGCCCGGGGCATGTGGCCCTGTCCTGTGCATCCTCCCTCCCCATGCTGGGCTGAGGAGGACCTGGCACCTGCCAGTGCATGATGTTAGGGAACCAAGAAAACCAAATCAACCAAAGGGGAACATCCCTGTTGCGAATTCTGTTTCTACAGAAAACACAATCAAGGCTGGTGAAGCAGCCACTGCCACTCCCTCCCCCTCTGAGGTCCAAGATCTCTGGGAGGCGCCCCAGCCCCTTACCCAACAACAGACCCATGACCCCAGGGCAACTGGCCCTCAGGAGGGTCCCCACAGAGGGCTGGGCTCACCTGTTGGTATGTGTGCAGATGAGTACTTTGGTATGGGGCTGCCGAGCCACCTCCAGAGAGGCCATGGCCAGGGTGTAGGTTTTGCCAGTGCCAAAGGGACCATAGATGAGCAGTGGGGGGATGGGCCTCATGCCCCTGGGGCTCCTGCCTGCAATGAGCCCCACAGCCATCTTCTGTTTGCGGTTGCCACGCAGTGAGGACGGAACGGGCCAGGGATGAGGCACGGTGCAGTTGGGCAGGTCGGGCACCACTAGGTGCTCCTCGGGCAGCTTATCCACTGCTTGGTGCCAGAGGCGGAAGGGCATCGGATCGACCTGGAACTGCACTTCTAAGAGGGGGCTGGCCTCGGGCTGCAGTCCCAGGGCCACACAGCAGTGTGCTGGCAGCAGCAGCCACAGAGCCTGCTCTGAGCTGGCCCGTGTCTCCAGCCACACCTCAAACACTGTGTCGTTAGGTGGAGGCACAGGGGCCACGAGAGCTGTGCTCACTGCCCGGCCCAGCAGGAAGCCCTGGTCCGTATCCGGCATCAGAGAGGAGGGGACAGGGACCTCGGCGTAGAGGGCTCCCTGTGGTGCGAAGAGCATGCCCAATGCCGGTGTCTGCAGAGCTGCCTTCAGGGACACCTGGACCCGCATGGTCAGCCTGGGGAGAGCACTTAGTGGTCAGCTCCCAGGCTACACTGCACATTCAGACTCCCGGCTGCCCGCCTGCCCGCTGCTGGCCTCACCTGGCCACCAGCCGCTGCTGAGCAGCCTCCTCCTCATAGAGGAAATTGTGCATCTGCTGTCGATAGTTGGTGGGAGAGATGGGGGCCAAGGCCAGGCTGCTGCGACTGAACTCCAGGGCCAGGGCGGGCACCTTGTACTTGGCCATCAGGGCTGCCTGCTCAGCTGTGCGCTGCACACAAGGAACCACACGGCGGTTGCCTGTGTGCCAGTGGTCCAGCTCCTCAGGGCAGGTAGGTGCTGGCCACCTGCAGCGTCCTAGGCAATGCGCTTGGCCCAGGTGCAGGCCCAGCTTCCGAAGCAGAACCGGCCGGCGGCCAAAGTCAAAGACCACCCACTGCTCAAAGGTACCAAAGCAGGTGGTCTGCACATGCACCTCCACTCGGAATTCAGTTGGGGCGTCAGGCACACAGAAGCGCTGTCCCTGTGCATAGAGCTGGCCCCGTGGGAGGCAAGGGGCCACCAATGAGAAGTCTGCTCCGGGCTCCTGCTTGAGAAGGGCCACGTGGAGCAGGGGGTCCTGGGAGAAGAGACTGGACGTAAGGTGGGCCCCCAGGACCCCCTGTCCCTGTCCCAACCCTCTGGGCGTCATCCCAGAGTCTCCTGCCCTCCTGAGAGGCAGTTCCAGCCACTTTCTGGGTGTGGGACCTGTGCCTGCTCAACCTCCCTGGTCTGCTCTGCATGATGGGGGTCACGGGACATGCCTTAAGCCCTGTGGATGTGAGCATAGGCAGGATTAGCAGCCCGGGCAGCCTGGGCCCACCCTCTCTCTGGGCACCAGACACTGCTAACCCGTGCACTCTGTAGAGGGACCCTCAGTGTGGGGGGCTCTTGAGATAGGTCTACAGGAAGAAAACTGAGGCAGAAAACTAAGGAACCTGCCCAGGTCCAGATCCCAGGTTTCTGACATCTAACCACCTCTGGCACTCGCCCCCCCTGGGGTGCCCTCCACCCAGGACTGGGCTGGTCCACAAGACCTGAGGCCTCAGAGCTGTCCTAGCCCTCACCTCTGAGCAGACAGTGAATATCCAGCTGTGCTGGGTCTTCTTCTCCTGGGCCTGATGCACCAGGGGCTGGTGGCAGATGATAGACACTCCAGGGATAGTCTCAGCCAGCTGTAGGGGAGGCCTGGCCTTTAGCAGACCAGCAGGTACCCTCCCCCTCCCTCCTGGCACAGCCCCCACTTACCACCAGGAGCTCACTGCTGCTGTGCTTGTACTCGGCCAGTAGCCGCGCCCGGTAGGGCACCAGCCCATCCTGCCAGGCTGCCTGCTCCCGCAGCCGCATGGCCTGTGCCCTCTGGACCCACTCCTGTAGTTCCTGGGCCGAGTGTGCCTTTGTGCAGATGCCCCCATACTCACAGAGGTCAGGTCTGGGGGCAGGGAGATCAGTAGGGGTACATGAAGGTGCAGCCGCAGGGTGAGCTAAAAGGCTAGGTTCCCTGTGCCAAACGTAGCCTGTATGGGAAGCAGGATGGATCGCAGGCCAGGGGCATTCAAGGACTTCACCTGCAATCTACTCCCAGACAAGATCCGTCAAGTGGCTCCCAGCAAGGGACTTTCTTTACCCAGGTCCTCAGAGACCAGGTGATGTTGGCCCACCAGGAGAGGACGAGGCAGGTGCAGAGCCCCCAGGACCATGAGTCTTGAATTTCCTGGTGCTGGCTGATGGGGGGTGGTCCCCAACCCTAGGCTCCCACCCAAGTGTCCTTACCTTGGGCACAGCTCAAATGTAGAGAGCCCCAGGGGTGGGCTGCGGTACTTCCAGGGCACAGTCTGGTCGAAGGCCACCATCTGTGCATGCTCCAGGGAGGAGCAGTGGTTCTCAAAGGTTTCCTGAGAGCAGCAGGTGACCAGGCAGGTGTGACAGTACAGCTGGATCCCAGGGGCCTGGCCCTGGGGGGCTGCACATTGCACCTCTCCAAGGACAGAGTGTGTGAGCAGGTCCCCCCGCTGAAGCCCATCCAGCCGCTCGGCCTCCCACACAGCCATCTCCACAGTGCTGTGTGCATACTGGCAGCGGGCAGCCCCGTGCTGGCATGGCTCCCCACGCCCCACGAACATGCAGTAGTTCAGCGGATGGCGATCCTGGGGCTGTGGCCGCACCTCCACAAACTGCCGCTTGCGGCCCTCGGTGCTGACATGTGTCAGGAGCGAGGGGCAGGTTCCATGCGAGGGGCACTGCCCCTGGGGGTCCACTGGGCTGAGGTGTGGGGGGCGGCGCCTGAAGCAGTGGGCACAGAGCAGTTGGAAGTGGCCTCCGAACTCTTCATGGATGATGTTGGCCGCCCCAGGTGACCCGCCCTGGGCCCTCCTGCCCCCCAAGGCAGCCTTCAGCCACAGACGGGGCAGGTTGTGCTTGCGTTCAAAGGTCCAGACCAGTGCCTCCTCCTGGCTACGGGCAAAGGTGCACTGGTTCCGGTGGCGCCGGCAGCCCAGCCCCGGGCTGTAGTAGCGACAGACTTCGTAGCGCAAAGGCCTGGGGAAGACAGGCCTGCGGCCCACCCTGCGCCAGACCTTGCTCTTGGCAGGGCACTTGCAGCGAGCCAGCAGAATCTCCCGCCGGCAGTCATGCTCCACCTTCTGCAGGACAAACGTGCTCTCGTTGAGGCGCTGGGCACAGCGAGGGCAACCCAGATAGAGGTCCACTTGGGCGTAGAGCCTGGCCAGAGATGGCCCCTCGGTGCCCAGAGGGCTGGCAGGCAACAGACCACGCCCCTGGGATGCCATGTCTGAAGCTGACCAAGCTCGTCAGGGCAGCATTCGAGACTCCCTGGCCCACTAGGACAGGAGGCTCAGGTCAGGCAGAGGTTCAGAGGGTCCTCCACACACTCCCCAAGCCAAGGGTGAAGAGTCCTGACTAACCCAACACATGGAGGGAATACTTGGCAGTGGCCTTGACCAGTGGGGAGCTAAGGCCACTGGCCTGACCCTCCAAATCCCTCCCACCTAAAAGCGTCTCCAGCTTGCTCAGGAGAAGCAGAAGTGGCAGCTGGTGAGAGGCAGGAGAGCCCTGGAGGGTGCCTCCTGGCCAGGTGGCACCCCTGGGCCCCATGAGATCTGCCTTCCAGGCTACCGTCCAAGAGTCCACAGTGGCTCTGAGGTTGACTGCACCCCTGGACTTGGCAGGGTGGACCCAGGATGGGGAGGGCACAGTCCTGCAGAGGTCCAGCCCTCCCCAGGTTCCTGCAGGGAGGCCAGGAGCCGGGGCTACCCATGGCCCAGAGTTCTAGCTGGGGCCACCCCAGTTCCCTGCAGACTCTGCTGGCCAGGAGACTTTGGGGGAACATAAAGATGATGTTTTTAAAAGAAAACGACTGTGACGGCCACCCAGGGTCTGAGAAACCCCTCACCCAAGTGGAAACTTCTGAGTGCAACTGAGCCAACATCCCCAAATCAGGGGTGGGATCCAGCAGAAGATGCAAGAGGAGCCTGGTTGTGCTGCTGTGGGCGGGGTCTGGGCGGGGTGGGGGCCTTCCAGGCAGCTGGCCCACTCCTCTGATCCACAGGCGGCCCTCCTCTCCCCAGCCAGGCCCTCCCGCCTCCAGCTACCACCAGAGGTTCACCCTGCACTCACCGGCACCAACCTCCAGCAGGGATCACTTTCGTTTCTGCCCCTGGGCGACTCAAACCTCAGACGCCTGATCACGGAAATTACCTCACTGACCCCCCCGCCCCGCCCCCGCCCCGCCCTCGAGTGACACCTCCCCTCCCAGCCTTGGTGGAGCTCCCTGGGCTGCGGGTGAGAGTAAGGAGTCCTGGGGTACTGGGGTCAGCCCTGCTGGGGATTCGCATCAGCCCTTCTCAGGTCCCCAGCCTCACACAGATTCCTGGGTGGCCTTGGGTGCTGGGGAGAGGGAGTTTCAACCCCGGCTAGATGGCTAACAGTGCCATGCCCATTTGGGGGTCAAAGGATACTGCTAGTGGAGGTGAGGAGCCCTTTCCTGCAGACCCCAGAGCCTGCACAAGTGCACTCTGGCTAGGCGGGGACCCAGGGAGTAGTGCTGGGGAGGGAGAATGGGCTGAGAGTTCTGCACAAGGGAGGTGTCCTTTCCTAAAAAGAACCATCCATCACTGGAGGCTCCAGTGCCTGCATCCAACCCTCTAAAACAAATGAGTTTGTCCAGACTATGCCAGGAAGCTAGATTATACAACTTCTCTTGAGCTGTGCCTGACCTCCTGGCCTCGTGGAGAAGGGCCACCATCAGCTGAGCACAGCAGTCACCCCAAAGACTGCACGGCCAGCTGATCCCCAGCTGTGCCAGGAAACTGGGGCCCAGGATCCTGACCTCGCTCCCTGCAAAGCTGACGTGAGCAACCAGGGAGCCTGGGGCAGAACTGGCTGGAAGTCATAAAAGACTCCCAGCTTCGTCCCTGCTCTCTCAGACCACACATGTTGGGAGACACCCCAGGACCACTCCTCCCCAGAGGGGAGTCATGTCAGGAAGAAAGGCTCCTGCCAACCTCCAGCCCCAGATGAGCCCTAGCCAACAGCCTGACTACAGCCTCAGTAGACGCCAGGCCAGAAGCACACCTTGTCCCTCCCTGCAGCAAGATCATGTCTATTGTGGTCTTAAGCACTAGGTTTTGGGTGGCTTGTTACATGGCAGTTGATAGCTGCTGCAGCCTTGTGGTCCCTCAAACAATAAGGCACATTCAGTCCAAAAGCCAGTATCCTCCTGGGTTGAGTGGCAGCAGAAGCTCTCTGGCTGGGCATGTGCCAACAACCAGGAGCCTCCGAACACAGACATATCAGGCAAGAGGATGAGAAAGAGACTCCAGAACAAGAGCAGCAAGAGACGAAGTTGGAGAAATGTGCAGGAAGACCTGCAGGTACTCCTGGAGACTCCATGGAATGCTGCTGGAGTCAGCAGGAGGACTCCATTCTTGCACAGGGAGATGTAACCCTATAGGAAGACTCCAGTTCTTCCTAAATTTGTCTGAATGTAATGCAATTCCAATGAAGTGCTAAGAGGAAATGGGGCATGGTAGACAGGCTGGATGTAAGATTCATTTGGGAAAACATAAACAAGAACGGGCAGGAAAATCAATAGAAAGAAGAGTCAGAGGACACTGCAAACCAGTGAAGGAAGAGCATGGAGCACAACTGCACCAGCAGGTCTCCGGGCACCACAGAGAGCCCCAAAGCCAACCCTTGGCACACCAGTGTCACCTGTGGGAGTGGCAGCACTTCAGACCAGGGGAAAGACGCTTGTTCAAGCCTGGGTAACACTTGATCACATTCTGAAACAAAAATGGCAGGGGGAAGATCTTGCTGCAAATCGCGGCAGGTGAGAGATTTAAATAGAAAACACAGTCACCACAGGGCCCTGAAAGAAACCAGGCAGAACCTGTCTGCCAGTCAGTAGTCTGGTGTGGGACTGGCCTTCCTAAGCAGAGCCCACCCCTACGCCAGCATGTTGGGCCCGCTCCTCCCTACTCAGGGCTCAGGGACTCTGTGCTTGAAGCAGACCATGAGGGCCGCCATGCAACATTCCTTTCCTTCTCAGAGAACCAGTTGTTAAACATCTACCAGCACACTGCTGATAAGTTCAACCACACAGAAATGAAACAACTGTGGTTCATGTCACGGGTAAGTATGGTATGTATTTTAAAGATCCTATAAATTCAGAAAAATATCCAGTCTAAGAGAAAAGCAAGCAAAGTATGTGATCCAATATTGCACACACACAAAGGAACTATAAGCCGGCCACAGTGGTGCATGCCTGTAATCCCAACAGTTTGGGAGACTGAGGTAGAAGAACTGTGAATTCAAAGCCAGCCTCAGCAACTTAGCCAGGCCTTAAGTGACTTAGCAAGACCCTGTCTCTAATAAAATATAAAAAAGGGTTGAAGATGTGACTCGATGGTTAAGTACCCCTGGTTTCAATCCCTGGTACTAAAAAATGAAGGTGGGGGGTGCTGGGAGTGTAGCTCAGTGATGGAGCACCTGCCTAGCTCCTTGCTAGCCTATGTGAGGCCCTGGGCTTAACCCCCAGGATGGCAAAAAAATCAAATTAAAAAGAAACAAAGCGTGTTCCTATCCCCCTCAACTTCATCTCCTGAATCATTTGCTCCTCAGAGTCAAAAGGTGCCTAGCCTGGCTTTGCCCTCTGCCAGTGCTGGGGAGACTCAGCTCAGGTCTCCAGTGGTCTGGGGGCAGGGCCCAGCTTTCCTGAGGGTGGCTCTTCCTCTCAGTAGCTGGCTGTGATTGACCCACTGAAGCAGCACCCAACACCTGCCCCCCCAGGACCTCCAGCTCTCGCAGAGGTCCTTCAGGAGTGATGAGGTGACAAGTGTGGTGGCTGGGTGTGGCAGGTCCACATCTTGCCAGCACCCAGGGATCCTAGCTCAACCCGGGGAAAGACACAGAGCCCCTCCTCCTGGGCTCAGACAGGCATTGCCTAGGAAGGGCCTGGGCCCAGGTGCTCCCCTTGCCCTGCCCCTCAGCGTCTCTGCAGGCCTCCAACCCAACCACATTCTGCCCAGACTGAATGCTGCCTGCATGCCTCCCATCAGTCCTGAATGGAGGCTGGGGTTGCCCTTCCCAGCCAGTCCCCACCCACAGTGTCCAGCCTGGACTGCCCCACCCCCACCAGACTCATGACTAGATCCAACCCCTCCTAAGGTCGCCTCAGCGGTGTCCCTATGCCCTGGGTAGCATCCTGCATTGTCATTCTGAGTGCCCTCCTCCGTGGCCAACTCTCCAGAGGGGCCACACTCAGGACAAGGACGAAGGGTGGGAAGAAGTGTCCCACCACATCAGCCTATGGCTGCAAGCCAAATGGGGCTGGGGGTGGCCACTCTGAAGTCCTGGGCCACTTGGTCCTGCAGAGCCTGCCCCCCTCCTGCTCTGTGGGGTGACACGCCCAGAGGAGGAAGTCAGGTGGGTGACACAGCCTACCCTCCCTTCCCCCACAGCCTCCCTGTGTGCTCCTCCTCCCTGGACATCTAGACGTGGCTTGCTCCTGGTGCCCAGAGGGTCAAGTCCATACTCCTGGCCTCTGACCCCAGCCTTCACTGTGACACCTGCCTGTCACCTTCCAGGGTGTCTGCTCCACTGCCAGGCCTAGTGCATACCAGGCGCCTCCAGGGCCTGTGGCTGTGACTTGGGGTGAGTCAGTGTGCAGAGGACAGGAAGAACTGTGTGGCTACTCGTGGCCAGTGCAGGCTGCAGAGCTGATCCCAAGCTCATGGGAGCGGACAGAGCAGAGCTGCCAGTGTCTTGTGCATAGGAGCCAGCCCGGATGCACATGTGCAGCCAGCATCTTCTCAAGGGCCCAAGCAGAAGGGTGTCTTCAACAACGGTGCTGGGACCACCGAGCCAAAGCTGCAGGAGGAGCCTGGCTAGCCTGCACCCTGCTCAAGGGCCAGCTGGGCAGCCAGCGGGAGGGGCAGACCCAGAGCTACTCAGCCTGGGGAGGTGGCCCCATCTCTGAAGGACATGGAAAGCACTGAGAAAAACTGGTAAATTGTCGCCATCAATATCAGAACTTTGGCACTTCAAAAGGCATCAGAGATAAAAATGAAAAGGTAAGATACAAACGGAGAAAATACAGGAGAAATAAACATACCTAAGGAATTGAGAGCAGGTTTTGGTTTTTTGTTTTGCTTTGTTCTGTTTCTTTGGGTGCTAGGGACAGAACCCAGGGCCTTGCTGGACATGCTCTGCCACTGAGCTAAACCCCTGGCCTGAGATTGTTTCCAATTTTTTGAATTCAAAACTTAAAGCACAGTTTCTAAAAATGAACAAAATATTTGAGACACACTTCACATGAGAAAATATACAAATGATCAAAAGTACAAAAAGACACTCCACGTGAAGTCCTTTGGAGACAGAAGCCAGAGCTCCTGAGGTGAGGCGTGGGCCTGGGTGAAGGGGGACTCTCTGAGTACAGTAGATGGTGCAGGCAGCTCAGAAACCAGCTTGGAAGTTTCTGACAAAGCCAAATGATGGGCTGGGGAGATAGCTCAGTCGGTAGAGTACTTGCCTTGCAAGCACAAGGCCCTGGGTTTGATCCCCAGCACCAAAAAAAAAAAAAAAAAAAAAAAAGTCAAATGATCACTGACCTCATGACCCAGCAACTGCACTCTTACCATATCTGCCCAAGGAGATAAAAACACACCTGCACTTTCTCTTTCCTTTTCTTTTTTCGTAGTGCTGGGGATTGAACCCAGGAGTGCTCTGCCACCGAGCTACCCAGCCCTTTTTACTTTTTGAGACAGATTCTTGCTAAGTCACCAGTCTGGCTTGGAAGTTTCACTCCTGCCTCAGCCTCCTTAGTAGCTGGGATGCAGGTCTGGCCACCACGCCCAACAACATACACACATTTTCCATACATGGTTGCACTATGTGAAGCTAAGGAGCAGCTGTGAACCAGGTCATGGTGGTGGAGGGGGAGTGGCTGAAAAGGCAGAGGAGGGAACTCCCTACCTTGGTGGAGGCCACAGTTCCCTGTCCATCGCTGAGCCTCAGCCACAGTCCACTGGAGTGCTGTGTTTCACTCAACATGCATTTTGTCCCAGCACAATCTGTGCATGTATACAGGTGTGTGTGGCTGCTCACCCGGATGCCAAGAAGGAACACCACCAGGGGTGCAGCAGGCCAGCCTCAGGGGCACCCTGGAAGTGGGTGTGGTCCTCTGGCTGTTTTGAGCCCAAGATGCCACCCACCCGACTGGGGTCAGGAACTGGAGCCAGGTGGAGGTAACAGGGCCTGGGGCAGCCCACCTGCCTGCCAAGCAAGATGTCCACCCAGGTCGGAGGCAGCAATCAACCTGCACATACCCACTATACCTTTGTGGAACAGAAGCCGCACACAGAACCAACCTGGACTCCCAGAACAGGTGGAACTGTCCCATGACAACCCATCTGCACAGAGAGGGTCTGCTCCATCCCACGGAGCAGTCCCTCACACGGGTCTCCCCTGCCAGGACCAGCCCCTCACATACCAAACAATAAGCAGGACCTGGGCTCAGAAGGAAAGTTGATCAAGACAGCAAGTTCCAGTCAGTGTGACTGACAAGTGACCCAAAACTTAGACATAAAACAACCCTCGAGGATGCCCACAAGAGCCACAGGCACAGACTCAGACGTTAGCTGGTCTTGTGACACCTGGATCCTCAGGCAGAAGAGGTGGATTCTGCAGCTGGAGGTAACTAGGGCTCCTTGAGCACCTATCTCCATTTCTACAAGATCACCCAACATAGCAGCTGAGCCCCAAAATGGTGCGGAGGGGAGAAAAGATGGGCAGAAACTCCACCTTCTCCTCCCAGTCCAACCTGATTGCTGTTACATTCTAGTCCTCAAAAGTGAGTGCCAGACCAGGTGTGCTGGTGCACACCTGTAATCCCAACACCTCTGGAAGCTGAGGCAGGAGGTTCACAAGTTCAAAGCCAGCCTCAGCAACTTAGCAAGGCCCTACGCAACTTAGTTAAGACCCTGTATCAAAATCAAAATAAAAGGGACTAGTGATTTGGCTCAGTGCAACCTGGGTTTAATACCCAGTACCAAAAAAAAAAAAAAAAAAGTGAGTCACCAGGCTGGCCCTGAACCAAGGGGAGGGGAATTAGACCCTCAAGTTCTGTGGGCGGAATGCCATAGACTTTGTGAACATTTTATTTATTTATTTGTCTGTTTATTAAATAGGCATGTGCCACTACACCTGGCAGATTTCGTGAAAATTTTAAAGCTTTCACACGAAAGAAGAGCACCAAGAGTCATCAGCCCTATAGAAAGAAAGGAAAGAGAAGGCAGAGTCAACCTGAAGAAAACATAGGTCAAGAAAATTCCTGGGCTAGAGGTGCAGCTCCGTGGCAGAGTGCTGGCCCCACAGGCATGCAGCCCTGGGTTTACCCCAGCAGGAGGACGCTCACCAGAAAGAAAATCCTGCACACATACTTCAGCCATCGGAATCACCTGATGAGAGACATACATCCAAATAAACCAGTAATTGCAAGTAAAAGTCTAAACATCACAAGATGGATTTAAAAAGAAAAAGCAGGTACAGTGATGTATGCCTGTAATCCCAGCGACTCAGGAGGCTGAGGCAGGAGGATTCCCAAATTTGAAGCCAGCCTGAACAATTTTTTGAGACCCTGTCTCAAAGTTAAATAGAAAAAAAATTTATAACAGGGCTGGAGATGTAGTTCAGTGGTAAAGTGCTGGGTTTTAATCCCCAGGACCACAAAACAAAGAAAAAAAGAAAAGAATACAGTACTTGTGACTTATCAGAGATAAAACAAAACACAAAGGCATAATGTGGTTACAAATAAAAGAAGAAAAAAACATGAAAGGCATCTACCAACCAAAAACGAATAAATAAATGCCAGCATAGCAATATTAACATCAAACTAGAATTTAGGGCAGAAACAAATAACACAAGATAAATCAGACAAAGAAGAGATGCTGCTTAATGAAAGAGGAAATACACCAAAAAAAGAATGTTTTTCACTTTTTGGACTAGGATCTGCAATGACAGTTTCCTGAACCAGGTACAAGTGACACACACCTGTCATCCCAGCGACTCAGGAGGCGGAGGCAGGAGGATCCTAAGGTCTAGACCAGCCTGGGCAATTTAGCAAGACCCTATCTCACAATTAAAAGAATTTTTTTTTTTCTTAAAAAAAAAAAGTGGGGGGGGGGGCTGGGGGAAAAAAGGGCTGGGGCTGGGGCTCAGTGGTAGAGCGCTTGCCTAGCATGTGTGAGGCACTGGGTTCGATTCTCAGCACCACATATAGATAGATGAATAAAATAAAGGTCCATCAACAACTAAAAAATATATTTAAAAAAAAGTTTCCCAAAATACCATCTTTACTGCATGTAATACACTCTGAACCTCTATTCCACTTTTTTGTGTGTACAGAACCATGAGCCACCATCTCCTGACCAGTTGCTCAACCCACTAAATGTGTTTACACTTACTTGGAAACTCAAGCAAGCAGCTGCACTGATCACTGATAGCTAGAATCCTAACTTTTATTTTGGTACCAAGGATTGAACCCAGAGGCACTTAACCACTGAGCCACAGCACAACCCTCCCCTCCCCGCCACATTTTTTTTTTTTTTTAAATTTTGAGACAGGGTCTTGCTAAGTTGCTTAGGACCTCACAAAGTTGCCCAGGCTGGTTCTGAACTTGGGATCCTCCTGCCTCAGCCTCCTGAGCTGCTGGGATTATAGGTGTGCACCACTGTACCTGGCTAGTATACTAACTTTTAAATGTATAAAGCATTCATGTTGAACTATAGATTCAAGGCAATCCCAGCAAACAAAGTGACCATAAGGCTTTCAGAGAGACAAAAGACCTGGAACAAAGTCAGAGGACAAAAGCTACCCAACTTTGAATCTTAATATAAAGCTCTAGTGATCAAAACAGTGTGGCAAAAGAATGTCTTGAACCAGTACAAGTAGAACAGGGACTCCAGGAACAGAGCCACATAATACAGTCAACGGGTCTTTGACAAAGGAGTAAAATGAAATGCAATGGGAAAAAAAGATTCCTTTTTAGCAGCATGCTGGACAAGTGGCCATGCACATGCAAAAATCACGATGATGAGGACATAGGCAGAGACCTCACTTTTCACAAGGTAACTCAGGATGGATCAAGAGCTACGTGTAAGATGCAAAACTGGAAAGCTCCAAGAAGAGGGTTGGGATTAGCTCAGTGGCAGAGCTTGCCTAGCAAATGCAAGAACATAAGTTTGATTACCAGTATCGCACAAAAAAGGGGGGGGCTTTATTTTTCCCTGTGAAAGATGTTGTTAAGAGGATGAGAAGACAAGCCACAGGCTGGAAGAAAATGGAAAGAAAATGCTTGCAAAAGACATAGCTGATGAAGTACTAATATCTAAAACATATGAATTAAAAAAAAATCTCCTAAAACTCAACAATAAAAGCAGGAGGATCATTTGATCAGGAGTCTGAAGTCAGCCTGGCAGTACAGGGAGACCCCATCTCAAGATTAAACATCTGGCTGAAGTCATAGCTCAATGGTAGGGCACGTACCTAGCACGTGTGAGGCACTGGGTTTGATCCTCAGCACCACGTAAATAAAATAAAGGTATTGTGTCCATCTTCTTTTTTAAAAAGTTGAAAAACAAAACCAAAAAACCTGCAAAATGAAAATCAGCAATAAGAAAACGAACATGGCTAGAGATGGGCAAAAGACCTGAACAGGCGCCTCCCAGAGGTGTGCACAGCAGCACGCACAGAGGCCTCCATAGGGTCCCTGGGGCTGCAGAGCAGAGCTGAGCGGGAGTCCACTGCACGCCTGACATGCCGTCCAAGCCCCCCTGCCCCGCAGCACAGGCACCATCACCCATAAGCCCCATTCCTGCGAATGCCACCGCGTGGCCTCTGCCTCCAGTGGGGGTGCACCATGGCACAGCCTCTCTGGAAGGCAGGTGGCCTCAACCTGCAATCCAACAGCACTCTCCTTGGCATTTATTCCAACAAGTTGAAGATCATGGCCACACGAAAGCCTGCACATGGTTGGTGACACCAGCTTTATTCACAGCAGCCAAAACCTGGTGACAGCCTAGGTGTCCTTTGGGAGGGCATGGACAATTAGACTGTGGTCCAACCAGGCAGTGGACCCTCACTCAGTGCCTTCTATGGCTCTAGAGCGCCTGTGGGGCAGGTAGCTCCCCACTCCTGGTTCTCGATGCCTGAGTCCTCAACCTCAGGTGGCCTGTGCTGGAGGGGCCCCAGGGGATGTCCATGTGGTAGGAACAAGTACAGAGCCAACACTTCTCATGCGTTCACATCCTGCAGATGTATACCCTGAGTGTCAGGAGTAACAGGTGCCACAGGGTGCTGCTGCTAATGGTACAGCCCTCTCCAGAGAAAAGGGGACAGGGGAGGGGAGTCCTGGCAGGGTCAGCACTTGAGTGACAGGGAGAGACCACAGCATGGAGAATGGGCAGTAGGGAGTGTGAGTTGAAGGCTGGAGCAGGGAGAGGTCATTTCAGCCCCCAAGGGAGGCAGAGCAGGGTGCATCTCTAAGGGGCAGTGGCGGGGAGGTGGCCTGGGCTGGGCAGCACTAGCACTCCTCAGAGACAGGCAACAGTGAGGAATGGACTCAGGGTAGAAAATAAAGCAGCGGTTCTGTCTTGGATCCACTGAATTGGAGGTGCCTGGAGACACTCTGGGAAGGGAGGACACCAAGGCATGTTCATTAGCTTTTGTATTTTTGGTACTGAAGATTGAACTGAGGATCACCTTAACGCTGGGCTGCATCCCCAGTCCTTTTTATTTACTTTTTATGTATTTATCTTTTTTGCAGTGCTGGAAGTGAACCCAAGGCCTTGTGCACACTGGGCATATGCTCTACGACTGAGCTCTGGCCCTGACTCCAGCCTCTTTTTTATTTTTTATTTTGAGACAGGGTTTAAGTTGCTAGTGCTGGAGCCTCCTGCTTCACCCTCCCGAGTTGCTGGGATCAGACGTGTGCCCCTGTGCCCAGTAGCTTGTTAGTGCTTTTTTGTGGCACATGTGTGAATGCAGAGAAGCTCTAGGTCAGGAAAACAGGTCTTCAGAGTGGGGCCCTGCCACCAGCAATGCCCTAGCAGGTCTGCGCCCACTTTCAAAGCATGTCTTCTGCCTCCTGCAGAGTCACGCTCTTGAGAGTGGGTTTGGCAGCATTTGCCTTTCCACCCAGGGGTGTGCGAGGTTCACCAGTGAAGTCCCAGAACATGGTGCCTGTGAGCAGAGGGTGCTGGGGAAGGGGCCAGGAGGAAGTGGCCAGCTTGAA
Source organism: Sciurus vulgaris (assembly GCF_902686455.1). Lineage (NCBI taxonomy): Eukaryota > Metazoa > Chordata > Mammalia > Rodentia > Sciuridae > Sciurus > Sciurus vulgaris. The sequence goes on from NC_136462.1 coordinate 203,767,226, forward strand.
TGCCCTCTGGAGGAGGCCCTGAGCAAGGCAGGGCTTCTCCAGTGGGATCCCCGCCCCCTGTTCAGCACAGCCCTGCTGCTCACAAGCTGCCCTCTGTGGAAGTCTGAGGCAGCAGCAAACACTGGCACAGAGACAGCCCTGGTCCAGGTCAGACCTGCAGAAAACCCACCCCATTCCACAGGAAAGGAGACACCAAATGGCACCTGGTGTTATTATGAAAACGCTTGACTTGGGAACCCCACTGCCCCACCACACCTGGAAAGGACTCAGCAGGTGTCCGTGAGGAGCCTGGGATAGGCTGGCCCTGTCCATGGTGAGGGTGGGGCCATTTTCACAAACCATTTCCCTCCACAGCCTGCCATTCCCAGGGACAGACACAGAATTTACGAAAACGTTTTTTATTTTAAGTCAAAGTACCAAGCAGATGCTTGCAAAACATAGAAAGTGAAACCCAAACCACGCCCTTTCCCAGGTGCCTCCGGCACTCACTGAGCTGACACCCTATGCAAAAATCAGATTCAGTCCCACTTCCTCAGAAAACTAAACTGAAGGCAGCCACCAGACACCGAGCTGCACGCGGCCAGAGGCTCTTCCTTCCCACCCTGGCCAGCCCTGAGGAGCAAGAGGAGCAGGGGGAAGCCCAGCAACTCCCAGCAGCCAGCAGGCTCTGCAGGAGGCAGCTGGAGCCCACCAGTGGGGGTGAGCATGCCCTCCATCGCCAGCAAGCTGGGTTCCCCGGTGGTAGGGGCTGGCAGAAGATGTCTGAGGGCAGTTGGGGGCACCAAGAGAAAGAGGGATGGGAATTAATTCCAAAGTTGGTTTGGGGCTTGTGTATGGCTCTGAAGGTTAACTTGATCTTCCAGGGCCTCTGGATGGAGAGGCAGGGGCTGACCAGCAATGCCATGTTGCACATGGCCTGAGCTGCTGGGCCTTGCCCACACCCACCACCCTCCTGATGCCCACAAGGTCACGCTGCCCCATGTCACAGGACTCAAAACGCGAATAAAAATGAATTTAAAAAAAAGGAGTATGTACACAAACAAGTAAACATCTCGCTGAAACCAGCTGATTCCTAACAGCAAATGAGGATGGAACAGAAAGAAAACAAGAAACAGAACCTCAGTAGCTTGACATGGGTAGGGGGCCCTGGTCACAACAAGGGTGTGGAGTCTGGGCACTTAGGAGGGATGGATGGACAGACAGAGGGACAGCCAGTTCCTTTCAAAGCAGCAAAAAGGGACAGCAGCTTTGTCCCCCTGTGGGGCTCTTGTCTGACAGTGGGGCTCTTGTTTGACAACCACCAGGAAGGTCTGCGGACAGGTGGCCCCACAGATCACCCCACCTCCCAAAACGTCTGGCTCCAGGGGCTCTGGCCTGGAAGACAGCCCCTGCCTGGTCTTCCTGAGATCCCAAACCTGACCTGCAAACCGACTACAGACAGCCCTTCATGGAACATCTCAGGCCCTGTGTCCCCTAGCTGACCTGCCCTATGCCCCGGGGGGGGCTCAACAACTGACTGCATGCAGGGGTCATCTCAGCCCCCACATCTGAAGGAACACCCCCAAACAAATGCCCCAAAGAGCCTCACCTTGGAGAAGGGCACTGCCCAAGATCTCCAGCACCTGGCCAGGTGCATACACAAGTGCTCCAGGCCCATTCCAAAGCCGCCTTGGGAAGCCTAGGCACTCAGCATTGTTTTGGTTGAAAATGCAACAAATTTGATTCTTCCTGGAAGCCTACTAAGCAATACACTTAAAAACACCTGCAGCACATGAGCGATGGCTCTTGACCCTGCCTGGTGTGCCTGGGTGCCCCATCTGAGCACCTGGGGTGGGGGCAGGTGCTGCCCCAGGCCTGCACTTTGGCCCCCAGGGTGCACATTCCCACACAGGCAGAGGAGCGGGGTGTGGCCACACTAACCCTACAGAAAACTGTGGGAAGAAACCAAATCCATAGGATCCATGGGTTTCCACACTTGGGTACTGTTCCCAAGACATGTGTTAGTAATGTCACCAGGACTCAGTGACTCGGCTGGCTCTGGCGCCACCAGCACCTTCAGGGTCTCAGGCACCTGCCGCCCCGGCTCTGCTGCCTGCACCCGGCTGTACCCAGGCCTCCTCCTGGCCATCGACCCCCTGGCTCCTGCTCAAGGCCCAGTGTGTAAACAGTATCAACAAGCAACAGGTGGAAAGTCTACTTCCCAAGAGAAAAGGGGAGGAAGTTTGGACGTGAAGACCATCTCCCAGATGCTGGCATCTGTTCTCTCATTCGCCTAGCAATGCCTCCCTTTGGGTTCAGCCCACTAGACCTGCCTGTGCAAAGCCAGCCCCATGGCCTCCGCCTGCAGCGGCCTGAGAAGAGGCAGCCAGCTCCATCCTCCCTGAGGGGCCTCGCCCTCCCAGGACACACCCTGCAAGAGGCCTGGGTTCCCGGCTACTTCTGCTCATGGTCCTCGGCCACAGCGGCCACCTCGATGGTGGCTGTGTGCTCCTCAGGTCCAGGGGCTGCGGCAGTGGGCACTGTCACAATTGTGCTGCCTGCAGGCGACGCCTGAGCCACATTCTGCAGGGTAGGGCCCAGGCTGGGTAGGGTGAGCAGTTGCAGTGGACTGACCACCTTCAGCACAGTGCTGCCATCTTGCATGGCTGCTGTGCTCAGGACTGTGAGGCTGGACGCGTCCGGGTGGATCTCGACTGTGCTGGGGAAGCTGGAGCCCGAGGAGGCCAGGACCGTGTAGCCCCCAAGCAGTGGCGAGGCTGGCGAGCTGGCTGGCGGAGCCTGAGGGGAGCCCTTGCCCAGGACAGCCGAGGGCAGCGTGGACACCACTTTACCAAGGGGCACACTAGCCAGCTGGGGCACAGGCACACCCGGGCCAAGGGCAATCTGTGCAGACTGAGTGAGCACCTGTGAGGCCACGGCAGCTGGTCCAGATGTGGCGCGTGCAAGCCGCGGCCGCTTGGCCGGGGGTGGCAGGGGCACGGGTGTGAGCGTCATGAGCACGTTGCTGAGGTGCTGGGACTTGTGCTTCAGCTCCCGGGCACGGCGCCGGTGCTCATCACACTGCTGCTCCAGGGCTGCAGGGACACACGTGTCACCACAGGGTGGCCCAGAAGCCACCAGCACCAGACACCCAGGGCCAACTGCCTAAGGCCAGGCCAGCAGGGGGGACAACTAGGGCCACTGCTCCCAGGTGGAAGCCATGTGCCAAGCAGTCTCTGCAGGCAAAGCTGCTCTTGGGGCCAAGCAAGCTTATTCACACGCATGTGCAGTGCACACACCAAGGACCACACCAGCGGAAGCTGGGAGCAGACGCACAGGGCATGTCTGCTGGTGGCAAGGTGGCCCTCCCTCTCCTCTTCACTTTTCTTAAATAGCCATTTGCCCTCCCAAGGAGGAAGGTAGGCGCTGTCACCTCTGCCTCTAGCCTGGCCATCTGAGGACCATGGCTATTGAGTTCTACTGACTCCTGCATGATACCTGTGTTCCTCGCTGGCCAGGCCCCAGAGCAGAAGCTCAGACGCACAGCTCTGACAGAGAAGCCCAGAGGTATGCCACGGTGCCCCAAGTGCCCTGTTGCTGGTGTACCTGCCAGGTCCCGGGCGTACTGCTCCCGAGAGCGGTCCATTTGGCACTTGTGGCTGGCCAGCACCTTCTTCACCAGGTCCAGCATGCCAAAGTTCTGTACAATGTTGTTGAGGAGGACAGCATCTGAAAGGAGCAGTGCAAGCACTCAGTGAGCACCAGGCCCCGTCCAGAGACCAGCTCCTCAGCCTGCACCAGCAGGAGAAGCTCCACAGACGTCTGGGACACCGCTGTGTGCCTCCCACACCCCCTGAGCACAGCAGGTCCTGTGTCCTGTATCTAGGCCAGGCCTCCATCCCAGCCACACGGCAGGCCCTGGGGGAACCCACAAGGGGGCGGCTCAAGCCCCTTCACCTCGGAGCTGCAGGGGAGGGTCCTGCACCCGCTGCTGTAGGCCTTTCATGGTTTCCTCCAGCTCCTGCTGGAACTCTTGAATGACTTCATCCAGAAGGCCAGCATCCTTCAGGCCCCTCCAGAAGGCAAACGTGTCATCTGTGGGAAGGAAGAGGTCGGGTGGGCAGGAAGAGCACTGCTACAGAGGACGGCCACGAGGACACTGCCCAAGGAGGTCAGAGCACATTACAGCCCATGTCTAACAGGCCAGTGGTTGAGCTCTGTCTCAGAGCCCCCAGGACAGCAGTGGCCAGAGTATGGACCACAGCTTCCTCCACGGCCCACGTGCACCTGTGAAAGCTCACAGGGTCATACCTCCAATGGCCGTGGTCCAGTCGCTGGGGTCCTCACAGGTCTCTATGGTGATGGTGGCAGGAGAGCCATTCACTGCAAGTAGAGTGGAGCCATGGTGAGTGTGACGGGCCCCACACCTCAGGCTCCGCCAGGCCTCCTGCGCTGACTGGAGTGCCAAAGGACCCCCGCCTCCGGCCACGGTCACTCTGCTGACTTCTCTGAACACACACACAGGACAAAGAACAGGAAGCAGCCCTCCTCCCATCATGTGTGACTCAATGCTGCCTTGTCAAGATCCTGCCCAGCTGGCCCCACAGATGGGTGTGGACCAGTCACCCTGGCTTTCTCTTTACCCCTTATCTAGCTTTAATCATGCCACTATGATCTTAGCCTGCATCAGATTTCTATTTTTCTGAATCAAAAAAGACAAGCCATCCCGAGGCCACTTCCAGTAGCTATAAACTCCAGCTGTCTGTAGTTTGTACTTGGCGCCCTGGAGTTCCTGACAGGCTTCAGGCACAGGCCTGGCTAAGAAGCAGACCAGAAACAGACGGCTGTTTTGGTAACTTTCCAGGCTCACACCAGCCCTGCCCTCATCAACAGTGTGCTGGAATCAAGTGAGGCGTGAGCCGACACTTGTCACGGCCTGGGCAGGTGTGCACCTTTCCCTGACTATACAAAGCTAAGCCAAAGGTCCTCAGAGATCAGGCTCAAGAAGCCCAGATGAACCCTGCCTCTGACTGTGCCTTTCCTGGGTGGAGCAGACACGAGTAAAGGGGTGCCCACCTATCCTGGCTGGTCATCCACAGCTCACTTTAATAAGGTAGGGCAGAGGGTCTGGGCCAAGCCCTGGGTCAGCCACCAGGATATTGACTGCCCAGCTCCCCACACTGCCATGCTCCCACCTGTCCCAGAGGGACTCTGCCCGGACTGTCAACATCTGGCCTGGGGCTGTGGTTCAGGAAGGGGCTAAGCACAAGATACCCTCAAAATGTTGCAAACTGTAGCCACTAACCAAGGAAAGGCTGGCAACAGCCAGCCCCCTGACCACAGCGGGTAGCGTCCTGGGCTGCTTGGGACTCAGTCCATCTACCAGGCAGGACACAGGGAAGGATGTGGGGCAGAACAAGGAGGCCTCAGGCCACCACAGGCCCAATTCCCCTCCACCCAGGACCACTAAAGCCCCTCCACCAGCCTGTCTGGGTGCATGATGGGACGAACCCACCACACACTCCAGCACACTCTGCCCAATGCCATGGAATGACAATTAGAGACAGCAAGTGACAGTGCTGCAAAGAGAGTACTGCCAGACATCGCTGTGTGACACATGGGGGCTCAGGACCCAACCCTGGTACAGTCTTGGTTTAAGAAGACTTTCTCAAGCCAGGCACTGTGGCCATGCCTATCATCCAAGCAACTTGGGAGGCTAGGCAGGAGAATCACAAGTTTGAGGCCAGCGTCAGCAACTTAGTGAGACCCTGTCTAAAAATAAAATAAAGGGCTGGGGATGCAGCTCAGTGGTACAGCATTTACCTAGCATGCAGAACGCCCTGGATTCAATCCCTGGTATCACATACACACAAAAATAAAAGCATGAATGAATGAAAAGAAAAAGAAGTCCCAAAATAAAATAAGAGAAGGGAAAGGGCTGGGGATAGAGATATAGCTGAGAGGCCCTGCGTTCAATCTCCAAGCACTCCCCCCACCAAAAAAAAAGAACGATTTCTACTTCAAGAAGCCGAGGGAATCCCAGGAACACCTGATCTCTGTGGTCCTGAGCTGCAGACACCCACATAGAAGAACATGTCCCTTGTCACCAGTGTCCACGTTGCCAGGAGAGATATGAGAGCCACATGCTGCTCTCAAGCCACAAGCACTGAGGGGCACTGTCCCAAGTGTGGGAAGGGCTGGGAGAGGAAGGTCAGGCCATGGGCAGTCCCTTCGGGGTTCCCACGCTCCTCTGTCGAGACAAAGGTGGCCGCCTCCCCTTCCATGAACCCAGCAATCACCAGACTTCCTTTGTGAGAGAGGGAGGGGGTACCAGGGCAACCAGAGGGGGACTGGCCTGTGAGACCCTCCACCTACCATCTGCTGTGGCAGGTGTGAGTGGGAGGTACTCTGCGGCTGTGGGGCTGCTCAGGGACACGCGAGCCCCCGAGAGGTCAATCTTGGTGCTTCGGCAAGTGTTGGAGCAGACCTTGTCATGCTGGTAGAAGTCCAGCTCCCCCGAGTCCATTATCTTCCTGTGGAGAAGACCAAGAACCTAGGTGAGACCCAGTCCAATATGCTTCATCCCCCACTCTGACTTGGGCCATGCAGCTGCACCAGCAGGGTCCCTTGAGTTGGGAGGGGACCGCACCCTCCCCTGCACACAAAGTTCCAATGGGAACGAGCTGTGGATGGCACTGCCACCTCAGGCCATCCATACAGGGCTCAGTACACAGAAAGGAGACAAATGCACTGGCTGGGGGGCATCTGGAGGTGCCCAGTCCACGCTGCTTCTGCAGACCCAGGGGAAGTGGCTTAGCCCACTGCAACACCTGTGGCCAGTTCTGAGTCAGAGATGTGGGAGCCACTCTCAGGAGAGGCCTGAAAGGCGGCAGACAGGAAAGAAGGTCAGCAACTGCAAGAGCAGACTCGCAGCCACGTGCACATCCAGGGATCTGCCTTCCCAGGCCTGAAGCCTAGTCTGGCATTTCTCAGTCAGCCTTCCATGCCTGTGAACAAAAGCCAGCAGCTCCCACCTTGCTGAGCATTCCCCTGGCCTCAGGCATATACACAGTTCACCAGCACAACACACCAGCCCACTGGCCATGTTCTAGAAAACCAGAGGCCACTAGGTGGGACTGGCTAAGAGCTGTGGGGAAGGACCTGGGGCTGATCACTCCTGAAGCCAAATTCTGACTCTGACACAGAGAAGGGCACCTGCTCAGGAGGCAAGGTGGACACTGGCTGTGGTACCTCATTGCAGTGCCCACACCTCTAGGCGCACACACAAGGTATGGCTCTCAGGTTACGAAGAATGCCGGCCAGCATGGTTTACCAGCTATCTGTGTAGTCCACAGGAGACTGCAGCAGAGGTAAGACCAAAAGGGAGAGGAGAGGGGAGGGAGGAGGGGAGGAAAAGGGAGACGCTGGGGAACAAGCTGACCAATCCTGTTATGCGCATGAATAAACATGGCATCAGGGATCCTACCACTGTGTATGATTTTAATGCACCTAGATTTTTTAAAAAACAAGGACAAAAAGAAAAAAGGTTGACATAGGACACCATGCTGAGATAGACCTGGGTGCCTAACTGAGACACAGACACCAGGTTAGCAATTAACATTTTAACAGTGACAGTTGTCAATGCCTCCAAGTGAAGAACCAGTGGAAATTAAAATGAGATTTGGCAAAAAAAAAAAACCAAAAAGTCTGACAGTCTCCCTGCTGGGTGGACCCACACCCTGTAAGGTGTAAGCAGAGTCCCACAGGGGAGAGAGCTGTAAGCACCCACCACATCTAACACACAGCTTTTCAAAGGAAAAAGCAAGGGCTCTCTGCTCCCCCGCACCTGCAGGCACACACCTGAGCATGATGCCGTTCATCCGGATGGCTCTCTTCCAGTCCTTCAGGGTGGACTTCCCCGCCAAGTGCACAAATTCCTTGGGGCTGATCACATGCTCGTCATACTGCAGAGAGCACAGCAGTCAGGGTCAGCTCAGCCTAGACTCTGGTCTGTGGGGCTACAGCCCGCTCTGCTCTGCTCTGCTGCCAGAGCTTGTGCCAGGGCTAATGGTGGGGAGGAGAGCCCCTGCGAGGCTCTGAAGCCCTAGCCTTGCCACACAGTGCCCCCACGGTCAGGGGCTAGGGTAGGCCCAGCTCTGCACTCACACTTGGCATGCTGCTGCCCACAAGGGCACTGTGTGCCTGGGAATGGGGAGGGCTGAGCTGACCAGATGCAAAAAGCCTGTGGCACGCTCTTCCTCCAGATGGTCTCAGCAAACCTTGTAACATACACGCTACATCATAAAAGGTAATATTAACAAAAAATCACAAGCACATAGACTAAGCTGTGAATGACCCCTGCTACCCTGCCAGGATACAGAGCAGAAAACAGCACCCTGTCCTGCATGAAGCTCACACATAACCATTACAAAGTCAGAGGACCATTGCCCAGATGAGAAGGTAAAATATCCTATTCAATCCTACTAAGTAAGCAATTATTAGAATCAAAGAATGAAAATAAAACTTTGTTTCCTTAGAAAATCAGCAGGCTAGGGATGGAGGAGTTGCTGGGTCCTGGGGCTGCCTCACCCTGGCATTCCACCCGAGCAGGGTGCCTGGGCACGCAGAGCTGGTGGAGACAGTGCTCCATACTCCATGAGCTCTGCACTCCTCTCTCGTTACTCCAGGCTGTAGTTGAGAAGGTCACCTCTATGAAGTTCATCAGGGTGGAGCCAGAAAGTCCCCTCTGGCCACACCACGCTGCCCTGAATCCTCAGAGGCAAGCACAGCCTCTGCCAGTCTGGACTGGCCACCAGCCTCCTCCTGCACAAGGCTGTGCTAGATAGTGCCCACCTGGCCTGCTTCTGCTCCAGGCTTGGGTCCACCAACCTCCTGGGCTCTAGATGGTCCCTTTCCCTTCTTGCCCTCCTTTGGGATGACTGCTCCCTCTGGGTTCCAGGTTCTTCTCTGCAGCCCTGTCTTCTCCTGTGGCTCTTGACACAGAGTATGCTATGCCTTGGCTGTCAGAACCCAGGGCTTCCTGGGCACCGCTGTGTGGCCAGTGCTTATCTTTAGACCCTCCCAGGATACCAGTACACATGCTGGTTGGCCCTATGGGATCTGCCTTTGTGTCTCTCACACTTCCATCTGGGATCTCTTTCCTCTGTCTGAAACACATTCAGAATGTCCTTCAGTGAGGATCTGTTGGTGGTAATTCAGTTACACCTGAAAGCATATTTCCCCCTAATTCCAGAGATGACTTTGCCATGGGCACTTGCTCTCCCTTGGCACAGGGAGCACCCAGCCATGCCACCTCTGGTTCCTGCTCCACTGCTTCTGGGATCTTCTTTTAGGGCACAGGTCTTGAGGGTCTTCTCTATCCTTGTGGTTCTCTCATTTCACCATGAAGTGATATTATGCTGTGGCACATTTCTTTCTTTTTCTTTTGATATAATTTCAAACTTACAAATAACTGCAAGACAGTCCAAGGAGTTCTGTTGTCCTCACAGCAGGCTCTCTGCTACCTGCCTGGCCCTCTGTGCATCCCTTGCCCAGGTGTGTGCATGGATGTGCATCCTCTTCTGGGCCTCTGAGGCTGGACCCCAGACCACATGCATGTGCTCCCTAGAATAAAGTGCTTTGGTACAGCCAGAGGGTGGCTCTCAAGGGTACCACCCCATTGTCCACAGTCCATGTTCAGACCCATGACTGCCCCAGCAGCAGCCTTTGCCACTGAACTTCTCTAATGGTCACTCCACCCAAGACTGACACTTGTGGCCACAGCATTTCTGCAGGCTTCTCACAATGGCATAGCTCTCTAGCCTTTCTTGGTCTTTCTGAGCCTTCTTATCACCAAGCATGTGGATTGGGCCCCTTGATTTGTATCTGGATCTTCTCAGGAGCAGTCAAAGAATTCCTGCCCATCCATCTTGATGGGGGTGAGGCAGACATCCCTCACCTGGATGTGGCGGTGTCTGGTAGGCTTCCCCACTGCAGCCACTGCCCTCTGCCTTTGCCTGTGGTACACAAGGATGGACGAGCACTCAGCATTCCCAGGTGCCACTGCTTCATGTCTGGGAGCTGGCATTCTAACTGGAGCACTCCACTCCACCCCCGCACTTACTGCGCATGAGAAAATGGCATGGAACACTGCAGTAAACGGGGACTCACAGATTCCTGCCCTACTTCAGTTATCTGCTTTGGATTTGTTTTGCAGCACTGGGGATTGAACCCATGGGTGCTCTACTCTACCACCTAGCTGCATCCCTGGCAATTTTTCCTTTTTATTTAGAGACAGGGTCTTGCTAAGTTTCCCAGGCTGGTCTTGAACTTGCACTCTCCCTGCTCAGCTTCCCAAGTTGCTGGGTTACAGGCATGGTCACAACGCCCAGTTCCCACTAGAGTGAGAGTATCTGACTACAATTTTTTGCTGTGCTGGGGATTAAGCCTGGTGTATGTGAGGCAAATGCTCTGAGCTGCAAATGCTCTGAGCAAATACTGAGCTGCACTCCAGCCTACTGTTATTTATCTGTGTGTTAAATTGTCCCAGGTGGAGACACTGAGATCTTTTTATCCAGCATGGACTTTGTGAGGTCTCCTGAACTGTGGACTCACACCCTCCCATGGCCATGAGGCACTCACACCTTCTTTGCAAACAGATGTGCTGGACTTTCTCCTGCTTCTATTTTCCACCTTCTTTCTTCGGTGGAGCATACTCTAGCTGAATTCTTTGGTTTTGTCTTCCAGTTCATCAGTCATCTCTTTAGTTATGTCTAATCTGCTCTGACACAAATCAACTAAGTGTCTAATTCTATTCTTCACTTCTATTTGTGCTTCTATCAAATCTGTTTATGCTTTACTGTGTTCAGATTTCTCTTTTATTTCTTGAAATAAATTAAACAACTATTTTATGTTCTGTGTCTTAAAATTCTAACTCCTAGGGCTACAGGTGTAGCTCAGTCTACCATATCCTATATGAGGCCCTAGATTTGATCCCAACATCACAGAACAAGCAAAACAAAACAAAACCCTGCAGTTGAAGCCTCTTTGGGTCTGAACCCCTGCTGGGGCCTCTGGCAGGCACTTGCTAGGGTGCTCATTTCTTGTGTCCAGTGTTTTTGCTTATTTCACTGTGAGCTGCTCCTTTTCTTAGCACTTTGTGGAAATTACTTAAAGCCTGAGACAAGGATGCATTTCTGCAAAGAAGGCTTTTCATCTGCCTCTATCAGATCCTAGGGACTGTCAGTCAGAAAACACTGGGCCACAGAGGCCACGTGTGAATGCATGAAGGCCACCCTTTTCCCCTGGTCCCCCACCTGGAGGTGGCATAAGGCTGGAAGGACATGCTCAGCAGGACCCTTTGGCGGACAGCTCTAGAGGGATCAAGCCCCCACACACCCGTGGTGCTGGGGGACCACCTGGCCTTCTTACCCAGCCTGCAAGGTTGACACAGCCCACCTCAGGGAAGGCTCTCCAACAAAAGCTGAACTCTACCCTAACTCAGGCCTGGTCCTGACAACTTCTGCCTTTCAGTCAGTGTAAAGACACATCTTAAAGCTGCTTTTTAAAAATATCTTTGATTTTTTGTTCCGTTTTTGTGTGTGTGCGTGTGTGTGTGTGTACACACCAGCGATTAAACCCAGGGGCACTTAACCACTGAACCAGATCCCCAGTCTTTTTAATATTTAATTTAGAGACAGGGTCTTGCTGGGTTGCTGAGTCTGGCCGTGAACGCACGATCTTCCTGCCTCAGCCTCTGGAGCTGCTGGGATCACAGGTGTGGGCCCCTGTGTCTGGATGGCGTTTTTTTTTTTTTTTTTTTTTAGAAGGGTCTCACTATGTTACCTAGACTTGACTCCAACTCCTGTGCTCAAGTGATCCTCCTGCCTCAGCCATCCCAGAAGCTGGTACTACAGGTGTGTGTCCCATGCCTGGCTCTGCTATTTTCAATGTAAGGGACATTTGGGAAGGGGATGGACAAGCATGCTGCCAGAGGAGAATGCCTTTCCCATCATCTTTCCCTGACACTGAACGAATCCCCTTAAAGCACACACCTCAGACAAAGCCACTTCCAACTCGGAGGCCACAGTCTCCACCACAGGACCACACACTGCGCACAGTGCTGCCTTCCACTGGCCTCCCCACAACAGCAGGAACTACTTTTGATGGAGATGCTCCCCATTATGCCCATAGCTACAATGCTGTCCTTGAGGCTGGCTGGTAGCCTCTTCCTCCTCCTTCCAGGCACAGGACCCTGAACAAGGGTCCAGCATGTCTATGGTGGCCCTCACCTGAACACATTTCACATTGATGCCGGGGCACACGAACTTCCTCCAAATCAGGTTGGCTCTGCTGTCTCCACAGGTAATGGGGTACACAATCTCGGCTTCCAAGCTCTCCCCCTCTTCAGCCATCTTCACTTCTCACAGGCACATGGACAGGGAAGGGCAGAAACACAAAATCAGTTGTGACCTCTCCAAAGCACTTCCTGCAATGCAGAAAGCACTGGTTCTTGGTTGTCAACCTGGAAACCCACTAAATCCCGAAAGACCCAGGTTAGCCAAGAGGGCGGGTCTTCCTCAGCCCCCATCAGCGCTCCAGAGTGATCTACAGAACAGATCAAACTACAGCAGTGTTCAGGAACCCCAGTAACTGCAGGTGGACTCAAGAGTCACCTACAGGGACAAATCAAGTTTTAGTTGGAACCCTACTAGGGAATCCAGGTCTTAGAAATCAAGGGCCTTTAATCTGGTAACACCAAGTCCCAGGGGTTCTAAAAGAGCATCTACTGCCACTCACTGCCAGTCCCAGCAACAGGCACAGAGAATCCCCAAGGAGAGTGTTGTGAGACACAGTGACCCTTCCTACTCTCCCACCAGCCACAGCAGGAGAAGGGATCATTACACAAGTCTCACCCCACCCGGAGGACCCTGGGGCCCCGCCCAGCCCAACAAGGGCCTTGGGAGCCCTGACAACTGCCCGTCTCAGTTGCTGGCTGTCATGTCCTGTGTCTGCAAAAGAGGCAGAAGGCTGGCTCCTCGCCTGGCACTGCTCCCCACCTGATGCTGCTCCCTACCTAACACGGCCTCCTTGAGCTGTGAGGAGGCTGTGAAGGCTGCGGCGGCTGCAGCAGCTGCATTCTCCGTGTCCACATTGTCTTCTGCCAGGTCACCCCTGGTAAGCAGTGAGAGAGAGCAAGAGAGAGAGAAGGGACCATCAGAGCCCCGAGCACAGCTTCCTCCAGAGATCATTGCTGCAAGGCCTGGGCCAGTGTGCTAAGGGATGCTGCCTGCTGCCCCCACAAGGACACACACCTAGTGTGTGGACACATGCTGTCTAGTGTCCAGAATAGCCCTGGCAAGTGAGGTCAGCCTAATGGATTTATGGAAGCAACAAATGCTCAAGCAGGAATTCTAAACCTCCATTTCTTTCTTTACTAAAGTTTTTATTTCCATTATAATGACTTCATGCAGTTATACAAATCATCAGAAAATATAATTTCTTATATTTCCTATATAGTGCTGTGCTGGGAATTGAATTAGGGCCTCTACCAAAAAGCCACTCCCCAGTCAACAAAACATAACATTTTTTAAAGAGAAAAAAAAAAATTACCACTGTCTACTTTCATCTGATACCAAAATAAATTATGAACGAATCAAAAGTAAAGGTAAGCTGGGCACGCTGGCACACACCTAGAGGCTGAGGCAGGAGAACTACAAGTTCAAAGCCAACCTTAGCAACTTAGAAAAGTCCTATACAACTTAGTGAGACCCTGTCTCTAAATAAAAAAATTAAAAGGGCTGGGGATGTGGTTCAGTAGTTGAGCAGCCCTAGGTTCAATCCCCAGTACCAAAAAAAAAAAAAAAGAGAGAGAGAAAGACAGAAAACTTGAAAGGAATGCCCACAACATAAGGAAGACAAATGGCTGATTGAGAAAGAGAGAGAGAGAGAACTTGAAAGGAATGCCCACAACATAAGAAGACAAATGGCTGACTCCCTACCACAGAGGCCATAGTCAGCCCCACCGCCTGGCAGAGGTTGGAGGCCTCAACCAGATCCTTGGAGAACCTGTGAAAAGACTTCCCATGACTCCTGAGAAGTGCAAGTAAGGACTATAGGTGCTTCCTTCACCCAGATAGTCCTGGGATCAAGAGCGGCCAACAGGTACATCGAGAAGGTCGAGGGGAGGTAGGCAGGACAGCACCACTGGCAAAGCCTGCCAGGGCATGGTGCAGCACTGGCCCAGCACACCCAGGGTCCCCAGGACCCTGCACTGCAGAGGAAAACCTGTGAGGGTTGAGGTGCCTGCAGCCAGAGAGCACAAGCCCCTGGACCCAGCTCCCCCACCTCTGGAATCGATCCCCCCAACACTACAATGTGGCCACAAACAGTCCCTGCAGAAGGGCCTGGACCAGGAAGCCACCCCTGGTTTCTGGAGCCTTGGGCAGGGATGTGGATAGGCTAGGTGAAACCTGAGCAAGCTGGGGGTTTATTTTCACCACAAATCAAGTCAGAAATGGGAGTGGATTAAAATGCAAACTTGAAGCTGGCCTTTAGGGCATGTTAAGAATGACTACAGCTGGAGATGTAGCCCAGGGGTAGAGCACTTGCCTAGCGTGTGCGAAGCCCTGGGTTCCAGCCCCAGCACCACATATTCACACAGAAAAGTATGACTTCGATATGAAGAATAACTTTAACTGGAAACACCCAAACTCCAAAGAGCCTGCAGGAACTCTGAAAAGGAGGTCGTCCTCCTGAGACAGGGCTATGCGAGGCATAGGACACGACAGAATAGGAATGCGTGCCACCCACAGCAGACCGTGTTCCTCAGAGGAAGTTAGGAGCAGAGGGGAAAGGAGAACGCTTCTGTAAGGGTACTGGGGTCACTAGGAAACACATCCTGGGCCTCGAGCATTAGCTGGAGATGGAGAGGAAATCAGGTTTGGTGCCAACGGAGGAAAAAGTGCATCCACAGACAGGATGGGGCCCTGCACAGGACAGCCCGCAGGACTCCTCCGCAGTCCCTGGGTAAGACACTAATTAACAGGCATTCTAGTTCGCCCTTCACTTGAAAAATGTCCACTAGGGTCCATGTGCCCATTCCAGGCTCAACACGCAGGGCAGCGCCCTTGTCTGCAGCAGGGATGCTCACAGCAGATTGATGGGCAGGCCTGCCAGGCTCCACAGGGGGAGACCACCTAAGTTCTGAGTAGTGCCCACAATGCAGCCAACTAGCTCTGCCCCATCTTCTTACATACACACACACACACACACACACACACACAGGCAGATCCAGATGGGTGCCACACATGTCTACCATCCCCAGGACTCAGGAGGCTGAGGCAGGAGGGTGCATGTTCCTGGGCAGCCTTGGCAACTCAGCAAGACCCTGTCTCAAAATAAAATACAACGAGGGTCAGGGGTGGCTCAGTGGTAGATCACCCTGTATTCAATCCCTAGTTACTGCAAAAGCAAAATAAAAAAGCAAATCTCAAATTTCCCACTAATAGAAAATAGGTAAGTCCCCACTAAAAAAAGAAAAGAGCTTCAGGTCAACCTGCCTCAGAGGCCATGTGGTACCTCCCCAGGAGATGTATGCAGAGGACCCCTCCTCTCCTAGAGAAAGGACCAACAATCAGCAGCACACAGCATCCTGGCACGAGAGGACCACAGCCTGGGAAATGGCCTCTGACCTTCATGGCTCCTCCATCTCCATCAAGAGGGGTGTTTCCTGCTCCTCAACCCACCTAACTCAGAACAAACGCTGACCAGCTTTGAACAGTGGGACATAAGAGGCTTTGCAGCTCCCACTCCCGCTACTGGAACCTTCCCACATGAGGACACTTCAGGCAGGTGTTCTGGAGAAGCCACTCAAGACACCCAGCAGCCAGGCCTACGCCAACTCGCCAAGACATAAGAAATGACAGATGTTGCTTTATGCCACTAAATTTTGCTTCTTTCTTTGGTAATACTGGCAATTGAGCCCAGGGCCTCAGACATGCTACATAAATAATGAGCTATACCCCACAGCCCATTTTATTTTTTTATTTTGAGACAGAAGCTCACTAAATTGCCAGGCTGGCCTTGAGGATGTGGTCCTCCTGCCTTGGCCTCCTGAGAAGCTAGGATCACAGGTATGCCACCATGCCTGGCCAAGTCACTAAGTTTTGTGGCGGTTTGCTATGCAGGAAAAGTGTCTGATGCAGGGATGTGCAGGGGGATGCTGCAGTCTTGTGGGTAGCACAGAACTGTCAACAGAGGCTGGAAGGGGCAGAGGCAGTTTGGTCGAGGCTGCTGTGAAACAGAACCTATGCCGAGGTGACTTAGAAGGTGGAGCACACGCCTGAAAACATGTGGCTCTCATGGAGCACACCTCCAGGCAGTGCTCCCAGGTGTCAGTGCTGTCAGATGACCATTTAAGCTATCTCATATCTCCCATTTCTCACTTGACAACAACCGTCAAAGTAAATGGCATCCGAAAAAAACCCACCACAGCAGGGTTGAGGTCCTTGGTTCAGGGACTTTCAAGGCCATGTGTGGCCAAAGGCACTGCCCCCAAAGGCAGAGAGGCCCTTCTCAAAGATTTCACCATGTGGCTTTTTAGCAGGACTGTCCACCTGGTGCCTGGCCTGCCTGACCCTGCATACTGAGTGTGGGGAGAGGGAGCAACTACAGTTTCAGTTCAAGGGTCTCTGGATTCAGAGGTGTTTCAACTGCAACCAGACCTGAGGTGGCCTGCAAAGCTATGGCCAGGTGCCACAGCTGGACAAGACCTTGCTGGGTCTTGGGAATGTGCCGGAGGATGGGGGCAGACTGCAGAAGCAGCCACAGCATCCCGCAACTCTCCCATCCAGAGGCAGTCTTAGTCCACCCTGAACCTGGGCACAGCTATGTGACATGCTCAGCAATGGGACAGGCACACAGGACACTGAGATCACCTGGGAAAGAAGTCGGGTCACCAGCTGGAGGATAAGAGACTGGCAGGCAGAGGTAAGCGGTCTCTATAGCTACCAGGACCCCAGCCTATCAACCAGAGAGGTGACTGAGGCCCGAGGACCACCACAGCTTACCACAGGGCAGTCAGGCAGCCAGACCACAGAAGCAGCGGCCAGCTGGTCCAACTGCAAGAATCTGTATCTGTGTCTTAAGGCACCAAGTTTGAAGTGGTTCCTTACACAGCCAAAGTGACCAGCACAATAATAAACAGGGTAAGGAGAGCTGACTGAATATCTCTTCTCACTGCTCAGTCTTAAACAGATTCAGCATAAGTTCTAAGAGTGTGCAGACTCAGCACCCAGGAAAGGGACCTGCACTTGATGTGACAAGCAGCCACCTACTCTAATGATGACAGGAAACAAAGGGAACAAACATGACACCTGAATTCTGAGGGCCAGTGTCAGCTGAAGCACATGTTCAGGACAGGCCCAGGGGTCAGCCACTATCACCAGCAGCAAGATACCCACAGGGTCAGCTCTAAGACCACAACTGTGTAAGAAGATAACAGCCCAAGAAGAAAGGCCTACAGATAATGATATTGAAGGGTCCCTGACGTGGGCTGCACTGCATCACCCCCAGGAGCTGGAAACTTCCCAAGTAGAGCTGGCTCTCCCTGGAGGGTCCTTCCCCAAGAGCCTGGGTGGGAAGTGCTGAAGCTGGGAGTGTGGCAATGGCCTCCCCACGGTGCCAGGAGGAAGCCACACAGGCTTCCCTGACCCAGTGTCACTTCTGCCACTCTCCTACTTAAGCCACCCCAATCTAAGGGAGGGCACATGTCCACTTCACATGTGTAGCACACCTCTAAGCTATGTGCCAAGGCGCTGACAAAAATCAAAGGAGAACCTTATGGGATCTTCATGGGAAGACCCTCCCAGAAGCCTGCATTTTCAGACAGGGTCTTGGCCACATCCACAGAACAGGGAGGATCATACACCCAGAACTCCCGGGTCCTGGGGCCAATTGTGGTCCACCAGGCATCAACCTCCACTCTGCCCCAGGAGGGAGATGGATGCACTGGGCCCAGTGCTGGAGCACCAAGCAGAGGACAGCGGCCTGAGGCCAGCCCCAACCACACAGCTGCCAGCAAGCCACTCATGCGAGCAGCAGACACAGCAACAGGGAGGGGTCTAGAGCCTCCCTCTCAGAGGTCCTGTCAGTCTGTGGATGTAGCTCAGTGGTGAAGAGCTTGCCTGGCACACACCAGACCCTGGGTTCACTCCTCAGCACCACGAAAACAATCTGCAGAAGAGTGAGGAGCTAAAAGCACATCCGCTCTGTGGGAGACCCAGGCAGTACGACACACGTCTGAGCTGGGCAAGACCAGCCTCGGCCCAGGACCCAGGTCCTCTGGTGGGAAGAGCAAAGGCTGGTGGCCCTCTCAGGCTGACCAACGCACTTGCCTCACCCTCAGCCAGATGGAAGCCGGCTGCCCCTCCTAACAACCCTGCCTGTGGGTGGCAAAAGGAAACCAGCACTCACTCGGATGCCAAGGCTCCTCCATTCAGACCTCCAATCCAAGCAGTGGGAAGCACTCAGTCTCATGAGGAATGTCAAAATAGACACTGGCTCCTCCCCTTCATCCCTTCAACAGTCCCCAGCCCTCCCCACTGTTCCATTTATCAAGGGAAACGCCAGGTGACAGTCACAGACACAGTCAAGGAGCTGCTGTGCCACCTAGGCTTGTGCTGACCCTCACATTTAGTGTAGTTCTTTCTGCAGCCAGTGCTTAAGACAGGCTAAGTCTAGGCTGAGAACCAGCACATGCGAAGAAACCTCCAGGCAGCCCCACCAAGCCCCTCCACCCTCAGCAGGCCCAGGGCCAGGCCTTACCCGTGAGGGGCCAGGTTTGTGGTCACCAGCACTGTCTTCACCTCCTCCACTCCACTGCCGTCAGCTGCAGCATCCGGGGTTGTCACAACCACCACCTCCTCCATGTGGACACTCACGTCTGGGGTTGCCATGGCTCTGGGAGGAGGACACGGGGCCACAGTGTCACTCTCCCAGGTTCCCAGTCCTAGACAAGGCAGGACACAGATGGCAGGGTGGTCTCCAGTAAACAGCCTCTCTGCTCCTCCAAAGACCCTCCTCTAAGCTCCCAGCTGCTTCTCTCTGACAAGCAGCAGCAGCAGCAGCAATGCAGGAGCCTCTGCAGGGTCTGAGGCATGGGCACGACCCACCACCTTCCCCGTAGGAGCCATGTGCCCCTACAGGGCAGGGAGGGAGACCAGAAGTCCAGGTGAATTCTCTAAAGCTGAGTATCCAGCTGCTACTCTCCCTCCTCTCTCTGGCTGACCTCAAGGGCAGCCCAAACCCCAAGTCAAGGCACTTGACAAGTCCTCTCTCTGGCTGTGAAAAGGGAAACCCATACAGGAAAGAAAGAGGGATGCCCTGATTTTCATTATTACTACCATTACTATCTTTTGCCTTTGCCAACCTTGCCCTCAGACAAACCCAAGCCCCAACCTGAACCCTGAAATGGTGGCAGAGGCCCTGCAAGCACCAAAACACCCAGGAAGGGGAACCCCCCCACACACAAGGGGATGGTGGTCCTCAAAGTGTGGGGGCCCACACTGTCCTGCTCTCCATCAGGCCCAGAGTAACAAGATGTGGCTGTATACACAACAGTCCTGAGTTTCTAGCAGAGGACAAGGATAGGGTCCTGAAGTCAAAGTGGGGCATGGTCCACAGGAGGGAGGTGAGACAGTGGGGGAAGACCTGGGTCATTCCAAGATGGTCTACATGTGGCCCTCACCTACATAGCAAACTAAATGCTCTGAGAACTGACCTACAGAGTAGACTACTGCTCAGCCTCGGACCAGTCCTCAGATGGAGCACGCAGACTCTGAAAGCTGACTGACCTAAGCATGGCCACAGAAGGCCTGCAAACATGCATCCCAGGTTATAGGTGCAGCTCCTGCTGCAGCAAGAGCATCTGCACCCTTGGGGAGAAGGGGTCACAGGCTGGACCTCATGGCAGAACACCCAACTATCCAGGGTATAATCCAGAACAGAAGCTGACAATACCAAGTGCTGTGAGGACCTAGGCAATTGAAATTCTCATGGACTGCTGGATGGGTTGCTAACTAATACAGTCACACTGGAAAAGTCTGGTAGTTTCTTATGAAGTTAAATGTACTCTTAACATACAACCCAGCAATCCCACTCCTAAATACTTACCTAGAGAAATAAAAACTTACATCTACTTGAAAACGTATACACAATTCCTTGTAATAGCATTATTCATAACTGTCAAAAGCTGAAAACAACCTACATGTCCTTCAGGAGGTGAGAAGATCACAAAATAGAACATGGCACCAGGCAGAAGGAGCAAATAAACTACGGATTTGTCAACAACCTGGATAAATCAACCTGGGTGGGAAAGGTAATCCCAAAGGAGGCACCACAGGAGTGAACCCCAGGACTCCTAAGAGGACAGGTCATGCAAATGCAGGGGCAGGTGCAGCCCAAAGCAAGGGTGACCACATGGGAGCCCCAGGGAGGTTTCCAGGGTCTGTACTACAGTCGTAGGGTAGCTTCATGAGTCTACATGTGAAACAATTCATGCAAGTGTACACAAAAAACAAGACGTTTATTTTACTACTTTAAAATCTGCTTAAAACCTAAACTAGCAAAAGATACTTGCTGTTATGGTTGGGCGCGAGGTGTCTCTCAAAAGCAATGTGAGACAATGCAAGAAGGTACAAAGGAGAAATGATTGGGCTGTGAGAGACTCAACCCAATTAGTGAATTAATCTTATGATAGAGATTAATAGTAACTGAAGTGGTGGGGTATGGCTGGAGGAGATGGGAATTGGGGCATGATATATTTCTATCTGGCAAGTCCTGATCACCATGTATGTTGCTTTCCTCTGCCACACTTCTGCCATGATGTTCTGCCTCACCTGTATGTAGCCCCAAGGAACTGAGCTGGCCTTCTATGGGCTAAGACCTCTGAAACTGTGAGCCCCCAAATAAACTTTTCCTCCTCTATAGTTGTGCTGGTCAGATCCTTTGGTCACAGCAGTGAAAAAGCTGACTAAACAGAAGTTGGTACCAAGAAGTGGAATTGTTGCTGTGGCTAACTTGACGATGTGGTTCAGAAACGTTCTAAGCTTTTTGAATTGATGGGAGGAATTTCAAGATGTTTCGCAATGCAAAACAGAAATGCTTTAGGTTGTTTTAAGTGGAGCTTAATGGCCAATTCTGGTGGGAGCTCAGAAGACCAGAATGCCAATAGGATTGTGGACAGTGAAGACGGCTCAAGGAGGTTCAGAAATGGAGGATTCCATTGGAACTTGGAGTAGAGACCATTGCATTGTTTGCATTTTGCCTGTGTCCTGAGATTTTTGGTGAAGCTGATTTTAAAAGTGATGAACTTCTTAATCTGGCAGAAGAAATTTCTAGGCAGCATAGCATTCAGTCAATGGCACAGATATTGCTGGTGGCTTTTAGCCAAATTTTTTGTGATATCCAGGAGCAGAAAGCAGAGCAGAAAGATTTGGAAAAAGTGGACTTGAAAGGCAGGAATAAAACGGGCTAAGGAAGTTGCAGTTGTTAAAGACATTACCATCACTACAGAAATGCTAAATATTTTGCCCAGCAACATTAAGAAAGATGACTTGAGGGCATCTCAGGAGCTGGGAAGACTACACCCATCTCAAGCTCAAGGGAGTAAAGGTGAAAATCCTCTTGAGAAGAGACCAGTAGGGCATCCTTCTTGCACAAAGGGGCCTAGGAAGTTTTTTTCAACATGCTTAGCCACCCAGGAACTCATAATGCTGCAGCGAGGGTCCCTGTGGGCTTGACTATTGCTTGAGATGGCAGCAGATCTTGGCATCAACCATGTGGTGCTGGTTCTGCAGGGATGCAGGACGCTGAAGTTAGGGGTTAGTGGAGGCTTCTACCAAGATTTCAAAGGAAGGCCTTGGAAGTCAGACAAAGTGCAGCAGGGTCAGAGTCCCTGGGGGCACTCCCTGAGAAGGTACGGTGTAGATATTTGAGGAGGAAGCAGAAGCTGCAATGGAGATCCCCAAGATTAAGAAATGCCAGTAACACGGGACATCACCCTAGGAAAGCTGCAGGAAATGAGCAGAGGAAAGCCAACAGAAAGGCCACTTGGGCTGCTGCATCCAAGGTCCCAGCGGCAGAGCTACGCAAGACTTTTGGAGAGGACATCACGTCATGTGCTCCAGATGCCGAACACAGAACTACAGGACTTGTTCGTCCAGCTGGATTTTCTTGCTTTGGTCCTACCCTTCTTTCTATGCCTCTAATTTTGTGAATGGAAATGTTTACTCTGTATCATTGTATATTGGATACTTATAAATATTGCTTGTCATTTTACAGGAGCTCACAACGTGAGACTGCCTGGAACCTCAGAGAAGACTTTGGACTTAAACTTTAGGTAATCTTGGAACTGTTGAGACTAAGGGGACACTTGGAAATGGACAAAATGTATTTTGCACTGTGAGATGCACTGCAATGTTACAGTCTGCATTTGAGCTGTCCCTCAAAAGCTCTCGTGTGACAGAATGCAAGAAGGTACAGAAGAGAAATGATTGGGTTATAAGAGTCTTAACCCAATCAGTGAATTAATCCCATGATAGGGATTAACTGAGTGGAAACTGAAGTGGTGGGTGTGGCTGGAGGGAATTGTGGTGTGGCTTTGGGGTAATATACTTCTACCTGACGAGTGGAGTCTCTGCTTCCCGATCACTGTGAGCTGCTTCCCTCTTCCACACTCTTTCCGCATGACATTCAGCCTCACCAGGACCCCTGAGGAATGGTGCTGGACTTCTATGGACTGAGAACTCTGACACCATGAGCCCTTAAATAAACCTTTCCTCCTTTACAATTGTTCTGGTTGGGTCCTTACATCACAACAGCAAAAAAGCTGACTAAAACGCTTATACCCTTGGTGTACGGTCAATTGATTTCCAGCAAGGCTGCCAAAACCGTTCAATAGGAAATGGGGATAGTCTTATCAAACTACGGTGTGGACAACTATTTATCCACATGCAAAAAAATAAAGTTGAATTCACACCATATGTTACATACAAAAATTAGCTCAAAATGATCAAACCTAAGAGTTAAACCATAAACAATTAGAGGAAAACACAGGGAAACACCTTCATGACACTGGATCTGGGGATGAAAAGCTCAGACAACCAAAGAGAGAACAGGGTGGGTGCAGCTCAGTGCTGGAGTGCTTGCCTAGCACGTGGCGTATGGCAGGCCCTGGGTCCTGGGTTCATCCCTTCCCCACCCCCATGCAGTTAAACACAGAGGAACTACAGGATATGCAATGGAAAGCAGGGACTTTGTTCAGATACTTGTATACATGTCTGTAACACACTCCTCACAACAGCCAAAAGCAGAAACGAGCAAACACACAATGAAGAAACAGAAAATGGCACATAATGAATAGACTGCTACTCAGTCTCAAAACAGAATGAAATTCTGACATCTGCTACTACACAGGTAAACTCTGAAAACATTATGCCAACTAAAGGAAGCCAGATACAAAAGGACGAATCCGAGCCAGAGCACTTAACCTACCATGCACCAGGCCCTGGGTCCAATCCACAGGACAGGGGTGGGGGACGGGGGCGGCCCTTGGGTCTAAGTACAAGACAAAACTGCTCATATGCAATTGGCCAGTATATCCTATTCCAAGATCTGGCTTTCTTCTCGACAAATCAAAATCATTTTCCTTTCATAAAATACCACCAAAGCAGACAGAGGTGCCGTGGCGCACCTATAATCCCAGCTACTTGGAAGGCGGGTGGGAGGACGACGAGTTTGAGCCCAGTATGGGTAACACAGTAAACCCCATCACAAAAAACAAGCCAGGCACAATGGTGCACACCTGTGATCCCTGCTGCTCAGGAGGCTGAGGCAGGAGCATCACAAGTTGGAGGCCAGTCTGGATAACTTAGTGAGACCCTACCTCGAAATAAAGAAAAAAAAAGGGATGGGTGTAGACCAAAGTTAGGGCACCCGAGTTCAATCCCTGGTATCAAAAACAAAAAAGCAAAACCAAAAAACCTCAACAAAAAGAAGAAATGCCAACATGGATAACAGAGGTCATGACCACCAGCCCACAGACGAAATTTCTTTGATCCTATGTTTTGAAACGTTTTAATTAGTTCAAAACATCTGGCGGTTCCAGCTTCTTCAAAAGCACCAGCAGTGAGCTCTGGAGGCATCCAGCATCAGGCGGACAGGCACTGGACAGCTGCTCACACGCAAGGGCAGCCCTGTGCCACCGACTGCCACCTCCTTTCACAGCCCAGGCACCGTGGTTATTCCAACGCTGGGTCTGCATTTGGTTTCCTAAGTGCTCATCTCTGGCACACAAATCCCTCGGGGATGTCTTCCCAGTGCCCTTAAAACGCTGCCTGTGAAAAGACGTTCTGAACCGCGAGTCTGTTCACCTTGTTACACGTCGTCTTTATCTAACCCAGCTCCTTTTACCTGAGTAGAACCAACACAAAACGTGGCGTTTGAAGTTAGCCACTGCTGACTAACCCTAACCAGGCCGTGACCAATGGTGGGTGACTGCGGGCCACACGCATTCAGTTCTCACCACTGGGTCTCTATGGATGAGGGGGGACTCCCAGCGGCCGGGTCCCCAGGGTGGGCTCCTGGTGGCCGGGGGGCGGGGGGCTCCTGGTGGCCGGGCTCCTGGTGGCCGGGTCCCCAGGGTGGGCTCCTGGTGGCCGGGGGGCGGGGGGCTCCTGGTGGCCGGGTCCCTAGGTGGGCTCCTGGTGGCCAGGCTCCTGGTGGCCAGGCTCCTGGTGGCCAGGCTCCTGGTGGCAGGGATCCTGGTGGCCGGGTCCCCAGGGTGGGCTCCTGGTGGCAGGGATCCTGGTGGCCAGGTCCCCAGGGTGGGCTCCCGGCCACACAGCCCCACCGCGGCGTTCCCGGCAGCGCAGTCCTGGCGACCCATCTGCTGCCACGGACTCCGCCCCGCCAGGGGTCTGGCCCGACTCGCCGGCGAGCGCGGTCCCGGCGGGCCGCTCACGTGGCTCCCCGGGGACCCCGTTCCTGTCAGTGCCGGCCCCACCGGGCCGCGCGAGGTTCCTGGGGGGTCTCGGTGGCCTCGCGGGTGGGGCCCCTGCGTGCCCCGGCGCCCACGGGCCCCGCGCCCACGGAGCCGGCTCCCGCCCGGCCCCGCACCTAGCCGCCCTCGCCCGCCCGCCCGCGGCGGCAAGATGGAGGCCGGAAGCGCCGCCGCTTCGCGCGCCCGCCCGCCCGGCGCCCGCGCCCGCCCGCCTGACGCCGCCGCGCCGACGCCGCCGCCGCCCTCGCGCGCCCGCCGCCCCTCCCCCGCTCCCCTCCCCCCGCCGTAACGTCCTGACGCTCCGCAGGGACCCCTGACTGGACGGCGGCGCGTGAGTGGCGCGAGAGGCCTCGCCGCGGGGGGGCGCGGGAGCGCCGGCGCCGCTTACCTGGGGCCCCGCCGGCCTGCTCCGACGCCCGGCGGCGGCGGCGACGGCGGCGGGAACTGCGGCAGCGGCGGCGGTCGGGGGCTTCGCTCCTTGTTGGGGATTCGGCGGCGGCGGCGGCGGCGGCGGCGGCGGCGGTTCGGGCGCGCGCTTCCTAGTGACGCAGGCGGCGGGACCGCGCACGCACGGCCCGGGCGGGCTTGGTGACTTTTTTGGCGCTCGCCGTGGAAACGGGTGGCGCTGTAAGATAAGCCCCGGAGGGCTCCGGCGCGCGTGCGCATGCGGCCTCCTTGCGGGTTGGGAGGGTCCTAGGGCCGCCGCCTGGCGCTCTGCGGACGTCGGGTGGCCCAGGTGGCGCCGTACGCTTGGCGGACGCGCCGAGGGGAAGGCGGTTCAGGGACCGACGGCGGCAGCGGGAGTGCCCGCCGTGTGACGGGGACCGGGCAGCCCCTGCAGTGCGCGGATCTGCCTTCGGCGCAGCGACCTGGGCCCCCGGCCTGGGGGCCTGGGCGGAGGGGAGCCGCGTCGCACCCCGCGCGCAGTCGGACCGCGCGTCGCCGCGTTTTGCGTGGTGGAAGCACGCTTGAAGCCGCGGCGTCTCAGCGTGCGCGGGGCGCCGCGAGCGCCTCGGCGAGCCGGTGAGACGCCCCGGGCGCCGCTGCTTGGCGGCTGCGGGGGAGCAGCTGCAGTGGTGCCGCGCGTGGGAGGGTGGGCGCCGCTCGGCACCTGCTGCGTCCAGCCACCGGGCGCAGGCGCCTCGCCCTGGAGAGCGGTTGAAGCTCGCTCTGGCGGGATGGGCCGCTGGCGCCTCTCTGCCCTGTGCTGCCTGTGCACCGGGCTCTCCGGTCCGGGAGTGGGACAGAGGCTGCAGGGCCCCCGAGCTGAAGCGAGCTGGAAGCAGACGCCTGCGTGGGCAGCGCCCACCTTCCGGAGGACGGCTGCCGGGACGGGACGATTCCCGCACACTTCACTGAAGGGACATCGTAAGGAGGAAAGCGGTGCTTTCGTTCTGAGTTCAGTAACGTCTGTGTACTCAAGCCAGTGAAGCAGTCTTTAAAAAATCAAACTGTTGAGCTTTGTCGGTGCAGTTATTTCGTGTATTATTCGGTAGTATTGCTGTGCGTGTCGTTGTGGAAGCAAGTGCCAGTGAGATTAAAGGGGAGTGCTGGAAGTTGCCCTGGGGACAAGATCAGGCCTGCAGGGACAGACAGGTGGTGTTACAGCTGGTGACTTCATGCGGTGCTGGCACCCGCTGCTGGGCAGGCTGTGGGGCTGGGCCGGAGTGGACACTGGTTCCCTGTCCTGTTTATTCACCCTCCTGCCCACCTCAACTTCCAAGTGGGCATCAAAGGGAAGTAGGGCCAGACCCCTGTAGAGCGAGGGTGCTAGGCTCTTCTCACGGATCAGCCTGACCTGGAGCTGGACTTCTGTTCCTTACAGGCAGAGGGGACTGAGCGTGCCCCTGGGATGGATTCATCTCCTCAGCAGTACTGCTGACTGAGTGCTCCTGCCCCAGAGTTCACATGTTGAGTTCTAACCCAAGATGATGGCCATAGGAAGTAGGGTCTTTGGGACCCCTGAGAGGCCTTCTGCCCCTTCCCAGACAGGAGGACACAACACTGAGCCAACAGTCAGATTTCTCCAGATACCTGATTTGCCAGGGCTTGGGGCTTCGTTTCCCTTGTTTATAAGCCACCCATATGGATATTTCTGCTGCTGCAGCCTAAGCAAACTAAGCCAGTGTTGAGTGAGTACCCCCGCACCCCCAAATAGGAACTTGCTCCTAAAAAGAGGGGCCTTGTTGGAACAGGAACTAGCCAGCAGGCTCACTGGCTGAAGTCATAGCTTGGACCGTGTGAGCCCCAGTAGGTGCTGACTGCTGAATTATGCCCACAGAATGGCACTGCCAGCCTGCCATGTGGGTGTGTTACCAGATAAGTGGGGAAATAGGACAGTTCTTCCAATGGTTCCAGTTCTCGAATTAATGAAAGTAGCATGTGTGAGGTACTGGGTTCCATCCATAGTACTAGGGGAAAAAAACAAAGTCAATAAATGTAGAAGGAAGCAGTCACCTTTATTTGTGACTGGTAAAAGTCCACTGATAGTTGTTAAAATAAGTAGTGAAAGTTTGAGGTGAAACAGGGTTTGCGTGATCTCTGAGTATCTTCCCCAAAGTACTCGTTTTGCTAACTTTTATTGCTCCAACAGATTGTCTCAAATTTAGTGGTTTAGTTGGGCACAGTGACATACATCTGTGATCCCAGCTGCTTGGGAGGCTGAGGCAGGAGGATCACAGGCTTAAAGCTAGCTTTTTTTGAGAGTGATGCAGTTTTGGGTGCAGTGGGGCACTGTGCAGCCTGGTTCTGCTCCTGACTCACCACTGTTCCCTGTTGCCGAGGAACGAGTCTGTCAGAAAGCCATACCTCAGCCGTGGTATTTAGTGACACCAGAGATACCCATGGAACCAGAGGTGGTGATTCATCGAATTAGAAGCAACTTAACCAGCGACAATGTAAAATTGTTTGAGTATGTGTGCTGACTTGATCAGAGGCTCAAAGGAAGGAGTCTCAAAGTGAAAGAACCTGTTCGCATGCCTACCAAGACTATGAGAATCATTTCAAGAAAAACCTCGTGAAGGTTCCAAGGCAGGGGATTGTCTCCAGATGAGGATGCACGGGCCACACATTGGCTTGCACACAAGCCTTTTGACATTGTTAAGCAGCTTACTTCCATCAGTACTGAGCCAGGAGTGGAGGTGGAGGTCACAACTGCAGATACCTAAGTCAGCTATTTTAATTAATTAGATTATCAGTTATTAAAAAAAAAAAAAAACAAAAACTCAAGGCTAGCCTGGGCAACTTGGTGACACCCTGTCTCAAAGATGATTTTTGAAAAGTGCTGGGGGTTGGGGGGGGTGGCTCCATGGTAGAGTATTCCCGAGTTCACTCTCCAAACAAAAATAAAGAGGGCTCAAAAATATGAATTTATTGTTTTTCCTTTGTAGGTGAGAAATGAAGCCGAACCCCAGGTTTGCTGGGCTGAAATCCAGGTGCTGGCAAAGACTAGTGCCTCCTGGGGGATCCAGAGGGGAATCTTCTCCTGCCTTTTGCACACCGCTCTCCCTCTTCCACTTTCAAGGACCCTCATGATGACTTTGGGCATGTTGGGATAATGCAGGAAGCACCTCTTACAGTCTGTAGACTGGCAACCTCCATTCAGTCTGCTGCCTTCCACAAGATTTATTAGCTGCCAAGGGAAAGTTAGTAATTTTAGAGTGGAGAAACTAGGTCAGATCACCACCAAGAGACCTGATCCCAGGTGATGCACTCACTGAAAGACACACCTCATTTCTCTGGCTCTCTACCAGAAATGCACAACCCAGTTCAGTCGTGAGAAACTGAGGAACAGTCAGCACAATAGCTGATGGGTACTCCTCAAATCATGAGGTGGTAAAAGACGAGAAGATGAACTGCCACGGGTTGAGGCTGTGACATCAAATATGTGAGATCCTGGTGACATTAGTGGGAAGCATTGACACTGGTTTTGGTTGGGTTCATGGTGCACCAGCGGCAACTTTCTGGTGCGCACAAGGAGAACGTCAGCACGAGATGCCACTCTGGTGGGGCCATCATCATACCTGTCCCGAGGTTTATTAGCTTTCAGCACAATGGTGCACACCTGCCCCAGCACTTGGGAGGCGAAGGCAGGAGAATCGCTTCAACCCATAAGTTTGAGACCTGCCTGGGCAACTTGAAAAGGCCTCAACTTAAAAAGAAAAAAAGTTAAAACATTTTTTTTTGTGGGGGAATTTTGGTGATGGGATTGAACCCTTAGCCTTTGCTAAGCATTCAGTCTACCACTGGCTTCATCTCCAGCCTCTAAAAAATAATGAGCACCTAAGCCTGGGGGTTCAGGTAGATAAGACGATAGAAACCCACGGAAAGTGTCAGCAGAGTGCTACAGCTGGGGGCTGTGCAGGGCGAATGAAGGCTTAGGTGGGTCACCCTCATGGAGAGGCAGGGTCTTAGGTGCCCCTCCCTGCCTGGCTGTGCCCTCTGCATGATCAGGGTCAGCTTGCACCAGTGGCTCAGGTCATCCTGTCTCCACCCTCCTCCCCATAGTCTCAGCTAAGGGAAGGGCTGTACATCTTACAATTTATTCATCTTTTTATCCTCATGCCTTGGAGATGTACGAAAGTAGGAGAATGTCTCCAGACTGTACTGCTGGCCCACTGACCACTGTGTGCACAGATCCTGGGCACTGGTCTGGTTGCAGTACTGGGAATTGAACCCAGGGCCACTGAGCTATGTTCCTCAACATAAAATATGTGTATATATTATATGTATATATATATTTTTTTTTAATTTTTTTTTTGAGACAGTTTTGGTAAGCTGCCCAGGCTGGCCTCAAACTTGGGATCCTCTTGCTTCAGCCTCCCAAGTTGCGGGGATCACAGTCATGGCCACAACTGGCAAGACTGAGTGTTAAAGTCCATTGCCATTCTCTGGTTTTGTTGAATACACGAATGAATGTTTGAAAATTCCTAATTCTATGCAAACAGTCCCACTGTGGGATGGCTGGACTTAGGACTCCACGCTAGGGGAAGCTGCCTTCAGGAGGAGAAGCACTGCCAGGGGGCCTGGGGGCCGGGGCCTGGGGCCTGGGGCCTGGGGCGTGCAACAGGCTGTTCACTGGCTGTACACCAGCTCCCCTGTAGTTCAAATTGTGATTTCCACTGGTCGGGACAGGCGGTATGGTACCTGGGCTGCTGCTGGTCAGCTCCCAGCCAGCCACCAGATCTGGGGACAAAGACCCTACTCGGCAGTGTGTCTTGTCACTGTTGTCTGGGTTAAATTACAAGAGATGTTCAACACTTTATTAAACAAAGTAGGCTTTGTGTTTGGTGGTTTTACCCGACTATGGACCAATGCAGGCATCCTGGGCAGTAGCTCAGGTGTATTAAAACGTATGCATTTTCGGTGTATTCCACTTGCAATGGGTTTATGGCATGTGACTCCATCCTAAGTTGAGCTGCACCTGCACCTGCAGCTGTTAGTGGTTGGATGGTGTCCCTCCAAAAGATGTGCTGAGCACCTGACACCTGTACCTCAGAATGGGACTTTGTTTGGGTCAGTCTGCATATGCAATTAGTTAAATCATTAGGGTGGCCCCTGCTCCAGAGCCTGGTGTCCTGAGGAAGACAGGGTGGAACAAAGGCTGGAGTAATTCATCTGCAAGCCAAGGGATGCCTGGGTTGACCATCCACCCGGAGCTGGAGAGGCAGGGAGACCCTTCTACAGGTTTCAGAATGAGTACAGTCTGTGCCCGCCTGAGCTGGGAGAGATGTGGCTTTTTTATCTTACACCAGTCCATGTGATGCTTGTTCCAGTCACCACAGGACACTAACAAAACTGCTGGACAGCAAAAGGAGGAACACCTGCGGTCCACTACCTCTTCCCACCTGATGTTTGCACAGCTACACCTTCGATTGCCAGACAAGGCACAGGGCTGGGGGAGACCCAGTGGATCAGACTCTGTTGCCACCTGCTCTGCTGGACAGCCCTGTGTGTAGGAACTCACTGCAGCTGCAAGCCCCCTGCAAGCACCAGCCAGGTCCAGAGCACAGACCCACCATCTTAGTCTGTTTTGAGCTGCTGGCAAAATAAAACTAACCGGGTAATTTATAAAAAGAACAGATATTTGTTTCTCAGTTCTGGAGGTTGGGAAGTTCCAGATGAAAGTACTATCTCTCTGCTTTTAAGATGGAGCCGTAAAAACCACTTCCTCCAGAGGTGAAAACATTGTGCCCTCGCTTACCAGAAGATAGGAGACACCTTCCTGTGAACCCGTATGGGGTTATCCCACACATGGAGTGAGTCCCCTTGTCCAAATCCTTCCCAAAGCCCACCTCCCCACCCTGCTGCCCCAATCAGTTTCCAGCACCAAGCTCAGGTATCAGAGGCAAGTAATTGCTCCCAATAGAGCATCTGAAGTAGCCTCCAACTCTCCTCCCTCCCAAGTACTATGAGCAACTCTTCAAGGGACAGACTGCCCCAGTGAGGAGCGTGGACATCCTCCATGCTCCCTGTGGGGGAACCAGTGCCTGCTGTGAGGACACTCCATGGGCTGCCAGCCATGAGACCTCTGTAGCCTGTGGACAAATGTGGTTTCAGGAAAGACCCTGAAGTATAGGCACCTAGCTCCCGTTCTCCTGGCTGGGGCAATGTTTGTGTTCCCAGCCAATACCTGGGCTAATTTGTTACCCAGCAATAGGTGATACAGCTAGGACCTGTTTTCTAGGAGGGGTCCCACTTTGGCAGCACTTTTCTGTAAAGAAAAGTGTGGTCAGAGAGAGATCCAAGAAGGCAAACTAGAGGGAGCCTGCGTTCCTTGACGCTCCATAACTCGGGTTTCAAGCAGAGGACATCTGTTTCTTGGTGAGGCAGTTTTTGCTGCTTATCGATCCCCTGCTGTTTACCCCATTTGTCTACTGTGACCACCTGCAGTCTGCCAGCATATCCACTACTTTTTGAGTGCAGATTGCTCACTGTCTGGCGCCTACCATCTGCCATTTGCCTGCCTCTTGCCTGTTCATCACCTGCCTTTCACCTACCCATCACCTACTACCCGAGGTTCACCTGCCGATCATCTGACAGCAACCGGCAGACCGACCATAGACTGCCAGTGGAATGCCAGCTGCCTGCTGTTGCCTGGAAGTTCACTGTCACAGTACCTGCAGGTTTGGTTACACGTGGCTGCTGCCATTTTGAGAAAACAGCCAGGACTCATAGAATCCCTGGCTAGACTGACTGAACCCCGTCTCCAGGACCCCTCAGCCCAACTTACCACTCTCTGCTTCCAGGGCCCTCAGACAACTGCTCCCCACCTCCAGGACCCTGCAACCAGACTGACCACACCACACCTCCAGGATCTCCAGCTGACCACGCCCACACCCCCGAGCTGCAGCTCCCCATTTGCCAACACATTTGGAAGCCAGAGCAGCCATCTTGGATAATCCTGGAAGCCGTATCTCCCATCTTTAGGTGGGGCAAACCCCACCCTGAGACGCCTACTGGAGACTTGAAGCTCATTGTCAGGTACCTGTCCTGCATCAGGCTACTGAAGGCTTGGAGGTTTGAATACTATATTCAAAGTGTACCATATTCATAGTGTAGACTTTTTTTTTTCTCCTTATTGAAAAATTCTAAGTTTTTATTTCTTTATTTTTTGGCTCTCTTTTCCTTCTGTTTACCTGTTCCCTCAGAGTCTCTTTCTCCCTTTTTTTTTTTTTTTGAGGTGAGGGGATTGAACCCAGGGCCTTGTGCTTGTGAGGCAAGCGCTCTACCAGCTGAGCCATCTCCCCAGCCCTCTTTCTCCCTTTTCTCATGCTAACAACCAACTTCTTTTGATTACACTTTCACACTTTCTATGATCTAGAGCTTCTATGTACTCTTTTCTTATCCCATTAACAGCTACATCCTACACCCATCCCCACCCTCTTTGTCCTCCGTTAGGAACTGCAGACCTTATTGCAAATCTCTTTGTTATACTGTAGATGATAATTGAACTCATTCTGTTTATTATGACAATATTGTTAACGCCTTTATAGGGACTATTTGGTTTAGGGCTGCATATTATCTATACTGGGCACTGCTAATATTGTTCTCCCCCTTAAAGAAAAGGTTTTGGGAACTTATAGGGTCACTATAAGCCTATAAGCCTATAAGGGGGAAACTACAGTACCCCAGGTCTACACTGCTAGAGGGGAAGACACATGAACAACATGAAAAAGCAAGGGAATAAAATGATCCAAACAAACCTAGATTCTATATTAAGAAAATCCAGTGACAGCATGGTAGAAGAAATATCAGAAAAGGAGTTCAGAATATACATAATTAAAATGATTTGTGAAGCAAAGGATGAGATAAGAGAGCAAATGCAGGCAATGAATGATCACTCCAATAAGCAGTTGAAAGAGCAACTACCATAAGCAAAAGATCATTTCAACAAAGAGATAGAGATTCTCAAAAAGAAAAATCAAACAGAAATTCTTGAAATAAAGGAAACAATAAACCAATAAAAAACTCAATGGAAAGCACCACCAACAGACTAGATCATGTGGAAGACAGAACCTCAGACAATGAAGACAAAATATTTAATCTTGAAAACAGAGAAGATGTTAAGAAATCATGAATCTCCAAGAACTATGGGACATCATGAAAAGATCGAACTTCAGAATTATCAGGATTGAGGAAGGCACAGAGATACAAACCAAAGAAATGAACAACCTATTCAATGAAATAATATCAGAAAATTTCCCAAACCTGAAGAAGGAAATGGAAAATCAAATACAAGAGGCTTACAGAACACCAAGTGCACAGAATCGCAACAGGTCCACACCAAGGCACATTATAATGAAAATGCCTAACATTCAGAATAAAGATAGGATTTTGAAGGCCGAGAGAGAAAAGGATCAGATTACATATAGGGGGAGACCAATACGGATAGCAGCCAACTTCTCAACCCAGACTCTAAAAGCTAGAAGGGCCTGGAACAACGTATTTCAAGCTCTGAAAGAACATGGGTGCCAACCAAGAATCCTTTACCCAGCAAAACTAACCTTCAGATTTGAAGATGAAATAAAATCCTTCCATGATAAACAAAAGTTAAAAGAATTTACAAATAGAAAGCCTGCGCTGCAGAATGTTCTCAACAAAATATTCCATGAGGAGGAAATGAAAAATAACAATGGAGGTCAGCAAAGGGAGGAACTACCTTAGAGAAAAACCACTCAAAGGAGAAACCAAGCCAACTTAAAAACCAAAAATAAGCCCAAATGACTGGGAATACAAATCATATCTCAATAATAACCCTGAACGTTAATGGCCTAAATTCATCAATCAAAAGACATAGACTGGCAGAATGGATTAAAAAGAAAGACCCAAGAGTATGCTGCCTGCAAGAGACTCATTTCATAGAAAAAGATATCCACAGACTTAAGGTGAAAGAATGGGAAAAAACCTACCATGCACATGGACTCAGTAAAAAAGCAGGGGTTTCCATCCTTATTTGAGATAAAGTGGACTTCAAGCCAAAGTTAGTCCGAAGGGATAAAGAAGGACATTTCATACTGCTTAAGGGAACCATAAATCAGGAAGACATAACGTTAGTAAATATTTATGCCCCAAACAACGGTGCATCCACATACATCAAACAGATCCTTCTCAATGCCAGGAATCAAATAGACCACAACACAATAATTCTGGGTGACTTTAACGCACCGCTGTCACCACTAGATAGATCTTCCAAACAAAAACTAAACAAAGAAACCATAGAACTGAATAACACAATCAATAACCTAGACTTAATAGACATATATAGAATATTCCATCCATCAACAACCGAATTCACTTTCTTCTCAGTGGCACATGGAACCTTCTCAAAAATAGACCATATGTTATGCCACAAAGCAGCCCTTAGGAAATGCAAAAAATAGAGATACTGCCTTGTGTTCTATCAGATCATAATGGACTGAGAGTAGAAATCAATGAGAAAATAAAAAACACAAATTACTCCAACACCTGGAGATTAAATAATATGCTATTGAATGAGACATGGATAACAGAAAACATCAGGGAGGAGATAAAAAAATTCTTAGAGGTCAATGAGAATGACGATACAACATATCAAAATCTCTGGGACACTATGAAAGCAGCACTAAGAGGAAAATTCATTGCATGGAGCACATTCAAGAAAAGAATAAAAAGTCAACAACTAAATGACCTAACATTACGGCTCAGAGCCCTAGAAAAAGAACAGAACAACACCAAAAGTAGTAGAAGATAGGAAATAATTAAAATCAGAGCTGAAATCAATGAAATTGAAACAAAAGAAACAATTCAAAAACTTGACAAAATAAAAAGTTGATTCTTTGAGAAAATAAACAAAATAGACAAACCCTTAGCCACACTAACAAAGAGAAGGAGAGAGAAAACTCGGATTACTAAAATTCGTGATGAAAAAGGAAATATCATGACAGACACCACTGAGATACAGAACGTAATGAGAAGCTACTTTGAAAATCTGTATTCCAACAAAATAGAAAATACTAAAGACATCAATAAATTTCTAGAGACATATGATCCTTCCAAACTGAACCAGGAGGTCATACACAATTTAAACAGATCAATATCAAGCAATGAAATAGAAGCCATCGAAAGCCTGCCAATCAAGAAAAGCCCAGGACCAGACGGATTCTTGGCCGAATTCTACAAGACCTTCAAAGAACTCGTTCCAATACTTCTCAAAGTATTCCAGGAAATAGAAAAGGAGGGTACCCTACCAAACTCATTCTATGAAGCTAACATCACCCTCATACCCAAACCAGACAAAGACACATCAAGAAAAGAAAATTTTAGACCAATATCCTTGATGAATGTAGACACAAAAATCCTTAACAAAATCCTGGCAAACCGCATCCAAAAACATATTAAGAACATGGTGGTGCACCATGATCAAGTGGGGTTCATTCCAGGAATGCAAGGTTGGTTCAACATTTGTAAATCAATAAACGTAATCCATCATGTCAATAGACTTAAGGATAAGAATCATATGGTTATTTCAATTGATGCAGAAAAAGTGACAAAATACAACACCCCTTCATGCTCAAAACACTAGAAAAAACAGGGATAGTAGGAACATACCTCAACATTGTAAAGGCTATCTATGCTAAGCTCACAGCCATTCTTAATGGAGAAAAACTGAAAGCATTCCTTTTAAAAACTGGAACAAGACAGGGATGCCCTCTTTTACCACTTCTATTCAACATCGTCCTTGAAATACTAGCCAGAGCTAATATTAGACTAAAGAAATTAAAGGGATACGAATAGGAAAAGAGGAACTCAAGCTGTCACTATTTACTGATGACATGATTCTCTATTTAGAGGATCCAAAAAACTCCACCAGAAAACTTCTAGATTTCATAAATAAATTCAGCAAAATAGCAGGATATAAAATCAACATGCATGAATCTAAAGCATTTTTATACGCAAGCAATGAAACATCAGAAAGGAAAATGAGGAAAACAACTCCATTTGCAATAGCCTCAAAAAAAAAAATAAAATAAAATACTTGGGAATCAATCTAACCAAAGAGGTGAAAGATCTCTACAATGAGAACTACAAAACATTAAAGAAAGAAATTGAAGAAGACCTTAGAAGATGGAAAGATCTCCCATGTTCTTGGATAGGCAGAATTAATATTGTCAAAATGGCCATACTTCCAAAAGTGCTATACAGATTCAATGCAATTCCAATTAAAATCCCTATGACATTTCTCATAGAAACAGAAAAAGCAATCATGAAATCCATCTGGAAGAACAAAAGACCTGGAATAGCCAAAGCAATCCTGGGCAGGAAGAGCGATGCAGGAGGTATCACAGTACCAGACCTTAAACTCTACTGTAGAGCAACAGTAACAAAAACAGCATGGTATTGGCAGCAAATTAGACAAGTAGATCAATGGTACAGGATAGAACACACGGAGACATACCCGCATAAGTAGTTATCTCATAGTAGACAGGGTGCCAAAAACTTACAATGGAGAAAAGATAGCCTCTTCAACAAACTGGCAAAACTGGAAATCCATATGCTGTAAAATGAAATTAAACCCCTATCTCTCACCCTGTATAAAACTCAACTCAAAATGAATCAAGGATCTGGAAATTAGACCTGAGACCCTTCACCAAAGAGAGGAAAAAGTAGGCCTGAGACTCCATCACATTGGCTTAGGACCAGACTTCCTTCACAAGACCCCCATAGCACAAGAAATAAAAGCAAGAAACAATAAATGGGATAGATTCAAACTAAAAAGTTTTTTCTCAGCACAGGAAACAATCAATAATGTGAAAAGAGAGCCTACAGAGTGGGAGAAAATCTTTTCCACACACTTCAGACAGAGCACTCATCTCCAAAGTTTATAAAGAACTTAAAAATTTTTACACCCAAAATACAAAGAACCCAATCAATAAATGGGCTAAGGAAATGGGTAAATACGTCACAGAAGAAGATATACAGGTGATCAACAAGTATATGAAAAAGTGCTGATCATCCCTAATAATTAGAGAAATGCAAATTAAAACCACCCTAAGATTTCATCTAACTCCAATTAGAATGGCTGTTATCTAGAACACAAGCAATAACAAGTGTTGGCATGGATGTGGGGAAAAAGGCACACTCATACATTGCTGGTGGAGTTGCAAATTGGCACAGCCACTCTGAAAAGCAGTGTGGAGATTCCTCAGAAAGCTTGGAATGGACCCACCATTTGACTCAGCTCTCCCACTCCTCAGTTTATACCTGAAGGACTTGAAATCAGCATATACAGTGATGCAGCCACATCAATGTTCATAGCAGTTCAATTCACAATAGCTAGATTGTGGAACCAACCGTGATGCCCTTCAATTGACGAATGGATAAAGAAACTGTGGTGTATATATATGATGGAATATTACTCAGCCATAAAGAAGAATAAAATTATGGCATTCGCTGGTAAATGGATGAAGTTGGAAAATATCATGCTAAGTGAAATAGGCCAAGCCCAAAAAACCGAAGGCCACATGTTTCTCTGATAAGCAGATGATGATATATAATGATGGGTGGGGGCTGGGGGGGAGAGAAGAATGAAGGAACTTTGGATGGTGCAGAGGAAAATGTGATGGGACGGGGTGGAGGACAGCACGAATGGTGTGAATCTACCTTGTGCACAACCATAGAAATGAAAAGTTGTGCCCCCTTTGTGTGCAATGAATCAAAATGTGTCTGTAAAATAAAAAAGATTTTAATAAAATTAAAAATAAAGAAGGAAAGTGTGGTCAGTCTGCCTCATGGAACTCACACATGGTGACCACCACAGAGACTGTTCCTCAGGCCTTGCTAGGCCTCGCCAAGAATCAAGGATACCGGTTGGACATCGTGGCACACAAGGGGCAGGAGGATCACACGTGTGAGGCCGGCCTGACTTAGCAAGACCCCGTCTCCAACAGCGCTGTTTGTGTCCAGTGTGTCGACATGCATCCTCCTGTCATGTATAACTGATTAGAAAATAAGAGATTTCAAGGGGCTGGGGTGGTGTCTCAGTGGTAGGGCATGTGCCTTCAGCACCCCATAAATAAATAAAGGAATTGTGTGCATCTCCAACTAGGAAAAATAATTTTTAAAGGGAAAAAATAAACGAAAATAACAAGGGCTGGGATGCAGTTCAGTGGTAAAGCACCCCCGGGTTCAATCCCCATTACCAAAAAAAAAAAAAAGGAGAACTATAAAAAGAAGAAAAAAGCAGCTCTGGCCTGCAGTCAGCCTGGTCTGCAGGTGCTGAGGCCTGAGTGCGTATTGCTCTGAGAATCTGAGAACCCAGATACAGGAAGGCAGGACTCTGCCTTATGCAGGTGCTCTCAGGAGCCTTCTTCCTCCCTGCCACTGTGGTACTGGGGATTGAACCCAGTGCACTTACCCCGACCCACTTTATATTTTATTTAGAGACGGTCTTGCCAAGTTGCTTAGAACTTCACTGAGTTGCTGAGGCTGGCTTTGAATTTGCAGTCTGCTGGGATGACGGGAGTCTGCCACCAGGCCCACTCCCCTGACACTCCTCTCCTGCATATGACTGATGTTTCCATTGCTTCCCCACCAGGGTCCTGGGTTCGATTGGCCCCTTCTCCCTTGGACTGCCCTGACTCTCTCTGGTCATAGGAAGCAGATGCCTTTACAAGGAATATGGGGTTGATCATGAGCAGCATGGACATCCATTATCAAACATGTCCTCCCTAGCATAGGGGTCTCCACTGGGCACTGTTAGTGGCTTTTTGGGTCCTAGGGACAGGCACATCCACACAGTAAGTCAAGATGTCTCCTTAGTCTCTTTGTTGCTCTGGGACTCTATCCTGGGTCCAGGCTGTCACCGTGAACCCCATGGGGAATGGCACAAGTCCGTAGAGTAGGCCATGCCCTAGGAATCTGGCAGCTCCCTGACTTCGGGAAGACCCCTGAGGCTGGAGTTGACAGACTCAGCCCTCAGACCCTGCTCTCTGCAGCAGCTGGCCAGCAGGAATTATGGGCCCACGAGAAGCCCAGAGAGGGAGCGGGGCTCTTGTGCCGAGTACAGGCTCATTTCTAAAAGACCTGCTGTCGATCTGGGAGCCCCAGCGGTTCCCCAGCAGATGCAGGACACAGAGGGTGTTTGTTCCGTTCGTTTTAAGCTCACTCACAGGTGAGACAGGTGTGTGTTGCATTAGGTTTTGATTACAAGAGAACTATTACTTGCAAGAGGAAATCCAGCCTTAGCTCCCTTTCCATTTCCCCTTCTGAGTCCACAAAAGCCACACATGGATACCACTGGGTTCCAACCCTGGCTTGTCACTCCCCCTGGAGGGCT
Source organism: Sciurus vulgaris (assembly GCF_902686455.1). Classification (NCBI taxonomy): domain Eukaryota; kingdom Metazoa; phylum Chordata; class Mammalia; order Rodentia; family Sciuridae; genus Sciurus; species Sciurus vulgaris. The sequence continues at coordinate 203,807,080 of NC_136462.1, forward strand.
TTTGAAGACAAGGGTGCCCTCTAGCTGGGCACTGGATGACCACCTGCTGTCCTCCAAGGGTCTTCTGTCTGATATAAGCCAAGGCTTCTGGAGACTGCAACCTGGCTCCTGGGGTCCTGGCTCTGGGTTGTACAAGAATGTGTCACTGTCCTCATACTTCACACCAAGCAGGTAAGCAGGATCCTGCCGCACACTTGGCTGCTGGGCGAGGTTGCCATGGAGAAGAGGAGGATGCAGCTGTGGCATATAGGCAGGTGACCATGCCCAAACTTGAGCACTGGGGCACCAGAGGCTGCTTAAGATGAAGGGACCCAACCTAGGAGGTTGTTGGCAGAAAAGGCCTAGAGCCAGGCTTCCAACCCTCTTGTGAGGAATCTTGAGGATGGATGGGGCATGGGCGCTGGCTTGGGAACACTGACCCCACCCTTCCAACTTCTGAATCTGCAGACAGCTGTCCTGGAGCCTCTGCTCCCACCTCCTGGCACCCACACCCACCCCTTGGAAAGGGCTCCCTGAGGACCTATGGCTACCACTCTGTTCACACCTGGGCACACCTCTCTGGAGGGGAACCTGAAAGTCCAATGGCCAGGAGTATCATTGAACCAGAACAGAGAGCAGGGAAAGATGCCAAACTCCAAAGGGCTGTAAGTACTAGATTCTCTCAGGGCAGCTGCAAAGCCGGGAGGGTTAGGGGCAGTGGTTTGGGATCTTTGGCAGGCACGAACTTCTGAGTGGGTGGGGACAGCACCCATACTGCCCACAACTCTCTAGATCACAGCAGTCTGTTCATGGGTACTTAGAGGAGAATGCTGACCGCAACCCCACAGTAGACTCAGGTCATACCTACCCACCCCAGACATCTGCCATGACCACAGACTGACTCACCTAGAGTGCCCACACCCTGTACCACCACATGAAGAAGTGCTAGAGAGCCCTCGCACCAGTCCCAGACAGCTCTGCGGCACACTGGCTCCAGGGCTAGCTAAGTGACAGGGAGGGGGCTCCACCTGCCCAGCCCAACTTTTTCTTCCTCTGATATCTGCTCCCTGTGGAACCCTCCCCCGTGAGAAGACAGACAGACGTTCTTGCCTACTGGGAGAGAGGAGCTGGCTCGAGGACATGCCTTCATGTGACCGGCCAACCCAACACAAGGACCCACGCACTCGTGACACTGCCATTAGATTTATTAAGGTTGCCCCCATATCCACTACAAGGGCCACCGAGAGGGGACCCAGCCACACCTGGTCCTGTGTCTGAACTGGGAGACCATGTCTCACACCCCGGTGGCTCCTCTAGGGAGAGCCAATGGTCAGATGCGCCACCAGGACTGGACAACTCGGAGTGCAGAGTGCGGAAAAAGAAGCAAGAAGCTGAGGGTGCGAGGGGAGGGGATGTCGCAGGAACAAAGGTTGCATCTAGGCAGAGTTGAGCAAAACAAAACACGCGTTCTCGTCGCCGCCGTGTCCAGTGCCTCTAGCCCGACATCTCCTCCCGCTGCTCCTTGTTCCTGCGCACCTCGGCCGCATGCAGCTCCTGCAAAGTCAAGCGGTTCCCTGAAAGTACGGCCTGAGGGGAGCTGGGCCCCAGGGCCCTGGCGCAGGGAACTTCAGGTACTTCCCAAGCAGGACCGTGTGTTCCGGGGAGACAAAAGCGAAGGCGGCGCAGCGCCGGGCGCGGAGGCGCCGGACACCGGGACAGCGTGCCCAGCCTTGAGGCCTGAGGGGCCCGCTCGCCCGCCGGCCCCGCCCTCCTGGCCCCGCCCTCCTGGCCCCGCCCTCCTGGCCCCGCCCTCCGCCACCTCGAGCCCCGCCCCGGGCCCACCTTCTCGCGCAGCCTCTCCCGCAGCGCCGCCAGGTGCGCCTCGCGGATCTCCTTGCTGAGCTCCATCTTGTAGTTGAGTTTCTCCTCCGCCAGGCGGCTGAAGTTGTTGTTCTCCTCCAGCGCTTTGTGCAGCACCTCGCGCTCGTGCTCACGCCGCTCCGCCAGCTGCTTCAGCACCTGCGCCTCCTGCGTCTGCGCGGGGCCGGGCGCGTGAGCGGCGACCTCGGCCCCGCCGCGCCCCGGCCCACCGCCCTAGCGCGTGGCGGCCAGCCCAGCCCCGAGTGTCTCGTCTGCCCCCGGGCGCCGTCCTGGGGACGGTCTGACCACCTCCAGGCCTGGGTCGGGCAGGGAGAAGGGGGTCGCGCTTCTTCCGCATAGCGCAGACTCTGTCCCTCCTCTGCTACCCAATGACTGTCCCTGCCCCGCACATCGTCCTGCTGTTCTGGCTCTACCCTATCCTGCTGTCCACGGACACATCCTAAGAGCTGGACCTGCACTGTCCCGCCCTGCTTGCCTGGGACCTCCCAGGCTTTGGCACTGAAAGTTAGCTTGCCGGGGACCCCTCAGTCCCAAAGGAGCTGAAGTGGCTCGCCCTTACGCTGTCCTTGGCCTCAAAGCTGCCCCTCTCCTCGCTGGACTGGGAGCATCTGTGCAAGCACGCCCTGTCCTGTGGCTGGTCCCTCCCAGGCCACACTGCCTAGCCTTCCCACCCGGGAAGACCCACCTCTCTCTGACCCGTGGGGTGGGGCCCCCTTGGCGGACTCCAGGCTCCCCAGGATAATTAGTCTGTTTCTGCCTTCTGACTGACTGCGAGGCCTTCATCCCTGCACCAGTCAGTTGGTTGACCAGTGGAGCCTGCTAAGCCACTTCCCACTGGACAGCCAGTGGACCTGAGCTCTGGGGTTGCATCCCCAGACCAAGTCCTTCTCTTACGTTTCAGTTTCAAAGGGCCTGGAGTGAGGGGAGGGGTGGGGAGGGGGCCTGGAGCCCACACCCACTTCTCTCAGTGCCCCACTTAGCTCCGTTGCCTGTTCCAACTGAGGATTCTTAGAAGTGAGGCCCATCCTTCACACTCCCCTGCCTCAGATAAGGGCCCCTCCTGGAGGTACCTAACCCCCCAAGCCATGACCAAGGGTTTCCCACCCCATGTGTAGCTGGTGCCATCTTGGCATCCCTACTCCCCATCTCATTCTGTTCTCTCAGGAGGAGGTCCAAGGAATCATGAGTCCTCCGTGACCCCAGGTGTATGCCCTGACCAGGCAGGGGGCTTGAGCAGCCTGGATCTATGGGAGTTGCTTGCCTTCCTCCGCTCCTCAGCTGCCTCCAGTCGCTTCTGCAGCTCCTCCAGAGAGGCATCCTTCCTCTTGGGAGGAGAGGAGAGCACAGGGCTCTCTGGGGACAGGTCAGAAGGGGACTTGAGGATGACCTCGAAGCTCTGGCCAGAGGCCCGCTTATCCAGCTGCTTCACCTCCATGTCTGTAGGGTAAGACCAGACAGGGCATCAAGAGGGCTGGCCAGAGGATGGGGGCAGAGTGAGGGGTCTGTGTGCAGCAGCATGCCAGTCAGGGGCTGAGGGAAGGGGGAAGATGCTCATGCAGGACTCCCAGGCCTGGCCCCTCCTCCCAGAACCACCCTGTGCAGAAGCCAGCCATGCCAGGGTACTCAGAGAGGCCAGGGGAGGTGGAGAGGCAAGGTGGGCAGGCTCTGGCCCACTCACCCCCATACTGGTAGATGGTGTTGGGATGAGGCTGTGAGTAGAAGCAGGAGCAGATGAGGGACAGCACGGACAGCTCCTTCATCTTCTCCTTGTAGGCTGTGGGCATGAGGCCTTGTGAGCAGGTGCCATCACTGCCCCATCCCTGGGGCTGCTGATTGGGGTCCCATTTTTCCCTCCCCATCACCACCTCTGTCATGTCTCCCTGTGAGACAGAGCTGATCATCATGCTGTGTACCCACATCCCCGACCAACATCCCTCCTCTCCAGCTCCTCTGGCTCCAAGCTTTGACTCTGGTGGTATCTCCCTACACTGTTCTCTCTGTGCTTCTCTCTCTCAATCTCTGCCCTCCCCCAGTCCTTTTCTCTCCTGGTGTTTCTGTCTTGCTCTTCTGCATTGCTCTTGATCTCGGCCTTGTTCTTTCTGTATGTCTCTCCCTGCCTGCTGTGGTCTGAATGTCTGTGTCCTCCCAAAATTCACATGCTGAAATCCTGACCCAGTGTGCTGGTGTTAAGAGTGGGGTCTTTGGGAGATGAATAGGTCATGAGGGTGAAATCCTCCCCAATGGGATTAGTGCCCTTAGAGAACAGGGCCCAGGAAGCTCCACCAGCCATTCTGGCATGCAAGGTCACTCTGAGGACACATCTGTGAGCTAGGAGGCAACCTCAGCAGACACCAAATCTGCAGGTACCTTGACCTTGAACTCCTAGCCTCCTGGACTGTGAAGAAGCCATGCAGTTAAAGAGTTTTGTCATGACCACCTGAACAGACCAAGATGCAGTGTGGGTCTTTGTTCACCCTTTCTGATTCTGTCACTGTCTTTGTGTCTTTCTGCCACTCAGGTGCATCCATCCCATTCTCTTTCTGAGTAGCTCTGTGATTATTTGTTGCCATGCATCTTTCTGCCCCTGATACTGCCCCTCCCTGACTCATTCCTGTTTCTCTCCCTCTCTTTCAGGCAAACAAAACCAACCCCCCCCCTTTTGTTGTACTGGGAATTGAACCCAGGGACACTTTGACACTGGGCTACATCCCCAGCCCCTTGTAATTTTATATGTTGAAACAGGGCCTTGCTAAGTTGCCTCAAACTTGTGATCCTTCTGTCTCAGCCTCCCAAATAGCTGGGATCATAGGAGTAAGCCACCAAACCCAGCCTAACCCCACTCTCCTGACTGGGACCAGTCAGATGTGAGCACTTCTCTCTCCCACTCTCTTCTTTCTTTCTTCTTTTTTAGACAGATTCTCACCACGTTGCCCAGGCTGGCCTTGAACTCCTGAGCTCAAGGGACCCCTCCTGCCTCACCTTTTGCAGTAGCTGGGACTACAGGTGTGTGCAACGCTGCCTGAACTAGAAACTCTCTGAGCTATAAGCTTGGGTGAAGCCCTCAGATTCTCCCATGTCTCTCCTGTTCACCCTGAGATAAAGCCAGGCCCTCACCAGACACATACTCACTGTCCACCCCGGTAGGCTTGGACAAGGACAAGGAGGAGCTGTCCACTTAGCACTACAGCCCACCCTCTTGCCTTTCCAGATCAAGTGCCATCAACTAGTATCCCTGCCATCTGACCAGAAGAGAAAGTGAGCTAGTCAGGGCAGAGTGGCCCTGACTCCCCTAGGGGGAAGGGAAAGACATCCCCTCTTATAAGGAAGCCATTCAGCTGTTTCAGGTCTATTCACCTTGCTTGAACTCCAGTATGGGCCCTTTGTCTCAGTAATGCTCAACAATTCTGCAAGCGCTGCGTGGTATAGCCACCCAGCCCCACACAGCACCAGGACCCAGCTTGCTGGGTGACTTGAGAGCGTTCCTCAGAGTGCAGTCCTGGGTCTGTACTCTTGCTTCCTCTCCAGTCTGGGAGGCTCTGAGGCCCATGCCTCACCCTCCCTGGCTGGAGAGACCTTCTCAGAAGAGGGGATCCAGCTTCCATACATGGCTATCCGTTAGCACCCCTCAAAGGGACAGACAAGAACTTCACAACTCTTGGTTGGGTGAGAAACTTTTTTTTTTTTTTTTTTTTCCTATACCGAGAATTGAAACTGGGGCTTCTCATATGCTAGGCAAAGGCTCTGCCACTGAGATAAATCCCCAACCCTTTTTAAAAAAATCTTATTTTGAGTAGGGTCTCACTAAGTTGCCCAATCTAGCCTTGAACTTGTGACCCTCCTGCTTCAGTCTTAGTGGACGAGAAGCTTTCTGATCAAGTTTCAAACATGATAATGTTTTTTAAATGAGCTGACATGCCATTGGGAGGACTGTGAGTGTGGAATCAGGACATGGCAGGCAGATGGACCTGAGGTTCAGAGCTAGAGATTCTTGAAGCGCGTGCTTCCCTGGACTGGGCAACAAGTCTTGAGAGGTCAAGTAACATGGTGAGGCCTCACGGCTCAGATGCAGACTCAGAGTTGCCTAAGGAGCTAAACACAAGGCAGAGTCTACAAAAAGCACGAGTAGCATGGTGGCTGGAAGATGCCAAGAGATGCCAAGCCTTCCAAAGTAAGGCTCAGACCTGTGACCAGGCCTCAGGGCAGATTCCGGCAGCTTGCTAGACATGGGGAGATCAGAGTTGCCCTCAGGTGTCCGTGAAGAGTACCATTCTGCGGTTAGCTGTCCCAGTATCTCTGCAGGGCAGGGGTGGATGAAGCCCAGATGGACACATTGGTCCCCTCCGCTACTGGGCCTGACGGGTAGAGACAGGGCGGGGCACTGGGTAGGCGGAGTTCCTGCCTGGGGCCAAGCGAGCGCGTGGGAGAAAACCCAGCTACAGAGTTGACCACAGGGATCGGACACCAGGAGTGAAGCGCAGGAGTGAGGTTCTTGGGGAGAGGAAGTAGGGGCCTGCTGTTCAGTCATCGCAGGCACCAAGAAAAAAGGACGCAGCTGGCCTGGGGCAGTTGGACAGGGCAGCGGGTCTGGTGTGTGCATGTGCGTGTGTGTGCATGTGTGTGCGTGCAGTCCGAGGGTCACCCCTCATTCAATATCCGTTCGGCTTCTGCCCCTCCGCCAGAGCTCGGCACTTGTGGCTGGCCGGGGTGGGGCCTGCCTTCGGGGCTCTGGGTCCGCAGCGCACCAGGCGGAGGTGGGGAGGGAGAGGCAGACCCGCCCCCCCCAAGCCCCCGCCAATCCTGGGAAGATGGGGAGATGGCAGCAGCCCTTCCCCCAACCATCCGAAACCCCTGGCGCAAAGGGTGGTGGCTTTTCTGGCCAGAGCGCGTTGCCCTGGCGTCGCCGAAGGTGGTCCCCGAGCCCGCCCGGTCCCGGGGCGGGGGGTGGCACGCGTCGGGCGGGTGCGGCGCCTGGCTCCAGGCTCACGCTGGTCCGGGCCTCCTGCAGCGCCCCGTCCAGCGCTCCTTAGGCGCAGTGACAGCCCGGGCCGCTGGGGAGAGTCCCACTCGCTCTCCCATCCCCCGCGAAAGCGCGGTCGGACCGATATCTAAGGTCGCCGGCGCCTCAGGTGACCCTCCTCTGCACACTGCGGGCGCCCTCACCCAGGGTCAAGACCCGACGTCCGAACTCGCGGTGGAACCACCCTGCGGCACCCGAAGGAGCAACGCGTCCCCGCGCCCGAAACCCCCACCCGGTCGGGCCGAGGCTCGGCCCCCGCGGCGTTCTGCAGCCTCCGGGTGGTCGCTGCAGTCCCGGCCCTGGGAGCCCTGGCAGGTCCGGCCCAACCTCACAATGCTCAAGGTCCCACACGGGAAAACGCAGCCGGTGACCAGCCCCTGCCTCAGGCGGGCCAGACAATGGCCGCGACTCAGACCTGCCGCAGCCGCTGGAAACCCCAGGCCCCCGGCGCCTACCGGATACGGTGCTGGCCATGGTGCTGGCGGCGACCGGGCTGCGGAGGCCAGAGAGACGCAGGCGGAGGCTGGAGCTGCAGTCGGCGAATGCTGCAGTGCCGGGGAGGGGAGGGAGCGAGGCGCGGGCGGGCGCGGCGGGAGGGAGTGGGCGGGGGAGGGAGGGAGGGAGAGAGGGAGGGGGAGGGAGGAAAGAGAGGGAGAAAGGCAGGAAGGAGGGGGCGATGGGGAGCGCCAGCCAGCGCCTAGGCAGGGGCTGCCGCCGTCAAAGCGGGAGCACCCAGGGAGGGAGCAGAGATGCCAGCAGGAGTGAGACAAGAAGCCCATGCTCCACCCTCCGACAACTAGGGGCTGCTGCCCCCCGACTTGGCTTTGTGCCAGCTCCAGGGTGTGTGGAAGGAAGTGCTATTCTCCACCCCCTTCCGTGTGGGAAGGTCCTACAGTCAGGGTGGGCTCTTGAAAGAAGCTGCTGGAGGCTGGGATGGCCACTGAGCCTGGGTCTGTGCTGAGAGGAATGTCAATGTGGTGCATCCCAGGGGTGGGCATTCCCGGGGTGGGCATTCCCAGGGTGGGCATTCCCAGGGGCAATTCTTCTGTGTCCAGAAAAATGGGCAGGTTCAAGGCAGAGAAGAGGGCAGTCAGGGTGGCGAGGTCAGGACCCCAGCTTTGAAGTGACTAGAGGCAGGTTCTCTGGACCTCTGTTTCTTGGGTGTAAGATGAGACCACGATGCCAGACTCAGATGGTGGAGGAGAGGAAATTTTCCAGAGCTGAGATCCTGCACCCAGTGGAGTGCATCTGTCTTGCTTCCCCCAAAGAGAGAGGCTGGCAGATGCAGTGCTACTCCTGTCTTGGGGATAGAGCCAGTGAGGCCAAGAGAAGGCTTGGTCCACAAGTAATTAAGACTGTAAGACTTAGGACCAGGAATAACACTCAGGGGATCCTTAGAAGTTCCACTCAGAAATGAGGCCAGCTCCAAAAGGCCAAAGTCAAGGACAAGACAAAGGACCCATCTGTCTGGAACAGGCCCAGTCCAATAACATCTTAGTGCTACAAGGAAGTGAATTCTGCCAACATGAATGAGTTTGGAAGCAGGTAGGGCCTTTAGACCTTCCAGAGAAAACTCAGCCCAGTTGATCACCTCCTGTTAGGGTTGGGATTCTGAGAACTATGAACTAATCCATGAGAAGTATTTCGAGCTGCTGATTGATGGCACTTTGTTACACAGATCTGTCAACTAACACACACACACACACACACACATTGGAATTCAGTTCTGGCAGGGAGCTGGGAGGAATGAAGCACAAAAAATTGTTCCTAGCAGTGGTGTTGGTTCTAGTGGAAGCAACCATGTTCTCTGGATGGGTCACTGCAGTGGTAGCTGGGCACTGTCAGTGTCCTTCAGATGGACTCAGCTCCAGGTACTGGAACTCAGGTGCTAGGATCAAGAGAAGTAACTACCTCTGGTCCCTCCAGTCTTCTCCTGTGGATGGAGAGGACTTGTCCAGGCAGACGCAAGGGACTATACTACCTCAGACACACCTGTTCATGTCCTTTCTTGAGTTTCTGTGTCCTTGTTTGGGCTATAGGGGCCATCTGTTTGGTTAGTCCCTGGCACAATAGGTGTATATAACATGCATACAGTAGGTGCATATAACATGCATAGTAGGTACACTGAATGTTTGCCCCAATATGATGGTACCAGCCTTGGAGCAGATTTTTTTTTTTTTTTTCTTTTTGGTAGTACTTAGGATTGAACCCAGGGACACTTTGCTACTCAGCTACATTCCTAGATCTTTTAATATTTTGAGACAGGGTCTTGCTAAGTTTCCCAGTCTGGTCTTGTGGTCCTCCTGCCTCCGCCTCCTGAGTAGCTGGGATTACAGGGGTGTGCCATCACACCCAACTCTTGGATAGATTTGGACTTCTCACCACAGTCAGTTGCAGGAAGTTCATAAGCAGCCATTTGAAAGATGCTTTTTGTGAACTGTGTTTGTAGATTAGCCCCTGCACTGATCTAAAAACAACTCTGGCCCTTCCTAGGAGGTCTTGCCCCTTAGCAGGACACTCCATCATCCAGCAAGCATCTGTCAAGTGCCTACTGGCTGTACACTGGGACTGGGACCTCAAAGCAACAAGAGCACAGGGCAGGAGTCCCGGCAGTCCCAGGCCTAGATAAGCACCCCTGCAGCAGCCAATCATGAGCAGTCCTGGGGCCAGACAGACTTCCTTCCTCCTAGCTCTGTGCAAGTCCCTTCCATTCTGGTCCTCTCCAATCCCACAGACCCCTGCAAGGCAGGCAGGCATTTCACTCTTTTTTTTTTTTTTTTTTTTTTTTTGTAGTTGTAAATGGACAGAATGCCTTTATTTTTTTAATGTGGTGCTAAGGATCAAACCCAGTGCCTCAAACATGCTAGGCAAGTGCTCTGCCACTGAGCTTTAGCTCCAGTCCAGTATTTCACTCTTGTATGGAATGGGGGCCCTTGGACTTGTCTCCTCTCCTTGTTCCACCTTCATCGGCTCCTTTGAGCATTTCACACCTTGGAGGGTCTTTCACCTCTTGGACTCTCCCAGTACCTGCAACATGACTTTTCGCATGCTGTTTCCAACCAATCCACAGGGTGGCCTTCTCTGATTTCTAGTCATGCAGCCCCCTATGTTGTTTTCCTTCCTTGTATTCATCAAGGTGTGACTGGTTCATATCTGTCCTGTGGTCATCCACAGCTGGGTCCCTTGAAACCTGAATGAGCAGATGCTCAACTTAGGTTTGTTGCCTTGGTCAAGATCCCTGTGCCTGCTGAGTGAGGTTTGCTATGGTTTGTCTGGGTTTCCTGGCCTTGTCTCTCAGGTTGGGTTCAGAAGAACTTTTTCCTCTCAGTTCTAGGGATTGAATCCAGGGGTGCTCTGCCACTGAGCTACACCCTCGGCCCTTTTTATTTATTTATTTTATTTTGAGACATGTTATTGCTAAGTTGCCCAGGCTGGCCTCCAGCTTGTGGTCCTCCTGCCTCAACCTGTCAAGTCATTGGAATTTACAGATGTGCACCACCACATCCCGTAGCAGAATGGCTTTTACATGTTTTAATTCAGAAGAGGTCCAGTTCTGGTCCATGAAGACACCAGGTCTTTGGGTCTTGGCCTCTCCTTCCTTAGGTTTTTCAGAAGGAACACTCCTGCTCTCAGAAGATGGTTGGTATGGAGATAAAGTGTGGAAATGCTGGCTCCTTGCAGGCGTTGGGTAATCTAAGCACTCTGCTTCATTTCCTTACACCTAAAGCGTGGACAAGGAGAAATTTATCTCACAGGTCACCGGAGAGAGAAATGTCAACGCCTGCATGGATAGACTGAAACCTGTGCTTAGTGCCCATTCGAGCATGGGGACCTATCTCATCTCCTCCTAATCCCCGCTGAGAGCTGAGAGCATCCGAGACAGGTGCTGGGTGGGGACCAGGGAGTGTCAGGTGCCTCCCCAAACACGACCTCACACATGAGTACGGACACAGATGCCATCAGCGGGAAAACATCCGAGTTAAAGAGAGCGGAGGTGACACTGGAACGAGTGTTGCCTGCTGGCAGCGGGCAGCACCGCTGCTCCCGCTGGGACGTGCGGCGTCGCCTGACCCAAGGCCTTCGGGGAACCTCTCTCCTGGGCCCCCAGTTGACTGGACTCGGCGAGGCCCGTGCTGACCTCTGGGAACACTGACCGGAAGAGAGGCTGAACCAAAGGGAGAGTAAGGACGGGAGGTGAGGCTCTCAGGCGCGCGTCTGGGGCCTGGCAGCCATTTGCGGATTTTACGGACAGTCATCGACGCGAGGCGAGGGCGGCGACCTCGGGAACTCGACGAGCCCGCGCAGCCGTGAGCGCGGTGGCGGCGCCCCGGCAGAGGGAGGAGGTGGCAGGATGGACTCGGCAGGGACGTCGTCGCGGCGGGAGCCGGGCGGGAGCCGGGGAAGGCGGGTGCTGCGCTCAGAAGGGGCCGCGAGGGGCCGCGCGAGAGCGCGCGACGAGGCCGAAGAGCAGGCGGGCCCCGCGGCTGGGGAACGGTTTCCGCCCGGAGCGCTGAACGGCGGACAGGAAGTGAGGGAGGAAGTGCAGCGAGCCGCAGCCCGCCAAGTCCGAACCCTCTGACGGTGCGTTTTGACCTCGCCGGGAGTCGGCAGGGCACCTGGAGAGCCCGGGAGGGGAAGGCTCGCGCCGAGGTCCTGCAACCCGCTGCTTCGCTCCAGCGGCCGCGCGGCACTTGCGGCGGCCGGATCCTGCGCGCGAGCCTGCGCAGCCCGAGCGCCGCGCTGGGCTTCCAGGCAAGACGGAGGCCTGGAGAGGTTGAGCGACTTGCTGAGGGCTGCTCGCATTTGCATCCCAGGATGCCCTTTCGTTACTTTGGCTGCAGCTGGGTGCCCACCTGGGCGACCTGGGGAATGGCCTCTGCCTAGCTAGGGAGCAGAGGGCAGGAGACGCAGACGCTCGACTCTGCACCATGTGCCGGGTCAGGCCAGGAGCGGGGCCGCTAGGATTCCAGCCTCGCCCGCTCCTGTGCAAGTCACCGAATTGTTGCTTCTTGGGCTTCTGTTGTTTCTCTGAACCTAGTCGACTCTTCAGAGTAGGATGGAGTGGCTTGGGGCAGGAGAACAAGGCGGGGCTTCCTTGGTATCTTCCTTTCCCCAAGCTCTGTGGCAGGATATAACAGGCTTGCCTTCTGACTGTCTCCACAGGGAGGAATTCACTGACATGATTGGTGAAGTGGTCTGTCTACACAGTCTTGTTGTCTTGCCCTTGTCTGTGCTACAGGGATTCCTGCAGAGATCAGTGCTATCTATGTTCTAGTGCCACGTGCTGGCGTCACTCACCTCGAGTGCCTGGGACCCTGAGGTGTTCAGAGGGAATTTGTCTCAGACCCAGACAGCTTGCATCTTAGCCAACCCCAGTGCCATCCTGAGGACAGGCCGATATGCCCAAGGTAGTCCTGAATGGTGTGACGGTGGATTTCCCCTTCCAGCCATACCAGTGCCAACAAGAGTACATGAGCAAGGTCTTGGAATGTCTGCAGAAGGTAAAGCTGCAAACACTGAGGGCTTTGCTCAGGGTTGGGTTGATGGAGGGTGGGGCTTCAGCAAGAGCTTCATGTGCTTCCAGTCTTCATTCCAGCCGGGCTCTGCATTTTGTCATGAACAAGGCTTCCTATAGGGTAGGAGAGGCAATATCAAGTGAACAAAGTGTGATTCTAGATGGTTATAGGCTTAGAAGAGCCTTGGGAGCCTCCAAGGAGGTAGCATTTGAACTGAACTTCAGGGGTGGATGTTGAGATTTGGGGGGCAGTCCCTTTCTGCTGGATTTCTTGGGGTACCCTTTTATATCGTGTTCACCCCAGTCCCTGAGTTTCCCATTCAGGCTCTCATCTGAGAGCTGGTATGTAGGGCATCAGATTCTCTTCAGATAGGACTAGGAAATGCCTGGATCCAGAATCACAGGACAGTTTCCTATTTTGAGACTTGGCACCTAATTAGCCATTTTACTATTTATATTAGGCTTAAAAACGCTGTTGGATTTTGGGTAATGCTCTGCCAATTCTTGCTAATGAGGGCTGAATTCACCTGTGGTTTTTAGGGCAAGAGTGGAAAATGTCATATGGATTAATGCTGTTCCATGGGCTTTTCCACAATGAGCTACATGTCTGAGCAGAGCTGGGCATGTCATGTGGCCCCACATCTTGCTTTGCTTCCCCATAACCCCTGTTCCTGACCCTCTTCAGAAAGTGAATGGCATCCTGGAGAGCCCCACGGGCACAGGGAAGACTCTTTGCCTGCTCTGCACCACACTAGCCTGGCGGGAACACCTTCGGGATACCATCTCTGCCCGCAAGATCGCTGAGAGGGTGCAAGGGGAGTTATTCGTCGGTCAGGACTTGTCGTCCTGGGGGAACAGCATTGCTGCCGATGGAGACCCCATAGGTGACCCTACTTCCTGGCCTCTCCTGGCCTTGTGGGGATGGTAGGGAAGGGAGGAGGCCAGAGATAGGGCCGGTCCTCCTGGGGTTCTGTCGTCTCTGGAGCAGAGTTGAACAGGAGAGTTTTATAGCTTCCACATTGTTTCTTACCATCCTGACTTTAAAACCAGGGTTACAGCTTCTTCTCAGAATTAGGGCACCACAGGTAGCCCTTGAACCTGTTTCCAGTAGTGAGTGTGTGGGTGTTAAGTTTGTGGCTGTCAGTAGAACTGAGCCCAGTGTTAACTGTTAGATATGAGGATGTTGACTCAGCCACCCTTTTGTGATTCCTTGTGTCTGGGCAGCTTGTTATTCGGACATCCCGAAGATCATCTATGCCTCCAGAACCCACTCGCAGCTCACGCAGGTCATTGGGGAGCTTCGGAACACCTCCTACCGGTGCGTCAGGGAGTTCTCACCTGCCTCAGGGTCATAGGATTGATGAGCTTGGCATGGAGCTGGGTCCATATCCCAGCTGTGTGCAGCATTGCTGCGTGGTGGAAGAGGTCCACATTCTTTAGGGTCCTTGTTGCTAGAGATTGAGCCAGGGCCTTGTATAGAGCCTTGCTAGGTAAGTGCTCTGCCTCTGGGCTGTATCCCCAGCCCTCAATGCCTCTTATTTGTGAGAAAGCAGCTTTGAGTTGTGACTGTCCTTGGACTGGCATCCCAGGCTCTTTGCAGAGCTATTCTGTTGACTGGTGGGTTAGGAAAGGCCCCCGAGGGCAGCTTTGCTTGGGAAGGGAGGACGGTCTGCCCCTTGCTGGAATCCAGCTGAGTCTTGACACTGCCCTGGGTTCTGTGTGGGGGTGCTTGGACATCAGGCTCTGTGCAGTTCTACCTACGTGGGCCACATCTCCAGTCACCAAGTTTCCAGTGTGTATGCATGCTTCTCACAGGTTATACTGTTGGACCACACTGTGTGGCCAACTGTTCTTGGTGGCAACCCTCTTTGACCCTTCAATTCTCTTCTGCCAGGCCCAGGGTATGTGTACTGGGCTCCCGGGAGCAGCTGTGCATCCACCCCGAGGTGAAGAAGCAGGAGAGTAACCACATACAGGTGGGCTCCTGGGGACCTGCTCCACCTCTGCTGTTCTGGTAGGCAGGTGCTGCCTGGGCATTGGAGGTCCCAGCTGTGTTCCAGCACTTGCTGACCCCTGACCTGTGCCCCTGCTGGACTGGGCCGGGACTTAAAAGTGTGTGGAGGTTGGGAGGGGTCTGGTGAGGGCTGAGGCTGGCCTGCTCTAGGTGTGTGCTCAGGCCTTTCTCTTACAGATCCACTTGTGCCGCAAGAAGGTGACCAGTCGCTCCTGTCTTTTTTATAACAATGTGGATGGTAAGAGCAGCTCCTTGAAGTTGTTCCTGCCTCGTGTCACTTGGTGGGGTCAGGGTGAGGCACGTGCAGCTGCCTAGGGCTTGGCTGGGTGTCACGGCCCACTTATTTTACCCCAGGGCAGCCAGTAGGGCTGGGGCCTGTGTCTTCTGATTTGAGGACACCTGTGTTGGGGCTCTGTGCAGGCCACATTCTCATGCAGTGGCCTCAGAAAGGCCTGCTGGCGGGGAGTGTGTAGCCAGGGCCTCCACCACTTCCTGGGAGGAGGCTCTGTGCCTAACCTGTCTGTACATTTAGGGAGTATGCAGCGCACCTTCCCTTCCCTCTGGAGCCCAGGATGCTGCCGCCCACCAGGCAGCGGGTGCCTTGTGGCGTCTCCATGACCAGTCCCGGGAGAACCTGGGTGCCGAGTTGCCTGCAGGTCCCAAGTGACTGGCCTCTGGGGAGCTAAGCATGTCGTCCTCCCCCTGACTCTGGCTCCTCTGTCCTTTCCCTTTGCTGACGTAGCTGTGACAAGCCACAGCCCTGAGTCCTTGAGTCCAGCCTGGGGTGGCCGTGGCCTCATAGATGACCTCACTCAGATATATGAGCGAGTGCACTCAGGGTTAGTGGCAGCAGCTGACCCTGGTGACTAGGTGCCTGGAGTCCCTGAAGGGCCCAGTGAAGGGGCCTAGCACCTTTTCTCCAAATCACTAACTTCCCATTCATGTGTCTGTTGAGGGCTTCTGAGGCCTGTCACAGGTCCCCAGAGACTGTGGCCAGGTGAACCTCCTGTGACGGGGCCCTTCAAGTGTGCTGTAGGCTGAAGGGTTGCACATCTGCGGTATGGCTGTGTGACTGGGGAGCTCACACTGTGTGGCACTTGGATTCTGCTTCTTGTCTTGGTTGGGACTGCCATGCCAGCACAGAGTGCAGGGACCCTGGCAGCACAGCCCTCAGTGGCCTGAGAACTGCTGTCTTGGTGTGTGCCAAGTGCCCCACACAGCAGGGCAGAGGCCCTGGAGCTTCTGGTGGTGCTCAGGTCAGAGAATGCTGGGGGTCCCTCATCACCCAGCACCAGGTTTGCCATTCTCTGCCCCTTGGAGAGACGGGATAGAGTGTGGCAGGGACCCTGGCTTCTTCCTCTTCCTTGCTTCTTGTGTGTGTGTGTGTGGTACTGGGGATGAACCCAGGAGCACTCTACCACTGAGCCACATTTCCGACCCTTTTTAAAGTCTTGCTAAGTTTCTGAGGCTGGCCTCAAACTGCTGTAGTCCCGCCTCAGCCTCCTGAGTCCCTCGGATTACAGGTGTGTGCCACTGTGCATGCTTGCTTCCCAGTGTCTTCTTGCTTACTGATTTTTTTCATCTGGTGGCACTAAGGACCCTTGATCACTTCATTGTGTGATTGTCCTAGCTTGCTGGGGATCCTGAGGACTATGCCCCAGGTGTCCTCCCCTGACAGTGACCTGGAGGCCATGAATCTGGACTGGTCTCCAGGTGTGCTGTTGGAAACTCCCCGTGGTCCTTGCCCTTTCTGGCTTCTTCAGAGGGAGGCTCTGTTGGGCATCCCTAGGCCCATGTGTGGTCTGTGGAAAGAAGGAGGCACTGGACATGGGCCTGTCCACAGCAGTCTGGCTGGAACAGTGCTCTGTGACCTGTAGCCACTGGTCCTGGCCCCTAGTCCTGTGTGTCTTCTGTGTCCAGCCTGTGGGTGTCGGGTCACCGGGAAGGTGTTTTTTCCTTCACCTCCCCCATCCCTCTGCTTGGTCCCTGGTAACACACCTGAGCTTGCTTGATGCAGTCACCTCTGCCCCACCCTGGCTGCCTCTGTTGTCCACAGCCCTGGCCAAGTGGGTCTCTGTATCTTGCTTGTTGGCATTGTGCTAGCAGCCTTGGTGTAGTGCCCGTGGGAACCGATCAGCTGACTCTGTAGCTGCTGTGGGTTAACACCTGGGGACCTGTAGGCCTGAGCTCTGCCCCAGTCCTCACTTCACTGCTCCTTGCCTGCCTGGGTCCTGAGGGCTAGCTGCAATGGAGGCTCTACTCGAGCAAGTGCTCATGCTGGCCTCTGGGCTGTAGCCCTGTCTGTATGACCCAAGGCTCCTGTGTCAGAGTGGAGGCACTGTGACCACTCTGACCCTCCCCAGGACTTTGCGCTCCATCCTCAGAACCACAGGCCAGCCCCCAATGGGGTTTGACTCACTGTTGAGCCTGTTGGAGGCCCCCATAGCTGTGAACCTGCACTCTGCTGTGCCTGCCTCTGGCTGGCTGTAAGGCTGTTTCCAGCAGCTGCCCAGCTCTTAGCTGTCTGGAGAGGGCTGCAGTCCCAATGAAGGTTCAGAGGAAGGGGAGGTGTGTGTTGTGGGTCAGCAGAGGGAGACGGAGTGCTGTGCCATCAGGACTGGGTGGGGATGGAGGCATGGGGCTGCCATCTACCCAGACTTCAGCCTGGATGGACGTGGGTCAGCACTAGGTGCCCTTTCTTTCCTGTCATTCTTCTCACCCTTCTTTTCTGCACTGGCTCCCTGCAAACCCTGAGGCAGCAATCTGCCCAGGAAGTACAAGCTGGCTCACTGCTGCAGTGTGTGCTGATTCGCCGTCTATTGCTATGGTGCTGCTGAGGATCAGCTCTTCCTTCCCTGTCTGCCTTGCCTAGGGGCATTTGGGGAAGGGTCACTGTCAGGGTGTCTGTGTTTCCTGGCCTCTACAGCTGATGGCTGTGCTGTCATCTTGTCCCTGAGGAAGCCTGGCACCTGCAAGGGGTAGCGTGAAACAGCCACGGTGAAGCCAGTTGCTGGGGGTGGCCTGGTTCTACATGTCTGCCCTGAGACTGTGGTACTTCTTGGGGGAGGTCCTTGGTCCTGCCTAAAAGGGCATGGGGCCCAGGAGTTGCTTGCTTAGCTCCCAAGGGATTCCTGAGACTCCGGTGTGGGGACCTGTACTGTGGCAGGACAGCCCTTAATGTCCTTTCTGCCCTAGACCTTGTATCCACCTGGGTAAGGCCCATTTCTAGGCTGCTGTCCTGAGAAAGTGTTAGGCTGGTATAATGCTCAGCTTGTATTTTTAGAGGAGCCAGCTGGGGGTAGGGACAGGGTGGGCTCTGCCTGGGGTGTCCCTGACCCTCCTGCCTGCTTGTGTCCTGCCTCGGTTCCCAAGAAGTGCCAGCTCTCTGGCAGTTGCAACTCTCTGCCAGGTGGCTACTCTGGTTCTGTTTTGGTTGGTAGAAAGCCAGGGATCACCACTCATAGGACACATTTTGTGGACTATGGTAACAGGCTGTGGCTCTTCTCATCTGACCCCTAGAAGCTGGGGGTCGCAGCCACTCCTGTCCTGTCTGGGGGTGTCCAGGGGTGGAAAAAGGTGCTTGGGACCTTTGGGGAAGGTGTTGGCATCTCTCTCTAAGTGTTAACCCTGAGCCTCAGTCTGGAGCCGGCCTCCCAGAGTCCAGAGCAGGGCTCCCTTGGGGTTTCTCCAGGTGGATCCTTCCCTGAGGACCTGACCCATCTGGTGGGGATTCTTCTGCCAAGTCCACGGTGGTGGCTGCCCACACTGCCTTCTGCACGAACCTTGCTGTTCTGGATGTCCCTTCTGGTTACTTGCTCATCCTTCCTATCGTCTACAGAGAAAAGCCTGGAGCAGGAGCTGGCCATCCCCATCCTGGACATTGAGGACCTGGTCAAAAGTGGGAGTAAGCACAAGTAAGAGCCCTCCAGCCAGGCCACAGCTGCTGTTTGCTTCATGGTGGGCTCATGGACAGGTTACTTTCCTTCTCTTTTCATGAAATTAATACCTGTTCAGTGTGAAAAAATTTAAGCAGTTCTGAGAAATATAAAGTGAGACGCCTCTTCCTTCTGGCTCTAAGCCCACCCCCAGGGGACCTTGTACAGGAGCATGTGGTCTGTGTGCACTGCTCTCCAGTTGGCTCCTTCTCACTACTCCACCATGGGGGCGGCTGTCTACATGGGTGCTTGAAGCTCAGCTCTGTTCCTTCTGAGGACAGCAAAACCGTCTTCCTCTTCAGAGCTTTGTGGTTTAAGAAGTGGTAGGGAAGACTTGCAGGGTGGGGTGCCGTGCTATGGCAGTGCTTGCCTAGCATGCCTGGGGCCCTGGGTTCCACCTGGCAACACAGACAGACAAAACAGGAGTGCACCAAGGGGACACGCTGCCTCAGCACTGCCCGTGGTCTGTGTCCTCATGGCCTGTGTCCAGGGACAGAGGTGTGGAACTTCCCAGTGGCTGGCACCCTCACATGGTTGAGAACGCCAGAGGGTGCCCAGTCCTGTCAGCTGCAGCCTGCATGACCCTGTGTGGCTCTCACTGGCTCTTCCTCCTTACTCCCAGAGTGTGCCCATACTACCTTTCTCGGAACCTGAAGCAGCAAGCAGACATCATCTTCATGCCATACAATTACCTGTTGGATGCCAAGGTGAGGCCTCAGCCTGTGCAGCTGGTGATCCCTGGTGTGGGCAGGGTGTTCCCAGGCTCTGGAGGGGCCAGCCAAGTCTTTTGCTGGTTTTGGCCCTCAGGACAGCAGTGTGGGCAGGACACTCCTGCTGCAGATCAGGGGCCAGGACCTGGCTAGGCGCAGGGACCTCCTGCCTTGCTCGTGTGCTTTTAGTAACTGGCAGCAGCACCTTCTGACTTAACGTGGTGGGAACAGCATTGTGGGTGTCTTGTGCACCAAACCCCTTTGCCAGTTTGTTCATTCCCATGGTGGATGTTCTTTGAGAACCCAGAACCTTGCTGGTGCTGTCCTAGTCATGGCAGTGAATAAAACTGTCACTCATATGGAGTGGAGATTAGTCAGAGGGAGCCAGCAGGAAAGTTAGCAGGAGCCAGTGCTATTGAAGGGCTAAAGTGTGGAAGCAGGTCCCAGTGCCTGTGTGCAGGCGTGTGAGCGGGCAGAGGGCACTCATGCCATGAGGCCATTACAGAGCCCCACGGGAGATGGTCATGCCTATGCAGAGCAGTGGTTAGATTTGGGGCTTGGAGAGCTAATAAGCTGTCTCTAATTATGGGTCATTCTCATGACTTGAAGCTTTTAAACCTGGGTGCCTGGGAGTCACCTGGAGAGCTGTTGAAAATATGGGGTGCAAGCCCCATCTGAAATAATCACAGTTGATAAGCTTCTCAGTAGTACAGTGCTTGCCTAGCGTGCTCACGGCCCACAATTCAATCCTCGGCACTGCAAAAATACCCAAGACTAACTCTGATATTTTCTTGGAAATGTGAGTGATCTGGAGGAGCAAGATGGTTTTGAAGAGCAGAGTTTGAGTTCACTGTGAAGGCTGGGCAAATGTGCGTACAGACACAAACCAGTGCAGGAATTCATAAGGAAAGGAAAGTTATTGTTTTGTTCTTTTGAAAAGTGGTGGAAAAGCTGGATATCCATTTGGAAAGCAACACTCAACTTCACACTGTGCAGATGTACTTGTAAAAGCTGAACCTGAAAGTTCTAGAAGGAATGGGGTGGTTTTTGGAACCTTGGGGTAGGCTGAGGTTTCTGAGCTCAAATATGAGGCACTAGCCATAAAGAAAAGATGGAAACGTTGGCCTTCGCAAGTTCACACTTAGACTCCTTGGAAGAGCTAGGGCCATTAGGAGTGACAGGCCTGGGCCCATGAGTGAACAGTTGGCTTGGATCAGCATTGGGGAGATGCTCAGCACCCTGAGCAGCAGGCAGGTGCAGCCTGAAACTCCTCAAGTGGCACTGCATTGCACTGAAGTGGCCAGGGTGTGGCTCTGTGACAGCACTTTCCTCACACACGCCAGACCTTGGGCTTGACTTCCAGGTCCACAAACTTCTGGTGTTGGATGAGGAGCAACTATGAGCCTCATATGTGGCTGAGGGCACAGCTCGTGCAGCAGCTCGGAGTGCCGTGTGCCTGGTGGACGTTGCGTGTCCAGACTTACACACCCGAGGTCACCAGAGCTCATGCACAGTGAGCCCGAGGCCCACGTCTCAGATGTGCTGTCTGGGAGGCAGGCTCAGCAGAGGCCCTGCCACTGAGGTGGCATTCCAGAGGTTACACAAGCAGTCTGTCAAAACCCAGTAGTGTGCTTAAAACCGACGTTCAATTGTGTGAAATCAAATCAGATTGATTAAGCTCAGGCCACTTCCCTGTGTTCCTGGGGGTGGGGCCTGGGTGGTGGATGCTCCTTCCTCTGCCTGCATGCCCGGGCTTTGTGGCGTCCTTGGCTTTCCTGCTGGCCATGGCATGCACCTTTGTGTGCATGTTTCCCTGTGATAGATACCTAGTGAGTGTCCAGCTGCTGGTCAGCCTTGGGCAAGGTGTTGCCAGGTTGCCATCTAGAAGGAAACTTGAGCACTTGCCACTCCTGCCAGTCAGGTGTGTGACCTTCCTGTCCCCACTGGCACTGCGTGTGCTCTATGCTTGTGACCTTTGGTGGCCGCTGTGAGCCTTGGCACCCTCTTTCCCTGCATCTGCAGGCCTGCCCTCTGAGGGTGCTGCCCTGCTGGGCTCTAGCCCCTTCTTTCTTCCCCTCTTTGTAGAGTCGCAGAGCACATGGCGTTGACCTGAAGGGGGCCGTGGTGATTTTTGATGAAGCACACAATGTGGTGAGTCTCCTCTGCCTCTGTGCTGAGCACCTGCTGTCCTTTCTGGCTTCCTGAGCGTCCCTGGGTGGGAATCTGGACAGACCTGGGAACAGACCCATGCACTTCTGCCACACTGCCTCCTGTGATCAGATACCTCAGTGGGGTCTCGGACACAAGCTTAGGCCCTTGTCCTTCTACCTAATGGTGGGCAGCCAGGCCCATCCTCTCCTGCACTCTGCTCTCTTCTTCCTGCAGTGCCTGCCCTTCAGGCTGCTTGGCCTGACCCTTGAGAGGCCACCATGGGGAGAGTTGTTCACCTCTGGTGGCTGCAGCTGCTGGAACAGCTCCTAAAGGCCCTCTGGCTCCCTTTGTCCCTTGTCCCCCACACACTTCCACCCTCCCTTCACAGCTCCTGCTCAGGGCTGTGTGTTACAGGGATGGCCTTGAAGGCTGGCCATGTGAGACTGCTGGGTTCCAGGCACTTGCTGTAGGAGGCGGTGGCTGTTATGCCAGGTTTTTCTTTAAACTTTAGAAGCCCCAAAATCCAGATTTTATTTTATTTTTTGGTACTGGAGATTGAACCTAGGAGTGATTTATCACTGAGGTTAAGTTCCCAGCCCTTTTTCAAAAAATTTTTTTATTTTGAAATGGTTTCACTTATTGCTTAGAGCATTGCTAAGTTGCTGAGACTGGCCTTGAACTTATGATCCTGTAAACCCCAGTTGCTGGAATTACAGATGTGTACCACCATGCCTGGCTCAGAAATCTAGGTTTGAATGGGAAATTTCCCAGTTATAAAATGTTGGCAGCTCAAGTGAAATAGTTGTCTTAATCATTCTTCTTGGGTCAGTCAGTTAATTTCAGTCACCTTGCTTTAGGGGCCAGGGGCCAGGGCTCCAGGGACTCAGCTGTGAGCTTCTGGTCCCTTCTGTGCCCCTTTCTTGCTTCTTGGAGCCCCTCTCCCACCCTGCTCTTCTGATGGGGCTGTGTTTGGGCTCTCAGGAGAAGATGTGTGAGGAGTCATCCTCCTTTGACCTGACCCCCCATGACATGGCTTCGGGTTTGGATGCCATTGACCAAGTCCTGGAGGAGCAGACCAGGATGGTGCAGCAGGGTGAGCTCTGCCTGGAGTTCAATGCAGACCCCACTGGCACAGGTGAGTGCATAACCCAGACCCAGAATGCTAAGCAAGGAGGCTGAGCCTGGTCCTTCTGGAGACCAGAGGTGCCGAGACTGCAGCCTGCACAGTACGGTGTCCAGCTGGCACTTCAGGGCACTGGCTTGCTAAGAGGCTTCTTGGGCAAAAGAGGCATCATCTCGGGGTTCTGGCATTTTCCGAAGCACTGGTGTCCTTTCCCAGCTGGTCCTGACTCACTGTGAAGGCATTTTCAGTGTCCTGTGCATCTGCTACCTGTGCACGGTGCTGTCCCTGCTTCCCTCCTGGTGTTCACAGGTTCTGTCCCATGTGTGCTCTGAGGACACTTGGGAGGTGTTTGTGCACACGTGCAGGCCGTTTGCCTGTTTGCACGTGTTCTCCCAAGTGACTCTTTCTAGTAGGACATTCACATCGCAGAGAGCACTTGGTGGGGGGTGCCTGGTGTTCCGCTGTGCCATTTTCCTGGACGTGGAAGAGGGGTGTGCACAGCTGTGGTCCCTTGCTTTCCTTTTAGGTCTCATGTGTCAAGTCTGTCTGTGGGGAGGTGGAGGCCCCGGCTTTGCCCTGCCCACTGGACATCTGCCTCTGCCCTTTTCACTGGGCTGATACGACTTTGATGCATCACTAATGTGTATTGGTAGGGAGGATTTGTTCACTGCAGAAGTGCTCAAGCTTTTAGCTTAATGACCCTTTACACCTTAAAAATCACTGGACTTCATTTTTGTGAGTGATATCTGTCGACAGGTACTGTATTAGAAACGAGAACTGAACTTGGAAATTTAAAGTATTTATGTATGCCTTTAAGTAACAAAGCATTGCACGCTAGCTTTGTGTCCTAGACTGTTCAGAGTGCCGCAGACGGAGTCCTAGGCAGCAGCAGCCTCAGATGCAGGTGTCTGTGGGTTTGGCTCCTTCCAAGGCTCTGAGGGAGAGTCTGTTCCTGCCTCTCAGCGTGGGCAGCTGCTGGTGTCCTGGGCTTGTGGTTGCATCACTACCGTCTCTACCTCCATCTTGACATGGCTTTTCTCCATGTGTCAGTGTCTCATTTCCATTTCTTAGAAGGACCCTGGGCACTGGATCTAGAGCTGTGCTAACCCACAAGCCTCATCTCTGTTTGCTTCTATTTGCAGATACCCTGGAGGTCACCGCATCCCTTGGCTGTGGCCACAGCACTCCTCCCTCCGCTCCTGTCCTCACTCCACCTTCTCTGACTCTGCCTCCTCCTCCTGCTCATGTAGGACCCATGGGGATGGGCAGGGCACTCTGCGTCCCGAGACCCCGAGCTCATCATGTCTGCAGGGTTCTTTTGCCACCTGACTGACAGTGCCATGGCTCTAAGGCTGGGGACGTGGCATCTCTGAGGCAGCATTTTGGCTCCCTCAGCTTGGAAGCTCGTCTATTCCTGAGAGAAGAGGGGAAGGGTGCTAGCGCATGGCCACCACTAGCAGGCGTGTGTTGGATGTAGGGCTGGCCTGCAGGACCCCTGAGGAAGGGTCTGGCCTGGAGCCCTAGGCCACGCTTGGAGAGACTGACTTGATGGGAGTGGGTGGTGTCGCAAGGCTGCTCCGAGCTGGCTCTGGTTCTGCTGGAGTCCTGCTGCTGATTCTCTGGCATGGGCTTCCTTCTGGTGGGCAGGCTGCTGTCCCCTTGCCCATGACTGAATCCTCTAGGCCAGGGCTGCATGGGACACCCGAAGACAGTGCCTGCTCCTTAAGTGATGGGGACTTTTATTTTAAACATATATACACATTTTTTTCAGAACTAGGGTGGAACCTAGGGCCTCGTGTGTGCCAGGTATGGCTCCACCACTGAGCCACACCAGCCTCCTCAGCACACTGGTCAGGACGTGGTGACCTGGAGGAGGGGCACCTGGGGCTTGTCATTTTAGTAGTGTTTTAAATGCCATGTCCTCTTGTAGGGTTTCTTCACTTTAGTAATTTGAGTCTTCTCTCTCCTTCTCTTTGTTAGTGTGGCTAAGGATTTATCTATTTTGTTTACTTTCTCAAAGAACCAACTTTTTGTTTTGTCAATTTTTTGAATAGTTTCTTTTGTTTCAATTTCATTGATTTCAGCTCTGATTTTAATTATTTCCTGTCTTCTACTACTTTTGCTGTTATTCTGTTCTTCTTTTTCTAGGGCTTTGAGCTGTAATGTTAGGTCATTTAGTTGTTGACTTTTCATTCTTTCCTGGAATGCACTCCATGAATTTTCCTCTTAGTACTGCTTTCGTAGTGTCCCGCAGATTTTGATATGTTGTATCGTCATTCTCATTGACCTCTAAGAATGTTTTAATCTCCTCCCTGGTGTTTTTTATTATCCATGTTTCATTCAATAGCATATTATTTAGTCTCCAAGTCTTGGAGTAATTTCCTTTTTTTATTTTGTCATTGATTTCTACTCTCAGTCTATTATAATCCGATAGGACACAAGGCAGTATCTCTATTTTTTTGCATTTCCTAAGGGCTGCTTTGTGGCATAACACATGGTCTATTTTCGAGAAGGTTCCATGTGCCACTGAGAAGAAAGTGAATTCGGTTGTTGATGGATGGAATATTCTATATATGTCTATTAAGTCTAGGTTATTGATTGTGTTATTCAGTTCTGTGGTTTCTTTGGTTGGTTTTTGTTTGGAAGATCTATCTAGTGGTGACAGCGGTGCGTTAAAGTCACCCAGAATTATTGTGTTGTGGTCTATTTGATTCCTGGCATTGAGAAGGATCTGTTTGATGTATGTGGATGCACCGTTGTTTGGGGCATAAATATTTACTAACGTTATGTCTTCCTGATTTATGGTTCCCTTAAGCAGTATGAAATGTCCTTCTTTATCCCTTCTGACTAACTTTGGCTTGAAGTCCACTTTATCTCAAATAAGGATGGAAACCCCTGCTTTTTTACTGAGTCCATGTGCATGGTAGGTTTTTTTCCCATCCTTTCACCTTTAGTCTGTGGATGTCCTTATCTATGAGATGAGTCTCTTGCAGGCAGCATACTCTTGGGTCTTTCTTTTTAATCCATTCTGCCAGTCTATGTCTTTTGATTGATGAATTTAGGCCATTAATGTTCAGGGTTATTATTGAGAAATGATTTGTATTCTCAGTCATTTGGGCTTATTTTTGGTTTTTAAGTTGGCTTGGTTTCTCCTTTGAGTGGTTTTTCTCTAAGGTAGTTCCTCCCTTTGCTGACCTCCATTGTTATTTTTCATTTCCTCCTCATGGAATATTTTGTTGAGAACATTCTGCAGCGCAGGCTTTCTATTTGTAAATTCTTTTAACTTTTGTTTATCATGGAAGGATTTTATTTCATCTTCAAATCTGAAGGTTAGTTTTGCTGGGTATAGGATTCTTGGTTGGCACCCATGTTCTTTCAGAGCTTGAAATACGTTGTTCCAGGCCCTTCTAGCTTTTAGAGTCTGGGTTGAGAAGTTGGCTGCTATCCGTATTGGTCTCCCCCTATATGTAATCTGATCCTTTTCTCTCTCGGCCTTCAAAATCCTATCTTTATTTTGAATGTTAGGCATTTTCATTACAATGTGCCTTGGTGTGGACCTGTTGTGATTCTGTGCACTTGGTGTTCTGTAAGCCTCTTGTATTTGATTTTCCATTTCCTTCTTCAGGTTTGGGAAATTTTCTGATATTATTTCATTGAATAGGTTGTTCATTTCTTTGGTTTGTATCTCTGTGCCTTCCTCAATCCCAATAATTCTTAAATTTGTTCTTTTCATGATGTCCCATAGTTCTTGGAGATTCTGTTCATGATTTCTTACCATCTTCTCTGTTTGGGCAGCTTCATTTTCAAGATTAAATATTTTGTCTTCATTGTCTGAGGTTCTGTCTTCCAAGTGGTTTAGTTTTTTGGTGATGCTTTCCATTGAGTGTTTTATTTGGTTTATTGTCTCCTTCATTTCAAGGATTTCCATTTGGTTTTTTTGAGAATCTCTATCTCTTTGTTGAAATGATCTTTTGCTTCCTGCAGGTGCTCTTTCAGCTAATTGGTATTATCATTCATTGCCTACATTTGCTCTTATCTCATCCTTTGCTTCACAAATCATCTTAATCATGTATAATCTGAAGTCCTTTTCTGACATTTCTTCTAACATACTGTCATTGGATTCTATTACTATAGAATCTAGATTTGTTTGGATCATTTTCTTCCCTTGTTTTTTCATGTTGTTCATGTATCTTCCCCTCTAGTAGTGCAGATCTGGGGTATTGCAGATTTCCCCCTATAGGCTTATAGTGGCCAAAACCCTTTCTTTTAGGGGAGATCAATATTAGCAGTGCCCAAATCAGACACTATGCAATCCTAGACCAAATAGCCCCTATGGGGACAATAACAAAATTGTCATAATAAACAGAATGAGTTCAAATGTTATCTTCGGTAAAACAAATAGGTTTGCAGTGAGGTCTGCAGTTTCTAATGGAGGACAAAGAGGATGCAGAGGGATGTAGAATGTGACTGTTAATGGGATAAGAAAAGAATATATAGAAGTTCTAGAAAATAGAAAGGGTGAGAGTGTAATCAAAAGAAATTGGATGTTAGCATGCAAAAAGGGAGAAAGAGACTCTGAGGGAACAGGTAAACAAAAGGAAAAGAAAGCAAGAAAGTAAATAAATAAAAACTTAAATTTTTTTAAAAAAGAAAAAAGAAAATCTACAGTATAACAGTCATATAGTAATGAAACCTCTCAGAGTTCAGTGGCCTGATGCATGAGAGAGGTACCTGACAACGAGCTTCAAGCCTCCAACAGGCGTCTCAGGATGGGATTTGTCCCACCTAAAGATCGGAGCTCCGGATTCCAGGATTATCCAAGATGGCCGCTCTGGCTTCCAAATGTGTTGGCAAATGGGGAGCTGCAGCTCAGGGTGTGGGTGTGGTCAGCAGGAGGTCCTGGAGGCGGGATGCAGTAGGTCCGGCAGGCGTCCTGGGGGTCCAGTGTGTTTGGTGTAGTTGTGGGATCCTGGAGGCCGGGTGCAATCAGTCGGTCTGGAGTCCTGGTGATAGGGCTCAGTCAGTTGGTCTGGGGGTCCTGGCAGCAGGGAGCAGTCAGTTGATGTGAGGGCCCCAGAGGCAGGGAGTGGTCGGTCGGGCTGAGGGATCCGGAAGCAGAGAGGTGGAAGCTGGACCCTCAGCTCCCTGGGTTGCACGTGGAGTCCTGAGTGTGTCCACAGCAGAGTGGGGAAGGGAGAGCGAAGCCACGGTTCCACCTCCGTCATAGGAACCAAAACACTGGCACACCCGGGCAACGCTCGGTTCACCGTACACGAGGGCGCAGCCACACGTGCCCACCGGGTTTCTTCACTTTAAGAGCCAGGGATTCTGCCGTGAACCATCCATCCCAGTTCCTAGATTTGCACTGGCGTTGTCTAGCATGTTTGCTCTTGGTGTGCACAGTCGTCCCCTCTGGCATGTGCCAAGGCTCAGAGGTCGCCTACAGCCTCAGCACGGACCCTCTGGAGAGTGTTTTGTCTTACACAGAAATGCCTGTTAAGGTTTGATTCTAAGCTGGGCACAGTAATAGATCAACAGCAATGATCAATGTGTGGGAGAATTCCCGCAGTGCACTGTAATGCAGCTTATGTGAACGTGTCCCCCTCCTTGACAGAGACTGCAGGTCTCAGGAACCTCAGTGTGACCTTGTTCCTGCTTCTTGCTGGGAATGTCCACCTTTTCAGTCAGAGGGAGCATTCTGTGACTTCTCTGTGGCATATCCAAGGTGCCAGCTTGCTGTTCTTGCTGCACCCTGGGCCTCTGGACACAGTGATGCCACGCGGTCAGTCCAACAGCCAAGAGGCTGCCTGGTGATCACCAAGTGACCAGGGTCAGGCCCCGCGGGAGGTGTGTGAGCCAGGCGAAGGGATGTTCACGCTCAGCCTGGGTGGAGTAGGGTGACACAAGGGTCACCACTGCTCAGAACAGCATGATGTTTAACTCAGGAGTACGTGTTTTCTGGAATTTTCCATTTCATGTTTTTGGACTGTGCGTAACTGGAGCTGCAGAATGTGCAGCTACAGACAAGGGGCTGCAGAGGTTCCACATGTTTTGTTGTTGGGTAGTGTTCTGGTTCTGGTTCTTGATTTTTGCAGCGCTGGGGATGGAACCTAGGCAGGCCTCACACAGGCCAGGTGAGCCTTCTGCAGCCCTATTTCATTTTGTGGCAGGACCTGGCTAGTGGCCAGGCTGGCCTGGAGCTCACGCCCTCCTGCTCAGCCTCCCAGGCAGCTGGGGTGACCAGCGCAGCCTGACCTTGTGCTTCAGGGCCTCGGTCTGCTGTTCTCCTCGGGACCCCTGCTCTCTGTCTCCTCCCACTGAGCTCAGTGCTCCTCACAGACCCCTGCACCTGCTTTTCCCTTCCTTTTCCTTCCCTTTCTCTTGGGGCACCATTGTGGCGTGTATCTGCCTTTGTGTTCCTTCTGATCTGATCTTCATTTCTAAAGTGATTTGTTTTCCCTTCAGCTCTGAGTCCTGTCACTTTTTTCCTGAGTTCAAAGCCATCTGACTCTAACAGGGTGCAATGGTGTGTGCCTGCCCTGCCAGCACTGGGAGGCTGACACTCCAGCCTGGACAGCATGGGAGAGGAGAGGGACCATCGGCTGTGTCCAGGTCCTGGGCTTTGTTCCTGAGGCCTTGTAGCTGTTTCTCAGTGTTTGCTTTTATCTCTCATGACTGCTTACTTTTGAGGCAGCTCTCTCCTGTTTCCCAGCTGCCCTCGCAGTCCCACAGGACAGGGCCCAGCTCTCTGCTCAGCTCTCGAGCCCTTCCTCGAGGGTGGCGTCTCGGGTCTGTCTCCATGGCCTTGATGCTCTGAAGGGCCAGGTGCCCTGTCCACCAGCCTGCTCCTTGTCTCCAACATCTCCTTGAGACTGTTACTGCTTTTTTTTTTTTTTTTTTTTTTTTAACTTTTCTTTTCTCATTCTTTTTAAATACTTTTTTTAGTTGTCGACAGATCTATATTTTATTTATTTATATGCGGTGCTGAGAATCAAACCCAGTGCTTCACACGTTAGGCAAGTGCTCTACCACTGAGCTACACCCCAGCCCTATTACTGCGTTTTAAGAAGTACTTAGGGTTGTGATTGTGGCTCAGTGGTAGAGTGCTTGCCTAGTGTGTGTGAAGCACTGCAATTGATCTTCAGCACCACATATAAATAAATAAATAAAATAAAGGCATTCTCTCCATCTACAACTACAAAAAATTAAAAAAAAAAAAAAAGACATACTTAAAACATTAACATTATTCCAGAAGTCACAATTATTGTACAATAAGACATATGTGAGATGGGCTTTGTTAGTTTCTGGTTCACCCTTCCTTCCTTCTCTCAAATAAGACGTCGTATTAGTCAGTGTTCTCCAGAGCGACAGATCCCACAGGAAATACAGATACAGATGAATAAGAGATCTGCTGTAAAAATTGGCTCTTGCCATTAGGAGCCATGGTCTGTGTCTACAGGTTGCCATTGTGGGGCTAGGGAAGGTCCCACCCTGCCCAGTGTCCCAGTTCAGTGACTGATGATGTGGCAGCGACTAAAATCCCTGGCCAAGGTGGCCTCACAGCCACGTCATGCTTTCCCCTTGCACACTGCTGTGTGAAAGGAGGACGCTGCTAAGCCTGGCCCACGCCCAGGGGCAGAAGCTGTTCACCTGGGTGTCATCCTGGGCCTGTGTCAGGCAGTGGTTTCTTAGAAACAACCGAAGACACACCCCCCCAAAGAAAAAAAAGAAAGAAAAAAAAAAATAGATACACTGGACATCACCAGAATTAGAACCTTCTTGCTTGAGAAGGTACAGTCCAGAGGGTAAAAAGACCAGGGATGGGTGTCACTGGGTGGAGTGGAGTGCCTGCCTGGCGTGGCACACACACAGGCCCTGGACTTGATCCCCAGCTCCATAAAAAAGAAAATGAAAACAGCCTGTAGGGTGGGAGAAATGGTAAGTCATGATAGTGTCCCATAGGATCGATGTCTGAGATATGTGAGAATTCTTAAAGACCTCTTAAGCTCAATAAGAAGGCAAACCAATTAAAGGCCAAAGATGTAAATAAATAAATATTTCTTCAAAGAAGATATGCAGATGACCAAGGAGCATTTGAAAAGATGCTCAACGTGCTCACTCATCAGGGAGATGCAAATCAGAACCAGGTGTGGTGCAGGCCTGTCCACCCAGCCACTGGGAGGCCGAGGCAGGAGGATGCACATTCCAGGCCAGACTCAGCAACCTAGTGAGGCTCTATCTCAAAAATAAAATTCATTACAGGGTTGGGGGTGTTGCTCAGTGGTAAATTCCTTCTAGTTTTCATCCCCAATACCCCCTCCCCAAAGAAAAGGGGACAAAGGGACAGTGAGTGACAGGTTGATGAGGCTGTAGAGAAATTGAGCTTTGAGATGTGGCTCTTGGGGCCCTACAATGGTGCAGCTGCTTTGGGAAAGTGGCAGTTATGTGTCAGCTGGGCTGCTAGTGGTGTTGCAGATGGGTGGTGCTTCTCACTGTGCTGGACGATGCCCTGCCCATCCTTGCCAGTGCTGGCCCTATCCTGAGGACCTCACCAGGAGCTCACACAGCTGTTACTGCCTCCTTGCAGCAGCCTCCAGGTGGCACCAGGGTGGAGTCGGGGCGCCAGCTGTGCAGGCTGGGTGGAAAGGTTGAGCTTCAGGGAGGCACAGTCACCTTGGCTGTGAGCACTCTTGCTTTCTTTTCTTTTTCTTTTTTTTTTTTTTTTGGTACCAGGGATTGACCCAGGGTGCTCTACCTCTGAGCTGTACCCTCAGCCCTTTTGTTTTTTTTGAGACAAGGTCTTGCTAAGTTGCCCAGGCTGGCCCAGAACTTGAATCCTCTTGCCTCCACCATCTGAGTCCTTCCATCACTTCACATTGATGTGTGTCTTTAGCCTTCCTTTTTAAGATCTGATGAGGTTCACACTTCTTCTACACGTTCATCTAGAGCCTCACGTCCAGTTGTCTACTTACACACCTCTATGGCCAGGGAAGTGCACAGGGCAGTAGGATGAGTTTTGCTTATAGTCATCAAGCAGTTGAAAAGAGAATTGTTCACCAGGCATGGTGGCTCATGCCTGTTGTCCTGCTACTGAGGAGGCTGAAGCAGGAGATTGACTGACCCAGGAGCTGGAGGCCACCCAGGTGATTATGAGATCCTGTCTCAAAAATAAAAGCAGAATTTCTCATTGAATTCACCCAGCGGTTTGCTCTTTCTGTTGCTCTTTCTTCCTTTCTAATGGTCCGCGATTTCTTCTGATGTTTCCTTTCTGTCTGAAGGACTTGTGTGTGTGTGTGTGTGCGCGCTGGGGATCAAACCCAGGGCCTTGTGCTTGCAAGGCAAGCACTCTACCGACTGAGCTATCTCCCCAGCCCCTGCCTGAAGGACTTTTAACAATTCTTTCATATTGTTTCTTCTTTTAATTGGCAAGTAGCAATTGTAGTTGTTTGTGGTGTGGCTAATAGTTCTTCAGAGAACAGCATGGTGACAGATTTCTAATTCTGTTCCTCTGAGAATGTCTGAAGTCATTTTTGCTGAGTTTGGGATTCTGGGGCCATGACTGTCTCACTGGTGGGTGAGGAAGTGGCCATGCTGTCTTCTGGCCCCGGTTCTGATGAGCAGGCCTCCGTTACTGGGTGGGGTTTTTCTCTAGGTTGTGCACCCTGAGTTCATGGATTTCTCTGCCTTTACTTTTCTCCTCCTGTGCTCTCTGGGATGCAGATCTTCTCAGAATGCTAGGCAAGCATGCTACCACTGAGTTATACCCCCAGACTTTTTTGTTTTGTTTTGCTAAGTTTTGCTAAGTGGTGCAGGCTGGCCTTGAACTTGGAATATTCCTGCCTCAGCCTCTAGAGTCTCTGGGATCACTGTCCTGTGCCACCACACCCAGCTGGCCATTGTTGCTTAAAGTGTTTGTTCTGTCCTGCCCTCTTCTTCACCCCCTCTTGAGGCCCCAGCACGCATGCTGTCCCTTGTGCTAGAGGTCCAGCTGGATGCAGCACAAACTGCCGATGGTCACAGCTGGTAGTTGCTTCCGGGTTCTTGGAGACACAGCTGGAAGGGTGTTCGCCTGCCTGGTGTGCTCACATACGTATTTCTAAGGGCCACCGTGTGTGCTCCTGCTGCTATTGCGAGGTGGAGTGTGGACCCAGCTCTGGCTGGGTCCCCCCTCCGCAGGGCAGCTGGTGGTGCTGGTGGAGCTGGGAAGAAGCAGAGTTGTGCATGTGCTGCTCTTTCACCCAGGGCTGCACATGGAGCTGCAGGACATCGCCAAGCTCAAGAGTAAGTGCCGCCCTCCTTACCCCCACGGCTGGGTGGGCCCACCCCCACCCCCATCCCCACCCCCACCCCCACCCCTGACCCCCTGACCCCCTGACCCCCTGACACCCCCTTTACCCACAGTGATCCTGCTTCGCCTGGAGGGCGCCATCGATGCTGTCCAGCTGCCTGGAGATGACAGTGGCATTACCAAGCCTGGGAGGTGAGGGACAGGGCAAACCCTGTGACTCCAGGCAGGGCCTGGAGCTGGAGGGGACACTGGGCTCTGAACTCAATAGTCTACAAGGTGCTGAAGTCCCGTGCCTGGGCCACATCCTCCAGTTGAGTCTGTCTCGATTTTTGAGGCCCTGGTGGCTGCCCCCTCTTCGCAGTTGAGGGGAGCACTCGGAGGCTTGGCGCACACTGCGGCAGTGGCTCCTGAGCCTCCCTCTGCTGGCCCGCCCCTGCTGGCCGTGCAGGTGCCTGTGAGAGTGAGGGTCCCCTGGGGACCAGCAGAGCGTCGGTCTGTTCAGGAGGCCAGGAGGCCCCCAGTCTGGATTCTCCAGCCAGGGCATTCCTGAAGGCTGATGAGGGACGGCCACAAGGCCATGTGGTTGTTCTCTCCTGAAGCACAGCGGGTGTCCATGCTGGGTCAGGCCTGGGTTTGTTGAGGGAGGCCTTGGGCTGCTGCCTTCTGCCTGAGCTGGTCTGTTCCTCTGAGCCTTGTGGGGACTCCCAATGGCTGACAGGTGAAGCCCAGCTCCTCAGCAGGACATTCAGGACTCCAGCCTGGCCCTTTAGCCTGCCTTGCCTTGCCCCCCAAAGGCCCACTTGCTGTAGCTTCTGCTGTCCTTCCCCTGTCTTTTTCCAGAGAGCTTGAGGGCACCCTGGCAGCTCTGTGGGTGGGTCCCTTGCCCAGGTGCCTGCCCTCTCTTGGGTACCTGGGTCTTGGTCCAGGACCTGCTCTCCTTTCCCTACCCGTGGCTCCTGAGGGCAGAGACCTCTTACCCAGGATTACTCTCCCCAGAAGCGTCAGTTTGCTCCTGTCTGAAGGACACTTAGAAAGCTGCTGGCCTGTGGGCCCTGCCAGGCTCAGGTCCTCTTTCTCCTCTCGGCAGTTACATCTTTGAGCTGTTTGCTGAGGCACAGATAACATTTCAGACCAAGGGCTGCATCCTGGACTCGCTGGACCAGATCATCCAGCACCTGGCAGGACGTGAGTCTCTACAGTGTCGGCCACTGTGGTGGTGCCGACAGGAGAGGGACAGTGGCTGTCCCCCTTCCCTGTGAGCAGGCGTCTGGCCTTGGAGCTTGCCCTTCTGATTGGGACCTGGCGGTGTCAGTGCCATTTGACCGTTTTGCTGTTTATTGACTTGTTTATTTTTTTGTACTGAGATCTAACCCAGGGTGCTCTACCACTGAGCTACACCCCCAGTCGATAGCTTTCATTTTGAGACAGGGTCTGACTGAGTTGTCCAGGAACTTGCCTCCTCCTGCCTCAACCTCCCAAGCTGAGATTTCGGACTGTGCCCCGTGCCTGGCCATTGGTGCTGGCCAGCAGATGTGCTCCAGCTTTGCTGTTGGTGGCTTCTTACTGTGGTGTGTGCCAGCAAGGCCCCTCCTTTTTGTTGTTGTTGTTGGTACAGGGATTGAACCCAGGGTTGCTCTGCCACTAAACCATGTCCCCAGCCCTTGTTATTTTTCATACTGAGGCAGGGTCTTGCTAAGTTGCTGAGGCTGGCTTTGAACTTGCAGTCCTCCTGCCTCAGCCTCCTCAGCCACTGGGATAACAGGTGTGAGCCTCTGTACTCACCACATAGTCCCCTTTTAAAGAGGAACTCACGATCTGGGGACCTTGCTTGCTTCTCCCACCACACCACCCCAAGTTCCATTTCTGCTGGTTTATGAGGTTCAGGGCTTCCCAAGTTTCCATGGCCACACTCCTGAGCAGGGTCTTGGGGAAGTTTGAAATGCAGGACCTGCTGAGCCTCTGGGCACTGAGGAAGGGTGACTTCTACAAGTACTTGGCTACAGAGCCTTCCTTGAGTTCCATAGACCCCTTTGGAGACTTCACCCCCCTGGTCTTCTTCCTGACAATCTGGAAAGAGCAGGCCAGCTGCCCTCTTACCATGCCCTGTGCCTGAACCTGCTGGGGAATCTGATCACCCCATTGGGCAGGAGGCAGGGCTTGGTAGTGTGGTCCCATGGGATGCACAGCCTTCCCTGCCCACTGCCCCACAGGTGCGGGAGTGCTGGCCAACACCGTGGGATTGCAGAAGCTGGCAGACATCATCCAGGTAGGAGACGGCTTCAGACTACGTGGGTCCCCTTTCCAAATGGAAGTCAGCAGGGCTTTGGGGTCTGGACAAAGGTCCCCACACCACATATAAGCTCATTTCCTCTCAGCCTGAACACACCATGAGCCTCTAGGGAAGTGATGGAGGACAAGTCTAGCTGTGCTTGACTGTTGAATGGCCAGACGCATCTAGTGTGGTGCTGGGTCCCATGGAGAGTAAGGGCTGGCAGGACCCCCTGCCCACAGACAGACCAGTGGCTCCAGATGGGTCCAGCCCAGGAGAAATCTGGAGACAGCTCTTCCTGAATAACTTCTCAGGACAGGGCCACATAGGCACTGTGTTCTGTGAGCCCCGATGAGGGTGGCTGGGGGGCAGCATGACAGTGGAATCCGGACTGGGGACAGCACAAAGTACTCGAGAAGCAGCCTGGCAGTAACTCCCTGCGTCCTGGAGCCTTGATGGAGAAGGACGACAGGAACCCTGACAGGGCTGTGGCTCAGGGGTGTGGGGAGCAGGGCAGGTGCGGACATGACCTTGAGGTAAATCAGAGCCTCCTTCAGCCTCCGCTGCAGGTGGGCACGGGGCAGGCCTGGTGGGCATCAGGCTGGAGGCAGTGTCCTGGGCTTTCTCCCACAGGCAGAGGGGACTCTCGCTAAGGGCAGTGCTGAGCACAGCCAGGAGGCTCTCTGGGGCCTGGAGACAGTGGTGATGAGGAAGGCAGCAGTGACAGTGGGCCCTTCAGGAGCAGTCCCTGCTGGGCCCCGTGAGGGCCTGGGGCAGGGGCTGAGCCAGGTGGAGCGCCCAGCTGCCCTCCCACGCGTGGCTTGTCAGCTGGGCCTCCGGGCAGCTGCACTCTGGCGACTTTGCGGGGTGCAGAGCTGGTGCCTCAGGACGAAGGCTCTTGGCCACACTGGTGCTCATGCCAGGCTGCTGTCACGGGCACACACCCAGGTCCCGGAGACACCTTGCCCACACTGCAGGGCATGCTGGTGCAGGCGGTGGCCTGGCTCGGGCAGCCTGGGCCCGGGCCTCTAATGTGCCTGGGAACCTACTCCATCTCCAGGTCCTGGCAGCCCCTGGGCGGCTCTCCTCTTGCTTCCTTCCCCAGGGTTTCTCATCATCAGGTGGCAGCCCCAGCTCGGGCACAAACATTCCCCTGGGGAGCTGCCCAGCTCTTCCTGCAGCTCTGAAGCTGCATCCCTTGCTGACCTGGCTGGCATGCTGGACAGAGCCCTGCTGGCCGGCCGCTTGCTGTCCCTTTTCTCTGAACCGTCCTGGGCGCATCAGCTCCATAGGACTTTGAGTGTCGATCCCTTGATCTGCACAGGGCACTTGCCTTCTGCCCGCTTTCCGTGGATGGAGCCAGTGAACAGGAGTCTCAGCCCCTGCTGGGCTGCTCCCCACCCCAAGCAGGTCAGGAGCCCACTCCTGCCCACAGCTGCCCCTTGCTGGCCATAATGAGCTCCTCCTCCCTTGTCTCTTGGTGCTGCAGCTCTCCGCCAGGTGGACTTCAGGTCGCTTACTGCTGTCCTTTGGGCGTCCTGCTGTAGTCTTGGCTGAAACGCATTGAGATTGATCTGGGTAAAGGGTAGAGGGTGACCGAGGCAGCAGAGGAAAGGCCCTGGGGGCCACTGCATTCTCCGCACATGGTCAGCCTGGTGGGGAGCAGGGGTGTGAGGTGCTGCCTCTTGTCCTGGGAATGCTGTCGGGCAGGTGAGCTAGGGAGGCCCTGAGTGCCTGCCTGTCATCCTGGTGGCAGGGTGACCAGTGAGCCAGGCTCATGTGTTCCTGCACGCAGGGCTAGGGCCTGCTTCCCAGCACCATAGAGGCTTCCTTCCAGCCCTGGCCCTGTGATGGACTTCCTTGCTTTTCAGGTTGTGTTTAGTGTGGACTCTGCAGAGGGCAACCCTGGTTCCGTGGCGTGGCCTGGGATCTCACAGGCCTACAAGGTGGGAACTGCTTCCAGGATGTGGGCAGTGTGGTAGTCCCACAGAGCTATGAGGAGGGGGGTCAGGATGCTGTACATGCTTGCCCCTCCAGGTGCACATTCACCCTGACACAGGACACGGGAGGGCAGCTCAGCGGTCAGTCACCTGGAGTGCCAGCACATCCAGAAAGCAAGGTAGCAGGCTGTGGGATTGGACCCGCTCCTCTTCTGGCCTCATCCATACTGGCACTGCCTGCCCTCAGTCAGGCACCTGTGGCCACCTCACCTGCCCACGGAAAACT
This sequence comes from Sciurus vulgaris, assembly GCF_902686455.1. Classification (NCBI taxonomy): domain Eukaryota; kingdom Metazoa; phylum Chordata; class Mammalia; order Rodentia; family Sciuridae; genus Sciurus; species Sciurus vulgaris. The sequence goes on from NC_136462.1 coordinate 203,844,188, forward strand.
AGAGGGACCTTGTTGGAGGCCGAAGGCACATGACCTGTCCAGTTACCTGGTGGGCAGCGACAAAGCCAGGACCCAGTGAAGCCTCCCACTTGCCCGGGACACGTGCGTCTGGCGTAGCATGCCCCTGGCTTAGTGTCTGAAGCACAGGGGCTCTAGGGTACAGATGGCCCCACCTCTGGGAGATGGTCAGTTCTGGTGGCCAGCAGAAAGTGGCTTCATGCCTGGGCCCCTGAGAGCTGCTAACTCAGCTGGCATTGGGCCCACATTCCAGGTGTGCCCCTCTGCCAGCTGCAACCCTCCCTGGCCTCTGGGCCTCTGTCCTTCCCTGAGTGGGGCTGTTCTTTCTCCAGCTGTCATTTCACTTGGGGGTCACAGCAGAAGCAGCCCAGTGGGTGTTCAGGTGTGGGTGCTGTGGTTTGACTGCCTGGGGGACGTAGGACTGTGGCAGGGCTGGAGAACAGCCCAGAGCTGTGGTGTGGCCAGGAGCCCTGACCCTGACGGCCTCGGGTGTGGCCTCCCACCCTGGATCAGGAATGGCATCTATGAAGCCGGGGGTCCCTGGAACGAGGGGCTGAGTCAGGCATGCTCCTTCCACTTACGTTATGTGGCTTCTTAGAAGCAGACTCCTCGACCTGTGCTTGATGGCGCACCCTGTAATCCCAGGGTTTGGGTGGCTGAAGCAGGAGGATTATAAGTTCAAGGCCAGCCTCAGCAACTTAGTGAGGCCCTGTCTCAAAATAAAAAATAAGAATAAAAAGGGCTGGGTTGTGGCTCAGTGGTTGGGTGCCCCTGGGTTCAATCCCTGGTACCAGTAAAACAAAAAAAAAAAACAAAGGTAGCCTCTTGAGGGTGGGTGTCAATAGGAAATCAGCCCCTCGTGGTGGGAGGTGATCCTTGTGAGGCAACCCTGATGGACCCCGGTGGGGCAGCTCATGTGGGACCGCATCCTGAGCTTGGGCAAGGGCCCTGCGTCGGGCTGTGTGCCCTCACCTGCTAGCTCCGGATCTGCCTTCGGTCTCGTTTAGAGTTTGTCAGCTGGTGCTGCTCTGGTTTCCAGAGCTTCTGTAGACTGCTGGGAGTGAGCAGGGGCATTGCGCTGTGAGGCCCTGTGGGTCAGGTGCTCTGGGACACTGCTGGCTGCTTCTGGGGGTGGTGGCCTTGTTTGTCTTGGTGTGACCAGAGTCTGGAGCTTGCTCCCCTGGCTTCTGCAGAGGTGCTTGGACTGTTGGGAGACTGGACCCCGCTTGTTGGTGGAGCGGCTCTGAGCCCTGTGCCCCACTTCATGGCTTCAGAGAAGTGGGGGTGTGGGGTCAGTGGCCTTTCTTGAGGGTTCTCCTGGTGTCTGCCTGTGCCCACCTCCTGCCCCTTGTCTTCCAAGGGGATGCCCAGCTCTCAGCAGAGTTTGGGTTCCTGAAAACCCTTCATTCTGACGTCTGCACGCTGCGTCCTGTTGGCAGGAGGGTGAGGAGCCAGCCCCCTGCCCTGCCCTCATGCCCCGTTTCCCCACCAGGGAAGGTGCTGAGCTACTGGTGCTTCAGTCCTGGCCACAGCATGAGGGAGCTGATCCGCCAGGGTGTCCACACCCTCATTCTCACCAGTGGTACACTGGCCCCGCTGTCCTCCTTCACCCTGGAGATGCAGATGTACGGGTCACCCCTGCCAGAGCCACAGTGCTGAGGACAGCTGGGTGTGGGGGTGCTGGCCTGATCGAGGGGCCACCCATTGACTGCTCCCTCTGCCCGTTTTCAGCCCCTTCCCAGTCCGCCTGGAGAACCCACATGTCATCGACAAGCACCAGCTCTGGGTGGGGGTTATTCCCAAAGGTCCCGATGGAGCCCAGCTAAGTTCTGCATTTGATAAACGGTAAGGGATCCTGGTGTGGGCCTCAGGGATGTGGGGTGCAGGGTGCGGCTGCACCCTGGGCGCACATCCCTGGCTCATGACAGCAGCCTCCCTGGCTCCGCAGGTTTTCTGAGGAGTGCCTGTCATCCCTGGGCAAGGCTCTGGGTGAGTGCCACTCCACCTGAGCCTACCCCCTTTGACAAGCCCTCGCATGGTGTCAGAGCCTCGCTTAGGACTGGCACAACCAGTCCCCTCTCCCAAGAGCCTGCGGGACCTCTGCCTTGACCATGGCCACCATGCTTCCAGGAAACATTGCCCGCGTGGTACCCCATGGGCTCCTGGTCTTCTTCCCATCCTACCCTGTCATGGAGAAAAGCCTGGAGTTCTGGCAGGTGCATGCCCTCTGCGTCCTCAGGGGAGGGATCAGGGCAAGGGAAGCCCAGCTGCAGCCTCACCGCTGCCCAAGTCTGGCCTGTGCAGTGACCAGCCTGTGCATACATGGTCTCTTCCTCCTACAGGCACGAGACTTGGCCAGGAAGGTGGAGGGGCTCAAGCCACTGTTTGTGGAGCCCAGAAGAAAAGGCAGCTTCTCGGAGGTCTGTGCTCCACCAGGGTCTGCCACCTCCCTGGGTGTATTGCCCAGAGAGCTGCTGACACTGCACTGGTGTCTAAGGCCCCGCAGCCACCCTGGCTCTGGGGTCCCTGTGTTTTCTGGGAAACACTAGCAGCCTCTGGGTGCTGGGCATGGTCAGTGGGAACCGGTAGTGACGGTGCTTGCAGGACCTGCTGGCTCCCCCACCTTGGAAGATGGGATCCCAGTCTCCCTTGTGCAGAGGAGCTCAGGGTCAGGGCTCAGGCTGACCGGCCTCTCCTTCCAGGTCATCGAGGCTTACTACAAGCAGGTCGCCTCCCCAGGGTCCAGCGGGGCCACCTTCCTTGCAGTGTGCCGGGGCAAGGTGAGGCTCGGTGATCGTCTCCCCCCGGCCCCGGGCCCTCTGGGCTCTGGGACATGTTCACCTGCACAGGCAGGGCACAGGAGGCTCTGAGCCCGGGGTAGCTGGGGCAAGGAGGGAGCGTCCTCTCATGCCACCATGCCTGAGAGACGGGGCTGAGGGCTGGGGTGCAGAGGGACCCTTGGGAAGAGCTCTGAGCCCAGGTGGGGCCTTCGAGGAGGGGGAGCTCCACTGCCCCAGGCAGCTTCTGGCCCATGTCCTAGGCCAGCGAGGGGCTGGATTTCTCAGACAGCAATGGCCGAGGTGTGGTTGTCACGGGCCTCCCATACCCCCCGCGCATGGACCCCCGGGTTGTCCTCAAGATGCAGTTCCTGGATGAGATGAGGAGCCAGAGTGGGGCTGGAGGCCAGGTGAGACACCACAGGGCCAGAGCGGGGTGGGCAGGGGACAGGTGACAGCCCCTCTGACTGGGTGCCCCTGCCCCTGCCCTGCAGTTCCTCTCTGGGCAGGAGTGGTACCGGCAGCAGGCATCCAGGGCTGTGAACCAGGCCATTGGACGGGTCATCAGGCACCGCCAGGACTACGGGGCTGTCTTCTTGTGTGACCATAGGTATGGCAGGACTCCCCGGCCACCCCACCCGAGGCCCTCTGTGGGCCGCAAGCCCCCTGGAGTCCTGCACTGGAGGACTCTTGCTGGCAAACAAAGGTCTGGGGACCTAACCCCTGTGAAGTGGGTCAAAGGGCAGAGGACCCAAGCTGACGGCCACTGGCCCTCCAGGTTCGCCTATGCCGACGCCAGAGCCCAGCTGCCCTCCTGGGTGCGCCCGTACCTCAAGGTGTACAACAGCTTTGGCCACGTCATTCGGGATGTGGCGCAGTTCTTCCGTGTCGCTCAGAAAATTGTGAGCTCCCACATGCTCAGCTGGCCATGCCTTGTGCCCTGCCTGGGGAGGGATTGGGGTTCCTCTGAAGAGCCACAGAAACGGGTCCCACCTGTCCTGTTGTCTGCAGATGCCTGCACCTGCCCCACTGGCTGCAGCCCCAGGTGTGGGTAGGGAAGAAGCTGCTGTCTCCATGGCCAAGTTGCCCAGCACCCTCCTCTCTACTAGGAAAGCCACAAGTCTGGATGTGCATGTGCCCAGCCTGAGGCCCAGGCCAACAGGTTCATGGGGCTGGGTTTGGGGCCACCCTGGGCAGAGGCGCAGCCTGCCTGGCCCTTGTGAGCCTTGCTGCCATTTCCACGCTCCTGCAGGATCGCCATCCCCGGGGAGCCCTGAGAAGAGCTTGTGTGTGGAGTACGAGCAGGAGCCTGTCCCTGCCCAGCAGAGGCCCACAGGACTGCTGGCTGCCCTGGAGCACAGTGAGCAGAGGGCTGAGGCACTTCCAGATGTGGTCCACCCCAGGGAGGAAGAGGTGCGGGGATGGGGCCGGGTGCCTGGTGCTGAGGCCTGCCCCTGTTGGGGGTGCAGGCTGAGAACTGGGGAGTGCCTGGGAGTAGATGCTGGGGCTTCTGAAACCTGCCCAGGTCCTGCCCGTTTGACCTTGGCCTCCTTCCATATACCCCTGTAAATCCCCTTCCCGTGGGTCGATGGGGGTTTATCACGCCTAGCTGTGCTGTGTGCCCTCAGCCCCAGGCCATGAGGTCTCTGGAGAGACACACCCTGGTTCTCAGGTGGTGCCCCCACCATGCTATGCTTCCCTGGCAGGTCAGCCTGGCACCAGTCCACTCAGGGTCTGGTGGCCCCTGATGCCTACTGCACCCAAAGCTGGCTTTCTCTGGGCCTGGTCTGGAGTGGGACCTTGAGTTCTTCCCCTCTGGAGGCCTTTACCCCAAAGCCCATATTTCATGGGCCTGACTTGGTTTCCCTCCCTGCTTCCTGCCTCTTGCTGGCAGCATTCCTGCCTCTCCATGCCTTCTGTGCAGGCCTCGGGGCTGCCCTGGATGCTGACAGCTTGCAGGTGTCACAGACTCGTCCTTTCTGTGGCTGCTCTAATGAGGACCAGGGTCATGAGTCACAGTGCTGCCACCAGGGTTTGAGCATAACACCTCCCCTGTAGGGCCCCTGTTCAGAAGACTGTCAGCTCCTGGGGATCCTTGAGTTTGGGGTTGGGATCATAACTGTGTCCCCCTCAGGCACTCGGTTACACTGCCCTACCCCTCCAGCGAGAGAAGAGGCTGGCTGACCTGCAGAGAGGAGGAAGGAGGAAGATCCGGCTGGTCAGCCCGGTAGGTGAGCTGTCCTGCAGCCACACTGGCTGCTCAGGGACATGTCTGGGAATCTGACTCTTGTGCCCGTGGTCCCCAACTGAGCAGGGTGTGAGCCAGTCCACCCCAGCAGGTGGACTTCTGGGCAGCAGAGATGAGAGTTGGGGCTGGAGTTTGCACTTCCTTCTGTGGGTGTCTTGAGAGCCCCTCTTCCTTCCAGCCAGGATCTGGCCTGGCCCTTGGGCGTATTTGTTTTGGAGCCTGCAGCTGGCCATGATTCCACTTCCCCTCCAGCTGTGGTGGCAAGTACAGCATGTCCTTGCCTTCCCTGAGCACAGACACTGACCTGCCTCCTGTGAGCAGGTGCAGTGCGCTCCCAGTCTCAGGTGAGAGCCGCTGACTCATGACCTGAGCCGGGAGGCCCCTTGCCTGCTGAGAGCCCCAAGTGTGGCTGCCTTGGTCCATGTCCCTCAGCTTCTGGGAAGAACCAAACAGTGCCCCAGAAGGGCTGGTGTGGCCAGGAAGTAGACTGGCTGTGAAACGCTAGGTGGGGTTGGTGGGACTGTCTGGTCCAGCCCTGCCTTGGTTTCCACAGAACCTTGTGGGTCTGAGGTGTGCAGAAGTGAGGCCCAGCTGGGCATGGTGGCCATGTCTGTGATCCTAGCAACTGGGCAGACTGAGGCAGGAGGATCCTAAGTGTCTAGCCAGCCTGGGCAACTTAGTGAGACCCTGTCTCAAAATAAATATATCAGGAGAAAATGTCTGAGGGAAGAGCAAGTGGGCACAGCCTGCTGAGAAGTAGCCGTCTTTGCAAGCTGCCCTCAGCTGTACCTGCCCTGGACCTTAGGTGCAGGGAGCCACAGTGGACCCTGCAGGCCTCTCCTGGCAGTACCACAAGAGCAGAAGGGATGGGGCTGGCCCTGACAGGGCCTCTGTATGTGCCCAGCAGGAGCCAGCAGCTGGTGTGCAGGCGGGCAGAGCCAGGTCGTTCATGGTGGCTGTGAAGCAGGCCCTGAGCCAAGCCAGCTTTGACGCCTTCACCCAGGCCCTGCAGGACTACAAGGGCTCTGATGACTTCCAAGCCCTGGCAGCCTGCCTCGGAAGACTCTTTGCTGAGGACCCCAGAAAGCACACCCTGCTCCAAGGTACTCTAGCCTGCAGAGGCCTCCTGCCACGGGCACAGCACCACGGCTGTTGGGGGTGGGGAGCACCTACCAGGAGGATCGCTAGGGTCCAAGTTTGTCCCTGCCCTCTGGACAAGGGGCCTGGTAGGCTGCCCACAGAGCCCCCAAACCCTCATCTCAGTGGCCACAGTACATGGAACCCACAGGCCCAGGCACCTCTTTCCTAATAGGATTTTACCAGTTTGTGCGGCCCCACCACAAACAGCAGTTTGAAGACATCTGCTTCCAGCTGACAGGCCAAAGCTGCAACCGTCAGCCAGAGCACAGCCTCTCCCATGGGCAGCATGCTCAGCCAGCCCAGGACCACAGCGGTGAGCTACCTGGCTGATCCTCAGCCTCTGACCCCAGGGACTGGTGGTCCCTGGGACTCTGTGGTGGTCAGAGTAGGCATCTGGGCTGGTTTGGCCCAGGCTCCCTGCTCCTATGTGGGGAATGGAGTTACCATAGGGCGCATCCCTGATGTGGGCAAGCCCTGTCTCCATGCATAGTGCTGGGCCTGGGCCTCGAGGAGAGACCTGCACTTGGGGATCCAGGTGCACATGCCAGGTCCTAGATGCTAAGTACCTCTCCACCTTCTTTCCTGCCTCTGAGCTGAGGTGAGCTGAGCCCTAGAAGAGCAGTCCACCCTATGGTTTTCCAGAGCAGACTCACCCACAGGTGCCTGAGCTGGTTGGGGATGGAGGTCCTGGTGCCTGCACCGATGGTCTGTGCAGGGTAGGGCCTCAGCCCTATCCCCCTTCCCCAGCAGAAAGGCAGCTGTGTGGGCTGCACTCAGCTCCCCCGGTGCCTGCAGCGTGTGCAAGTCAGTGTCACTGCTCTGAACTGAGGAGGGTGGAGGCACCTGGTCTCTGCCCAGTTCTGTAGGAACTCAGGAGCATGTTTCTTCAGGAAAGAGGGAGTCTAAACCCAAGTTGACCCTGTCTGAGGGCATGTCCATGCAGCTGGATTCTGGAGAGCACCTGAACCAGGGTGGGCCCCACTTGTCCACCAGGCTACCCCCTGCAGGTACGTGGCTCCTGTAGACTCCAGGTAGGGTGTGCAGTTCTCAAAGAGGCTTATGTTTCAGGTTGGCCTGAGTGGCTTTGGTCAACCAGTCTCCAGCACAGTTGGGGACACTGAGGGGGCATGGGGTGTCTCCCATCTGTGCACCCAGGTTTCCTGACTAGCACTAGGGCTCTGTAGGAGTTCCCGGTGGGGAGGAGAGGAGGGAACACTGAACCTCTGAGCCATTCTACCCTTGACCAGGAGCCCTGGGCAGTTGTCCACAAGTGGGGTCGAGAGAGGAACAGTGGGGCCAACCTGCTGTGAGTGCCTACCTGGCAGATGCCCGCAAGGCCTTGGGTTATGCCAGCTACAGCCAGCTCCTGGCAGCACTGAAGGCATATAAACGCAACGACGACCTCAACCAGGTTCTGGCTGTGCTAGCGGCACTGACCACCTCAAAGCCCGAGGACTTCTCCCTGCTGCAGAGCAAGTGGCCCCTGGATGGGGTGGGCAGGGTGGGAGGATTGTGGAGAGGACCTTGGGTCTGGGCTGGCCATGCAGGGCAGGGACAGCCTAAGCAGTGCTCCCCACAGGGTTCGGCATGTTCGTGCGTCCCCACCACAAGCAGCAGTTCACACAGACCTGGGCAGAGCTGATGGGCCTGCCCACCACAGTGGCACTGCCGAGTCCTCAGGAGCACCCCCAGCTCACCCGTAGAGCTTCCCAACCAGGTGGGTGCCTGCCTGGGTGCTTCTGCCTGTACTGTCACTCTTGAGTCCCTGCAGCCTGAGGTGGGAAGGCAGGAGGGCAGCACCGAGCACCCTCTGACTTGTTCCTTTCTGCAGATCCCCCACAGTCGGAGAAACTGGGGAGGACCCAGAGCAAGATTTCTTCTTTCCTTAGACAGAGGCCAGCAGGAAGTACAGAGCCCAAAGGCACTGCCACAGAACAGCCACAGAACACAGAACACCAAGCCTGATGGGCAGGCAAACCCTGGGTGGGATAAGCTGTAGGGGCTGCAGGGCAGAGAACACGGTGGCCTTCCAGAGCCACTCCTGTGATTTCTGCTGCTGGCAATAGCACATCCTGGTTGGTGTCTGGCCCTCTCTGGTCCCTGCCAGGCGTCACCCCAGGTGGTGGGCTGAGTAGGATGAGGGTAAGCCCTTACCTAGGCTGCAGTGCTCAGCAGGCACGCCCAGCAGGCTGGTGTGTCCACAGGCCTCTAGGAGGCGTCCTGCCTGTCATGCTGCCACCAGGAAGCAACACATCACACATTTTTCAGTGAACCTGTGTGGAGACCCTTGCACCCTGCTGTGGTCCCCACACTGGTTGTGGTCCAGCTGTGGTGTCGGCCAGAAGTCACCCTCCTCCCTGAAGCTTTCGCCTGCAGACTGCCAGCTGTGTGCAAATAAAACTGCTGGCAGTGGCCAGTTGTCCATGTGACCTGGCTCAGTAGGGGGATCTGACGATGCACTGAAGATTTTGGTAGCAGAGAGGATACCCTTGGCACTGTTAGAGAAGACCTGCACCCTGAGTGTGCACGTTGGGTCAGGTGCCAGAACCCTGCAGGAAGTCCTTTTTGGGCAGCCCCCTAATCTCCTACCAACCACACCTTGGAGCTCCACCCAGGAGGGTTCCTGCCCTGCATAGCACAAGGACAGTGGCTAGGTGGAAGTGGGCATTCCCACGGGATGTGAGCAGGCTAGCCTGCCCTTTCCTGTGTTTGGGGGTGTGAACTGAGTAATGTTCAGTGTCCAAGATGTCCACTCCAGCCAGGACTGTGAGGGCACTTGAGAGGCCAGTCCAGTTGCTCCAGAGCTGGAGGGCATGGGACCGCCCACTACCTGTAGCTGACATGGCGCAGTGCCTACACCTACCCGCTTCATGTAGCCAGTGTGAGAAATGCTTGCCTGGCTGTCACACAGATGCACCTCGCACTGTGCCCTGACTCCTGTGCACTCCAGCTGCCAGGAGCATGCACCATGGGGCAGGATCATGAGAAACTACCTTTGCCCTGTTCCCCCCATGGGAACATGCAGTGACAGCTGCTTAGCTTCAGAGTAGTGCTAGCCTGCCTCCAGGCCATGCCCTGTGCACCAGCTACACTCTCTCCTTCATAGCGCTGCAGACCCTGAGTTCCCACCAAGGTTCTCTCCAGGGTGGCAGAGGGCTAGGATCCAAGTTGGGCCGACCCTCACCTGAGGAGTCCACGGAGAGTCTTGGCCACGAGTTTCCTGCCCTCGAGAGACACCACTGCCCAGGTTTCTGAGATGCAGATGCCAACCTTAGTCTTACCACACTTCATGCCTGAATTTCCCTCATCCCTCCCAGTTACTCCTGTAGATGCAGGGCCTTGCACTGGCTACTCTGGACTCCACAGCAGGTTTTTTTTTTTTTTTTTTTTTTTTTTTTTTGTGGTGCTGGGGATTGAACCCAGGGTCTTGTGCTTGCAAGGCAAGCACTCTACCAACTGAACTATCTCCCCAGCTCAGCAGTTTACTTTTGGTCTGTGAAATTGGTGGCCCATTTGCCCATGTGGCATGGTCTTGCAGTCAATGCTGCAGCTGACATGGCGCAGCCCACCCCACGTGCCTTGTTTATGCTATGATACATACCCTCACCCTGCCTCTGGACCTGTGTGCACACCCCCAACTGCACCAAAGGAAACTTCTTCCAAGGTTTATTTTATAAAGCCATTTTGTAAGACTGGTTGCCTTCAAGTTATGTCTGTCTTTAAAGACTGGCAGGGATACCCAGGTGCCTCAGCAGGCCTCAGACTCTGGCCCTGCCTTCCCCACCCATACCTGAAACACCAGGGCATACCAGCCATAGGACGGTCTGTGAAACCCCCACCACCTTCTCAAGTCTTGCTCTGCTTCAGTAGTATAGGGAGGATGGGGCAGTGCCCAGGTGTCTCACTGTGCTAGAGGGTCCCCTTCACCCTGACCTTTTTGACTCCCATCCACTCCTAACTTGCAAGGGAAACCCAGCCAAGGGAGAACCTCAAGCATCCCACTGTCTTCTGGGATGCAAGGTGGCCCCCAACCTGTCTGGAGAGCCTCAGGAACTGGGTCTGCCACCCTCACCACTTCCAGGGCAGGTCTTTCCTGCAGGTCCTGGGACACAAGAGTAAGAACAGATTTCATCCAGGACCCACAGCTGGCACATCCATTCCCTACCCCCTCCAGGAGACAGTCTGGTTGTGACCTGATTTGGAACAAACAGCTCTCTGGACAGTGCCTGGGCTACTTTTCACACCCATGGGATGCAGGTACCCAGGCAAGTCATGGCTCCTTACTTGCCTGGGGAATTCCCACCTGCTGCTTGCCCACCCTGAGGGACCAGGGTACAGCTTTCTGCTGCAGTCGCTCTGCCAGACAGGAGGGAACCCAGCCTTTGGGCTGCCCTGGGGAGTAGATGGACAGGAGCTGCTTTTGACTTTGCATTCTTGCCCTGGCTGCACTGGTTAAGGGCAGAGTGCTCAGTTCCCAGAACCACCACCCAACCTGCCAGGGGTAAGGACATGCACACTTAATCTCCCAGTGTTTCCATGTTATCCCTCCCCTGGGGACTAAAACAGAATGAGAATGGGCCAGTGGGGTATGGCCACCTAGGAAGGTCTCCACCTGTCCCAGGGTTACTCAAAGCCTAGGGCCCTGCTGAGGACTAGGTCTTCTCAAGGCAAGACCAGCCCCCAGACCACCTCCAACATCAGACCTGACCACACCTGCCTCCTCCATGGGCAAGCTAGACAGAACACACCTTCCAGAGCCAGGCTATCATTTCCAACCTGGCTCCCTTAAAACCCCACCTGGAATGGGCAGGCAGGCCTTGAGGACAGCCTGTCCCCCAGGGCCTCACCGTGCTCCCTGCCTGGGCTGGGGAGGGTCCCCAGCCTGTGGTGGCTTCTCTATAGCCAGGCAGGCCCAGCTGCCCCGTGCCCCTTAGCAGAAGCCTCTGGATGCCTGTGATTTTCCAGACAGAAGAGTTTGTCTTACAGAAAACAGCATATGAGGGAAACAAAAGGCAAAGCAAACCCAACCCCGGCCCCAGGCACAGGAGCTCGTGGTGGGGAGCGAGCTCCTTCAGCACCCGCAGAAGGGCCACCCAAGGCAGGGCTCAGACGTGCCTACGTGATGTCCCTCTGCCGTGGTGGCCGGTGGACGTTCCGCACGACGCACTTCACCATCCACTCGATGCCCTCGCGTACTCCTTTGCTGCAGAGACAGTGGTGTGAGGCAGCAGCCAGCCTTGGTGCCCAGGCCCCCACTGGGAAGGCCCACTCACCCCGTAAGGGCAGAGCAGGCCTGGGTCAGGCAGTCACGCCTGCCAATCTTGCAAGTACAGTCGCTGAACGCAGTCTTGATGTCAGGGATGGAGAGGCAGGTCTAGGGGAAAGGAGGCCCTGAGGGGCGGCCGCCACGCCTGCCCCACCCAGGCAGTACCACAGGAACCACCCCGACCCTGACGGCAGTCCCTACAGCAGCCACCATGAGAACACGAGCTCCAAGGTGGGGAGCTGACACAAAGCCAGGCAGCAGGGCAGAGGGTCTCAGTGACCCTGTTGGGTGGGGTGAGGGAGAAGCAGCAGTGTCAGCCGTGGGCCGGCTTCTCTGCTCACCCTTCCCTGAAGAAAGACCCCAGCCCCATAACAGACAACTCTCTCATTAGTGGTTTCTGGACTCAGGAGCAGGGCTGGTGGGGCAGGTCTGCAGGGAAGCAAGGGAGACAAGCAGGGAAAGGGGCACAGAGTCACCTCAGGAGAGTGATGCTTTCCCAGACCACGGGTAGCCACTGTGGTCTGCAGCCACTCCTATGCAGAGCCCCTCCACAGCATCCCTTCCAAGGGGTCCCCAAGGTTTGGTACAGACACTGGCCCCAAGGGTGGCAGGGACAGGATGGGGTCGGAGCTCTCGCCCAAGGGTCCCTCACGTGTGAGCTCACGGCTTTCGCCTGGGTCTCCCCAGTCTCACTCCAGGCAGAGCACAATCAGCCTCCAGTGGGAAAAAGTGCCCGCACAGCAGAAGAGGCCTCTGGGGTGCGCCCCCTCACATGTGGACACCCCAGCGCTCCCCTGGGGAGGAGGGTTGTCCTGCACTCAAGGTGAGAGCCTCCAGCGAGGACGGGTCTGCCCTAGTGATGAGAACTCCAGGTGACACTCAGAGAAGAGCTGGACTCCAGGAGCTGAAGGTCCTGAGTGCGTGGGACAGAGCGGGCTCGAGGGCTCTGCACCCAGCAGACATGGTGCTCTTGGCGTGAGGGAACATGTATACCACTCTCCTTGCAGTTGGGGCACGGGCTCCGGAGAAGCTGTGTGGGGCTCACCTCCACATCCTGCTTGTTGGCCAGCACCAGGATGGGGACACCGTCTAGTGCCTCACTTGCCACCACCTTCTCTGGAGAGGGTAGGACAGGCAGCGCCTTGCACCCTGCATCCTGACTGCAGGCAGTGCCCGGGGCCCACAGGCACAGACAGCCACCGACTCTCTCCCTCCACCCTCCCCTCACATGCCAGGCAGCCAGGCAATGGGTTGGGGCCCTTGGTAAGGGCAAGGGTACTTCCAACAGGCATTGGTCCAGCCTCAAGGCCAGTGCCAGACTCATGGACCAGACTGGACCATATCCAGACTGGCCTGACCTCCTCTTGCGTCTCCTGACATAACCCCTGGGCATGGATTCTTGTCTCTGCTCCATCTGGAAGGAGATGGGTCACACTCACCAAATGCCTGTTTGGACTCGGACAGCCTCTCCTCATCGGTGGAGTCGATGACATAGATGACACCATGGCACTCTGCATAGTACTAGGAAGAGGGTGGAAGACGGCTGGAGCCCCCACCCTACCAAGGGTGGACTTGGCCAGGTTCCCTGGCATGGACGCCAGGAGGGGTCCACGACAGGAAGATTTCTACCCCAGTGGCCACAGTCAGGTAACAGGCACAGCCCCAAGGGGAAGATCTGCTGGGGTGGTTTCTGGGATGGGGGAAACTCAGTAGTGGAGACACATCCAGGCCCTTCTGGGAAGGGCTTGTTGACCTGGTGATGCGGTCAGCTTTCCCCTGCCCAGGTGCTGTCCTGAGAACCCACCTGCATCCCTTGGTGTTAAAGAGTCAGGGCTGGGGAGAAGTCCAGATCTCAGTCTGGTCTTCATGAGGCGTGCGCCTGGGGGCTTGTGCAGCATCTGGCATGAGGGGGAGTGGGAGGGGGAGCACGGCGATGGGGACACAGGAGACACAGACACCCTGCTGCTGAGCCAGAGGCACCTGCAAGGCTGCCCTGCCCCTGCCAGGACAGTCAGCCCTACTGAGTTCAGACCTCTACAGGCTGGACATAGCCAGTCCTGAGTTCACCAACAGGGTAACCAGTGGGCAGCACTGCTGGGGCAAGACAGATGGGCACAGCAGGCACTGGAGGTGCAGGTCTACAAGGCAACAACCAAGGATTCAAGCCAAGGATTTAGCAGATGCATTTTTCCCCGAAGCAGAAAAGAACGGGAGACTGCCCTGTCCTTATGGCACAGACAGCATGCTTGCCAGCTCACCCCAGGGCTGTACCAACTCTCCTGTCCCGCCACAACAGTAATCAACATTGACGAGACCAGGATGTGCTCCTGAAGGGCAGGACAAGCCAGGGGTCACAGGCACCCCTCAGGTGGGCAACAACTGGGGAAGGAGCAGCCTGCTAGCTCTGCAAGAGCCTTAGAGCCTCTGGTTCAGGAACAGATAAGCTACTGCACCTGAAAAGCAGGAGGCTGAGTACCAGATGTCCTCCTGGGTTCTACAGCGAGACCCACACAAGGAAGCTGCTCTGGCCTGGAGCTGGGCCTGACACACAGACTGCCAGCTCCATGAGGGCTGGGCGATGGGCTAGCCTTTTGCCACAGACCCAAGAGCTGGCAGGTCCTACCAGAGGGTCTGTACTAGCCCAGTGAGTCCCAGTGGCACCTGCGGTACTTGAGCAAGGCAGGGTCAGGATGACTGGTGGCAGACCTTGGAACTCAGGACAACCCCAAACACCTATCAGGCACAAAGTGAATGGCACAGAGGCGGCCAGTGAGACGGGAGTGGCATGTCAACTCTCCAACAGATGTGACACACTTCTGGCCATGTAGGGAATGGGCCAGAAAGGGAAACAGCCAAGCATGGGTCAGCCAGACACATAAGGACAGACCAGAGCTGAATAGCAGCTGCCTGCCTGTGTGAGAAGTTGTGACCTGAGATGATGTGTGTCCACCTGTGGACAGCATGGACACAGGGCCTGGAGCAGAAGCAAGCAGCGAAGAAGCAGGAAATAGAGGCCTTGATGCCTATGTAAGGTCCACCAGAGCAGCTGCTGGGAACAAAGTGACTTGGCTACCCACTGTAGTGATGCAGTGCTGGACGAGGGAGAAGCAGTGACCACGGTGGCAGAGCACAGGCCTAATGGGATAGGCTCCACTCACCAAGGTTGATGGAGCCACCACCACAGGCCCAGCATGACAGTGACAGCAGGGCTGAGCCCAATGGGGGGTTGCCCTCAAGGAAATCAGAGGGACCCCGAGTGAGATGCCAACCATGATCCAACATCATGTCACATAATCCCCAGAGGCTCCTATAAGCCTGTCATGGCACAGACCCCATACCTGGACAATCTCATGCAGGGCTGGGCCGGCCACAGTATCCACATGGAGGAGCACTGCAGGGGGCCAGGCCTCAGGATAAGAACAGTGCTCCCAACTGAAGACCTTTCTGAAGCACTGGGCTCCAACAAGAAGGACACAGCATTCAGGGACAACAGTGGAATACAGGCCCCTTCCTGTTCCTCCCTATAACCCCTGGGGGATTCTGCTGCCTGTCCCCAGACGTGAGGGCTCTGTAGGGTTGGAGGTCTGCTCACCAAAGCAGCAAGTGCTCCACAGAGCCACTGAGTCACAAACCATAGCTGCCTAGGAGACCTCACCTTGGCAAGGTAACTGCTACCAGTTGCCAGGAGCAGGGCAACCCAGCAAACCACATGGACAAAAGCTCAGACCACCAAGATGAGGTCACACCCCAGCAAAAGAGGTGGCAACAAAGATGAATGCAGCCCAGGGCCAGCTGCCAAGACTGCAGGCCAGGCCACGTTCTCCTGGGCCAGCCTACTCTTGGGAAGAGCCATTCCCCAGAGCTATCCAGTGGCAGGCACTTTGGCTATTGAAGGACCCACTTTGGCTGCTAAGAGTCACATCTGTCCACACTGGTGACCCACCAGGAGGCAGGAGGAGTCCCAGTCACCTCTGTCCAACATGATAGAGCTGTGACCAGCAACTCCCCTCCTGCACTCCCAGCTGGCCAAGGCCCTACTGATCCTATCACCCAAGGTGACCTTTCCCCCTGCTCTGTCCTGTATGCTCCTTGCTGTCTTCCCAGCACAGATCCCCAAGATGCATGCTTGCCCAACCATCTTTGCCTCCATTCCTGAGACCCTGGCTCCCCAGGAGTATCTGCATTTTGATGAGAACACCCTGACTTGGCTTATCCTCTGTCCAACTTAGGGGACCAGAGGGGACATGTCAGAGATCTTCTGGCCACAGGATCAATATCATCCACCTGTCTGGAAGTCACGGCAGGAGGGAACACTTTGGTGGTACCCAAGAGAGGAGACCAAGGTCAGGATCAGGTACTGGGCCTGAGTTTTATCTGTTTTCTTTTTCTTTTCTTTTATGCAGTCTGGGGACAGAACCCAGGGACACTCTTCCACTGAGGTACATCTCCAACTCTCTTATTTTTTTTTTGAAACAGGGTCTTGCTACATTGCTGAGGCTGGCCTTGAACTTGGAATCCTCTATCTCAGCCTCCCAAGTCACTGGGGTTACAGACATGTACTACCATGCCTGGCTGGATCCTGTGTATGAGGGTGGCTGAGGCATCTGCAGTGTACCACTGGGCTCCCCTAAACCCACACTGCCAACCTGGGGGAAGGGCCAGGTCTGTCCTGCCCGGTTCTGGACACAGCACCTGGCTGAGCTGGACCCATGCTCTAGGCTGTGTATGGAGAAGGGTATCACACTGGGGTCTCAGAAATACCCTAAACCTGTATCAAAAGAGGAAGCAGTTTCTGTCTGCCTGAGGACACTCTCCCTGGGATGGGGAAGAGACTACCAGGTAGAAATGTATAATAAGCTAGAATTGAGGCAGATAGACCCATCTGCAGATGCAGGCTTTGTGCCCACCCCTCTTCTGATCTTTGCCATTTTTGCCCACATCCCGTGACAATCAGCAACAAAATCTCCAGGCAGAAAGGAAGCAAGTGTGTCCTCACTTGGTGGGGGATGGTGGTGGTGAAGAGACCTCCTGCTTCTCCTACTTTTTCTCTTATGCTGACAGAGAAACAGATGCCTCCATGGCTCTGTGACCTGGCCAGCTGTCTGATTTTCTCTGCAAGCTACAGCCCTAACTGGAGCCTTGAACATTCCCTGGTCTTGATAAGTGTTAGCTTATCCCAAAGTTATTCCAAGTCTGACTGTGCCCCAAAATGCTCAAAAAGAACTGACCCAGCCCTGAGCCAGACTCCTTCAAATGCCCAGGTAAACCCCACTCCTGGCCTCTGGGTTGAGAGCATCCCTTTCCTTCACTAACTGCCAAAAGGCAGGTTGCAGCCCTCTGTGCTCAGGAAGTGCTCTGTGCTGATCACTGAGGGCACCCCCTGTTGCCCCTACAGTGGTGACTCTAACAGCATGTTTGGCTGGGATAAAACAGGGATTGACTAGGGAACGTGGGACAGAACCAGAGATAAACCTCAGGAAAAAAGTGGGTAATGGACTCTCATGGAGGAGACCAAGAGTTATCTGCAAAGAAATGCAATGGGGGCAGACTGGTGTGTCTCACCTTGTCCCACAAGGACTGCAGCTCTTCCTGTCCCCCTAAGTCCCAGAACATGAGGCGAGCCTTTCCCACGTCTACAGTGCCAACTGGGGAGAAGAGAGAATGGGCAAGCTCATGACATTAGTCCTTGACACGCCAAGACCCAGCTCTCCCGGGGAAGGGACAAACCACTCTGGTGCCACCTGCAGGGGTCTGGGCAGCAGCCTGACAGACAAGGCTCTGGCCACTGGTGAGCTGAGCTGTGGACATAACAGCATCCTTAGGGGTACCCCTAAATCCATAGCCCTAAAATGCATCTTACTGTTTAGACCCACGGTGGTAGTGATTTTAGATAGACTCATGCCCTTGTACTGCTTGTTAAACCGGGTTTTCGACTGCTCCAGGAAGGTCTGAGGAGAGAGGGAAAGGGAAATGGCAGCTAGAGCAGTTATCCAGGTGTGTTTCCCAAATACCCCTTCCTGGGCCTAATCTTATTTATTTTTTATTTTTTGTACTGGAGAGTTAACCCAGAGACGCTTTATCACTGAGCTACATCCCCAGCGCCCCACCCCCCTCTTTATTCTGAGTCAGGGTCTCAGTAAGTTGCCTAGGGTCTCGCTAAATTGCTGAGGCTGATTTTGAACTTGCGATCTTCCTGCCTCAGCTTCCCGAGTAGCTGGGATTAGGGGTCTAATCTTTAAAAAACAAAAGGAGAAACCCAACAGCAATGTGTTCCTTTTCTAGAACCTGGCGATGACCAACACCTCGTGGTATAGGCAGTAAACTTGCAGCTGCGGGTATAAAACCAAAAGCAGATCCCAGGCAGGGGAGGGGCCGGGCACGGGGGCAGGCACTTACCGTCTTCCCGGCGTTGTCCAGGCCCAGGATCAGGATGCAGTACTCATCCTTCTGGAACATGTACTTGTAGAGCCCGGACAGCAGTGTGTACATCCTGCCCTGGGTACCCCGAGAGACGTCATGTGCGGGCCGCCCGCGCCCGCGCCCGCGTCCCCGCGCGGGTCCGTCCGTCCCGCGGGCTGCTCAAACCTGGGGCCTGCTCGCTCCCGACTCCTCCCGCGCTCCGTAGGACCCCTGACCCTGCCTCTACGATTGGCCACCGGCTCTTCCGGGACCACTCCCACCGCAGGTCATTCCGCGGGTGGCAATGGCCGCCCTTCGGAATCCAGGCCTTTCCTGTCCCTTCACTGCTCCCGCCCCCAGGCTTCTCTCCCCGGACCCCTCCCTTGGAACACGCCTGCAACTTCCAGCCGCGGCCTAGGGCCGGCCACTTCCCGAAAAGCCCATCGGGCGGGGGCGGCACGGGAGGCCGGCCCACCTGCGGCCGCCGGGACCTCGGAGCCTCCGTCGCCGGGCTCCTGACCCCGCCAACCCCGCGCTGACCCCGCGAGGCGCCTGACGGGAGGCGGGCTGGCAGGGGACGAAATCGCGTCCCGGCGGCCCCCGCGCGCGGGCACTTCCGGCGGTGGCGGCGCTCGGGCGGAAGTGCCGGCGGCGGGGTGGGGGGGAAGGCGGGCGCAGCCGCTCTGGCGTCCCGGCCGGCGGGGCCTTGACGGCGGCGGGGCGGCCGCCGCGCGCCTGAGCGAGCTCGCCGTTACGGGCGAGCGGCCGAGCCGGCGCCCCTGCCCGCGCCCGGGACCCGCGCGGCCGTCGGGATGGACGAGGAGAGCCTGGAGGCGGCCCTGCAGACCTACCGCGCCCAGCTGCGGCAGGTGGAGCTGGCGCTGGGGGCCGGCCTGGAGGCGGCCGAGCAGGCCGACCTGCGCCAGCTGCAGGCCGACCTGCGCGAGCTGATCGGGCTCACCGAGGCCAGCCTGGCGTCGGTCCGCAAGAGCAAGCTGCTGGCCGCGCTGGACGCCGAGGCCGCGGGGGCGCCCGCCGGCCCGGAGACGGCCCCGGAGGCAGTGGCGGGGCCGGGCCCCGCGCAGCCCGGGCGCGCCGCGGCGGACCCGGGGGAGCTGAGCGGCGCCAAGGTGAACGCCCCCTACCACAGCGCGTGGGGCACGCTGGAGTACCACAACGCCATGGTGGTGGGCACCGAGGAGGCGGAGGGCGGCCCGGCCCGCGTGCGCGTGCTCTACCTCTACCCCACGCACAAGTCCCTGAAGCCCTGCCCGTTCTTCCTGGAGGGCAAGTGCCGCTTCAAGGACAGCTGCAGGTGAGGCGGGCGTGGGTGGAGGTGGACCCGTCCCCGTCTTTACTTCCTCGTTTTTACGCGGGGCTGAGGTTCGAACCCAGTGCCCACGCATGCCAGGCAAGCGCTCTCTACCTCGGAGCCGCAACTCCAGCACCATGTTTGCTCGCATTTTTTTGGCGAAATCTGTAAGTGGGTTTATGTTGAAAAGAACAATACCCGCCCACAGTTTTATTCCCTAGAGTGATGCTTTTTGGGGGGCGGGGGCGGTGCCGGGGATTAAACAGGGCAAGCGCTCTGCCACTGAGCTGCACCTCAAACCCCGGGGATTACATACAGTTTTCACACATGCACAAGATTAGAGCAGTATGACAACTGCCAGCTTCATCATTTGTCATATCTTCTGATCTTCCATCTGTTGTCCCTTGCCCTACCTTCCTCCCCTGGCCCTGGACCATTTTAAAGCAAACTCCAGAAGTTCCTTTTTTTTTTTTTTTTTTCCTGCCCATAAGTGCTTCAGGGTGCACCTGTAATCTACTTGATGAGGCTATTGAGTAAATAAGCTCCGTGTCTTTATACTTCACAGATGGGAGCACCGCCTCCTCAAATGCAAATGTCCGCAGGTACTGCCATGGTGTCTTTTTTTCCTTAACGAACTTTTATTTTTACTTCATCTTTAGGAGAAATATTCACTAAAACTTCTCATGTGTTATTTGGTTTGTAAGCCAGTAGTCCAGGGTGACTATTGGACTTTTTTTTTTTTTTTTTTTTTTTTTTTTGCAGTGTGGGATTGAACCCCAGCTGACTCTAACCCTGAATTATATCCTCAGCCCTTTTGATTTTTTATTTTGACATATGGCCTTGTTAAATTGCCCAGATGAGCCTCCAATTTGCCATCCTTCTGTCTCAGCTTCCTGAGTGACTGGGTCTATACGCTTGTGCCACTGCACCCAGCTAGACGTTCTATTTCTTAGTAGACTCTTGTCACATTTCTTCCTCTCTCTCTCCCCACTCTACCCTCCTCCTCCACCCCTGCAAAAAGGTGTCTGTCATCAGTGATAGGTTTTTACCAAGCGGTCATATCTGTGTAACCAGCAGGTAGATCATCTTGTCAGGGAGGTTACCACGATTCTGCATTGCATCCCATGTGGTGAGAGATCTAATTTGCTACTGGCCTGTTTCCTTTGGCCCAGGTGCTGTTCCAGTAGATCTGCACATGCTCACTAACTGTGCAGCCACACTGAGGCAGCCCCTGCAGTCACTCCATTTTACACTAAGTTGCCCAGGGTCACCTGCCCCAGCTCTTCTCATCAGCACTGCTTCCCCTGTCAGCTTTAGGTCAATCTGAAGACTTTGAAGCATCTCACAAACACCTGCCTCAGCACCACCCCAGTCTAAGATATTTTCTTGGACTTGCTTTGGATATGATGCCAATGCCGACCATGATGAGGGTGATTTGAAGTACTGGGATTGAGCCCTGGGGTGCTTCACTGTTGGGCTACTTCTCCAGCCTTACTGATTGATTGATACTGGGGATCGTACTACTGAGCTACAGCCCCAGTCCTTTTGATTTTTATGTCAAGACAGGGTCTTGCTGTGTTGCCATTGCTGGCCTCAAACATTCATCCTCCTGCTTCAGTCTTCTGAGTAGCTGGCTTCCAGGCACGTGCCACTGCACCCAGCTTGGGATTCTTAAAGTAAAAGAAATAAGATGGGTTCCACCTTCACTCCTGTTCCACTCTCCTCCTGAGAGAATGCAGTCACCAGACTTGGTGCATACCCTTCTAGTACGTGGTGATCCTCTACAGACGTGTGTCTGTCAGTGGTATATGTACTGTGCTCTATTTTTTAAATGTTTAAATAAATGGTGATATACAGTGTGATTTATTAACAAATTGCTTTTTTCTCTTTTTTTTTTTTTTTTTTCATTTTTGTTTTGTACTGGGGATTATATCCAGGAGCACTTAACCACTGAACTGTGTCCCCAGCCCTTTTTGGGGGGTAGGAGGTGGGTACCAAGGATTGAATTCAGGGGCATTTGACCACCGAGCCATATCCCCAGCCCTTTTTTGTATTTTATTTAGAGACAAGGTCTCACTGAGTTGCTTAGTGCCTTGCTGTTGCTGAGGCTGGCTTTGAACTTGTGATCCTCCTGCCTCAGCCTCCCAACCTGCTGTGATTACAGATGTGTGTGACTGCTCCTGGCCCTAGTCCTTTGTTATATTTTATTTAGAGACAGAATCTTGCTGAGTTGTTCAGGGCCTTGCTAAGTTGCTGAAGCTGGCTTTTAATTTGCAATCCTCCTGCCTCAGCCTCTGGAGCAGCTGAGATTACAGGCTTGGGGCACTGTGCCCAGCTGTAGTATGTTTTTGAAAGACATTCAAGTTCATGTTTATAAAACTTACATTCAGGGCTGGGGTTGTGGCAGTGGCAGAGCACTTGCCTTCCATGTGTGAGGCACTGGGTTCAATTCTCAGCACCACATAAAAATAAATAAATAAATAATAAAACTTCTGTTCCTGTACTGTTACTTTTCCTCATATGAGCATGCGGCATTTTATTTATTCTGTTCTCTGCTGATGGTGTACAGCTTTCATTTATTGCAAACAACAAGCAGTGACTCTTCCTAGCACATGCTTGTTTGCACCCAGGGACCATTTTCCCAGCCTGTAAGTAGTGTGGAAATGCCATGCATGCCTGTGTCAGTGCAGAGAGCATGCTGCCTGGTGCCTAGTGCTCTTCTTGCTGCCCACAGTAATACTGTCTGACCTTCAGATCTGTGCCTGTTGAAAACTGGGACAATGGCATCTGGATAGAATTGGTATTTTTCTGATTGCTAATGAGGTGAGCATCCATTCACATACTTGTTATAGCTTAATCTCTCTCCTCTCCTTCGAAAAACAAAGATAAATATCCCTCTAGTTACTGTGAGGATAGAACGAATCCATGTATAGAACAAGGAACAAGCACAAGTGACCTTCTTTATCTCTAAAGCAAGTTCAGATACTGGAAGGAAACAGAGAATACAGGGAATGTTTCAAACTGGTGTCACCATCCAGATCCAAACTACCAGTTGTCAATAACCCCAGAAGCCCCTCTCTACACCTCATCCCTAAACAGCCTTCTCCCTCCAAAACCATGACTTTTATGAGAAATAGCTCTCTCTCTTTTTTTTGGGGGGGTGCTGGGGATTGAACCCAGGACCTTGTGCTTGCGAGGCAGGCACTCTACCAACTGAGCTATGCCCCCAGCCCCAAGAAATACCTCTTGTATTTATGTGGCTTATCGGTTGGGTGTGACTGTGGTGTAGCTGCCTTAGTCCGGTCTTGCCCATTTTCTAACCCTGATTGTAGCTGCATCTGCCGTCTGCAGTCTTCTCTCAGCTCCAGCCCCTGTCGATGTTAACTCTTTTTTATCACAAAGGTCATTTGCTAGCCAAAATGAATAGAAGGGGTGCATTCCCCCAGTGCCACTTGACCACCCAGTATAGAGAACAAATAAATGCGTGATGTTTGTCTTGTTTACTTAGTTTTGAAAAAAAGCTGATTCTTTTTCATCCTGAGGTGATGAATTAGCTTTTTAAAAAATTTAATATTTTTATGAACTGATGAAGTTAAATGACAGATTTTAATCTGCTACAGTTCTGATCCTTTTTGACCTGCAAATTGGCCTTCCTTTGTCCAGCAGAAGCCTCTTCAAGTTGACTTCTGCATCCTTCTGATTGGCCCTGTTATGCTGGTGGCCACCTTGCTGTCTGGGTCAGGATACTCACACCTACCATGGCACTTCCTGACCCAGAACCAGCATTGCCAAGTCTCCAGGAAGGATGGTTTTCCTTCATGGGAGGCGGTGTATCTGGACCCTCAGCGTGGACAGCAGACTGCTGATGGTTATAGGCTGGTCATCGTTTTTACGTGTTTTAGGTAGCAGAGCTGGGAAACAGGAAACAGTGGATGTGTACGTATACATGGATGCACAAGATCATATACCTGTTCAGTTTTGGGTTGGTTGGTTTGTTTTTTGTTTTGGGTACTAGAGGTTGAACCCAGAGAAACTTTACCACTGAACTTCATTCCCAATCCTTTTTATTTTATTTTGTGACAGTGTCTTGCTCAGTTCCTGAGGCTGGCCTCAAACTTTTGATTCTCTTGTCTCAGTCTCCCAAGTTACTGGGGATCACAGGCACGCAGTACTGCACCCAGCTATCCACCTGTATTTTTAGGATAAAATACCTTGTGAGTGCATGGAGATATTAACAACTATAGTGTTTTCACTCAGTCTCTCTTGGATCACATCTGTGTATGTGTCCTTCTCTACCCCACCCAAGGGTTCTGATTCTCAAGGGCATAGGGGATCATAGACTCCAAATTTCCTTTCACTGCTTTGTTTTAATTTTATTTATTTTTCATTTTTTACTTTTAGTTGTTGAGGGACCTTTCTTTTACTTATTTATTTATATGTGGTGCTGAGAATCGAACCCAGTGCCTCACACATGCTAGGCGAGCGTTCACCACTGAGCCCCAGCCCCTGCCCCACTGCTTTTGTCTAATCCTGTTGTACATACACAGCACTCAGAGCAGCAGCACTCAGACTAACACCACAGGTGGGATCACTGACGTGGGCAGTGTTCCTGTCGAGCCCCTGGGGTCTCGTGGTGCTTCACGATGGCACTGGGTCTCCATTACGGAGTGTGTAGTCATCGTAGACCATCATCTCCACTCCACAGGGTCTGTGCTGTGTGCACCACCGGCCCATGCTGGGTAGTGGGTTGCTTGATTGTCTGAGGCCCATCTATCTCAGGTGAGTGGTGGGCTCCTAGAGTAGTACTTCTGGAGAGCTGCTTGTTGAGAAGTTGTGTTTGTGTCCTTTGTATTCAAAGGCTGATTTTATTGGGATAAATCTTGGCTCACACTTGAAGTTTACTAGTTTTACCATGACGCATCTCACTGTGAATCACTGAAGGCGATGCTGTCAGCATGGGACACCCTTTATGCATAAGTAGTTCCAAATGCTTTCATTTCAGGAAAGTTTTTTAAAAATACTTTTTATTCACTTGTTCTCAGTATTTTTTAATACCTTTATATTAGTTTATTCACTTTTATGTGGTGCTGAGGCTCAAACTCAGTGCGCCACATGCACTAGGCAAGCACTCTACCACTGAGCCACAGCCCGGGCCCACCAGGAAAGTTCTCTTGAATCACAGTTCATATTATGTTTAGTTGTCCATATCAATTCTTCATCTATCTTTAATATTCGTTGCTTTCTCTCTGAATCTTATCTTGTTCTTTATTTCTGTATTTTGGTCTTTTCTTCACTAAAAAAAAAAATCATATTGAGAGACTGCGGATGGCAGCCGGTGGTAGAGCAGTGCCTGCCGTGTGGGGCCTGGGCTCCGTCCCCAGCACACGGGAAAGAATTCTGATGAGATTTGATTCACATGTGCCTGACGCGTGAGGCCTGGGCTCCATCCCCAGCACACGGGAAAAAAAAATTCTGATGAGATTTAATTCACATGCTGTGCAGTTCAGTGGTTCTTCATATTGCATTATTTTACATGTCATGGAAACACAGGTATGACAAGGTATCCTGTGTTAGCCATTTTTAAGCACACAGTTGAGTCCTATTAATTAATGTTCACCATGTATAATAATCACTACCAGGACTGGGGGTGTAGCCCAGTGGCAGAGCATTGCCTAGCGTAAACAGGCCCCACTACGGATACAGCCCCCAAAACGTCATTACCACCAACGTGTGTATGATCATGTTATCTCTGAATAGAGATCTTAGTTGGTTCTCACTTGTATGGCTTTGATTTTTTTTCTTGCTTAATTGCCCTGACTGGAACTTGGTACCTCATATAATAAAGGTGGTAAGAGTGTGAAGAGTGTGTGTGTCTGTGATTTATATAATAAAGGTGGTAAGAGTGTGAAGAGTGTGTGTGTCTGTGATTTCCCCCCTCACTTCTTTCCTGGTCTTGGGGAAAAACTTTTGAGCTTTTACTGTTGAGTATGATATTAGTTGTGGGTCTTTCATGGATGCTCTTTATCAAATTGAGGATATTCCCTGATTTCCAAATGCTTTTGTGTATGAATAGAGATGATTATGGCTTTTTACCTCCTTCATTTGCTAATGTGGTATGTTATACTGAATGGTCTTCATGTGTTGAGCCCCCCCCTTGTATTCCTGGGATGAATCACACTTGGTCATTATGTATATTGACTGAATTAGGTTTGCTACTGTGTTGTTGAGGGTGTTTGCATCTGTATCCATAAGGGATATTGGTCTTCAATTTTTGTACTTAAGTGTATATATGTTGCAGTACTGGGAATTGAATTCAGGGTACTCTACCTCTGAGCTACATCCCCATCCCTTTTTATTTATTATTTTGAGACAGGGTCTTGCTAAATTTCACGGCTGGCCTCAGACTTGTGATTCTCCATTAGCCTCCTGCTGAGATTACAGGGGTAGGCCACTGCACCCTGCTGCATGATGTCTTTTGTTACATTCTTTTAATATCTACTTTTTAAGTAGGGCTTCTGCTGTTTCACCATTGTTTTCTCTATGTCTTAGATCTTTTGTATTTTTCATTCTCCATTGCTGCCTTTAAAAAAGAACATTTTGGTGCTAGGAATTGAACCCAGGGGCACTGTATCTCTGAACTGCATCCCCACCCTTTTTATTTTGAGATAGGGTCTTGCAGAGTTGCCCGGTCTATCCTTGAATTTGTGATCCTCTTGCCTCAGCCTCTGGAGTAGCTGGGATTACGGGCATGTGCCACCATGCCCAGCCTAAATTGGGATTTCAACTGACACAGAAAGACATAAAATTGTACCTATTGATCGAGTGCCATGTGGTATTTCACTACATTGTATATGTTATATAGTGTTTAAATCAGGTTATTGTATCTATCTCCTGCAACATTTGTCATTTATTTATGGAAAACAAACAAAAATTTATAATCCTTTCTTCTAGTTTTTTGAATATGGGCATGTCTTCATTTCTCCATCATTTTAGAAGGATAGTTTTGCCAGATACGGAATTCTTGATCCATGTTTTTGTTTTTTGTTTTTTTTTCAGTACTTTAAATAATATTCCACTACCTTCTGGCCTCAACAGTTTTCTGATGAGACTGTTAATCTTCTGGAGTATCCTTTGTACATGCTGAGTCACTCCTCTCTTGCACCTTTCAGGATTCTCTGTCTTTGGATTTCAGCAGTTTGATTGTAGTATATCTCATTTTGGACCTCTTTGACTCTGAAGACTTGGAGTTTGTTGAACTTATTGGATATGTGGATGCAGATCTTTTATCTCATGTGAAATGTTTCAGTCATTATTTTCACGTCTTCAGGAGTACTCTTTCTGCTCCCCTCTTTCCTCCCGGAAGCTCTCCACCTTGCATGTCAGCCGTTGGTGTGTGGGCCCAGTGGTGTGCTTCAGATTCCTGGAGCTCTGCTCATTCCCTCGAATTCTCCTTTTTCTCATTCAGTAGACCTGTCTCCAGGTTTAATGTTCTTTTCTTCTGCCAGCTCAACTCCTCTGGCTATTCTACTGTTTAGCTTCAGAATTTCTATTTGGTTCCTTTGTATATTTTCTTTTATGAATATACTCTTTATCTGATTACTTTTGAAACAATATACATTCTTCTTCCATTCCTCTGTATAGAATATTATCTTTCTCTCTGTTTCTCTCTCTCTCTCTCTCTCTCTCTCTCGCTCTCTCTCTCTCTCTCTCTACTAGGGATTGAAACCAGGAGCGCTTAACCACTAGCCACATCCCCAGCCCTGTTTTTAAAAAAAAAAAATTTAATTGCTGATGGACCTTTATTTATTTATATGCAGTGCTAAGAATTGAACCCAGTGCCTCACACGTGCTAGGCGAGTGCTCTACCACTGAACCACAACCCGAGCCCTTTTTATATTATATTTAGAGACAGGGTCTTACTGAGTTGCTTAGGGCCTTGTTAAGTTGCTGAGACTGGCTCTGAACTCGTGATCCTCCTGCCAGAAAATCTGCCTTCCTTGTAATGTGCAGCCTCTGCTCCATGGTCACCAGTGATTTAGTCAGAAGTGGTGCTCAAATACCTCAACCCCAAGGGCTCCTTGGCCTTTTGGCCCCATGGGTTGGAGAACACCTTCCAAGGTCAGCCAGCCCCTTCTCTCTTCCATTTTCTCCTGTCTTCTCTTGGAGCTCCTAACATGCATCATCCCCCCCCACTCCCCACCCCCGGAGGTGGGGATCTCCCTGATAAACACCTAGCTGGTGCTTACTGCAGCGGGGTGATCCGAGCTGTTTCCCCAAGTGCTTTTTGTAGCTGCTAGGGCCTGGGTTTTGCCCCTGCCCCATCTGCCCTGCTACTTTTGTTTTTTCCAAGCTGGAAGAACTATCACAGGTTGTCTGAACCCAGAGCAACCCAAGTGTAGCAGCTGTCTCCTCCCACCCTTCTCCCCAGAGCTGAGCAGGTTGTCACTAGAAATCTCTTTAAAGTGTTCTGTGTGCTCTCATCAATTTCCAGAACTCTGAGTCAGTGAGTTTTGACAATTTTGTCCAGTTTTAGGCTTGTTTTTCTGTGGGAAGGGTTCAGTGATACCCCTACTAGGCCCTAGCTAGGCTCAGCTCTTTATAGTTCCAAATGCTGTTTCTCAGGTTTAAGTCTTTACTTCATCTAGAATGGGTTTCTGTGGACGTTGGGAAGTTGGTCATCAACTTGCGGGTTTTATATATGAAAACCCAAGGTTTGAATGCAGAGTTCATCCTTCCCTATCATGTTTGTGATACTCCTCAGTTGTCACATTTCCTATGTGCATGGGGCTCTTGCTGCTCTCCTTTGTTCCATACATCAATTTGTCCATCTCTTATTTTAAATTTGCCTCATGGATATGCCATTAACTATTCCCCATGTTTCAAAATTTTAGGTTATTTCCAAGTTTTTCATATTCTTTAAAATTCTTTCATAAAAGCACTTACTAGGTGAGAGTATGTGGGTTGAGCATCCCTGATTCAAAAATTCAAAATCCAAAGTGTTCCAAAAGCCAAAACGTTTTGAGTGTGAACATGACTCCCCAAGTAGAGAATTCCACTCCTGACCTCATGTGACAGGTAGCAGTTCAAAATCAGCCACACTGAAAATATTGTATAGGATTACTTTAATCTTGAAGTGTATATAAGGTTTATATGAAACAAATGAATTTCTTGTTTAGACTTGATTCCACCCCCAAGATATCTCATTATGTTTTTGTAAATGTTCCAAAATTAAAACAAAACAAATCTAAATCTAAAACCCTTCTGGTTCCAAGCGTTTTGGATAAGGAACATTCAATTTGTGTCAGATGTTAAGGCCTCTCGTAGCACTGAAGGATCGATCCTCCAGAAGGGTTTGACTGATGCTGTGTACATTGGGAATATGTTGTCAAACTCCTGGTGGGGAGCCCCTGTGAGTGCATCCCTTTGGTCCTTGGTTGAGTGGAACTTTTCTGCCACTCTCCACTTTGGTGCTTTTGCAGCTGTGTCTCAGCTGCTGGTACTGCTTTCTCAATGGCAGTGCTCTGTTTGCCAGGACAGCCAGGGATGAGAAGGAACAACCCAGACCTTGGGGAGCTTATTGAAATTACCTAACTCTTTCCTTCCCACCTGCAGACTCCTGCCTAAGAAGGCAGCCCTGACTCTGTTTTGAAGTAAATGCCAGCCCTCAGCTGCTCTTGTGGGGTTGAGAGTTTCCTGTCTGAAATGATGGCATGCAGTAGTGGTTGGTGGTTCACTTTTTCCATGTCTTTATTTGGCGGAGTTCAAGGTTGCAGTCCTGTGTCTGTCCCCACATTTCCTCTTCATTCTCTTTCTCTAACGTGGTTTTGGTTTTAGTTTTAATTTTACTGGTGCACTGATAGCTAAAAGTTGCAGCACTGCTGAATGTGGTGGAATAGGTCTGTAATCCCAGCAAGTTGGGATGCTGAGGCAGGATTGCAAGCTGAAGACCAGCCTGGGCAACTTAATGAGACCCTGTCTCAAAATAAAAAAATAATAAAAAGGGCTGGGGATATAGCTCTGTCTGTGGTAAAGCAATCATAGGTTCAGTCCCCAGTACCAAAAGTAAATAAGTCTCAGCACTACTATGACTGGGCTCTCCTAGTGGGCTTGGATTCAGGTCATGCATGTACACCGTTCACCCTATACCACATTTGGCTTGAGTACTCGTTGTGTCTGGGACTTCACACCTGGAGATGATGGTGAGCCAAAGTCACAAGACCCTCTGCCACACTGTCACCCTAGCCTAGCAAGCTGGCAGCAACACCAGGAATCTGCTCCTCAGAGTAGCCAAGTGCATCCTGAGAGATTTCAAATGTGCACTTGTGTGTGTACATGCATGTGTATAATATGTGTGTATGCATGGATATTTGTGTGCACCTATATGTGTATATGTAGGTATGTCTTTGAGTGTGAGTTTATGTGTGTATGCATAAGTGAAAGTGTATGTGTGAAAGTTCATATGTATAGGCACATGCAAAAGTATATAAGAGGGACTGGGGCTGTGGCTCAGTGACAGAGTGCTCACCTAGCACATGTGAGGCGCTGGGTTCCATCCTTAGCATAAAAAAATAAAAACAAAATAAAGGATGCTGTCCATCTTCAACTACAAAAAAAAGAAAGAGACATGTATGTGTGAGAGAGAGAATAAACAAAACAAAACAAAAAAAAAGTGTTTTTTGGGGGTGTTTATGTCCTTGTGTTGCTCCCTTCTGGGCACCAGGCAGGTGACCTTGATGTTCCTGGACTTGCTTGCCTCATAGGCCAGGCCTGAGCCCTGCCTCTGTGGCCCTCTCTGCAGGTTCTCTCATGGGCAGGTGGTCTCTGTGGATGAGCTGCGCCCCTTCCAGGACCCAGACCTGAGCTTGCTGCAGGCTGGCTCTGCGTGTCTGGCCAAGCACCAGGATGGCCTCTGGCACCCAGCACGGATCCTTGGTGAGGCTGATGTGGGGACTTCCTGGTGGAGCTCTACTGAATAAGGCCCTTTCTGGAAAGCCCTTTCTCTGCTTCCTGTGGCCACTTCCCATCCCCGCTGGACCTGGAGACCCCATCTGGGCCCAAGAGGAGCAAGTCTGACCTGGCCTCTCAGCTCTGCCCCACTTTCCCCTTCCTGTTGCTCCTTACCGTGGCCTGCTCATCACAGCTGCTGACCTGTGGCCTGTGTCTGTCTCCTCAGATGTGGACAGTGGCTACTACACAGTCAAGTTTGACTCACTGTTGCTGAAGGAGGCCGTGGTGGAGGGAGATAGCATTCTGCCCCCACTGCGCACAGAGGCTGCAGAGTCGTCAGACTCAGACAGTGGTGATGTGGTTGACTCGAGCTATGCCAGAGGTACAGTGGCAGCTTGGTACCCACACCTGGGATGGTGGGGGCCTGGAGCAGGGTTGGCACCCTTCTCCCTGAGAAGCACCCTGCTAAAGGGGGCAGCTGTAGAGTGATTTAAGTGAGGTCAGCTCAGCCCAGGGGACCACAGCAGAAAGCCTGGGGTAGGGTCAGAGACCTGGCCTTTGACTTCGAGAAGCATGCACCAGTCATAAGCTCTCAGATGCAAAGTTGTGGCCTTGTTGTGGGAGGGGAAGGACTGTTGGAGCTGGAGCTGCTAAGGAGACAACAGGGAGTGACTGATGGTTAGACGTGAAGGACAGGAAAGTGTGGCTCTTTCAAATGCCTTTCTTGACTGAGGGCCTGTTGCCTGGTGAGTGGGGGTAGAAGGGAAGGGATCCTGGCAGATGAAAGGTTTGTGTACAGACAACTGGGGTGAAGATTTCAGGTAGGGGAACTGATGGGCAACATTCAGTCCTCCTGAGGGGTTGGTTGGAGAGCTCCCTGGGAACCTGTTATGTGAATTGGTGGTTTCTGAACCCATGTCCTCAGCAACCAGGGGTAAGCTGCAATACAATCAGCTTACCATCTTGAGATGTCACAAGTACCCACAACAGGCCTGGGAGGCTTGGCAGGGGATTGGTGTCCTGCCTGGGAGCTGAGCTCTTAGGTAACACTGGCCAGAGCACAGGGCACACCACTCACTGTCCTCTGGCCTAGCTGAGCCATGCCCTCTCTCCTGCAGTGGTAGAATCAGGTGCTGCAGACCCTGGGACCTGCAGCTCTGCCTTTGCCGGCTGGGAAGTACACACACGTGGCATTGGCTCCAGACTCCTCGCCAAGATGGGCTATGAGTTTGGCAAGGGTGAGTGTGCGCTACCTGGGGGGAAGGGTGCTTCAGAGCAGCCTGAAGGTCAATAGCCACAGCACCAGCCCTGCTTCTTCCCAGGCCTCGGCAGACATGCTGAAGGCCGGGTGGAGCCCATCCACGCTGTGGTGTTACCTCGAGGGAAGTCATTGGACCAGTGTGCAGAGATCCTGCAAAAGAGGACCAAGCGGGGCCAGGCTGGTGCCAACAGGCCCCCAAGGTGCCAGGGGAGTGGGGGTGGGCCTGGGGGCCGCCAACCCCCTCGGAACGTGTTTGACTTCCTGAATGAAAAGCTGCAGAGCCAGGCTCCTGGGGCCCTGGAGGCTGGGGCGGGCCCCCCAGGAAAGAGGAGCCAGGACATGTACCATGCCAGCAAGAGCGCCAAGCAGGCCCTCAGCCTACGACTATTCCAGACTGAGGAGAAGATTGTGCGTACCCAGCGGGACATCCGGGGCATCCAGGAGGCTCTCACCCGAAATGCTGGCCGGTATGTGTGGGGCCCTGGGTGCTGGGTGACCATGCCTAGAGAACATGAGGGAGGTCACTGGACCTGAGGGTGCCTGCTGAGGAGATCTAGATATAAGAGGTTGGGCATTGGCCACAACAGCAGTGGTCTTGGTGTCAATGGGCCAGGAAGCCATACTGACGGGCAGGCCCTCCCTAGGCACAGTGTGGCAGCAGCCCAGCTGGAGGAGAAGCTGGCAGGAGCCCAGCGGCAGCTGGGGCAGCTCCGAGCTCAGGAGGCAGGCCTGCAGCGGGAACAGCGGAAGGCAGACACCCACAGGAAGATGACAGAGTTCTAGAGGTCTTGCATGCACTGTGGATGGGTCCTGGGACCCCAGCTCCCAGCTGCCTTGGCCGGAAGACCAGCTGTCACCCTGACACTTAGGACACCTCTCAAGAGGAGCCAGCCCACTTCTAGGCTGTCCACTGTTTCACCTCACCAGCCTGGAGTGTTTGGACACTGCCAAGTGGAGATGGCCTACTGGAGGGTCACTTCTGGACACTTATTTGCCCACCGAGCCCACCTGCCAGTATCTTGGGGCGTATCCTTAGCAAGGACATTAAAGTGATTTCATCACAGTATCACTCAGTGGAGACTCAGCTGGCTACGGGGTCTCTGGGGAGAGAGGGATCTGCACAGGTTCATGGTAACTCACAGGCTGGGCTTCAGGGGTCCTGAATGAGGCCACAGCCCATGCCAGGGTCAGCAAACCCAGGAGAGTGGCCTTCTCCCTTACTTCCCTTCTCTGATTGAGATGGGTAAGAACCCGAGTGTCCTCTGGTGCCCTGTGCTTCCTGCACTGGGTGGAGCTGGGCCCTCAGGAGCACTGTTAGTGAGACAGGTAGTCCTGGTCAAGTGGGTTTGGGGCTCAATACAAGTTTGGTGCCCACCTCTTGTTGGCGAGTGTTCACTTTAGTGGGTGTGGTGGGGTCCTGAGCTTGGCTCAGAACAGTGCCAGCGGTGGCACGCTCTGAGTCATGAGTAGACTAAGGGTGGGGCCCCAGCAGGTGGATGATGCCTGGGGCCGCAGCAGCTGCAACCCAGGGTTGAGGGCTGCCGGAGGTGCGCTGAGGCAGGGGCAGGAAGTGAGGTGGGAGTTCACCCAGGCCCACAAAGACCTTCCTGGCTGCCCCAGACAGGGCCAAGGAGGAGCCGCGTGGTGGCTTTGGTAAGTGCCTGCTCTGCCCTCTGGCATGGGCAGTTCCCTGAAACCCTCAGGGGCCCTCCTGGGGTTTGGGAGGGCTTAAGAGTTGCCTGGTAAAGGCACTGGGAACTGGCTGTGGCCTAGTCAGTCAGACTGGGCCCTCCCACCCCGTGTGAGAAGCCCACTGCTGAGTCTGAACAGACTGGCCTCTACCTCCAGAGAGCACCCCTTGAGCCCCCTAACTCCTACAGATTGTTGGTGGGCCACCACTCCCAGCAGCTCAGCTGAGAGCAATATAAAGTCCATGGCAGAGACCAGGGTAGAGGAAGGAGAGCCAGGGAGGGATGAGAGGACACTCAGTGGTTGAAGCCGGCCTCTTCTGCCTGCTACTCCAAGGTCCAGTCTCTCTAGTGAGTGGCTTAGGGGTATCACCTAAGACAAGGGGGCCACAGCTGGGCAGGGTGGCTATAGGCGAGGTCTGTGCCCTGTGGCTCATAGGCCCATGGGTGTAGCTGCAGGGACTTCCCCCAGATCTTGGGTTTGGGCTGCAGTGACCCCAGCATGGCCTTGGCCAGGTTATAGCTGCCCTGGCCCTGCTCTGCCATCACCATGACCACTGGCAGTGATGGTGAAAGTACAGAGTACCCCTTTTCACCAGGAGTCCCATGCCAGAGGTGGAAGGTGGGTGCCCCTGTGCAAGGCCTGGGGTTTCCGGTGTGCTGAGTCAGGCCAGGGGGAGGAGTCCACCCACAGAGGGAGGGACACAAATGGGGCTGCCAGATGTGTGCCCCATCCTCAAGCCAGCCCCAGTGCCCCTCTTTTCTGCCCCCAGGCCCCTGCCTCACAGGATGGGGCAACCAGTGCCCTTGGCTCTGTCAACCCTCTGGGTCCTAGGGTGCTTCTCCCTGCTCCTCTGGCTGTGGGTGCTGTGCACAGTCTGCCACAGGTATGTCTGTTGTGCTGGGTTCCTTGTGGGCCCTCATCTTCTCCTCGTCCAGAGACAGGAGTTAGAGGCAGGCCCATGTGTGGTTTTGTAAGAACCTCCACGTGGCCTCCACATGGGGCTTGCATCAGCCACTGACCACCCCTGCACTTACATGTGCCCCTGGCCTGATGATGCTCTCGCCCCCCAGGACGCGGGTGCCGCGGCAGCGGGCCAGGCTGCAGGGCAGCATGATGCCAGTGCAAGTGGTGAGTGCCAGGCTGTTCCTGGGGCCAGGGTGGTGCCGCAGGGTACCTACCAGACTTCCTTTGCCCCCCAGTCAGTGCTAAGACAGACTCACCTCTGCTCCCTCAGCAAGTCCGACACCAGGCTGCATGAGCTGCACCACTCCCCGCGCAGCAGCACAGGTGAGCCTCTGGGAGGGCATGTGGGGTGGGGCAGGCCGTCTCCACACCCCTAAGTGACCTTTACTCTGACCCCCAGCCCCACGACCTGCCAGCATGGATCTCCTGCACCCACACTGGCTGGAAGTGCCCCAGGGCAGTACCAGGCCACAGGCAGCCCCCTCCATCTTCCCACCACAGCAGTTGCCTGGGATCCCTCCTGTCGCCCCTTCACCCTTCATTGGCCCTGAGGCCACCTATTCGAATGTAGGGCTGGCTGCCATTCCCAGGGCCAGCCTGGCTGCCAGCCCTGTGGTGTGGGCAGGGACACAGCTGACCATCGGCTGTGCCAGGCCTGGGCCTGGGGCCAGACCTTTGGTGGCTGAGTATGCCTGCATCCAGAAGCTCAAGGGGACAGGTCAGGGCCTCCAAGAACTGCAGCAGGGGACTGCTGATGGGATCCCAGCTGCTCAGGTAAAGTGGGCCTGGGCTGGGCACAGCAGGTGGGGCTGGCAGATTCTTGGCCAAGGGGCCTGTGCTGACCCCTTCCTGGGTCCCTCCTCTCTCCAGGTGGACATCCTATACTCCAGGGTCTGCAAGTCTAAAAGCAGGGATGCAGGACTCGTCAAAAACCAGCTAGACCTCAAGGGTGGGGGATCGATTCTGGCCCCAAGGAATGACTTGACCTGTGAGACCCTCCCCCTTAGGGGCCTGGGCATGGACAGCAGGCCCCTGGAAAATGTGTATGAGAGCATCCAGGAGATGAGGGCCCCAAGCAGGAGTCACCCCTCTTCTCTGCCTGTTAACACAAGTGGATATATGCAGGGTACCAAGTCCCCCGTTTCTGCCTGCCTCTGGGGGTGGGGGGGTTGGAGACCCCTGAACACTTAGTATTTACTATGTTCCTTTCTCCAGAGTGAGCTCCCTGCCCCTGCAGCCGACAGCACAAATCCCAGATCCCAAGGCTGCTAGCCTGTGAGGTCCTGGCTACTTCCACCGTCCACATGTCCTCTCCCTGCTGCAGAGAAGGCCTGCATCCTAATAAAGTCCCATCAAACAAGGATGGACATGCATGCCTTGCAGCCTGTCCTTCTTGAAAGTGGGAAGGGTTGGGGTGAGGACTTCTGGAAGGACGGATGGGCCCCTTTTGGCCTTGCAGGTGGTCTCACCCAGATGCCCCGGCCTTGGCACCTGAGGCTGTTCTGGATCCCGAAATCAGTAGTGGGGCAGAGGGAAGGCAAGCCTTTGCGCTGTGGTTTCCAATCCTGGGGACAGCGAAGCCGGCCGGGTGGCTGTCAGGGTGGGACTTGGACCCTGAGCTCCGCCCTAGGGCTCCGCCACCAACCCCTGGAGTTACATAAGTCGGGGAGGTGGGTGGGCAGTCTGCGTTAAAGAATAACCTGCTCCAGGAGACGCGGCTCCTTCTTGGCTCTGGCAGTTCCTCGAGCACACTGGTGGGGAGCGGCCGTCCCAGGCAGCGGAACGCTAAGGCGCCCAGAGCTAGGAGCTGTAGGGCGCCGGGCGGCCCCTTTAGCTGGCCCGCGCGGGAGCGCGGTGCCGAGGGCGGGCGGCAGCCCAGCGCGGGCCAGTGGGAGGCAGCGGGCAGGGCCCCCGGCCACTGAGTGTTGATGCGCCCGCTGGCCAATAGGCGCGCGCGCCGGGGCGAGGGGCGTGGCCGGCCGCGCGGCCTCTGGGCGGCGCAGCACGAAGCGGGCAGCGCGGGATCCAGGGCGGGGGTCTGCGGCCCCGCCAGCCCGGCCCGGCCCGGGGCCGCGTCCTGAGAGTCTGTCCTCGCCGCTGCAGCCTAGGCAGCCGGCCGGCTATGGAAACCAAGCTCTCCCCGGGTCCGAGTCTCGGCTGCGAGCGCCCCCAGCTCCGCGCTGGTGGTCCGGACCCCAGTGCGCTGCGGGCCGAGGCGCCGTGGCTGGGTGTGCAGGGCTCGGGCCCGCGCGCCGCGCCCGTGACGGTGCCGGCGCCGCCACAGGTACTAGTGGGCGGGGGCGCCAACAAAGTTTCTCTGGCTGCAAAGATGGCGTCGGGGCTGCGCAAACTTTGGGCCCCGAGGGCGTGGCAGCGGGGGGCGGCCGCGTCGGTCCGTGCATGTCCGTGGGTCCGGCTGAGCTACCAGGGGACGATTCCCGCCGACTGCGCCGGGGCGGGGCCGGAGGCGGGGCTACGTTGTCCACACTGTCGGCAGCGGGTGGGGTGGGGGCGGGCGCCAACCGGATCCACGGTGCAGGCTGGTGGGCCTGGGTTGCCTCTCCACTTAGTCTCCCCCATCTGCAGGGTCCTTCTATGGGCGGCAGCTTTGCGGGCTTGGAGTTCGCGCTGCCGCAGGAGCCTCAGGCTGCAGACCTAGGGACCCCGGGGACGTGGGCGGGGGCGGCAGGGCTCCCGACGCCGTCGGTGCATATCCCGGTGCCAGCGCAGAGGTGAGCCGCTGGGGTGGGGGGGGGGGTGTGCACACGTGCGTCGGTGTGTGCAGAGGCAGTGGTTGGGGCACGGATTTCTGCCTTCCTGACCCTCCGGGAGGCCTCGGTTAAGAATAGGGCAGGGTCCGGAACTGGGTTTCTGGCTCCTCTTCCCCCAGCTGTCCAGCCCTGGAGGAGCTAGGCAGAATGACCAATTGCGTTGGGGTCCACTCGCAGAATTGGGAGGGGCAGCTGTCAGTTTCTGTGCAGAAGAGGCTGCGCAGTTTGCATGGGGCTTACTGTCCAGGAATCCCTGGGGCTGCTACTGCCACTTCCCCACCCCTGCCGTGCCCAGACACCTCTGGCTGGCTATGCAACAGGGGCGGTCTCTGTCCTATTCCGCTGAGACTCAGGACTAGCCTGTGCTTGGAGCCCAGTCTCCCTCTGGCTGCTGCCGAATGCTGGCTGCTTCTGCCTCCTAAGCCTGGCTCGAGGCCCACAGCTGCTGTTGCACAACCCTGGTTAATAAGTGTGATGGGGGGAGGGCTGGGCTGGGGTCATCTCTGGCCCACCAGTGAGATCACAGACACGGTGCCCTGTAGACCCTGGGGAGGGGGGGCAGGGAACAAAAGCCCAGGCTGTAGAGAGACCCCCCAGCCCTGTGCCCCATGGTTCCTGGTGATTTGAGGCTCTGCAACCTGAGCTGGGGGTGGAGCCAGACCTCCTACCCTGCCAGGAGTTAGGCAGCCTGGTGCAGGAACACGTGCCTAGGCCTGCACGTGTAGCTGGGCCAGGGGAGGGACCTAGAACACTTGTTGGGCTCCGCCCTGCCCTGCCCAGCCCAGCCCATACCTTGCCCCTGTCTTCTTCAGATCCCCCCCAGGAAAAGCTCGACTGGATGAGGTCATGGCTGCCGCAGCCCTTACAAGCCTGTCTACTAGCCCCCTCTATCTGGGGGCCCCTGCTGTAGTCTTCAGCCCAGGTGAGTCTCAGAAGTCTGTGCTTAGGTGGGGGCAGGGCCTGGGATTGTAGTCTCCCAGGACCCTGCAGCCACCCAGTTTGTGGGATCAAGCAGAGTCCCCAGACCTGCCACTCACCCTTCAGCCCTCTTTCTGAAATGGGTATATGGACCCTCCCCACCCCCACGCCTTTCACTGAGGCCAAAGTCAAAAGGTCCCAGGCCTTTGCAAACTGCCCACCTCCACTTTGCTGACCATGCAAAATACTATGCTGGGGGATGTCTCTCCATGCCTCAGTGACGAAAATCTTCTCCAAGACTGCCCACCAAGCTCACCTGAATAGGCGGCTGCCGAGTTAGGGGCTGGAGGACATCAGGTAGCCAGCAGGTAGCAGCTCCCACAGAGCAGCTCAAGCCCACCAGAGGTCCTGAGGTGCATGTTCCTGCAGAGCCTGGTTTGGAACCCTGGAGGGAGGCCCTGGTGCAGCCCACGGGCAGCTACAGCAGCAGCAGCAACAGTGGAGACTGGGGCTGGGACCTGGCCAGCGACCAGTCCTCCCCATCCACCCCATCGCCCCCACTGCCCCCTGAGACAGCCCACTTTCTGTTTGGGGAGCCCACCCCAAGGAAGCGGAAGGTGAGCTGGGGGAGCCCAGGGCGGGTGGACATGGGTGCTGCTCCTGACACACGCCCTGTTGCCCAGAGCTCGGTCCAGGTGGTGTTCCAGTGCCTGTGGAAGAGCTGCGGGAAGGTGCTGCACACAGCCTCCGCCATACAGAGACACATCCGCCTGGTGCACCTGGGGTGCGGCGGGGCTGGGGGCAGGCCGGTGGGGCTGGGCCAGGCCCGGCCAGGCCAGGGCTTCAGCTCCCATGCTGTATCTCCAGCAGGAGACGGGCAGAGCCTGAGCACAGTGATGGTGAGGAGGACTTCTACTACACAGAGCTGGACATTGGTGTGGACAAGCTGACTGATGGGCTGTCCAGCCTGACCCCAGCATCCCCTGAAGCCCCTGTGCCACCCGCCTTCCCCCGCCTGGACCTGCCTAGTCTGCTGCGGCCCCTGGCCCTGCCCCTGCCCCCTGTGCTTAGCTCTGCAGCTCCCCTCCAGACATGCCACAGTGACCACACCCACCAGGCTGGGGAGCCCACAGGTGACAGCTGGGAGCAAGTCTCAGGGCACTCTGGAGAGGAGCGAAGTCCAGGTTGCAGCTCCCCCCAGGGCTGCCTGGCACCAGTCCGCGTGGACGCACAGCCCACCGAGGGCCGGGCCACTATGCCAGCCCTGCCCTCTAAGCTTGGTGCCAACTTGAGGTATGTGTGGGCTGCGGGTTCAGTCAGGTGCCAGGTGGGGAGGGTCCCAGCTGACAGCACTCCTGTCCCTTGCCTGTCTCCGCAGGAAGCCGCGTGGTGATGCCAAGAAGTGCAGGAAGGTGTATGGCATGGACCACCGGGACCTGTGGTGCACGGCCTGCCGCTGGAAGAAGGCTTGTCAGAGGTTCCTGGACTGAGCCCCGCGCTGCTGCCCAGCCTCCTGACCCAGCAAGCCCCAGGCCTGGCCTTGCCCAGCTGCAGGCTACTTTCTAATGCAGGAGAAAGCAAGGGAGCTAGTGGCCCTGGACCCCAGAGGCAGCGGAGGGTTCTGCTCTTCAGAGTGCCTCTGAAGAAGCCAGCGTTGTTGCACTAAAGCCAGATGACATCACTGTCCCCTTGGACCCAGGGCTGCTGCCCCCCTGCCTGTTGGCCCAGGACTGGTCAAGGATGTCAACGATGTTGGCAGGCCAGCTGTGGGGGCCAGTCCAAGAGGCACTTTGAGGGGTGTTGAGAGGGGACTCCCATGCTTGCACTTAATGCCATGGTTTGGGGGCCAGGGCTGATATTTTACCATGTTTCTGAAGCTCAGGTGTCTCACGTCTGGGCCACCAGGCGAGGAGAAAAATTAAAAATTGGGGGGTTTTCCAGAAGCTGAGTCTGCCTCCTGGAGGAAAGGAATGGGTCCAGGACCCTGTGGGAGTGCTGAGGGTCTCCAGTCTGGGCCCCTCTATCCAAGGTGAGGCCAAAGAGGGGCGCTGTCTGAAACACAGGAGGCGTCTGCTGGGAGCAGCAATTTCCCAATTTATTGAAAGTGATCGCTTTTCAAGAATGTCTATGCTAATCCCGTCACAGAAAGGAACCCACAGGCAGGCCTGGAGCCTGTGGAGGCAAACAGGAAACCCCAAGACCCTCTGTAGAGAAGAGAAGGTGATGCTGGCCTGGCCTGTGGCTACAGAAAGCCGGGCAGCAGCTGTAATTTTCCACCAACAGACTGAAGAGCCTCCCCAAATATTAAATACATCTTCAGTACAAACACAGGTTTATAATAATGTATAAAGTCAATATAACAGAGCATCCCGAGGAAAAATCAACAGTCTCCAAACACTGCCTTTTTTTTTTTTTTTTTTTTTTTGTCTTCTGTTTTTGGTGACAGGTTGAAAGCATGTTGAAAAAATAAATATTTAAGGAAAGCACACACACACACAGCACCCTCACTACAAGTGATTCTAAAAGGGCTGCATACAAAACAACATAGGCTCTAAACAAAAGACAACCACTACGGATTATGGCTTCTTAAGAGCTGCACATGTCACAGAATGAGCCAAGGAGGATTATCTTTCATAATATTGCAAAAAGTTCCAGTTTTGCATTTTCTGTTTTTTTCTTAAAAAGGAAGATGTGCAAAGTTGGAAGCATAGCTGTGTCCCGAGTCAGGTCTTGGAAAGTCCCGGCAGCATCCTGTTGCCCAGACCCAGAGTCCAAATAACCTGGCCAGGATCCAGAGCTCCATACAAAATCATGGTTTCCCTATTCACACCCCATCCCCACCATGGACTGTATCTTCCACTTTGGTGTTGCAAACACCAAGATACAAACAGACACAACAAAAAATACAAAATGTGAAATGTAATCTACACATTATTTTCCTCTTCATAAAAAAATATTTATTAGTTTGAACATTGATTAAAAAAAAAAAATCAGTCACGTAAAAAAAACCCTTCATTACATGTCTTTTTCCCTCCATGCCTCCTGAGATGGATGTGTTCATCTGGATTTGAAACTCCACTCTCCAACTAGCAAACAGAACAGCGGACCTGCCACACAGCAGATGGGGGAGGTGGTGGACAGATTGGGAACCTTGGTTTTCCAGTACAGTATCATTTCAAGAAAATACCCCTAGGTCAGCAAAGGCATCCAGAGTGGGAGCCAGTCAGAGAGCAAGACATCCTGAGTGCCAGGCAGAGGTGCCTGGGGGAGGTGGGCCAGGGGCCCTGGGCAGTTCAGCCTGAGATGGGTGGGGGGACCGGTACAAAACTCAGAGGCTTGTAGCAAAGGTCTGAT
The DNA here is from genome assembly GCF_902686455.1 of Sciurus vulgaris. Taxonomy (NCBI): domain Eukaryota; kingdom Metazoa; phylum Chordata; class Mammalia; order Rodentia; family Sciuridae; genus Sciurus; species Sciurus vulgaris. Next base: position 203,885,254 of record NC_136462.1, read on the forward strand.
TTCCAAATGCATCTTGTAAGAAAGTAAGTGTATAGAAAAGGTGTTAGAAAAGTGGGAGAAAAGGTACAAAGTTCTGAGAGCACTGAAGGGGGCTGGGAGCTCAGCTGGAGCTTCCCCAGTGAGGGAGTCCAGCCACGATGCCCGACTGGGAGCACCCCAGACCCCGCCATGGCAGTGGGAGAGAGTGGGTGACAAGCCACAGGCCCCCAGGCTCAGGAGGATCTGAGCCTGCTCTAAGGACTGGCTCAGGAGCTCATAGCTTGCCTGGGAGAGGCTTGTGTGCAGGCAGACTGGATGACAGCGTGGGGAGCAGCCTCTCCTAACTGGTAGAAAAAGTGGCTGATTTCACTTTAAAAAAACAGAGAACTGCAACTCCTCCCCTGTGCACAGGCCCTCGAGGGTAGCACCATGTCCCTGTGCCCACTTGGGCCAGCCCTGCAGGTTGTTGGCAGCAGCCGCCAGGCAGCTCGGAATGTTCTCAGGAGACATGCTCCAGGTGACCACTGGGAACTAAGTCATGGTTTTCAGGGGTTTTCCTTTTTCCACCTAGGGAGCTATGACAGTAAAAAGGTAACAGCCATCTGGCTTGCAGTCTGGAGGAGAAGATAGAAATGGTCTCTCCAGTTGGTGCTAACAGCACCCCAAGGAGCCCTGGCCTAGGGTGGGGGCGGTCAGCCTACCTGCACCTCACCTGAGAGGGTGCACTCGATGAGGTGGAGGAAAGGTGGAATGTCTTAGCTGTAATGTCAGAAGCAGCCTGGAGAGGAAGGCAGGCTGCCACGTCTGTCCTAAGGAGGGTCCGGCAGCCTGCCTCCAGGACCTCAAAGCTGGGGGATGCAGAGATGCCCACCACCAGGGCCTTTGCTTTCACTCAGGAGAAAAGGAGAACACATGGCAAGCTCCTTCAAAGCATAGCAGGAGGACTTGACAAGCCAAAGGAAAAACAACCCTATATAGTTTTGCCAAGTGTGAAAAACGACGCAAAAAACAATATTCTTCTGTAGCTACTTCACGATGTCTCCAACTACTTTAACATTTGGTTACCCAGGTGGGGAGGTGAAGCAGCACACTGCAGCTAGGAACACCCACCTCCAGTGTTAGCAGCAACGTTGGCAGGAGTCCGGCTCCAGCCCATCCCGAGAGGAGTCAGCAAGAGCACTGGAGCAAGCTCAGGGTGGACAAGGGGCCAGGCTCTCTAAGGAAGTGCACAGAGCTGAGGCCCTCATGGCAGAACTGGTTTGGGCCTGAGGTGGGGAGCCTGGCCAAGGGTCCCCTCCCTGACTGAGGAGTCCTGCATGGAAGGAGCTGCGGCCTCCTCAGGCCCCGCCCTCCGGGTCTGCTGCCACCCGGAGAGAGCACCTGGAGCCCTGGATCAGCGAGGATCTGCAGCTGCTTTGTTAAGCACCAAAGCCCAGAGGTAAGAGGGTCACAGGGCTTTCCGTGCACTGGACCTGGGTTCTACAGGCTGCCACCATGTGGCAGGAGCCAAGAGGGCAAAGGGCCACTGCAGGGTCACAGGCAGCTACCTGGCTGTAGGGCTTGGGCAGTGCTGCAGACGGATGCAGCTTGGATGTACACAACACTCTCAACACAGACGCAGACCTGTGGCCTCAAGGATCACTCATGCCCCTGACAAGTGCTGACCCTGGCCAGGTCACTGGACTACCATGCATCCAGGGCCTGACCAGCCACCGAGGGTTCCTCTGATGCCCGCACCTGCAGGCACTTGTTGGGGACTCACATCATCCCTGGACAGGCCCGAACATGCGCTCTCCCTTGACTCAGACCTACCCTGCCCTCCCCACTGTCGGTTCAACTGTTTCTTAGGACAATAGGGGCCAGGGCGGTGTCTGTAGGGATGGGGCTGGACACAGGGAGGACCGGAGAGGGGCTGTGAGAAGGGCGGGCCTGCCCTGCCTCCGGGTGTTGAGACCCACTAAGACGCACACACACAGGTGGACAAAGCGATGCAGCCACCGCCGGACCCTGCCTGCCGGGGCGGGGCCTAGGAGATCCAGGCAAAGTCCTTGTCCGGCCCTGCAGTGGGGCTGCGTGGCTCCTGTGGCGAGTCCTCGTCCTCTTTGTCATCCCCCAACAGCGCATCCTCAGGCGCCAGCCCCACATCGTCCTTCCACTTTGCCACGTCGTCGTCCTCGTCCTCCCCCAGCTCCTCCTCGCCCTCCCCTCGCGGGTCCTCTGGGTCCTCCAGGTAGGGCCCATCGCCAGTGAACAGGGCCTCGGGGGAGCCCTCGCCGCCCCCATGGTCCAGCGGCGCGGCCACACCCCGGCCGGCGCAGTCTGCACACACACCGTGGCGACGCGAGCCGTGCTTGATGCCCACGCTGGCTGCGGACATGAACACGCGACTGCACACTTTGCACACGTACTTCTTGTCCTTGCTGTGGACCTGGGAGAACAGGGCAGTTAGTGGAGGGGTGAGGTCCCCCAGGGGCAGTCCTTGCCAGGCCAGGAGAAAGGACAGCCATGGCAGTGACATGGGGGTAACAGATCTGCTCTGACCCTCAAGCCCAGGTTTCCAGTGCTGCCCCCAAAGTCCACATGGTCAGAACTGGGGACAGCACCCAAACAGCCCTGTGCTGAGGGCTGCTGGCACCAGGGGCAGCAGTGTCCTCCCATAGCCCCCTGCAGGGCCAGATCTCACACACACACACACACACACACACACACACACACACATGCAGGCACACACACACAAGCTCACACACACACGGGCACACGCACACACACACAGGCACACACACATGGGCACACACACGCACACACACGGGCACACAGGCACACACACAGGCACACAAACACACACGCAGGCACACACACACACGCAGGCACACATACATGCAGGCACACACACATGGGCACACACGCACACACACAGGCACACAAACACACACACCGGTGCACACACACAGGCATACACACACACAGGCACACACGCACACACACACACACACACAGGCACACACACGCACCGCACACACACATACAGGCACATACACAGGCACATGCACACATACAGGCACATACACACACAGGCACACACACAGGCACACAAACACACATACATGCACACACACACAGGCACATACACACACAGGCGCGCACACACACACACAGGCACACAAACACACATACAGGCACACACACACACAGGCACACGCACACACGCACACACACAGAGGTACGCACACAGGCACACGCATACACACGCACACACACAGGCACACAAACACACACACAGGCACACACACAGGCACACACGCACACATATAGGCACATACACAGGCACACACACACATACAGGCACATACACACAGGCACACACACACACATACAGGCACACAGGCATGCACACATATAGGCACATACACACAGGCACACACACATAGGCGCAGACACACACAGGCGCACACATCCACACAGGCACACACACAGGCACACACACACAGGCACATGCACACACATCCACACACAGAGGCACGCACACAGGCACACACACATGTGCACACACACATACACACACACATGCGCGTGCCCACACACACGCACAGGCACAGAGGCCCTGCTGCACCCTCCTCCTGAGGTTACTCTGCTCTCTCCTCCAGAGCCCCTGCCAGGACAGGCGGAGTTCTCACCAGACAGCTATGGAGCACTCCGGTGCCCGGCCAGAAAGGACCACGCCCACTCAGGCGAGGTGCCCAGGTCAGGGACGGCAAGCCCCACACAGCTGTGACCAGAAGCTACAGTCAGATCTGGCTTCTGGAAGCTCAGTCCAGGCCCATGGCTTGGTGGGCTGGGCAGCTGGGGAGCCATGAGTCAAGAGTGAAGGACAGAGGGAAGGGGAGTTGGGATGGAGCCCCAGGAGATGATGGTGGACTGGGGTAGCAGGCTGTGGGCCTGGGAGCCAGGCAGTGAGTCCACACCTCAGCCTGATTCCTGACCATTTCCTTGTAGGTGAAAAGCACGTTTCCCTCCCCGGCAGGATTCCCACAGTCAACTAAGAGGCAAGGACAGAGATTAGCCACTGAAGTCAGCAGAAGAGGCATGGTGGTCAGGAAGGACAGGAGTGCCCCCTTACCAGGGCTATGCCTGACAGGGAGCAACTGTATTTGGGAGCGGGTCCTCAAGAGGGCAGGACATGAAGGTCCTGGAACCCAAGGGCACACACACGTGGCCCCAGTGTCTTCTGCTGAAGGGGGCAGGGATGCCCGCTGCTGTACCCAGCCTCTGGAGACCTCAGCGTCAGGGTTGACCTGGCTGGCCTGAGAGGCCGTGGAGGCACGTTCACATTCACACCAAGCCCTGCCCTGTTCTCCAAGAACAAAGGCCAGTGGGCTTACAGGGGCAGACTCCCTGAGAAAGTTGGACTCCATGTTGGATCTGGTGCTGGCCAGTCTTCTGCCCTCAGGTGCCAGCAACCTCCGCAGACCTAAAGGTTCCCCTCGGCCCCTCTGTCCTGTGGAGACACCTGGGCTCCACGTGGGGCAGCTGAAGCCATGTGAGACAGCAGCAGGCTGCACGCCGGGAAGGAGGCGTCTGGAGTTTCTGAATCCAGCTCTCCACGCCTGCAGAGAACTGGAGCCAGGCTGTGGTGGAGAGGTCCTCTAGGGTGGCTCATGTGGTCCCCAAAGGCTCATGTGTCAAAGGTGTGGTCCCCGCACAGCGCATTCAGAGTGGAGGCATCTGGGTGGGGGTCCTGAGGGTCTGACCCGAGTCAGCGGGTGACTCCTTGGGTGCTGAATGCAGCACGTGGAGGTGGGACCTTGTTATAGGAGGTGGGTTTCTGGGGTTGACCTTCTCTCCCTGTCTTCCCTTCCCTCCACTTCCTGGCTGCCTGGAGCTGAGCAGCTTTGACCTACCACACACTTCTGCCATAATGCTTCTGCCTCCACTTGGCCCAGAGCAATAGAGTCAGCCCACTGTGCACTGAACCCTCCAAAAACACGAGTCAAGATAAACTTTTCCCTCTCTAAGTGGTTCTTGTCAGGTATTTTGGTCACAGCAACAAAAGGTTGGCTAACATATTTCTTCTACTCAAAGGATCTGACAAGCCATCATGGTGTCCTGCAGCTGTGCCCTGGTGAGCTGCCCCTCACTGGCCTCCGTTTCCCAGGTTCTTGTTCCCACAGAATACTGCTCTTGAACCCGACCTCCCTGAAGGCAGGGTTGTTACTTCCACAAAACCCCAAACGGCAAGGTGGCAGCTGCCAGGCTGACCTGAAGACAACTCTGGAGGGCCAGAGCATGGCCTGGGCAGGCTGCCACATGGGGGACCTTCAGGAACAGCTGGTGATGGCCTTTGGAGCTGCATGCCAGCTCCCTGGCTTCCTCAAAAGTCCAACCAGCAGTGTCTAGACCTTTGGGTTGGATCCTTTTGTAGGTCTGTTCTGCCCTGTATTAAATTCAGGGCCTCCCTGCCACCACACCCCACAACAATAGAACAGAACTGCTAAACTAAGTCACAGTAGGAACTATTCCAAATGGACGACCTGGTGGGAGTAGGTATAGGAGGGGCTGGAGTGCTGCCCAGGTGGCCTGGGGGCTCCCAAGGCAGACAACTAGGACCAGAAGGCCAGGCACTCACAGATCCTCATGACTCCTGCTCAGGAAGGGTGCTGGGCACCATAGTAACTGTGGCTAAGCCCTTGGTGGTAGTGCTGTGGAACAGGGTCATCCAGACCTGAGGCCCTAGCAGGTGCAGAGGGGTCCTGCTCCCTGATGCTGGGTGTGGCCCTGCAGGTGCCTGGAGGGCTGCACATGCCAGGAAGTGGCTGCAGAACTGTCTTCTAACGCAGAGAGCTCACTTCTCAGAGTAGGCACACCAGAGAACCCAAAGCTCTCCTCAGGAAAAGGTGCCCCCCTTTTTTTTATTTTTTATTTTTTTGTTTTATTTTCTGTATTTTTAGTACTAGGGATTGAATTCATCACACATGCTAGGCAACACTCTATCACTGAGCTACACCCCCAGTCCTTTCTATTTTTTATTTTGAGACAGGGTCTTGCTAAGTTGCTCAGGCTGGCCTGCAACTTGAGATCCTCCTGCCTCAGCTTCCTGTACAGCTGGGATTACAGGCATGGCCACCGAGCCTGGCCTAAAATGTTCTAAGTACATTTTTCAGGGACACCCTGAAGTCCAACCATGAACTTCAGGATAAGCATCCTGGCCCTACACAAGGCAAGGGTCACACGGCAGGACTGGCCCTCAGGCATGGTCACACTCCTGAAACACTCCTGATTCCTGTGGTTTCTCTAGACAAATGGAAGAACAACTCACATTGAGACTCATCAGCATCTACTAGTGTGAAAAAAAGATGCGGCCCCTCTGAATAGGTATATATATATATGCCTCTAAGTCTTCACCTCTGTCTGCAAAGTGATATCTGTGGCTTATTAAGTAGATGAAGCAGAAGCAAACATTCATTTAGGAAAAAAAGTTCTAAAACCAGCTTGCTAAGACCTCATGGCTCCTCATGGCCATGTGTTTGCCCCTGGCCTGGAAGGCCTCCCTTCATGATCCAGGGCTTTTCCTGATCCAGGCGTCCCCACCTCGCAGAGGGACACAGGGGGAAGCCCAGAGAACAGCCCTCTGTGGGCTCTGCAGCCATTCAGGAACCCCAACCTCACAGAGATGAGAGCACCCCACTGGGCCAGAGAAGTTGAGCCAACAGAGCCCCTGAACCACCTGGCGGGGCTGCTCATTAAGCTGGTGAGCTGCTGTTGGGCCAGCCTGCAAACCATCCTCCATCCCAAAGATGCCTGAGATGCCCCAATCTGCAGCCCCATCCCAGTTTGGTGTCCCTTGGTGCTGTCTCCCGTCAGGGGTTGGGGCCTTGGGTCCATCTCTCACGTCGCCCAGCTGTGCAGGGCAGATCTCCCTATCTCCAGACAGCCTCCTCTCTATCACTCTCAGCTGAGCTAGCCCACCGCTGGGTGCAGAGGGGTGTAGAGGCTGGCTCCACCCCTACTAAGTGGGCCAGGCAGCTACAGGTAGGCAGCAGTGACCCCTGGGCAGATGAGGTCCAGCGGTGGCCTACTTGACCTCCCCTCTGCCGAGTACCCAGGCATTCTGTGCCCACCCCTGGCCCACCTTTCAGACTTGTCAGCTGCAGGCCCCACACTCACCAGCGTGTGCCGCTTCATGTGCTCCCGCCGTGTGAACTTCTTCCCACAGATCTCACAGGGGTAGGGCCGCTCCCCCGTGTGGGAGCGCATGTGTCTCTTGAGGATGCACTGGTGCATGGCTGAGAAGCTGCAGTAGGGGCACTTGAACTTCTTCCTGATGACCGTGAACTCATTCACTGGAAGAGAGCGGAGGTGTTAGTGCGAGGTTCACCCAGCCACCTTCTCTCCCCAAGCTGTCCACCCACGGGAACACCACAAGCCCACGACCAGGGAGGCTGGTGGCCTGCTCTCACAGGCTTCTGCAAAGTGGAGGCCCTCACAAGTGATCGTCCCTGCTGAGGGACGACCAACAGCCCAGGTCCCAACAGCCCAGGTCCCAACAGTGGCAAGCACAGGACAACCAACCCTGTGCGTGCTGTCCTGACCCTGTTCAGATTCCCTGCCTCAGACCCCGCTGGACTTCCAGGAGTGGCACTGGGCATTGGGACTCCCAGGAGCAGGTAACAAGCCAGCACTGCAGTGTGGTATGGCCAAGGAGGTAGAGAGAACAGGGTACACAAGGAACACGGAAGGAACAGGAGACACGAGGGACACGAGGGACACGGAGGGAACAGGAGACCCAGGGGGACACAGGGGGAACAGGAGACCCGAGGGACACGGGGGGAACAGGAGACCCGAGGGGCACGGGGGGAACAGGAGACACGAGGAACACGCGGGGAACAGGAGACACGAGGGACACGCAGGGAACAGGAGACACGAGGGACACGGAAGGAACAGGAGACCCGAGGGACACGGGGGGAACAGGAGGCACGAGGGACACGGAGGGAACAGGAGACACCAGGGACACGGGGGGAACAGGAGACCCGAGGGACACGGGGGGAACAGGAGGCACGAGGGACACGGAGGGAACAGGAGACACGAGGGACACGCGGGGAACAGGAGACACGAGGGACACGCAGGGAACAGGAGACACGAGGGACACGGAAGGAACAGGAGACCCGAGGGACACGGGGGGAACAGGAGACACGAGGGACACGGAAGGAACAGGAGACCCGAGGGACACGGGGGGAACAGGAGGCACGAGGGACACGGAGGGAACAGGAGACACCAGGGACACGGGGGGAACAGGAGACCCGAGGGACACGGGGGGAACAGGAGGCACGAGGGACACGGGGGGAACAGGAGACCCGAGGGGCACGGGGGGAACAGGAGACACGAGGAACACGCGGGGAACAGGAGACACGAGGGGCACGCGGGGAACAGGAGACACGAGGGGCACGGGGGGAACAGGAGACACCAGGGACACGGGGGGAACAGGAGACCCGAGGGACACGGGGGGAACAGGAGGCACGAGGGACACGGGGGGAACAGGAGACCCGAGGGGCACGGGGGGAACAGGAGACACGAGGAACACGTGGGGAACAGGAGACACGAGGGACACGCAGGGAACAGGAGACACGAGGGACACGGAAGGAACAGGAGACCCGAGGGACACGGGGGGAACAGGAGGCACGAGGGACACGGAAGGAACAGGAGACACCAGGGACACGGGGGGAACAGGAGACCCGAGGGACACGGGGGGAACAGGAGGCACGAGGGACACGGGGGGAACAGGAGACCCGAGGGGCACGAGGGGAACAGGAGGCACGAGGGACACGGGGGGAACAGGAGACACCAGGGACACGGGGGGAACAGGAGGCCCGAGGGACACGGGGGGAACAGGAGGCATGAGGGACACGGGGGGAACAGGAGACACCAGGGACACGGGGGGAACAGGAGGCACGAGGGACACGGGGGGAACAGGAGACCCGAGGGGCACGAGGGGAACAGGAGGCCCGAGGGACACGGGGAAAACAGGAGACCCGAGGGACACAGGGGGAACAGGAGACCCGAGGGGCACGGGGGGAACAGGAGACACGAGGAACACGCGGGGAACAGGAGACACGAGGGACACGCAGGGAACAGGAGACACAAGGGACACGGAAGGAACAGGAGACCCGAGGGACACGGGGGGAACAGGAGACACCAGGGACACGGGGGGATCAGGAGGCCCGAGGGACACGAGGGGAACAGGAGACCCGAGGGACACGGGGGGAACAGGAGGCCCGAGGGACACGGGGAAAACAGGAGACCCGAGGGACACGGGGGGAACAGGAGACCCGAGGGGCACGGGGGGAACAGGAGACACGAGGAACACGCGGGGAACAGGAGACACGAGGGACACGCAGGGAACAGGAGACACGAGGGACACGGAAGGAACAGGAGACCCGAGGGACACGGGGGGAACAGGAGGCACGAGGGACACGGAGGGAACAGGAGACACCAGGGACACAGGGGGAACAGGAGACCCGAGGGACACGGGGGGAACAGGAGGCACGAGGGACACGGGGGGAACAGGAGACCCGAGGGGCACGGGGGGAACAGGAGACACGAGGAACACGTGGGGAACAGGAGACACGAGGGGCACGCGGGGAACAGGAGACCCGAGGGGCACGGGGGGAACAGGAGGCACGAGGGACACGGGGGGAACAGGAGACCCGAGGGGCACGGGGGGAACAGGAGACACAAGGAACACGCAGGGAACAGGAGACCCGAGGGGCACGGGGGGAACAGGAGACCCGAGGGACACGGGGGGAACAGGAGGCCCGAGGGACACGGGGGGAACAGGAGACCCGAGGGACACGGGGGGAACAGGAGGCCCAGGGGACACAGGGGAACAGGAGACCCGAGGGACACGGGGGGAACAGGAGACCCGAGGGACACGGGGGAACAGGAGACATGAGGAACACGCGGGGAACAGGAGACCCGAGGGACACGGGGGGAACAGGAGACCCGAGGGACACGGGGGGAACAGGAGACACGAGGGACACGGGGGGAACAGGAGGCCCGAGGGACACGAGGGGAACAGGAGACCCGAGGGACACGGGGGGAACAGGAGGCCCGAGGGACACGGGGAAAACAGGAGACCCGAGGGACACGGGGGGAACAGGAGGCCCGGGGGACACGGGGGGAACAGGAGGCCCGGGGGACACGGGGGGAACAGGAGGCCCGGGGGACACGGGGGGAACAGGAGGCCCGGGGGACACGGGGGGAACAGGAGACCCGGGGGACACAGGGGAACAGGAGACTGGAGGGACACGGGGGGAACAGGAGACCCGAGGGACACGGGGGAACAGGAGACATGAGGAACACGCGGGGAACAGGAGACCCGAGGGACACGGGGGGAACAGGAGACACGAGGGACACGGGGGGAACAGGAGGCCCGAGGGACACGAGGGGAACAGGAGACCCGAGGGACACGGGGGGAACAGGAGGCCCGAGGGACACGCGGGGAACAGGAGACCCGAGGGACACGGGGGGAACAGGAGACACGAGGGACACGGGGGGAACAGGAGGCCCGAGGGACACGAGGGGAACAGGAGACCCGAGGGACACGGGGGGAACAGGAGGCCCGGGGGACACGGGGGGAACAGGAGACCCGGGGGACACGGGGGGAACAGGAGACCCGAGGGACACGGGGGGAACAGGAGACCCAGGGGACACGGGGGGAACAGGAGACCCGAGGGACACGGGGGGAACAGGAGGCCCGAGGGACACGGGGGGAACAGGAGACGCCCCTCTGCCGGAAAACAACCCGGGGCGGAATCCATCCTGCACATTGTGCCATCATGGGGACCCTGGGCCTGGACTCTACTGCTGGGCCATTAGTGGCCCAGTGCCATTCTGTGCTCAGACCCCATTCTTGGTTGGGACTCAGAAAATGGCCAGTGCAGAGCAGCCCTAAGAGCTCGGCTCTGGACTCGCACAGATCAAGTCAGGTGCAAGATCCACCTGAGTCGGAGTCCAGGGCCCCACAGACAGTACCCCGTCCCACAGATGCCAGATGCTGGATGCTCCAAGAACTGAGGAGGGATCATCCCTGCTAGGCCTAGAGAGTCCTCCACTGACACCTGGCTCCTGCAGGGTGGGCTGTGTGGACAGCACAGCTCACAGCCAAGGCCACTCCCCAGAGCCACTGCACACTCACTGTGTGCTCCTAAAACAATGTCGGGTCCCCTAGAGGCTGAGAACAGGGTCCACAGCCTTCCTCTTTTGAGTCCTTGCATTAGCTGTACTTTGTGTCCTCACCTTCAGGAGCGTTCAGTGCTGGTGGGCGTGGAACTGGTCTGTGGCCAGAAGCTGGGGACGGGGGGAGGGGCAGGCTCAGCATGGCCCTAAGGCAACACGGGCACCATCTCCAGTTGTACCCACATGCACAGAACTGGACTGCAAGGTTTCCAGCACACAGGGTGCCCACTCAGTGCCCTGGCCTCAATGCTCTGCCTCAGACCTGCCTCTGCTAAAGATCTGCACGAGCCTGACCCACCAGAGACCCAGCTGCTGGACATTTAAGGTGTTTTCCTCTGTCACTCACAAAAGCAGTGGTCACTGTGGCTCCTACAGACTGCCCACCACTTCCTGGAGACAGGTCCTGGGCCCACCACAACACTTTCTGGTATTTTCTTGGCATGCTACTTGTTTTTTAATCTTCTTGACGTGTTACTTTAGTGTCACAACTGTAACAAAGCACCTCTGGGCGACCCAAAACAATAGATACAGGCTCTCCTGGTTGTGGATCAGAGCTGGGAGAGCAAGGCATGAGCTCCAGCTCTGGTTCACGCCCTCGCCCCACAGCCAGACACTCCATCTTCAGCTGCTCTCTCCTCTGAGCCTGCGTCTCCTCTTCTGCCTCTTTTAAAGACATGTGTCACTGAATTTAGGGACAGACTAATCCAGGACAACCTCATTTGAGACACTTAATTTAACCACACCTGCAAAGACCCATTTCCCAAACAGGGTCAGAGTCACAGGTCCAGGGGACTAGGAGTGGGCACAGGGGGGCACCATGCTCCCCCACATGCAGCCAGCAGCATCTCATTGCCACAGCCTTGCCAGACCAGGAACGGCTCCACCAATGAGCCACGCCCAGCCAGCTGTTACAGTTAGAACAAGCTACCTTCTTTTTCTTTTTTGCAGTACTGGAATTGAACCTACAGTTTCAGAAACACTCAAACACTGAGTCACATCTGGAGCCCAACTCCAGGCACATCCCCAGCCCATCCAGCCACATCTCCAGCCACATCTGCAGCCACATCTCCAGCCACATCCCCAGTCACATCCCAGCCACATCCCCAGACACTTCTCCAGCCACATCCTCGGTCACATCCCCAGTCCCTTCCCAGCCACATCTCCGGCCACATCTCCAGCCACATCTGCAGCCACATCTCCAGCCACATCCCCAGTCACATCCCAGCCACATCCCCAGACACTTCTCCAGCCACATCCTCGGTCACATCCCCAGTCCCTTCCCAGCCACATCTCCGGCCACATCTCTGGCCACATCTCCGGCCACATCTCCAGCCACATCTCCGGCCACATCTCCAGCCACATCCTCGGTCACATCCCCAGTCCCTTCCCAGTCACTTCCCAGCCACATCTCCAGCCACATCTCCGGCCACATCTCCAGCCACATTCCAGCCACATCTCCAGCCACATCCTCGGTCACATCCCCAGTCCCTTCCCAGTCACTTCCCAGCCACATCTCCGGCCACATCTCCGGCCACATCTCCAGCCCTTTTAATTCTTTATTTTGAGGCAGGGTCTTGTTGAGCTGCCCAAGTTGGCCTGGAACTCGCCATCCTCCTGCCTCTAATTGTTCTTGTCAGGTGTTCTGGTCACAGCACTGAAAAAGCTGACTAAAACAGTGTCTCAAAATAAAACAATTTTTAACCCAGTAGGGAATGTAGTTCAGCAGTAAAGCACCTCTGGGTTCAATCCCAGTACTGCAAAAACAAAACAAGGGGCTGGGGTTGTGGCTCAGTAGCAGAGTGCTTGCCTAGCATGCGTGAGACACTGGGTTCAAATCTCAGCACCACATATAAATAAAATAAAGGTCCATCAACAACTAAAAAAAAAATTTAAAAACAAAACAAAACCCGCCTTGTACCTGCCCCCAGCCCTGTCCAGCAGGTCTCTGCTGTAGGTATCTGCTCCCTGGGGCAGGGCCTGCCAGGAGACCTCAGGGGCACTGCACACCCAGTGGCGCCCTGGGCAGCAGGTTTTGCTCCCACACAGAGGCAGGGTGTGGGTGCTCCTCAGGTGACAGCAGGCTACCTCCCAGAAGCCCACCCTGAGCTGAGAGGTGGGCCCAACCTCCTGACCCCCATAGCCAGCCACCACCCCACACTGCAAATAGCTGGTGGTCTGACCTCACCAAACATGCCCACCAGAGCTGGCACTGCCCAGCATTACAAGAGATGACCACTGTTGACCCTAGAAAAAAAATCAGAACCTGAACTCTGACACGTACAGAGTGTCAAGCCACTTAAAGCCACCGCTGCAAGCCAGGGCTGCTCAGTCACCCTGCGGTGCTGACCACGATGCTCACTAGGGCTTCTGTGGATGCCTCTGGCCCTGTTCATTCTGCACCACTACGTCTGCTTTCTGTCCCTGGTCTCCTGTTTCCCGTGGACTCGACTTTCCGTGTGCTGAGGTCTGGACCTGGAATGCTGCCCGGGCTCCTGCTGAAGGTGACGAGTCCCTGGACCGGCTCGGAGCCCAGCGGCTTGGAGTGGTGGAGGCTGTCGGCTGTGAGACCTGGTCCTGGGGTGAGCCCGTGGGCACTGTCTTGTCCCCAGCCCTTCCCCTCCCCCTGCCTCCTGGCTGCCGTGACACCTCTGCTCCCCCACATGCTGCCAGCGTGATGTCCTGCTTCACTTGGGCCCAGAGCCCTGGGCGGAAGCTACCAAGACGCTGGGCAAGGGGCCCGTCTTTCTCGGGTGGTTGTCCCAGGAGTGGAAAGCTCAACCCGCAACACTCACACTGTTCCCTCCCTCGATTCCTGATGTCCAGATCCCAGTGTCCAGACCCAGAGCCCTCCCCGTTTCCTCACCTCAGGCTGCTCTGAAGTCTGGGGTACCGTCATTCCCACCATCATCCCCTCTGTGGCCTCCTGTGGCTCAGAGATCTGGGTCCAGCTTGAGGCCCCAAGTAGAACCTTTGCGAGGTTCTAGCATCTTCCTGCTGAGCCAAACTCTAGCCACCTGCGGCCTCAGTTCAGGGACGTGGCTGGTCCGCCGTGGTGAGCCTTTCCTGCACCTGGTTAAAGCCACTCCTGATCACTGAGATACAAGACTCTCCACAAAGTGTGGGAAAGCTGAATCCAAGGAAAAGGAAAAAGGAAAACAGCCTGTGATCAGCCGCACCTGCTCCGGAACTCAAGGCCGCTTTAGCATGGAGAACTGTTCAGACCATCTCTACGCCTCCTGAGCTGTTCAGACCATCTCTACGCCTCCTGAGCTGTTCAGACCATCTCTACGCCTCCTGAGCTGTTCAGACCATCTCTACGCCTCCTGAGCTGTTCAGACCATCTCTACGCCTCCTGAGCTCCTGCTCACTGCTCTGTCGCAGAGTGTCAGGAATCCCCAGCTACAGCAGTGCACCTGTCCACTCCTCCCAGTTCTTTCTTTAAATATATGATTTATTTATTTATTTTTTTTTAGTTGTTGATGGGTCTTCTTTATTCACATGCGGTGCCAAGGATTGAACTTGGCGCCTCACACCTGCTAGGCAAGCGCTCACCACTGGGCCACAACCCCAGCCCCACTCCTCCCAGTTCTGTGAAACTTTGCTTCATGTATTTAAAGACTGAACTATTTTTGGACACATCTAGGAATATCATGTTCGTGATTGAATTGATATATATATTTTTTGGTACTGAAATTGAACCCAGGGACCTTCTACCACTGAGCCACACTCCCAGTCATTTTTTTACATTTTTATATTTTTTAGAGATGGGGGTCTTGACAAGTTACTCAGGCTTCACTAAGTTGCTAAGGCTGGCTTTGAACTTGCAATCCTCCTGCCTCAGCCTCCTGAGTCACCAGGATCACGGGCACCAGGCTGAGACACCTCAGAGTGTACTTGGTATTAATATTGCTACACTGGCTTGCTTTAGGTTGGCATCTACTTGGCTTATCTTTTTGCTTTATATTTTCCTCTGTTTTTATCTATAAAGTATGTCATCTATAAGTAGTAAATAATTTTTGTAAAGGCTGAAACTAAAAAGAAAGTTGGGTACGGTAGTGCACGACTTCCCTCCGTCACAGCCACTTGGTAGACTAGGGTGGGAGGATCATGAGTCCAGGAGTTCAAGCCCAGCCTAAGCAGCACATCAGGACTCCATATGCAACCCCCAAAAGAAAGACCAAGGGCTGTTTTTCCCCACGTGATGGGTGCAGTCACTGTCCTAACGGCAGGATTCGCTCACACAAGCACATCCTGCCAGTACACTTTGGTCAGAACCCCTCCCCAGGAAGGTTACCAATTCTTTCGTGGATATTTGGCACTCTTTGATGACCAGCTAAGGAGGCACTGGCCCACGCCCTCCTCTCTTGACCCCTTTCACGTGGCCAGCAGTGGCTCTGTCCTTCTCACAGCCCCTGGATGTGCCTGTGTTTTGGTCACTACCAGCTGGACTGTGCAAGGACTGAACAGACAGCCAGCAGTCCAACCTCATCCCCTGGGCTGTTGTGACCTCAGGTCCACTGACAGCAAGCCCACCAGAACTGGGGCTGAACAACCAGGCGCTGCTGGCCCCTCCACCTGTGACCTGCTCCTCCCGAGGGGAACTTTCTGGCTCTCCCTGCGTGCCTGACATGCCCTTCACGTGCCCCTGACAGTGAGCAGGCTTTCTGCTGGTGGCCATTCCTGGTGGGCGGCCTGTCCTCCAAGGCTGCAGCCCCGCATCCTCTTCTCGCCTTGGGTCTTAAGTCTGGTGTGTCCCTGCTGCTGCCTTCTGTGGCTGTTTGGTTGGTGTTGGTGCTCGTGAGCTTCTGCACCCAGGGATGTCCTCGTCAGTCCTGGAAAATCCGGGTGGCTCTCTCCATCTGCAGCTGCTGCTGCTCCCTTCCTCCCGCCGTGGAGCTCAACCTCGCCCGCTGAGCTCCTCACCATGTCTCTCAGCTTGACACCCATTTTTATTTCCTCCGAGCTCCTGCACGGGTGTTTTCCACTAATCAATCTCCAGCCACTGACCCACCTTCTGCACTGACTGCTCTCAAACTATCCAGGAGCTCTTAATTCCAGACACTGTATTTTCAACTCCAAAATTTCTGCTTGACTTTCTTGAACGGGTCAGTTGTAGATCTGCCAACCTTGTCTGACGACTGAGACACCTTCTTGGCTCCCAGTGGGGCTTGGTCAGTGGTGACCTGGCACTCACTGGACCCTTCCGTTAGATGATGGGCACCCTGAGGCTCAGAAGATGTGCCCTCTCCGAAGACGGCTAAGGTGGTATGTCTGCCGTGGACCCTGGGAACTGATGAGGTCCGTGGAGAGCTCCTAGGTTCAATGCAGTCTGGGTTTTACTCCCAGAGAGTGGGTCTCGCTCAGTGTTCCCTTGTCGCTCCATCCAGCCCAGCGTGGCCCCAGCTTCCTCCTGCTCTGTGCTTCTGGGGAAATGCTGCCTGACACACCTCCCAGTACATCCCTGCTGGGGTCTGTGCGCGTGTGGGGCTGCTCTGTGGCTTCCTGCATCCTGGGGTTGTGCCCCTTGGTTCCTCACTGCACCCTTGAGGCACCACCTCCACCTGTGGCTCAAAACACAGGCCCTCACTGCTCAGCCTGAGCATCAGCAGCATCAGCTCCAGTGCCTGCAGAGACCCAGGGTAGGTGCCCACCTGGGCCTCCCAGACCCTAGCCCCCCATGTGCTGTGCCCCCAGCGGACCAGGAATCAAGGTCTGTGCCGTCTGGTGTGTGGGTCAAACTTTTGATGATGCTGTTTGGGTGGGAGCAGCTTTCCCAGCAGTCTTTGCTGGAGGGTCAGTCCAGGACCCTCCAGGAGTGACTGGACCTGAGTGTAAGTTCTCTTCAAAACTGTTTTCTTAAAAAAAAAATTTTATAGCACCTGACAAATCACCAAGCTGCCAATGATCAAGACTGCATTACATGTTTAAAACGCAGCCTAAAGTAGTAAATCCACACTCCAGGAGAGTGGAGTCTTAATCTTTGTAACCTACACGCCCTCCTGACACAGCCTCTGTGTGGGGGCAACTGTTCCCACGTGTGAAGGAGGCATCAATGCCAGGAAAATGAATTTGCAGATATGCAGCAGATAGTTGGCAGTTAAAAGACCTAAAGAGAACTAATGTTTTATTACTGAAATTCTGCTTTCAAGAAAGATTAATGTTGCCAGGTGTGGGTGCACACCTGGGACCCCAGGTACTTGGGAGGCTGAGGCAGGAGGATTTTAAGTTTGAGACTAGCCTCAGCAACTTAGGGAGACCCTGTCTCAAAGTAAAAGTTTTTAAGAGGGCTGAGGATACAACTCAGAGGTAGAGTCCCTCTGGGTCCCCAGTAGCACAAAAAACAGGAAGAAAAAAAGCTTCCTACACCCCTTATCATTTTACCTTTCACCACAAAGCCATTTCTTTTGCGTTCTCCAAAAGCCATCTAAATTTTGAGCTGCCTTCAAACCCTCTGGGTCTGTGCATGGGTTCCAAGACAGCTCCCTGTGGTCAGCTGGCCAACTCCTACACGACTCCCTCTGAACCAGCCGGCTGCACCACCCAGACACCTGACCCCAGGCGGGATCATGCATGCCACCCCAGCCAGGGTGCCCGAGCAGGACACGCCGTCTCAGGCTGACAGTGAACAGACTCCTGGGGACCCACGGAGTAAGGCCACCCAAGTGTAGGCAGCCTCCGGCCCTGGGAGCGACCTGCCCCGGAGGGCCTCAGCCCACAGCCTCGCACGTGGCACCCTGAGCTCCACCGGAGCCCCCGCCCCCCTCAGAGTGAGGCACAGCAGCGGGCAGCAGCAGGCATGTGGTCTGCACTGGTCTCAGGAAGGCGGGGACAGCCCCGACGGAGGTGGGCGGTCCACCAGGCTGAGGGGAGCACCTTCCAGGTCAGCACTTGAAGGGGAAAACAAGGCGGACGCCAGAAGCACAGCTGGAGGGGCTGGTCCTCAGGTCTTTCCGAAGAGTCAGGGCAGAGCCGCTCGGTTCCACCTCCACGGTGGCAGCACGGCCTCCTGCCCGTGTGCCCCTCCTCTGCCCCCACAAGTCTGCAAGCCACATGGTCTGGTGGCGTGGAAGCTGGAGGCCGCCCACCCCCGCCAGGCTCGCCCCTCCCTGACCTGGATTTGTAACCACACTGTGTCCCTATCTGGCCCCCTACACTCAGGGCTGCACATGGGCAGCCACAGGGACCTGCACACCAGGCCCAGCTGCTGGGGCGAGGACACCAGGAGCACCCAGCCTCCTACGGGGCTCAGGAGGTGCCCCGAGGTCCGTCCTGCCTGGAGCCACGATGCAGAGTGCCGCTGCTCCCGCAGGTGCATCTCTGTGGGACCCTTGGTAGACTCCACTGTAGCTGCCAGTGCCCAAGGCCCTGGCGGCCCAGCATGGCTGCTCCAGGTTGGGCAAGGCCACCCAGGCCTGTGGGAGGGACGCTGACCATGAGGGCTCTGGGAAGTCTCCTCCAGGTCCTAGACAGGATCCCCCAGAGCCAGATCTCAACAGTACTGCCCAAACCCACGTCCAGGTCAGCAGAGGCACCGATCTAGGACCAGAGCAGACGAGCCACCAGCCAGCGGCGTGAGAAGGCCAGGCAACACTTCTGTGGCTGATCCCCCCTCACTCACCTGGTCCCCGTCCAGCTGCTACAAAGACAACCTGTCACCGGCCACCTGGAAAGGAAGGCTGTTGTTAATTCCCAACAAACAGACGCATGGAAGAAAAGCTGCCACCTGAGCACCAGCACCCGAGCCACCCTGCTGGGAGGACCCATGAGGACGGAGGAAGGGCAGCACTTGACTTCCAGGTCCAGGTGGTGGTTCCAGTCTTCAGGGAGGCAGGAGTCTGACTGGCCTTCCACTGCACAGCGAGCCCCAGCTGAGCCCTGCGGCTCAGGAACAGGAAAGAGAGGCCACTCCCGGGGCCATGGCAGGGCCGGGGCTGAGACTGACAGTCAGCAACACACAGTGACCCTGCACAGGGAGGCCCACTGGAGATAGCCATCACTCTGGCCTTTAGGAACCCATGTTCTTGACCTACTGCATGTGAATCAAATGTTTCTTGGGGGAAGAAACCCTCAGAACAAGGTCACAGAAATCACTGTTTGAGACAAGTCTTGAAGGGTTGCACGGCTGGTCTTGACCTTGTGACCCTGGCAGGTCCTCCCACCCAGGGCTCGGAGAGGCTCAGGAAACACTTTAAATAATTCTGCCTCCCGTGTTCCCAGGGAGTGAAGAAGTCACTAGGGACAGGTAAGGCTCGGTTCGTCTCCAAGGCTGAGTTGAGAGGGGCTGAGGGAGGAGGGAGGCCATGTCCAAGCTCAGAAGGCACCGGGCTTGGGCCTCACAGCAGGGTTCTCCCTGGGCAGCTCCTGGCCACACGGCGATGAATGGAGGCTCACCTGGGGTGGAGGGGCAGCGCCAGCCGCTCGGGCTTGGGCTGCAGATTTACCAGAGATGTCCGGTGGCCCTGAGTGGAGGGCAGTGGAGGGATTTCAGTTCTGCTATCAGCGTCCTCCTCGGTGGCAGGAGCTCTGGGGCACAGGAAACACGTCGCACCCCATGTGTGTTAGTGCCGGCCAGCAGGCCTCAGAGTTCCAGAAGCATCATGCAGGTCCCTAGCGTGCACGGCTGGCCAGGGACAGTGGCAGGGTCTTCGTGCAGGGGTGTGTTTGGTATTTTCCTCGACAGCAGGGGTCTCCACACATGCTCATCTGGAGTGGGGGGGGTGCCTCCCAGGAGCACGCTGAGTTTGACAGTTACAGAAAGTCACAGCATGCGAACACGGGCCTGGGGCCGATCTGACAGGTGCCTCGAGACAGACGCAGCTGCTCTTCCACAGTGGGGGCCACCTCACCAGGGCAAGGCCAGCAGCAGTCCAGGCTCAAGTTGGGTCCGGATTCCTTGTTGAAATGGCTGAAGGAAGTGTTCGCTGAGCCAAAACAAGCAGAACTGCAGCTGTCCTCCAGATGCCCCTGGGCCCTTGGACCTGCCCACAGCCACAGGGCAAGAAGAAGCCCACGGTCCAGTTCCAAACCACAGCCGCAAGCCCCAGGGACCTGGCAGCCTCCTCCAAGAAGACAGGACCATGCCACACGCAGCTCTGTGGGACTCACGGGCTGATGCTCACTGAGGACATCCGCGGCACTCGCCACCATGGTGAGGAAACGACGCCACACTCTCCTGAACCCGCCTGGCTGCTGTTCACGGGAGGTCTGAGCTACCACGTTCCCACACTGCCTCCAGGGCCCACGGAGGCAATGCACCGGCCGAGGACCTGCACTGCGCAGCACGCCCACAGCACAGCGGCTGCTCCACACAGCAAACGGCACCTTTCGTGGCTCTTTTTCAGTGAACAACGACTGCAACAGGTAGGGTGTTAAGTCTGCTGCTGGAAAAGAGAACCTAGTCAGGCTGAACCTAACGCAGACGTTCTTCTACCCCAGGGCCGAGACCTCCACCTGCTGCACTTACAGCTCGCCGCTTGGGTTAGTCCTAGGAAACAAGGAAGTTAACTCAGCCTCTCTGGATGCTACAGAGCCACCCAGACAGCACTGAGTGCTGGCATCCTATGCTCCGCACACGGCCAGCCCACTTCAGGGTCTTCACTAACAAGTGGTCCGGCTCAGGCCCGTGCACCCACTCTGCCTGTGCTGTGCTCAGCGCTCCACAAATGTCATTCTCTTCGATCCACCACACCTGTGTAATTGGGGCCATCCCCATTTCTCAGATGTGCTCAGCAGCGCGTCCAAGACCAGCGCCCGGGGCCTGCACACTGCCCGACCCACCCTCCAGCCCTCAACGCAGCACATGGGAATACAGACGACACGGGCATTCTTTCCAGGCAGTGTTTATTAGCCACAGCAATATGCATAACCCCTCGAACCAACACAAACTCTCAGAAGAATATTTTAGTGCTCATGAAAACAAAATTGTAAAAATACTATTTTTTAAAAACAGTAAAAATAAAACAAAGATACATGTCCCAAAGCCCCACACCAAAGACAACTGGAAATCCTGCTTTACTTCCTTCAGAGGACTTGGGCACGAGGTGAGGACACGGCTCAACACGCTCCCCAGCTCAGCGCCTGCCGCCTGGGGTGTGCCCCCCATGGGGCACAGGCCCTACCTAGCTCACTCCTACCTCTCATTGAGCGCCAGCTACAGGAAGCATCAGGGCCAGGCTGGTGCCTTCCTGGCATTGCACGGGCACTGCCTGGGGCCATGTGTGCCGCCAGTCCTGGGGCTGGTGCCGCAGGTTGTTGGCTAGTAAGCCTCCTGCTTGCCAGGGAAAGGCAGCCCGTGGGCCCCGAGCAGTGCGGCTGTGCCTCCCGCCACACGCTTGGTCTCCACTCCAATCACAGCTCTGGGAGTGAAGGCAGCAACCAGCTTCCTCCCACACGCACTCGCAACCAGCATTACCCAGTGAGAACAAGCAAGCAGGCGGCTCCGCACACCTCCCCGCGCGGGGCAGAAGGCCAGCAGGGGGCGCCCCGCATCTTCCAGGCCTGCAGCAGGAGACATCTAGGCACTTCCCTGCCCCTCCCACTGCCTGACCACACGCAGCACGGGACTGGGCCACTCTGCCAGGCCCCAGGGGACCTAGAGGCCAGTTTGGGCTGTGCACAGCCTCCCAAAAGGCTTGGAGGGACTGGGCAGCAGCCGCGACCCTTGGCCACTGGGTGCCAGGCAGCTCCGCCCTGGTCCTTCATGGTCTCTGGGTCTGACACTAGCGACAGGATGACGGGAACCACAGCAGGCAGAGTTACAGGCCAGGGGCTGAACTTACGGGACAGCGAGTGGGCACCTTTGGGCAGGTACTCAAACAGCAGGGAGCCGTCCTCCCCCAGCACGTCGGCCTTCAGAGACAGCAGGCTGCTCTGACTCATGAGTGCCGCACGCAGGCCGGCCACCGCGCTGGCCTGCTGCAGCGCCTCGTCCTTCTCGGGGGTCAGGGGTGGGCCCAGGCAGCTGGCTTCGCCCAGGAGGCCCTCGTCCACATGGGCATACAGCTCGGCCCTCTCCCCTCGGCTGTCAGAACTGCTGGCCTCGGTGACGGTCAGGTCTGCACCTGTGGGTGAGAGAGGAACACGTCAGAGGGCACAGGCATCTTCCAGACTCTCCCAGTGGAAAATGTGGTCAGTTCAGGGAGGGCAGCAACCTGCTGCTGACCATGGGTGGCGAGCTGTCGACCCAGCCCCAATGACCAGGTCACCTGCCCACGGTGCTGCAGGGCCTCAGTGCTCCACCCTGCCCTGTCCTGCTGTGCCCTGTGACAGGAGCCAGTCCTGGTGTGCCCAGGTGACTCAGCACAGCAAAGTCACAGCCCCGGCCTCGAGGCAGCTCCACTCAGAGCCCCCACCCTGGACGAGAGCTCAGACACCCAGGCTGCCCGGGGCTGCAGGACTCTGCCGTAAAGAAGAGAGCTGCCCACACGCACCAGTCCCCAGCCTGATTGTCAGAGCTGCCGCCATGACACTCAGGAGAAGTCGACATGAGCTTGGGTTTGGTGATGGTTCTTAGGTCCACACCTGTGGTGCCGTGGCCGTCTCGGCCCTTGAAGCACAAGCCGCAAAACATACAGGAGATGTCATCAAAGTCAAAACCTTCTACCTTCACGTCTGAAGGTGAGAAGATAACATGCCAAGTGGGAGAAAGCATTTCAAGTCACGTTCTGATAAGAAACCCTATCCAGAAGAACTCTTGCAACTCAATAATGAAAAGACCAACACACAGGACAAGGTCTGACTAGACGCTTATTCAAAGATGCCAAATGCCAACCCCCAGGTACAGTGTCGCGCCCCTGAGGGGGACTCCAAAACCCAGAACCCAAGTGGCAGGGAGGGCCTGGGGCAGTGGCCCCCTGGGTGCCTCGTGAGAGTGCCAACGAAGCCAGCACAGCAGCTACTCCTGCCATCCCAGGGACTGGGGAGGCTGAGGCAGGAGGACAGCAAGCATGAGGCCAGCCTGGACAGCTCATCTAGTCCCTGTCTCAAAACGAAATGTTAAAAGGGCTGGAGTGTGGCTCAGTGGAGGGCACCCGGGCTCAGTGCCCAGTACTGACAGGTAGGGAGGGAGGGAGGGGGGAGGTTGCAGGGGTGCAGTACCCTAAGGGTGATGTTAAACCTAACAACTGCGGCTGGGCTGTGGCTGGGGCAGAGGGCTCCCGGCCCGAGGCCCTGGTTCTCATTCCATCCCAGCAGACACATACGCTGGCTTTGAGCCTGCACTCCTGACCATCCCACGGCCTAATGAAATCTTTCGGCAGCTCCACCCACCACTGCTTTGCAAGGTCACTCTGCACACAAAGTCTTCCGGGAGTCACTTGCATGGAGTCCCCACAGCACAGCAGGCGCATCCCGGGTGAGGACCAAGGGCAGCCTGGGCGGCCCACCCCCAGGGCCCCAAGAATGGCTGCCTCAGAAATGCACTGTGCAGGGGATGACCCAGGGTGGGTCCCACCACACATGCAGGCGGGTCACACAGGGCCACTCACGTGCCCACATGCAGCGCACGGGCCACACACACATTAGCACGACACTTTTGCACTCCTGCACCTGCACTTGCGGGGCCCTGCAGGGCTGCGCTCTGCTCAGTCCTCTGACCTTGGTTCTAGCCCAGGGGCCTCCTGAGTCTCTCAGAATGGGCACAGCGTGCTGCTCTGCCTTCCAGGGCAGACAGGGAATCGCGGTGAATCCAAGTGCCTGGATCATGGAAATGTCCTCAGTATTTTTTTGAACAAAGAAAAAGGAGAGAGGAGGGAGGATGGAAAGAGAAACACATCCTTTGTCTGTGCTCTCAACAGGGTGCAGAAGCACAGCGCCCTCTGCGGCCCTGGCCAGCTCTCAGGAGCAGCTGTACTTCCCAGGGACGTGTGACTAGTGCCCCAGTTCCCAGCGTGTGCTCCACGTCTGTCAGGCCTGGGCAAGGTCACGCCTTCCCAAGAGGTCAGGGTACTGGAGTATGAGTGCTGGCATCTGATGTCCCTGGCCTCTCTGGGTGCCCCTGAGCCCCCGCACAGCCCTCTCCTCTCAGACACTCCCAAATCTCTCCCCCACTACACCCAGGCCCCTCCCTGGCTCAGCCCCACCACGCCATGCAGCCTGCCCAGGCCCAACCCTCCTTGGCCACAGGGTCCCTGCTTCTGCTGCTTTCGCATCCTGCTGCTGTCCACTCTGTGATGTCTGCTTCTATGAGGGTCTTCGTCCCCAGGGAGACAAGGGAGTGTCAGGGAGAGACCCCAGGGCTGTGCCATGCTGGGTGGGTCCACGGAGGGCGGCAGCTGCAGACACACGGTGCCTGGGGCAGTGGCTTCCCTGACGCGCTTGCTGACCTGGCGATGCCACAGTGGGCGCTTCTGGATGGAAGTGCAGAGATGTGGGAACTGGGAGGGGGAAGTCCACTCCAGGAGGAGGGGCAGAGGCCACCCACGGCTCCTTCCCAGGGCAGCCATGAGCCCTGCAGCATCACCCGTGTGGCAGCAAGACATGACCACACCAACTGCGCACAGCTGGGGCAGGGCCTGCATCACTCCCAAGGGACTGAAGACCAGGTGCCTGAAGGCACAGGCCACAGCGCCGGTCTTCCTCTAGAGGGGACGCCTGACTCTGAAAACAGCTCACTCAGGTTCCAGCTGTTACACTGTGCATGCGAGGTGTCCCCCAAAAGCTCACGTGAGACAGGGCAGGAAGGTTCAGAGGAGAAGCGATCGGGTTGTGAGACTCTCAACCCAAGCAGTGAATTAATCCCTGATAGGGATTAACTGAGTGGTCACTGAAGTGGTGGGTGTGGCTGGAGGAGGTGGGCACTGGGGCGTGACTTCGGGGTATGTTTGTATCTGGCAAGTAGAGACCTCTCTGCTTCCAGATGATGTGAGCTGCTTCCCTCTGCCACACTCCTCTGCCACGATGTCCTGCCTCACCTGGAGCCGTGAGGAATGCAGCCCGCTTTCTATGGACTAAGACCTCTGAAACCGTGAGCCCCCAAATAAACTTTCCCTCCTCTACGGTGTGCTGGTTGGGTCCTTTAGTCGCAGTGGTGAAAAAACGGACAAGAATACCAGCGGAACCTCGCACAGCGGTCCTTACACACCTGTGATCCCAGCAGCTCCAGAGGCCCAGGCAGGAGGATCCAAGTGCCAGGCCAGCCTGGGCAACTTAGCAAGGGCCTAAGCATCTCAAAATAAATAAAAAGGACTGGAGATGTGGCTCAGCGGTACAGCAACCCTGTGCTCAAGCCTCAGTACCAACAATAAATAAATAAATAGCCTCTAACTGGAAAGAAATCACTATCACAATCAGATCTTTGAAAGGATTACACTGGATCATTCAAGTCAGGGCAAATAAGCAGACTGGGAGCAGAAAACACCATGCAGAGACACACAGAGGCCCTGGGCAGGAGCAAGACCCAGAGCATCCTCAGGGAGGGAGGACGAGGTGCGGGGCAGAGGGGTGCACGAGTCCCCTCCAACTTCTCCAAATCCCCACTGTGGTCCAAGGATGCCTCGCCCCAGAGGCCCACCCACAGGCTCCACAGGCCCAGCGGTCACAGACCACAGCAAGCCTCCGAGGCACTGCAGACTCTGGGCCTGAGGCGTGGAACCCACAGAGACCAGAACTCCACACTGAGCCTCAGAAGCAGCTCAGAATCAACTCTCCCAGCACCACAGAGCACCAGGTTCGAAACACAAGTGCACAGAGAAATGCATCTAAAAGTACACCTCCTTACTTTGTGAGTTTTTTAAGTCATTCTTTATTTTTGAAGGGTCATGTTTCATTATCCAAATCAAATCTGTGTCCTCACTCATACTCATCAAAACATTTCACGTCACATAAGAACTTCTTCCTCTTTTCCTACGTGCAGTTGTCTCTGGGTATCTGAGGGGTGCTCGTTCTGGGAGCCTCAGGATAGGAAGCCTATGACACCCGAGTCCCTGGCAGAGTGGCACTGTGTCTGCACAGGGCCTGGCCTCCCTCCCAAGGCTGTCACACCAGCCATGTCCAAGGACTCCTGACCCTCGCACAGTGGAAATGCTGTGTCAACAGGGGCAACACTGTGTCCTTCGGGGACAGAAGTCTGCATGTGTTCAGTTCAGATCCATTTCTGGTTTTAACATTTTGAATCCATGGTTGGATCTGAGTTGTGGAGCCTGAAGACACAGGCGGCCGTGTGTGCATTCTGTTACTCAGCCAGGCAATCCAACAGGCAAAGTGGGGATTTTTGGCAAATGGCATCAGAAAATTGCACAAGCCCACCAAAAAGCAAACTCAAGCGAGTCTCAAACAAAATCATCTCAAGTCAGACATACCTGCTGCACTTGAATCCATAAAACTTCTAGGAAAAAACAAACCGGAGAAGTCTGGAGAGAGGCAGAGATTCTAGGACCAAGGGGGAAGGAGCCAAAAGAAAAGGTGGACAACACCGTGTGCTCCTGAAGCACCACTGGACAAGAAATGGCAGACGGGGGGATGGTGTCTGCGCTGAAGGCAGATCTGTGCCCAGAGTCAGAAGGATCATGAAAATGAGTGGACGGAGATGGGTGGACACTGCCCAGGGACAGGCAGATGGCGACCAAGCCCAGGACAGCCTGCGGCATGACTGCACAGCCCAAGACAGCCATAACAGTATGGCAGGAGGAGGAGCAGGCGCTCCAGGAAGAGTTCTGTGACCAGCCGAGAAACTGCAAAGGAGCCAGCGTCCCTCCTGCTGCACAGCCCTGAGGAGTCCCCGAGCCAGGACCCTGGAAGGAGGCAAAGCCTCAGGGGATGTTGGGATTTGGTCCCTAGTCACTCTCTGCTTCCTGGCCACCAGAAAGGGAGTAGCCCTACAAGTCACTTTCCCCCATGATGTACGATGCCATCATAGGCCCAAAGCAAAGGGCTAAGTGAACCACGAACTAGAACAGACCTTTCCCCCTTGTAAGTTATTTATCTCAGGTATTTTGTTACAGTGATGAAAAACTGACTGACACACTCAGCCACAGAGGAAATGCAAATGAAAGACCCTCTCCACAGCCTCCGAAGTGGACAAAATCTGAAGGTGCCAATGGAGCCCATGGAGCTGCACCCTGCTGGTGGGTGTGCAGCAAGCCACAGCAGGAGGCTGCTGGGCAGCTTCTCAGGAGGAGCACATCCTAGCCAGGGACTAACAATCCCATTCCTCTGTGCTCACCCAAGAGGAATCAAACCAGACGTCCAAAGAGACAGGCAGACTCACTGCAGCTTCATTTGTAGTAGTCAAAACCAGGATAGAGGTCACCCACAGGCAACCAAACAAGACACAGCACAGCCAGACCACAGAGCACAGCTGGCCAGGATCCTGTGCTTCACTGACACACAGACCGTGAACAGCCTTGAAGACAAGGGGCTACCAACACGGAGACCAAGCTGCAGGGTCAGGGCTAGGCATGAGAGGGCCACTCGGTGAACTGCTCAGCAGCGTGGCTGGGTGGCAGCTGCACAGCAGAACTGAACTTGGGCAAGTGAGAAGAGGCAGAGCTGGAGACCCCAGCATGGTCTGCAGGTGGCCAGCGCAAGGGGCCACTGTGACAGCAAGACAGAGCGTCATGTGGGGTGCACTGAGGCACATGGGGTTCCTCAGCACCCACATCACAAAGTGGAAAAGAGAAAAATGGGGCTGGAGACACAGCTCAGTTGGTAGAGGCCCTGGGTTCAATCCCCAGCAGCACAAAAAAAAAAAAAGTGAGAGAGAGAGAAACAAAGCCAGACCCAAGGAACAGCCCCGGGTGCTCCCCTCTGTGGCCCCAGGCTGGCCAGGATGCTGCCTCAGAGTCTGAGGACCTAGGCAACCTGGGGTCACCAACACCCTGCTCGTCCACACATTGTCAGAGTCCATCACACTCCAGGGTGCACAAGCCTGGACTCCAGCTGCTCAGGAGGCTGAGGCAGGCGGGTCCCAGGTTCATGGCCAGTCTGGGAAACTCAGGGTCTTAAAATAAAAACAGTAAGCAGGGCTGGAATGTGGCTCAGTGGTAGAGAGCCCCTGGGTTCAATCCCCAGCAACAAAGACAGAAAGAAAGAGAAAAAACTGCAACACCTCCAATGTCGGTCACCCTGAGACTGGAGAAAGAAAGGCGGGGTGTCCAGAAAGCAGCAGTGGCACCAGATGAGGGAGTGGATGTGGCCACAGGCAGCACACTCACCGGCACACAGGAACGCGCCCAAAGAGGCCCCTGCCACATAGGCAAAACCAATCCAGGCAACACCGGCCACTGCCCGCCCGCTTCCTGAGGGATAGCTCCCCCTTGGAGGGCGGGGTGCCACGTCTGTACCACTTCCTGAAACATGAATTTGAGAGTGGCACGTTCCTGTGTGTAAAACTCACCTACGAATGCACACTGAACCCTGATAAAGATGAGCCTGAAGTGCGTGCTGTCCACCGTTCTGAAATGCAGTAAATTGAGGAGGTTTGGGGTGAGTAGACGGATATTTAATAAAACAAAACAGAACAACGCACCCAGGAACCCGGCAACAGGCACACTCCCTGCTCCGTTTCCTCGACTTTCTTTGAGCGTGAATATTTTCCCAATATTTGAGGTAAAGACAAAAAATATTCAGCTGGTACATGTGAATCTTCAGCTGGTCACGTCACATCTGGAAAACCAGAGAGAGCACTCTCACTATAGAGCACACCTCAGAACACACTGTGTGCTAAGGAGACCACGTCCTAATGACAGAGCCTGACGCCGTCACTTGTGTCTGCAGACATGATGAGCTCGGGGTCTCGAGACACAGAGCCCCCTGCCCATTCACGTGGGCCCTACATGAGCAGGAGGAGGAGGCAGAGGCAGAAAAGGTGGAGTGAGGACAGGAGCGGAGGGAGGAGTGCTGTGGCCACAGCCAAGGATGTGGTGGCCTCCAGAAGCTGGGAGGGGCCCAACTAGGATGTTCCTGGAGGCTGTGAGGACGTCTTGGGCTCCTGAGACCTGCAAGTAGCAAAGACGTGCTAGGTTAAGCACTAGGCCTGCCATGCCTCAGCGGCCTGTGCCTGCAGGGTGCGTGCTGCCCCCCAAGATACGCATGGTACAGAGCCAGTAGGCAAGGCTGGGGTCCTGGCAGCCCCGCACTCCAGGAAGGAGCAAGCTCATCAGGAGAGGGCAAAGCTGGAGGCCAGGAGGACAACCATTCACTTGCTGGCCGGAAAATCCAAACTCAACCAAGTGCCCGTCAGGACAAAGGCCATGCTGGGATGGGTCAACTGTTGGGGGCCAGGGGTCCCAGGGTGCTGGCCAGGCTGGCAGACTGAGCAGCTGGGGTTTGCATTTCTCTGGTACACAGGGCACACCAAAACCTTTTATTTTAATTTTGCAGGCCAAAGATCAAACTCAGGGCCTCACATAGCTAAGCGAGTAATCCACCCCTGAACTACAGCCAGCCCACACACATTTTCGAAGAAAGCAGTGACAAAAGTCTTCAAATGGGCTGGAGTGGTGGCCGCCCCTGAAATCCCAGCTACTCAGGAGGCTGAGGTAGGAGAGCTGCAAATTTGAGAACAGCCTGGGTAACTTAGCAAGACCCTGTCCTGAAATTAAAAGCCAAAGGAGCTGGGGATGTGGCTCAGTGGTGGAGCACTTGCCTAGCATGCAGGAGACCCTGGGTTCCATCCCCAGTGTCACAAAAACCACTACCACAAAGTGCTGCTCCACAGAGGGCAGCCATCCTAACCCACATGCCTCCCATGCCTACAGGGCAGGGCAGGGTGGGGCTGGGTCCCCAGAGGCCTCCCTCTGCCCAGGCTGCACACCGGATCTGCCTCTGCATGGGGACAGGGCATCCTCCTAGCTCTGCCAGGCACCCTGGTGAGCAGACAAGCCACCAGACTGGCCTCCATTTCCTCATCTTGAAGAGTACTTAGGCTGGGTCAATGTCCACTAGAGCTTTCAGGACTAGATCCCTTTATGGATTCAGTTCTCCAGAAAAGTCAGTAGCAAAGACAGGTCCTAGCTCACGAGCTCAGCCTAAAGAAGGTGGACAGCAGAAGCCCCCATGGCTCAGTCAGAGCAGCCAGTGTGCACGTGCTGAGATCTGGCCCAGCACACCCACCCTAGACAAGGGACCAGAGTTCACTGGGCCCTCGGCTCAGCTGGCACAGCAGTGGCCTCTTTGCTCCCATGAAAAGCAAATACCCCCCTAAAACCCATGAGCATCTGGCTCCTGCTTTTGCCTTCCTGTCCCTTGGTTCAGTACCATCATGCATCCTCATCGAGATGGCAGAGGTGAAACCTAGCTGGGGCAAGCCCTGCAGTCCAACCAGGCTCTGCAGGCTGCACCTCAGGCCCACGTGAGTCCTCCAGCCCAGCAGGTTCCCTGCAGGCTGCGCCTCGGGCCCAGGTGAGCCCTTCCTGTCTATAGTTGCTTCATGGAACCTGCACCCAGAGCAACACAGAGAAAACCCCACAGGCCCACAGCTTCTGGAAACAAGTCCACCTGTACCTGTGTGTGATCTGGGTCAGGTCCTCCTCCCAACTGGCAGAAAGGAAGAAGGGAACACCAGCCCCAGGGTTTTCCTGTCATCTCCCACTTCATCTTCAGCAAGGAACACCAGGTTGAAGCCCTTGGAAGGGAAGCTAAGAGGCTGGGCCTGGCCAAGGCCAAGAGGAGCCAAGTGGGAGCTGGAGCTGCCCACTCCCCACCCCAAGCAGGCCTGAGGCTGCCCAGACTAGGGTGGCATGGGAGCCTCCAGGAAACTGATACCAACCGGGGTGTTCTGCGTTCCCCAGGTGGCTGCCAAAGTCCCAATATGATGAGTTCCAACGTTACTGAACATTACTGAAGTTCAGCACAGGCATGTGCTCTACAAAACCCAATTGTGCTCTAGCTGGAATAAAGCTAAAGGCTCAATCCCAATGGCTCAGGAGGTGGAGGCAGGAGGATCTGAGTTCAAAGCCAGCTTCAGCAATTTAGCAAGGCCCTAAGCAACTCAGCAAGGCCCTGTCTCTATATAAAATACAAAGAAGGGCTAGGGATATGGCTTAGTGAGTAAGCCCCCCAGGTTCAATCCCTAGTACCCAAAATTAAAAATAAAATAAAATAAACCCACAAAACCTAAAGGCTTTACTTACTTATTTTTTCAGTACTGGGGATTGAGCCCAGGAGCACTTTACCACTGAGTTACATCCCCGGCCTTTTATTTTATTTTGACACAGGGTACTGTTAGGTGCCAGGCTGTCCTGGAACCTGCGGCCCTCCTGCCTGAGTCTCTCGAGTTGCTGGGATGACAGGTGTGCACCACAGCTCCTGACTTGCAGGACGAGCCCTGGATGGGGCCCTGGGCTGCTCCTTCACCACTCCTGGACTAGCTGCTAGCCCTCCACCTCCCAAGGCCTCACCAGCCACTGGGATCCCTGCCCTCTGCAGATGGGGCGTGAGGCAGAACCCCAGGAAGCTGAGGTGGGCAGGGCAGGCCTGGCCACTGCCTGTGCAGTGGCATGGCATGAGGCGGTTCTGTCCTGCCCTGTGCCAATCCCAGGGGCTCTCATGGGGATAAGTGGCACACTGTCTTCAGAGCTGCTAGGTCAGAACGCATCAGACCTTGTCCTCAAGATGATGGGGTCACAGAGCAGAAAAGGTGAGTGGGCTGCAGGAGGGTTGGGCCTCTGCGCTCCGGTCGATGCACAGATGACTTGCAGGAACTGCCTGACACGTTTCTTTAGGAAAGAGCCTTCCTCCTGAAAGTGGAGGGAGAGGGAGAGTCCTCTCTAGGATGCAACAAACCTTCAATGAAAATAAGCAGGCCTCCCTCAGGGCATGACTTACACCTCCAAATCCCAGCCCAGGGGCCAGAGCTTAGGACAGAGGCTCAGGAACGACTGGCCACCACGTCCCACGCCCAAGCCCAAGCCCACACCTCATGTCCATGCCTCAGCACTGGGAATCTGCTCACACAAGCAGTTCATGGTTGCCTTGGAAACCCAAGGATTTAAGATGCAAAGAAAAGTCCACAGCCGCAGTCACTTGTTGGAATCTGAAAACACCTGCCATCCGGCTGCATGGAAACATCCAGCCAGCAGGTGTAAGGGGCGTGTTGCTTCCTAAAGCCATGGACAGCTAAAGGCCGCCAGCGCTGTCACCTGTAGGTGACTCACCACACATGGGGTCCTGGGGCATCTGTGCACGTCAGACCACACCCAAGGAGGCTAGTCACTCTCCAGGGGCTTTGGTCAGAGCTACAGAAGATGGTAAAACAAAGCTAGGAGCAGACGTGATGTCACTGACCCTGTCCACTCCTGTGGGTGCCTCCCACAGGCACAGCCAGCAGGGAAATGAGTGGCTCTCACCATATTCTGTTCAGTTCAGTGCCAATGGTGGACGGCCCTCCCCAGGACATTTGCCCATGTCAGGCAACCCTTGCACCGTCATGCCTAGAGGACAGGTGCCACTGGCATCTTGGGTGGAAGCCAGGGACCTGCTCCACAGCCAGCATGCCCAGGATGCCCCCACAGAGAAGGGAACCCTGAGGCAGAGCGACTTCTGCTGAACGTGGTGAGGAGGCCCTACACTGGAGGCTCGGTGTCGGGGAGGCTGGGGATAGAGAACTTGAAGTGAGCAATGGTGTCTGGTGGGGGGCAGATTGTAGCAGGGCCCAGGGCAGGTTGCTGCAGAGCTGGGGTGTGGTTCAGGGTAGAGCACAGCCCAGCAGGCACCTGGGCTCCACCCAGCACCCAGTGAAACAAGTTCTGGACACAGAGCAGGGGCCCCGCCCAACAGTGTGGCCTGCCAGTGAGTCCTGCACCTAAAAATGGTCACGATGTCCCTGGGTGTGGTGGTTCACTCCTGTAATTCCAGCAGCTCCAGAAGCTGAGGCAGGAGGATCTTGAGTTCAAAACCGGCCTCAGCAACTCAGCAAGGCACTAAGCAACTCGGTGAGACCCTGTCTCAAGGTAAAATATAAAAAAGAGTCAGGGCCGGGCACGGTGGTGCATGCCTGTAATCCCAGCGGATCAGGAGGCTGAGGGAGTAGGACAGTGAGTTCAAAGCCAGTCTCAGCAAAAAGCAATGTGCTAAGCAACTCAGTGAGACCCTGTCTCTAAATAAAATACAAAATAGAGCTGAGGATGTGGCTCAGTGGTTAAGTGACCCTGAGTTCAATCCTCAGTACCAAAAAGAAAAAATAAATAAATAAAATAGTTATGATGTAAAGTTTATGCTATGTATATTTCACTGCAATAAAAAAAGCCAGTGTGGAGGCCCAGCCCTCAGGGAACCTCCCTACAGCCTCACTCCCAGCTCCTGAGACCTCAGTCTAGGAGGGGAGGAGTCCAGGTCCCAGTGTCTACCCACCCAGTCCCAGGAAGCCTTCCAGGCAGGCAGGCAGCCAGCCCTCCCTGCAGCACACAGACATGCCTCGCATCGGCTGCACCTTTCAAGGCTTTGGGCTCATAGTGTCTGCACCCTGAACACCTCTGTCCCCTCACATGTTCCCAGAGTGACTTCTAACCATCCTGGCAGGCCTACTCCAGTGGGCAGTGGCCAAAAGACTTCCACCACTGCTCTGATCAGTACCCTCCTTGGCCTGGACCTTGGCTGGGGCCTGGGAGGAAGGGCAGCCTGAGCCTCACCTGCCACTCAGAGGCATGCTGCAGAGGCCAAGGCTACTTCCAGGTGCTCAGCACCAGGAGCAGCCCCTGCATGCAGTGAACATGGAGCTGATGGTCTGCGGGCCTGAGATGGACAGCAACTGCCATGCAGGCTGAGGTCCAGCTCCCACACGTCGTTCAGGGCCCTGGAAACCAGGGCAGAGAGCCTGCGCGGGTCACAGGCCCTGAGGCAGCACGGCACCTGCCTGTCAGTCTGGCGCCGGGAGCCACACTTGGTGACTATGTAGGAAGCACTCATCCTGCTGGAGGCTCTAGGCAGCGAGGGAGAGCCAGGAGGCCGCAGGCACTCTGGTGACCAGCCGGTGACCCCTTCAGTCACCATACACAAGAGGAAGCAGCCAGACCCACACTGCGTGCAGGGCTGAAGAGCCCCCAAGATCCCTCCCAACTCTTCCAGCTGCAGACCCTCGAGCCAGGCTCCTCGGTCTCGGAGGATCCCTGCGCTGGATGGCCTTCGTATGCAGGTGACGCCAGTGCTATGCTGATGGGAACAGACAGGCAGGGGCTCCCAGAGCCCAGAGTCGCCCTTGCCTGAGTCTCGTCACTTAGGTTCCCTGTGGGAACACCGACTGCCTGTGAAAGGCAGAGGCTGCAGCAAGCCCCCGTGTGAGCCGGCGAACGCACCCTGCACCCACAGCACAAGGCCCCGGGCACTGGGGTGGAACCTGCCAGTGGCAGAGGAAAGGCTTACTTGCGTCTCTGCTGCCGAAGGGCCACGCCGGGGTGGGGAGGAAGGCGGGCGTGGGGGAGCCAGCGCGGCTGCCCTCCTCCACCTGCTGCGTGATGTGCCGCACAGTCTCCTTGTTCTTCCGGTTCTTCCTCCGGCCGGTGGGCTGCCAGCCATCGCCAGCACCCTGCTCAGAGAGGGAACTCGGCACCGTGCTATCCTTGGCAGCAGGCAGCTCGCTCCCTCCGTAGCGAGAAGGGGACACCTGCTCCTCCTTGATGCGCAGAGGCCCGTAGCCCACATCTCCTGGCCACGGGGACTGCGAGGACACCTCGTCGGGGCCGTCGGCCTTCGGCTCCTGGTCCTCCTTCCCATAGCTGCTGCCCCCCTCGTGACAACTGGCAATGGCCGAGTCTCCGGAGGAGTTGGCGGGGCTGGTGCGCCGAGCCAGCCACGGGGAGATGCTCCTGCCAGCCATCACAGCCGAGATCAGCGCCTCTGTGCTGCTACCCGCAGGAGCACCAACCTCAAACTCTGAGAATTCATCCGCCGCATCTGACTTGATGCTGATGTCCAGCGCGGCCTTGATAAAGTCATGGCAGGCCTGCACGATGTCCGTCATCTGCAGGAAGCTGGCAGCAGACATCACCTCAATGACGTTCCTGCTGGTGAGGGCCAGGTGGGCGGAGTACATGAAGTCGATGATGGCCTTGAAGCCCTGGGCCGTGACAATGTCCAGGTGGGTGACGGTGGCCTGGTCGGACGTCTTTTGCACCTGGCAGTACAGCGTCTTGAAGTAGCGGCTGCTGCCCAGCAGGACGTTCTTGTGGGCCTTGAAGACCTTTCCCTCCACCACCACGCACACGTCACACAGAACCCCGTGCTGCCTCTGCTCGTTGAGCTCACGAAGCAGCTGCCGGTAGTGGGACGTGATTTCCATATCTTCCTTCCGGTCGTTCATCGGGAAGTCTGGGTGCTGCCTCTTCTACAGACTCTGTGGGCGAGAAGGAAAGGGTTACCACACGCACAAGGCAGACAGGGCTGTGACAGGTGGCCCAGGCGGAGGCAGGGCACACAGCAGCCTTGAAGGACTCCTGTAGAGGGGGACAGTACTGCCACCAGAGTCCATTCACACACCTGAGCTCAGGTCTGCAGGAAGCACCTGCCCTTGCCGGGAAGGGCAACAGGCAGCAGGTGGACACAGACTCCACCCAGCAGGACATCTGAAGCAAGTTTCCAAGTTCACGATGGGCACAGGAGCTGAACAGGACCCCGCACAGAGGAACCAGCACACCCACAGGTAATAAAACCACCCATCAGGAAGTAGATGGACCGACTTTCTTACTAAACTGAATCTAGGCTAAACAACCCCAGCTGCACCTGAGCATGGTGGCACACCTGTAATCCCAGCAACTCAAGAAGCCAAAGCCTGTGGCTCTATGCACTCAGACTAACTGACACAGAGAGATGGATCGCAGCTCACATCACACTGAAAACACCTGAACTCAGGGCATCCTCGAAATGCCTGGAACCCTGAGTGAGTCACACCATGGGCACCTGGAATGTCAGCCCCTGGCTGCAAACCAGGAAGCCACCACTGCATGATTTGATTTCCTGCATTAATAACTCTCTCTCTCTATTGTCCAGTACTGAGGATTGAACTCAGGGTGCTCTACCTGAGCCACACACCCAGCCCTTTTTATTTTTATTTTGAGAATCTTCCTGCATTAGATCCCAGAATGACAGGCATGGACACTGCTCCTGGCATCAGCAAGCACATCTGAAGACATGGGAGGATGGTGTGGCCTGAAGACTGCTGAGCGGGGACTTTCTGCTGAGTTGTGCGCAGAGTATTGATGCGGAACAGGATGGGGGCGCTCTTTCCCTTGGTGCTAAGCAGCGCTTCTGGGAAGGCGATTTGTTCTAACATCACACCTGTGGGTCCACTCTCAGAGCCAGCACCCAGGGCTATGGCCTCAGGCGCCCCCTGCTGGCCAGGCTGCAAGGCCAATTCCTCCCTGGGTCTTGTCATCAGGTACATTCAGGAAAAAGTCCTTTTTTTTTTTATACTTTTAGTTGTAGATGGACACAATGCCTTTTTCTATTCACTTATTTATGTGCAATGCTGAGGATCGAACCCAGTGCCTCACTAGGCAAGCGCTCTACCACTGGGCCACAACCCCAGCCCCCCATTCTTCTTTTTCTTAGAGTAATTTTTGTTTGTTTGCTTTGTTTTGGATTTGTTGTTTTGGGTTCTGGGGATTGAACCAGGGGTACTTTATCTTTAAGTCACATCCCCAGCTCTTTTTATTTTACTTTGAGTCTCTCTAAGTTGCTGAGGCTGGCTTTGAACTTTCAATCCTGCCTGTCTCTTGAGTCACTGGGATTACAGGGGTTACCACACCCACACCCAATCCTTTGCTGACATTTTTTTTTTTTTTTTGGGTGCTGGGGATCGAACCCAGGGCCTTCTGCTTGCTAGGCAAGCACTCTACCGACTGAGCTATCTCCCCAGCCCCCCTTTGCTGACATTTTTAACGGGCAAACTTTTTGAACAGACATGGGATAAGGAAGATACATCTTCCAGGTTAAGGGGTGCATACCTGTCATCCCAGCAACTTGAGAGTCTGAAGCAGGAGGAACACAAGTCTGAGGCCAGCCTGGGCAGCTTGGCCAAACTCTATCAGACTTTCTGTCAGTTAACTTGGTTCGGCAGCCCCAGGATGCTCACCCCCTCTTGCTACCAGGGTGCATGCACAGACATCAGCAGGCTGTTTGCAGGAGAAAAAGCCGGGGCTGCTCTGCTCTTGTTCACCCAGAAGAAAACCCACCTCACCCAGCAGGCCCCACGGCACAGCCAGGCAGCCTCCACAGGGCTCTGTCCTCATGGTACACTCAGGTGTTCAGACAGCTTGTGTTTTTCTGGAAAGCTTGAGACGAAGATGTGCACACTGCTACATTTCCAAATCAAGTGCAGTTCACAGGCACCACGGGGCTACTGCTCATGGCAGAATTCAGCGTTTCTGGGGTAGGGATGTGGCTGAGAGGTAGAGGGCTGGCCTGGCACTTGCAAGAACCTGGGTTCAAATGGTTTTAAGTGAGCTCCTGAGTAGAAAGTACTCCAGCACCATTAACAGACACTACCCTGAGTGGGTAAGACAGCGGGGCAGCCAATCCCATCTCAGCCCTGCCTTCGCTCCACACAGCACCCACAACCCTAGGGGGGACAGGGGCCTGACCTGACATGACCTGCCTGCAGACAGACTCCAGCAGAGGCCAGAGAGCGGCAGGCAGGGGCTCAGGCAGCATGACGGTGGGTGGAAGACAGGGAGAGGCAGGGGGCCACAGCTGTACCACAGGAGGCAGGTGGTCTCGCAGGTCCTTGCAGAGACTCCACCCTGGTATCTGAGGCCTTGGATGGCCCCGCTGCCCTGAAAGCAGCCCCAGACTCGCCATCAACCAAGAACATGAGGCAGAAGTGACCCCTGGGCATTCCTGGGCCTTGTGTGGACTGGACTCCATGATGGAGAAAGGTAGGTACACAGGCAGCCCGCCTAGGGCCATTGCTGAGGGTCAACCTGGCCTGATCCAAAGCAGCCTGATCCAAACAGCTCCGAGTGGTCAGCAAAGCAGCAGTTCAGAGCCTGAGAGCAGGACTGCCCCACCCTGAGCCTGGGTGCTCAGGAAACAGGTGCAGGAGAGCAACAGGAGCAGAGGACAGGCTGGCCAGCACTCTAGTGACCAGGGACATCCAAGATGGGGAGCCGCAGGACAGGAGTGAGGCTCGGGCAGCAGCCCATGCCATAAGCCATATGCTGGCCATCAAGGGCGCTGCTGGGCCTCAACGGCTGGGGACCTGCCCACATAGGCAGCCACTGCCTGGGGCCTCACATCCTGACTCAGGTTCTGCCTCATGGACAAGTGGCCCAGGTCCAGGCCCTCAGATGAAGAAAACAGCCCAGGGCATTGGCCCAGAACAGCCTCTCCAGAGGCAGCTATCGACCAGGCCCAGGCCTGTGCCTGTGTGTCCACTGGGGGCAGAGCTCAGGAATTTCCAGTTTTGCTGCTTCCTGGCTGAGAAGCTGGCATGGGGAAAGAGGAAGAGGACAGCTCTTAGTGCCTGGCTCGAGGTGCTCCTGAACCTGGAACCTAGCTCCTAAGGCTGACTTTCACCCTCAGGTCAGAGTTTGAAGGGCAGCTCAGCCCTATAAGCAGTAGCACAGGTGCAGGGGCAGGAGGCCCCTCCCACTGCCAGACACTGGTCCTGCCTCCTCCAGGAAGCCCTCCTGGGTACCCCAGCCACTCTCCTTAAACTGGCAGCACACCTGCTGCCTGGTGCTGCCTGAAGCTGCCCTGTGCCACTACTGAAGCTGGGGCCTCTCAGCCCAGGGACCATACCTCAATGCCACCTAGGCTCCATGCACACAATTGGGTCAAAAAAACACATTTAACCTGCAATACCAAAATCGTACATTCTAAACCCAAGAATATCTCAAAACATCCTATTTAAAGTACTGGTAGAAATAAAACAATACAGCAAGGTCCCTGGTCCTAGGTCAAGGGTTAGAGGTGGACCATGTGGGGCAATGAGAGGCCATGGCACCGGGAAGCCCAGAGAGTGCCCTGGACCCCTAGGTGGAGCTGGACCCTCGGGCACACTGGGCTGCAGCAGGTGGAGGCTGCTGGTCTGCACTGTGGCCGGGAGGAAGGCACCAGTGAGAACGCCAGGCCCCGCTGGGATCTAGGACCTCGTGACTCAGCTAGGGCAGGTGGGCAGGGGTCCAACCCAGTGGCTGGTGCCTGTGCGCAGAGGGGGAATCTTGCACAGAGGTGCACAGGAAGACCACGTGAAGACGCGGGAGCAGAGGAGCCCACGCGGGAAAGGGGCGGGCTTAGAGGACTGCCACAGCCGAGGGGCCTGGCTGTGTCGTCTTTGCTGCTTTGCTTTGCTTCACTATGTGGAATGTTATATGAATGACCTAACGTGTGATACGCAGCTCAAATAATGTGGCTGTGTGAAAACCCAGTGATGTGACCCTAAAAAGAGGTGTGTGACCAATGAGAGACCCCAAAAAGGTGTCGAAGGCAGGTTAGAGTAACCACACCTAACACACCCAGCACCAGCCACCTTATTGAGCCATGACAGACACAAGAAGAACTATAAGACTGACCAGAGAGCAGGAGATGGGACAGCAGAGAGCTGAGACGGGGCCCGACCGAACGTCAGAGAGCTGAGGACACTGGAGAGCCAGACCCTGGGCGAGCTGAGACCAGAGCCAGAAGAGAAGCCGGCGAAGACAGCAGCCCGCCTGCTTCCCCAGTGCAGTGAATCCTCCAGAAGCCCTCTGGGGCGGATCGATCCCCAGCAAAGCCGGCCTTAAGACACGTCATGGTGAGCACTGGATGCCGGCGTAGACGAGTTAGGTTAAGCAAGTGTGTGACTGTGTGCTGTGAATAAACCAGCACTAAGAAACTAGTGAACTCTCAGGTCTCAGACTCCAACCGCTTGTGACAGGCCTGGCTTGCAGCCCTCAGGACAGTGGACCCGAGACACCTCAACCTCAGGTACAAACCCATCAAGAAGAAAACTCCTGCTGGAAGTGCCTGTAAGGCCCTGTCTCAAAATAAACAATGAAAAGGGCTGGGGGTGCAGCTCAGTGGTAAGCACCCGTGAACCCCATCTCCAGTATCAAATACACACGCATAAGGAACACAGAACGGAAGGAAGAACGAAAGAAAAGGACAGACACACACCCAGCTCCACAGCTCAGGAGGAAGGCGGAGGACCCACCAATGGCACCCTTCAGGGTTGTGGGCAGTGGGGACATCAGGGCTGCCTGGGCGGAGCACCTGAACCAGGCATCATACTCGTGAGCCTGGGCTGGGGCGCGGCTCGGGGGAAGAGCCCCTAGCCCTTCGGCACGCACACACCGCAGCCCTGGGGCTGCACAGCCTGTCAGCTGCCTTCCTTCAGGACTGGGGCTGTAGGCTCAGTGCATGTGTGTGGCCCACAGTCACAATCAAAGGACAGGTGCAGACCGCTCAGGCCTGAGCCTCACAGGTCTCCAGCAGAGGACACCTCCCTTAGCAACTTTACCCGCAGCTCAGGCTCAAGGCCCAGATGGGCGAGGGGGATGCCACCAGGGACACCTGGCAGCACACACCTGAGGGCACCTGGGGACACAAGAGGACACCGGAGAACAACTGAGGGCATCTGGGAGCACCGGGGGCTGAAGGGCGCATTGTGTAGCCTCAGCCAAGGGGTGCCGAGCATGCCCGCTGTGAATCCTGTGCCTGGCAGGCTGACTTCATGCGTGGGGAGTGGGTGCCTGGGATTGACCCTGGGGCGCTCTGCTACTAAGCTACATTCCATCCCTTTTATTTTATTTTGAACTTTGTTAAGTTGCCCAGGCTGGCCTGGAACTTTCAATCCTCTAGCTTCAGCCTCCTCAAGGCGCTGGGATGACATGTGTGCCACTGTGTCCAGCTCCGGTTTCTCTTAATGTCACAACTTTAAAGGCCTCTGAGCAGGGCCTAAAGAGATCAAGTGCAATGTCCTAGACTCTGAGAAGAGTCCCACAATGTCTGAATTATGAAGCTAGCAAAGAGCAACATCAAGTCCCAAGTACCCAGAGCTGGTGGTCCACCCAGACCTGCGCCCTGTCCTGCCACACAGCCTGTGGCGGGAACAAGGCTCCCAGCACGTCCCGCCTCTGGCCCACCCGCTCTTCTCCTGGGCTCCACCCCCAGGAAACAACCCAGAGGATTGATTCGTTCCAGGCATTGCTATGTGTAACAGTGAAGATAAGAAAGTCCAAGTCCCAACAAGCAGAAAGCAGAAAACCCAAGCAGAGGAGCACTGAGCACGTCACATGGATGCTCAGAAGCTGACAGGCAAGAGAAGAGGAAGGCCTGCCAACAGACTCGGGAGGCCTACTCCCAGCCCAGCCCTTCCCACGGGAACAGGCCTCATTCACGAAGCACAAAGGTCGACGGCAGTCCTTCAGGTGGGACAGCCCACTAGGAAGCCAGATTCGGCTCATAGGAGAGAAACTGCACCTACCTGCACTCCGGCCAGGAGCTGAGGCTGGGAACCCAGTGGGGGTCAGTCTGCTCGCCCACACAGGCTCCTACAGCTGCCTAACCTGAATGCCACAGCCTCCTCCCAGGTGCCAGAACACCAGTCAAGGAGGGCCACCCAGGAGCCTCAGCCTTGCCTGGAGCTGGGGACAGTGAGGCGGGGTGGGAGCTCACCTAGAGCTGGAACTGCCATGATGGGGGGCTCACCTATAGCTGGGAACTGCCATGATGGGGGGCTCACCTACAGCTGGGAACTGCCATGGGGGGCTCACCTACAGCTGGGAACTGCCATGTGGGGCTCACCTACAGCTGGGAACTGCCATGATGGGGGTGGCTCACCTACAGCTGGGAACTGCCATGGGGGGCTCACCTACAGCTGGGAACTGGCATGATGGGGGTGGCTCACCTACAGCTGGGAACTGCCATGCGGGGCTCACCTACAGCTGGGAACTGCCATGATGGGGGTGGCTCACCTACAGCTGGGAACTGCCATGGGGGGCTCACCTACAGCTGGGAACTGGCATGATGGGGGTGGCTCACCTACAGCTGGGAACTGCCACGATGCGGGGCTCACCTACAGCTGGAAGTGTCATGGGGGGGTTCACCTACAGCTGGGAACTGCCATGGGGGGCTCACCTACAGCTGGAACTGGCATGGGGGGTTCACCTCAGCTGGGAACTGCCATGATGGGGGCTCACCTACAGCTGGGAACTGCCATGGTGGGGGGGACTCACCTACAGCTGGGAACTGGCATGAGGGGCTCACCTACAGCTGGAACTGGCATGGGGGGCTCACCTACAGCTGGAACTGGCATGGGGGGTTCACCTACAGCTGGGAACTGCCATGATGGGGGGCTCACCTACAGCTGGGAACGGCCATGGTTGGGGGGGCTCACCTACAGCTGGGAACGGCCATGGTTGGGGGGGCTCACCTACAGCTGGGAACTGGCATGAGGGGCTCACCTACAGCTGGGAACTGCCATGGGGGGCTCACCTACAGCTGGGAACTGCCATGGGGGGCTCACCTACAGCTGGAACTGGCATGGGGGGCTCACCTACAGCTGGAACTGGCATGGGGGGTTCACCTACAGCTGGGAACTGCTGTGGGGGGGTTGACTATAGCTGGGAACTGCCATGGTGGGGGGGCTCGCCTACAGTTGGGAACTGACAAGGGAGGCTCACCTATAGCTGGAACTGCCATGTGGGGCTCACCTACAGCTGGGAACTGCCGTGGGACATCTCCCCCAAGGAGAAGGAAGAGACCAGCTTGCTTCTCCACCCCTCACAGAGAAGCTGCCAAAGCCCAGGACTCTGACTTCTGAAAGCAGAAGGAAATTCCTCAGCTGGGCTGTGGGCAGCTCTGGCAGGGTACAATCGTCACTTCATGCCTGGTGAAGCATTTCTGGGAGCCCCCCCTTCTCTGTTCCAAGACCACAGATAGAGAGTGGGAGACCTCAGGCTGGTGCAGCCAGGAGGATGCATAGGCAGGAGCCCATGAGGGTCCTGCAGGCTGCCTCACAGCAGGGACGTCTCCAAGTCTGCAACCTAACCTGCCTGGGCTGGCAGGGATCTCCAGTTACCAGGGTGGCACTCTGGGTTGAGCATAGCCACCTGAACTGTGAGGTTTGACCGGGCGTGGTGGTGGACAACTGTGATCCCAGTGACTCCAGAGGCTGAGGCAGGAGGATCCCAAGTTCAAAGCCAGTCTCAGCAACTTAGTGAGGCCCGACCCAACTTAGCAAGACCATGTCTCAAAAAATAAAAACAGGCCAGGGATGTGATTCAGTAGTTAAGCAGCCCTGGTACCAAAAAAATGAAGGGTCTCTAGGCTCACCTGCTGTCCAGGGCCAGGGGAGAGAAACAGACAAGATTCCAGGTCCAACCCACGGGGAGAGGGAAGGGGTACAAGGGCAATTAGCCATATAAATGAGATGCCTGGAGGAGGAACAGGGAGGCGGGCCTGGAGGTGACAGACACTCCAAGTCAGCCCAGACACCTGGTTCCATCTCCTCTCACCCCCACTGGAGTGCGTGAGGTCCCGACCCTCCCTCATCCAGCCCTCTGCAGCCCTCTGCAGAGCAGGCCCAAAACACCTGAGTCTCCAAGCAGGCTGCCTGCCACATTAATGTGGTGATCACTCCCCAGCTCTGCTAGAAAGAAAGCGCTGTCAGGGACGTGGTGCCCCTCAGAGGGGACTGCTGGTGGTGCCCAGAGAAGGCCTGACAGACACTGGGTCTCAGCGACGTCTGGGGTGAAGTGTCAGGGGAACAGCTCAGACGGTGAAGCGAGTCTGTGGGAGCCCGAACCCCACACTGTCCACATGAGCTCACTTGGAACCCAGGTCTCTACAGATGTGACCAGGTTCAGATGAGCTCTACCAACCCACCTGACTGGAACCCTTAGGAAAGGGAAGCTTGGACACCCACTGGGGAGAAGATCACACAAGGACAGGGATAGCCTGGGCGATATGGCCACATCAGGCACCTGAGGACCCCACGGAGGCTTGAAGCTGGAGGAGGTAGGGAGGGACCTCCCCAGAACCTCGGAAGGGAGGAAGCTCACTGATAACAGGTAAACCTCTGCCATCTTCAGCCTCCAACCCGGGGCACTGTTCTGGCAGCCACGGGGGACACATGAACAGCAGCCTGCAGTGCCCCAATTAGCCCACTACACAGCAGGAAAGGCCACATGAGATGGGACGTTAGTGGTTTGC
Source organism: Sciurus vulgaris (assembly GCF_902686455.1). Lineage (NCBI taxonomy): Eukaryota > Metazoa > Chordata > Mammalia > Rodentia > Sciuridae > Sciurus > Sciurus vulgaris. Next base: position 203,929,525 of record NC_136462.1, read on the forward strand.
ACCCTGGGTCCACAGCCCCACCACCACATTCTGATTCAGTAATTCTTGGGGACTGAACCCAGGGGCTCTCCCACTGAGTCACATCCATAACCATTGTTTATTTTTGAGACAGGGCCTCACTAAGTTGCTGAGGCTGACCTGGAACTTGAGATCCTTCTGCCTCGGCCTCCAGGTAGCTGTAATTACAGGCAGGTGCCGCTGTGCCCTGCTTGGAGGGTGAGGGGCAAGGGCTCTGGGGTGGGAGGCACTCCACATGCCACCTCCACCTGATGAGGAGGTGTGAGCTGTGTGAAGTCACACAGGAAACCTGTGGCAGAGTCACTCCAAGTGCAGGATGCCCGGGGTCAGAGCCCTGGCTCCCTTCCAGATGGGCTGCGTCAGACACATGCAGCTTATCACCTGCACGAGGAGCATGCATGCCGCATGGCCAGCCACTCTGGGGGCACCTCTATGGGGGAAAGTAGACTGAGGCTGCCCCAGACCCAGGCACAGCTTGCACAGCACAGCAGCAGACGGCCTCTGGCCAACTTGTGATTCCCTTTGCTGCATTACAGACCCAACCAGGCATCACGCTCAGTGCCCTCACAGTGCCTTCCTTGGGACAAAGCAAAAGCCTGCTTGAATGAAGAACAAGCTGGCTGTCGGCCGCACCAGCCCACCGATGCTGGGCCTGCTGTCCTCCAGACGAGGAGCAGGCACTGTGCTGGACCATGGCCCTCACCCAAGTGAAGGCTTGTTTCTTGGCCCTGACCCTCCCTAGCCCCATCCCTAGGGCACCTGCAGGTTGCACACAGGTGCTGGTGAGCATCTGTGACTCTGCTCCACCCAAAGAACTGTCACGGGACAGAGCTTCGATCAGTCACAGGTAGCACAGATGCTGGGACCACCCACCTACATTCCCCAGGGTCTCTGGCAATTCCCACAATGCTAAACAGATTTAAAAAAAAAAAAAAAAAAAAAAAAAAAAAAACAACAGTGATCAAGATGCCAGACCAGAAGAGGAGAAGCAAAGGATCCCAGAACATGTACTTCATCCAAAGACTGAGCATCTGTGAAAAGGGCCTCGATCAAGGCAGATGTTGGAGGTGAGCCCCTTCTTGTCTCATCCACACAAGGGAAAGAACTAGAAGTCTACACAAACCTGACGTGAAAAACCCCTCTGTTTGCTGCTTGGTGGGCCAGTCGAGGGGTTCTGGTTTTACTGCCCGCAGACAGCACACCTGCTAATAGTTTCTGAAAAATTCAAGACACCTGAGCATAGTCAATCTTCATACAAAGCAATGGAATAATACAAATGTGTCCCTGTATCACCACCGGCAATGGGGAATGAACTCTCCCCTTACCTGTTACCTATCCACCCAAGTACAACCAAAAGGCAAGAGTGACAATGTATGGCCTACAAATACATTTTTAACAATACAATGCTCAACAGCAACATTTAAATGCAAAGAGTGACATTAACCTAAAATGTTCCATTTGCTTCAGACAAGGGAATTAGCATTGTTTAGTAACTGTGGAGGAGTTTCTGGTTGGAGTTTTGCTTTGTTGTGATTTTGGCTTTGGACACTGGGGATTGGCCAGTGGTGCCTCAGCACTGAACTGCATCTCCAGTCCTTTTTACTTTATTTTGAGACAAGGTCTTGCTAGAGTGCCCAAGTTGGCTTCTCCCACTGAGTACCTGAGATGGCAGGTGTGTACCATGCCACCCAGCTGCCCCTGTAGTTCTAAATATCCTGACTTCCTTACTTTCCCTTCAGAGACAGAAAGTCATAACCGGCCATGCAGTACCTTCATGAGCTACACAGTCAGGAGCCCTGAAGTAACCTGGGATGCTTACCAGGAGCACAGCCTTCTCAGGTGTGAACAGACCCTGATGGGAACTTGCCAGAGCCTTAGAAATGCTTCCCAGAAGATGGGCATGTGGCCACACCTGTCATCCCAGCAACTTGGAGGCTAAGACATGGGGACTCAAATTCTAGGTCAGCCTGGGAAACTTAGTGAGACCCTGCCTCAAAAAAAAAAAAAAAAGGCTAGGATGTAGCACCCTGGACTTAACCTCCATCACCAAAAGACAAAAACGTTCTAAGCTTACACGAGTGTGCACACACAAAGCCAGGCCTGGGGCCTGAGGAGGTCCAAGAGAAGCAGAGGCCTGCCAGAGCTCACACTGCAAAGGTCCCCTGATCGGCCAAGACTGGTTCAGTCCCACAGCGGGACTGGCAGCGCCTGGATCAGTGATGCCTCCATGGGAAGATGCTCAGCCCATCAGTGGTTGAGCTCAGGATGGGCAGAGTGATGCCCACACAGCCAGCACAGGGAGCGTGGTGCAGCGATCCAGGCGCCAACACAAGGGTGGCCATGGGGGCCATGCTAGACACTGTGCCTGGCCACACACTTCCCGGGACAATTCTCCTTTCTGTGTCTTCCCATCCTGATTCCTTTCCTGAACTTTGTCCTCTTGAAAATGTGTGTCCGCAGTCTGCATGACTACTTTGTTTTCTTCTGCAATAAGGCATGTCAGCCAGGGAGTGTTCTCCTCTCCGAGCTAATGGGAATGACCAGATTACATCTGGAAAAGTGGTTGTTTGAGTGGAGGGAGGCTTGGGTGATACACATCCCCTTACAGACCAGCGGAGCAGGGTCTCAGGCGAGAGGCAGCTTCCTTGGATGGGTGACAACTACTCAGGTCGGGCTGAGGCATGAGGAACACCCTAGAAGTTGAGCACGCTGGTCTACACTTGATTAGGCAGGCTCCTTGGAACACAGAAAGCAGAATTCTGTAGCTGGAGGACAATGATGGAGTTGAGCACCAGTCTCACCTGCAGGGTCACCTCTTCAATCAGTTCCCTCTCCTCTAAATGATGCTGAGTAATTTCTGATTCCTACCAAAATTCCTAAGTTGGTTCTGAATTCCTAAATCAAAGCCTGCTGTTCAGGCTCTAGTGCTCAATGGGTCAATGAGAACAGCACATAGCAAACCTATCTTAAGATTTAAACAGGGGCCAGGCATCATGGTGGCATGTGTCTATGATCCCAGCAATTCAGGAGGATCGAGAATTCAAAGCCAACCTCAGTAACTTAGCGAGGCACTTAACAACTCAGCAAGACCCTGTCTCTAAATAAAATATAAAAAAGGGACGGGGATGTAGCTCAGCAGTTAAGCACTCCTGGGTTCAATCCCTGGTACAAAAAAAAAAAAAAAAGATTCAAACACGGTTAGAGCGGTCATCCCTGTCATCCACCTACTCAGGAGGCTGAGAAAGAAGGATCTCAAGTCTGATAATAGGGCTGCACCAGGATAAGACTGAAGACTGAGACTTTGTCTTCAAAGCTCATTCTAGGTATGCATCTGACAAACCTGCGAAGAGGCACAGTCCTTTCTCAGCACACAGACCTACCACCCCAGCCCAAGACGCAGCAGTGCCTTGCTGCAGACCTCTACACAGAGCCCTGCACGCTGTGCATGCTGCTGGTGAAAGAGAGGGTCCCTTACTAAGTGAGTGAGACCTCGCTTCCTCAAGTGGTTAAAAGGATAGAGATGAAGCTACAAACGGAACAAAACTCTCAAAAACAGAAGGGGATCTGCAGCCCATGTAAGCAGTGACGCTGTCCAACGTTTATGTAAATTAAGACACTTTTTAAAAAATCCATCTTTCACACACACTCATGAATCGTTTCCATCTTGCAGGTGACCGGAAGGACAGAGGCATTAGCAAATCAGAGGGCAGCAAGCAGACAGGGAGAGGAGACACTAGGCACACCTGGGGCACCTGAACACACACACTGGGCAGAAAGGGAACTGCGCAGTGAGCTCCCGACAAGGAGAGGGTCCTGCTGGGTGGAGCAGGGAAGGACTGCGAACTGGAGTGAGCACTCCGGAAGGTGGCTTGGAGACACCCTCCTCTTGCCACCCCACAGGTGACCCCAATCTACCCCCTCCAGCCTGTCCTCATGGACAGTCCACACTCCACAAACGGACCCGATGCGGTTCTTTGGAACCCTGGCTCAGGAGGCTTGGGCAGACACAAGTCCCTCCATACCCTGCAGTCTGTGTACTCTTTGTCCTCTTCCCAGTCCTCAAGGTGGCTCTCTCCCACCTCTTGGACCACATCACCACATCAGTGGTCCCTGTGTGCCCCTGATGTTTCCCACAGACCACTGGCACTCTGTCCCCAACCTGGCCTGAAGGCTGGTGCACAGCAGGACCTCAATAACACCATGAAGTGGTCATGAAAACCCTGGGTGTCTCCACACAGCTCCAAGGGCACATCTGTGGAAACACAACACAAAAAGCTCTGTCAGTGCAGTTAAAAAATATGCTAAGGTTCTCAGTTATCCCCGAAATACCTAGGTCAGTCAGTTAAATCCAAGCCATGATGTTTAAATATACTTTGAAATGTTCAGGGCTGGGGTACAACTCAGTGTTAAGAGCTTGCCTAACACCCTCAAGGCCCTGGGTTCCGTTCCCAGCACCAGGAAAAGAAATAACACAAAAAACACACAACTTAGTAATTTTAAAATCTAAGTTAGAGTTAAATGGCACTGCTGAATGTCAACATCCAACAGAAAATCCCACAAAAGTCAGACTCAGATCAAATTTGAGGAGCTGCTAGCTCTAACCCTCCAGAGAAGAACTCATCTGTTAGAAAGGGCTTTCCACTTTCCCACCTATAAACAACACAGTCAGGCACATTCTCCCACCACAGCAAACCACAGCACCACCTGAGTGTGCCAATGAAGGCAGTGTCTGGGTGAGAACAGCAGAAGGGAGGAGACCCACGGATTCCTGGTCTCAGCCCCAACACTCTGCATTCACTCAGCACCAGATCTGGCTGTGCCAAAGCCAGAGCTGCAGCCAGAGCCAGGAAACCAAGACTGGAACAAGAGGATGTATTTCAAAGATGTAAGTCTTGTGGCCTCGATCAAGACACTGCATCCTCCACTTTTCATGGGGTGGAGCAATTCAGAAACTCCGGCAACCACAGGGATCTTCTTTCTTCCCCCAGAGAAAGGCAGAGTCACAGGGGAACTAACAGTCTGCCATTACTCCAGAGAACTTAAGGTAAAACACGCACATCAGAGCAGAAGACAAAGCCCACATTTTTATGAGAACAAGAGTTGGGCAAGAAGATGTAGTCCCCAAAACAGAATTACCCAAAGCAAGTGTTGGAACACTGGTGTGAGCATAATGGAGAGCAATGGTTTCTAGAACTTTTCTCTCATAACAGCAGCCAAGAGGGCGCCTGAGCACAGAAAATGACAGCAACATGAGAATCAGCTCAACTTCCCCAGCTTGTGGTGCTTTCTGAGCACCACACACTAAGTGGGTCTCCTCAGTTCCTGGAGGCTGGTCTAAGACCTCTGATAAAGCACAGAGGACCACGGCTGAGCAGCCGCCCCAGAAACACAGACCACAGGGACAGAGTGGCCCAGTTTCCCTTAATTTGAAGAACCCCACAAGGACAGTGCTGGAAAGTTCACTGTTAACATGTAATTCGGTTTAACAGTGTTTGTAAATAAAACATCTCCAGACAATGACCAGTGTCTACACTTGGGGCATTTCGCTGTACCTGTGGAGCAGTTACTGCTGCACCTGGCTTGCCTCTGGTAACTGTGCTAGTTGTGATTGAGGGACCCGGGAAGCCACAGGCCATGGGTCAACTTGACCCTAGTATGACTGAGATGGGGACGCAATGTCAAGGGGGCCAGTACTCCAGCAGCCAATCAGTCCCAGCCGGAAAGGGGAGGTGGATTAAGGCCTGAGATACAGGACAACCTACATTCACATAAAAGCTGCTAAACCTGAACAGAAGTTATCTAAGCAAAATAAAACTCTTACATCCAGGATGCTGTCAGTGAGAGGCTTAATTAAATGCTGTCCCTAGGCGGGCCTGAGGCAAAACTGAATTTTGGCTTTCCAGACATCCCAGTGAGCTATTCCACCACTCTAGAGAGGAATCTCACAGTAACCCCTCTTCCTTGCAGTAAAGAATATGGAAACAATTACAAGCTTTTCAGGGGACAGTGTTAAATTCCTACTTACATCTGCAAAAAGCTTCTGCCTAAGTATTCCCATTATTCACCTAATCTTTTCGGTAATAACAAGACCAAAGTTTTCAAAATATCTAATACTATCACAAAGTTATACCAAATGAAAGAATCCTATGATAAAATACTAACGTTTGCTTCTATAACTCTCCTTTTGATGAACAAACTGTTTTCCATTTTTGCTGAGTGGAAATACTGCCTTACACCGGCAACAAGAGGGCCAGCAAGAGTGGATCCACCAGTCTGTCACCCAAACACGGAAAGTTAGCTCCGACGACACAGCTACGTGAAACACTGCAACCACACAACTCGGATGCACAGGGGCACTCCCTGCACAGGTGTCAGTGTCCTGGCCACTAGCGAAACACGTTTCCTAATTAGCATTTCTTTAAACAATGCTGATAACAATCTTGCCAGTATAACCCTCGCCAAGTGCTCCGCTGAGATTGTAGCGCTGAATGCTACTGAAATTCGCCAAGAATCTCAATCAAACTTTCTTTTGTTTATATTTCTTCGATGTATGAAATTATCTGTTCTTCACCCTATTTGGCTTGCCCTGGGGCTCCTCAGTCCGGCCCTATATAGTGTATAGTTCTTTAATCCTTCAAACAGTGAAATTCTTAGCGGGACGGGTGAACCCCAACTGGCCAGAGCCCTCTCTCTGGCGCAGAAAATTCCCCATTTGCCCTCGGGATTGAGTTGTCAGACACTGTCTTGCGCTACCCGGTGAAACTGACAAGTCTATTTACAAGGAAACAAAGACGCGGCTCGCAGCGGACCCCGCTCGCTCCGCGCGCCCCGTGCGCTCCGCGCGCCGCGTCTTCTCTGCGCGCCCCTCGCCGCCCGGCCACCAGGGCCCTGCGCCTGGGTTCGGCCCATGATTAAAATGGAGACTGGGCCGGCGTCCGGCTTCTGGGAAGACAATGACCCCCAAGGCCCGGCAGGGCGCGGAGACCTGCCCGCGCCCACCTCCCGCAGTTCCGACTCTTGGCAAACTCAGCGCGGGCGGGTCCGGGTGCGGCTCCGCTGCGCAGGCGGGGGACGCGCGGGGCGGCGCGGGCGGGGGGCGCGGGACGCCCCCGGGCTGCCTCCCGGGGCCGGGCGTTGACGCAGCAGAAATTACCAGCTGGAAAATTCCCCTTTCGGAGGTGACGGGGGAGGGACCGCGTCGGCGGCGGCAGGAGGTGCCGGGGGCCGAGGGGCTGGGTAGCCCGCCGCCTCGGCCGCCGCCGCCTCGGCGCTCAGCCCCGCGGGGACCCGTGCCGCCCCGCCCACGCCACTCGGGCCGGGACCCGCGGCCGGGGTCAGCGCGCCGCCCCCATCGCCGCCGGGCGCCGATCGCCCCCGGGAGGGCGCCCCCGCGGGGCGGGGCGTGGCGGGCCGTGGAGCGGGGGCGCGCCGGGCTCGGAGCAGCCCGGCTGCAGCGGCCCGGCCAGGCCGGTCCCCGCCACGGTGCGCCGGCCCCGCCGCGCGGACAATGAGCCGGCGCCGCTTACCTGTGACCCCATGGGGCGCGGGCGGGGGCCGGGACCGCCGGACCGGCGCCGGTGATCGCGCCGCCGCGGGCGAGCGCTGCGTGCGGGCGGGTCCGAGCTGCGCGCTCGCCGGGGCTGCTCGGTCCGCCCGCCTGTCCGTCTGTCCGTCCGTCAGGCCGGCGCGCGCCCCCGCGCCGCTCCAGCCCCGCGGCCCGCCGCCCGCGCGCGCCCCGCCCGCGGACCCTGACCCCGCCCCCGGCGCGCGCCCGCCAGCTGCTGATTGGTCCGCGCGGCGCCCGGCCGCAGCCGCCGCCCCGGCCCCGCCCCCGCCGCCGGCCGCCGCCCCGCCCCTCTCCCGGCGGCTCCGCGCTGCGGGCTGGCGGGGGCCGTGCGGCGGTCGGTCTGCGCGGCCCCCCCGTGGCTGCCGGACAGCGGAAGTGCCAGCTGAAGCTCGCTGGGCATTGTGGGAAGCCCCCTCCCCTGGCTGGCGGGCGCTGGGGCGGCGCGGCTGGGGTCCCCGGCCCGCGCGTCTCTTCCCCGTGGGTGTCGGGCAGCGGAGAGACCACCCGATGAGAGAGGCGGGCTGGGCGAGGGCGCCCAGCCCCCGCGGACAGCGCACCTGGCGTTGCATACGCGCCCGTTTCTGGAGCGCGCTGGTCCTCGGGTCACCGGTTGTCCCCGAACCCCGACGCTCCGTCGCGGTGCGCGCATCTGGCAAACTTCGCGACTTTCTCACCAGCACAGGCGGATAGACGGGCCTCGCATCACCGGGCGCCTAGACGCTCAAAGGCCGCCCATGGCGCTGTGCCTGGGAGAGCCTGGCTACGGCGCGCCCCCGCCATCTGGGGACTTCGGTGTACCAGTGGGTTGGCGCACCTTGGGGCGCGGGCCACGTGGCGATGCCCGCCACTGGGGCTGGGTTTTGGCCAATTAAGAGCAGTGGCGCGTAGGTCCTTTCGTCGTGCCGTCGACCCGGTGGGGCGCAGGGCTTTGGAAAGGGCGGAAGGCAAACGGCCCGGGTCTTGCTGGGATCCTCCAGCGGGCGATCGGATCTCGATTTGTGCCCCAGAGGGGTCTCTTCCCACCCCGTCCCCAGTGGCACTGTGAGGCCAGCGCCTCTTTTCTTGCCTCGCTGTCCTCGAGCCCTCCGGAGGACAGAATGGGGAGCTCGGCCCCACATTCCTGGCTGGTCTGCTCGGGGGTAAAGGCCACCTCGCTTCCTCCTCCCAGCACGGCGGCGGGAAGGGAGGTGAGCCTGTGGCCGGCCAGCCACGCAGAGGAGTCGAACACCGCCAGGACAACCAATCGCAAAGCGCCCGGCGGTCCGCGCCCTGCCTCCCTGCGGGGCCAGCGCCGCGGAATTCCTCGGGAGGTGGGAGGCGGCGGGCCATGATGGAGGCTTTCTCTGGATGTGTAAGGAGGCATTCACCCGGCGGCAGTGGGAGGGCAGGCTGGGGGGAATTCTCCTTGAGAGAGCAAGGGCGAGCCGAGGTCTGGCAGCCAGCGATGGAAGCCTGAGACACTCCTCACTGCTCCCCGGCGCCTGGAGCAGGCTGTGCAGGCGCCCTCGCTCCAGCCTCTCGCCAACCGCCTGGGCTGGCAGAGCTGGTCCAGGAAATAACATCCGAAGCCTCTTTTCAGGAGTACCCACTTGGGATGAGCCCAAGTGTCCCTGGCCCTGAAGAAGTGGGGGCTGGGCACAATCACCCTGAGAAGTGTCTGCCTCTAGGCCTCCAAGAGAGTCTGACTGGTCACCCGCTTCTTCCCTTTGAGGAGGCAGAGGGTACTGTCTGCAGATAACCACACACACCCCCACTACCCACTGACCTGGAGCTCTGTTGGAGCCCATAGGAGGAAGTGAAGCCAGGAGAGACCTCTTATGTCATCTTCCTCAGAGACAGCCTGTTTTTCCCCAGATAGTGGGGTGGCAGACACCCTCCAATGACGACAGTGTTGGTGTGCCACTTCCATGTTTCATGCAGGACTGTAGAACAGTCGAGGCTGCCTCACCAGAGCACTCTGGTGCTCAGTCCTTGCTCAAGAGGCCTGCAGGTGAGAGAACCAGCACGTCTCACCACTACAAGGCCCATTCCACCTGCCAGGCCAGGCTGCCTCTCTGCTCTTATTGGGTCCTAGGATGAGCCAGGACAGAGGGACCCCACTCCTGCTTCCCACCCCCAGCAGCACTGCCAGTGACTAGGACCAAGATTCTCATCTTTCCTGTGCCAAGTGCCAACAGCAAATCAAGGAGCCTGGACATAAAAGCGAAGGCATTCAAAGGGCAAAACCAAAAACAAGCCCCAGAAACAGAGCCCTGATCAACCTGCTCCTAAAGCCACTCTATCTCCACACCCTCGTTGTTCTGAGAGATAAACCTCTTTACCATTTAAAAACAAAAACAGAAAGCAGCAGCAGCAGCTGCAGCCTCTGAGAAAAACTGGGCAGGGGGTGGAGGACACAGACCTGGACTGCATGCCACCTAGATGCCTGCTTTGATGGGTCAATGTGCTGTGTGGCCGAGGAACCCTGCCTTCATCAGGCCCAGCACCCACAAAGCTGCTGGGGGCTGGACTGAAGGCAGGCAGATGCCAGACTGGACTGGATCACCCCTTTCTTGCTGCTGTCCCCTGGTTGCTGGTGCCTGATAGCCACGGGCTTCTCATGGACACAGGCAGCTCCACCCTGAAGACAGTTCTGGAAATAGGTGAGGATGCAAGCATATAATGGGCTTCAGAGGCAGGGGGACAGAGGTGCCACTAGGAATTGGACGTGGTCCCTGCCTTCAACAAATGGGTGGACAAGACAGGCAAACAAATGGGCACTCAAGGCCCTGCAGGTCACCCTTGTCCCTACTGTGTGGTGTGATCATTTGGGAAAGCCAACTCCAGCCACCTGTGTGAGCATGTCTGGGTCCTGCCTAGGGACACCCCAAAGCTGCAAAGAATGAGCAGCCAGAAGCCAGGCATTCTGAGGAGACAGGATTTGAAGCAGGGTACAGAAGCTGCTCTTGCCACGGGTGTGCTTGCTAATGGCAGCCCCTCAGAATGTGCCCTCTTGGCCCCAGGACCTGGACTGTATCCACAAGAGCCAGCCACAGGGGCAGAGTCACATGGCTGGCAAGCCACACATACAGCCTCTGCAGACCTATGCTCAGAGACCCCTGTGCCACACTCCGCCAGCTGGCTGCCTGCCTTCCACCCCCATCATGTGGCTTCAGTAGGGCAGAGGAGGAGGGAGGGGTCCAGCCCTGTGCCAGGTGCCTGTCTCCTCTCAGGGGCTGCTTTTGTGAAGAGCACACAGGGAGGAGTTTTGGGAAAGAAAATGACAAAGGAACAGCAAATATCCCTTCCTGTCTTCCTTCTGAGTGTCGACTGTCGTGGGGGCACCCACCCTCCCTGCCATCGCCAGGGCCCTCACCACCACCCCCATCTTCCCCAGCTACTCTAGCTGGGTTTGCTGTGCTTTTCTTTGTCTCAGTCACTGGTCAGAGAACCTGCCTGTTTATTCTCCAGCCAGTGGTGTTGCTCAGCCGTCCCCATGGCAACAGCCCCGGGAGTCCTGCCCCCTCCCAGGGAACTGCCCATAACCTGTCCCTGCCCTCTCCAGGCCTTTGCTGGAAATCCAGAGAGTGGCAGAGAGCTGGGCAGGGAAACAGACACCCACTGCAGGACACTGGGGCTGCCCAGGGAACCGCCCACGGCACGTCATCCTGGGTCCTGCTGTGCAGGGGAGGTTGGCCTTGGACTGCAGCAATGCCACACCCATGGGCTGGGGAGGGTGTCTCACCCTGGCTGGAGTGAGGTGGACCTCCTCCTAGGCATAACTTGGCCAGGTCCAGTGCCAGCTGGCCCTGCCCTCCTGCACAGGCCTCCCCAAGACCACCCTCCAGAACTGCTCTGGGCCAGGGGCTACCTGCCAACCCTGTGGCTGCCCCACCCCAACTGCCCTCCAGTCCTGTGCCCCTGCCAAGCCCCAACTGCCACTCCAGCTGCCACAGCCAACTGTCGCCCCATCTCTGTTCCAAGCACTCGCTCACCCCCGCCGTCCTTCCAAAGTAGTACTGCCAACTGTCAGTCCTCCTTCCCAGTCCCTGCTCCACCTCCCGCCCAGCATCAGGCCTCCGTGTTCCGGGCTTCCCCACCTCCCCGCCAGGTCATGGTGAGGCCACACCTGCCTTGTGCCTGGCAGGGGAGATGCTAAGGGCCCAAGAACAGAGGAGCAGTGTTGGGGGGCGGAAGAGAAAGGGAAGGGGCTGGGGTCCCAGGGCCCAGCAGACAGAGGGGAAGGGGCAACCTGACAGTGCCAACTGCCATGGCCAGCACAAAGACAGGATGCAGCAGGGGCCCCAGCAGGACCAAGCAGGTGCCCTGGAGTAGGTCCTTGCTAGGCTGAGGCATGGAGTGGGGCCTGGCCACGGGCCTTTCCTCTAAGGGTATGCTGACAGCTTGGCCTGACTACAGACCCTGGGGGGGGGGGTTCTCCATGGCCTCCCTTCCCAGTGGGCCTCTCTCTTGGGTGCTGGCCCTGGTTTGCTGCCCCTCTTCCTCCTTATGGTCCCCTTCCCCCATTCATCCCAGTGGTCTTCCTGAGGTGTCACTTCCATTGGGGGGAATACTTGCCTGACCCTCACCCCATCCCACATGGAGTCCGCTAGACTCTGTCCTCAGCTCCAGCACAGCCTTGGGTACATTACAGCCCTAAAACAGGTCCTGGCCAGGCTTAGAGGGAGGCACTGCTACCCCTCACAGGTGCAAGCCTGGGGCTGTAATTCCATCTGGGTCTGCACTGGCAGGACCATGGGGGCTGGGCTCAGTCCTGGCCTCCCCAGGGGCCTGCATTGCACCGGCTGGTGATCGCTCTGCAGATAGCACTGCAGGAGAAGGGACACCTGGCTCTCTCCCTGTGTCCCGGTTCTTTTGGGTACTGCCAGGCTGGGCAGCCAGGCCTTCAGGCTGGGACACAGGAGGGGAGGAGGTACTGGGAGCTATGGCAGCATGTTGGGTCAGGCTGGCCCTGGGAGGAAGGGGAGAGACAGGGCATGTATGCTAAGAACCTACTACATGCCAGTAATCTCCCCAAGTGGGGAGGGGAAGCACTTACCCAGGGCCCCGTGGTCCTCCCTCCCAGCTGGGCCTGGGAGAGGGAGAAGGCCAGTGACTGTGGCCCCTAGAGGCCTGTGAGATGGAGGCTGTGTCCTTCCCTGGGGTTGCAGACCCTCCCCTTCTACCAGCAGAGGTCCTCTGGGGTCCCTTGGTGGGTGCATTCACCCCTTGGACAGGTACCACAGGAGCCTGTCATGTGGTCAGGACATTCTAGGTCTGGAGTGCCCTGGGAGGGAGTCAGACAATGGACAGGTCAGTGACAACGTAAACAAGAGCATTTCTGGTGACTAAAGGTAGCTGGGGTGGGGCTCCTTGGAGACAGGGTAGTGCTGGTGCAGGCAGGAAAAGGCAAGATGAGTGCCTTGGACCTGCAAAAGCAAGGAAGAAAGCCCCCGGTCACAGGTGCCCACAGATGAAGGCCAGAGCCGCCTGTGCTGGGCCATACCCAAGCCTGAGTGAGTGTGTGGAAAAGAGGATGAACAAGAAAGAACATCCCGAGGGCGCCCAGGCGGCACTGCAGATTCTCCCCCTCCAGCAGGTGACCAGCCCCACACACACCTTGAGGGTGGAATGGGCTTTGGGGTCGACTTTCTAAAGAGTAAGGCTGCGAAAGGGCAGAGGGACCTCCATGGCCAGGGCACCTGGCAGTGCTATCTCACTCAGTTGATCCTGGCTAGTACCACCAGGTGAGTGTGTGGATGTAGGTGCCCTTGTGCTGTGGGGAGAAGGGCACCTCACCTCTGTCTAGCCATGGGGAAGTGCCTCTGACCGACCCTGGCTGAGGGACCTGTGCAGCACCTGAGCTAGTGCTCCTCAGAAAAACAAGGGAAACTGGAGAATGTGTCACAGCCAGAAGAACCTGAGGCTTCGTGACAACCTGAAGCATTGTGGCCCGCTGGGGGGACCTGTGGGACAGAAGGAGCACGTTGGTGAGGAAGTCTGGCTGCAGTGGAGAGATGCCCCACAGGGGCTCCCAGTGCTGGCAGACCATACGGCAATGATTAGGGAGGGGCACATAGGAACTCACTACTCTTGGCAAAATTTCCACTTTTCTGAAATCTGAAATTATTCCAAAATAAAGTTTATTTTTAAAACCAGGAAAAAATGCAAAAACAAAAAACTACCTCCCATAGGCTCTGGTTGGGAGCTCAGCAGACTCTCAAGGTCTGTTTCAGTCAGGTGCTTCTCTATAGTTTGGAGTCAGAGCTTCAGGATGCTCTTGGCTCCACCCAACCCTGAAGCTCCTGAAGGGACCACAGAAAACCTAATGGAGCCAGGAATGCTCCCTTGACCTGTGTTCTCAAGTGCCCATGTGTGGTGAGCTATGAGCTTTTGGGGGACACAAAGGACTTGCTTGAACTGTGTGCAGTGGGATGTGCCCATCCTCCATCCTGGCCTTCACCTGCACCAATTTAGGCCTGAGATGCCCCCAGACCTTTCTGAGTCTCTGCTCAAGAAAACTCAATGCTACCAAACTGCCAAATGTGCTTCATCCCAACCCATTTTGCCAGACCATCTTCAGTAATTTTCTACTTGCCCAGCCTCTTTGATTCTCTCTATGTTCTCCCTTTAAAAACCTTGGTCACTTTAAAAACCTTGGTCACAAATATGGTTTGGAGCTGGGGTGGTGGCAGTCTGTGATCCCAGGGACTCAAGAGGCTGAAGCAGGAAGGTTTTAAGAGTGAGGTCAGCCTGGGAAGCTTACCAAGACCCAGTCTCTAAATTAAAAAGGGCTGAGGTTGTAGCTCAGGGATAAAACACCTCTGGGTTTGATCCCCATTATCACACACACACACACACACACCACAAAGTATACGTGCATATATATGTGCATGTGTCTGTGTGTTACATGCTGGGGGATCAGACCCAGGGCCTCAAGCATGTTAGGCAAGCACTTTTCCACTGAGCTATAGGCCCAACCCACCACAAAAATATATTGTTTATTTGTTTATTTTGAGACAGGGTCATGCTAAGTTGCCAAAGCTGGCCTCAAACTTGTGATCCTCCTGCCTCAGTCTCCTAAGTACCTGGGATTACAGGCATGCACCACCAAATCAGGCAAAAATAATTAATAATGGGACTGGGATGTAGCTCAGTGGTAGAGCACATACCTAGCCCTGGATTGAATACTCAATACTTAAGAAAAAGAAAAGAAAGAAAATTTTAATAGAAGGCCTAAAACAACAGCAGCCCCTGCCATTTCACTTGTCTTTCTCCCAGTGCAGTGGTCTCAGTAAGATCTGCTCTGCTGCCCTCGACAAGTGTCTGCTGCTGTTCTCTCTGGTAGTCCAAAGAGGCAGGGCATCCTGCACACATCTGTGCTCCATTCAAGTGTGCAACCCCATCTGTGTATCCCTGTGCGCTCATGCCTGCATGTTGTGTGTGCTCATTTGCAAGTAACAGTCACCTTTGTGCAAGAGTCTAAGTGTGTGCCCAGACACTGCTGAGTGTTCCTCTCTCCTGCATGTCCAATGCCAAGCCCACTTCTAGTCTTTGGGCAAGAAATGGCCGTCCTCTAAGGGCCACAACCCACTAGGGACAGAGCCTTGAAGGCATGATGGCCTCTGGATGGGGAGCTGGGGACTTTGGGCAACCTCCTGTGGGATGTGCTATGTAGGTGAATAAGGACCAGGAGGCAGGGAACTTCTTCAGTGGACTGAGTGAAGATGGAGTTTAAAGGACTCCCTGGGACCATGTGGAATGAGCCAGTTTCCAGCAATGGCCAAGTTGGGGTTCTGGCTTCCCCATGGGCCGTAGGATGCCACTGAAGACTTTAAGACAAGTGAGAGACATGATCCAATGATGATCACTCAGAGAAATCTCAGGATGTGCCTTAGGACTGAGCAGAAGTGGGCGGTGAACAGTTAACTGTCTCTCCACTTGACAGAAGTCAGAGGGGTGTGGAGGTGGGGGCCATGCAGGGGCGGCTAGCCTGACCTGAAGGAGAGAGGTCAGGACTGCAGATTCACTGAGGGGCAGGGGAGTCCAGGGGTGCCCCAAGGGAACCAGGGAAGCAGGACCGATATGGGTCACTGTGATCCCTGGGGTGCAGGGGAGTTGGACACAGGGCCCAGGACACAGGGTGGCAGTGGAGTGACCCCAGGGCCCTTCTCCTTCTTGCCCACCAGGGATTTGGGGTCATTTGTGCCAGAGTCAGAGTGCCATCCTCAGGAAACCTGGGCCTCAAGCGCGCTTCCACGAACCTTCCAAAGAGTGAAGCTGCAGTGCCTGGTCCAGTTCGGGCCTGACCCAGGACACCCAGGTCTGCTCTCCAGGCCTCTGAATCCCCTGAAAGTGCAGAAAGATGACCTCCAGTCCTGGTCAGGTCATCTCATCCCTTCCGCTGCAAAGCTGCAAGCCCAAGTTCCCACCCCGTGCTCCCTCCTGGAGGCCCCTGCAGCTCAGACTCCAGGACCCCTTCAGGTCAGCACAACCTGAAAGAAGAAGAGAACTTGAATGCACCTACTCTCTCCATGGCTTTGGGTCCAGCATCCCTGTCCACCAGTCCACTCCAAAGGCCTGAGCCCCAGCTCCTTCAGGGCCAGTCTCTGATCTGCACTGCCACTGAGCTCAAGAAACTTGCATCCCAGATCTGCTTTTCCACTTTTTTTTTTTTGTACTGGGGATTGACACCAGGGTCGCTTACCACTGAACCACATCCCCAGCCCTTTTCCTATTTTATTTAGAGACAGGGTCTTGTTGAGTCGTTCAGGTCCTTCCTAAGTTGCTGAAGCTGGCTTTGAACTCATGATCCTCCTGCCTGGGTTTCCTGAGCCACTGTGATCTCAGGAGTGCACTACCTTGCCCGGCTGCTTTTCTCACTTGGGACAAGAGATAGTCAGCTTGGCTTCTACCCACCAGGCTGGTGGCACCACCCTCACCTCTGTCCCGCCTGCCAGCCCAGACACAGCCAGCTCCCTCAGACCCAAGGTCTTTCCCACTTCTCCTGCAGAGATGCTCAACCATCCAGGCAGATACCCCAACCCTGGCTCTGGTGCTCGGAGCACCAGGCCTGGCTTGCCAGGCTTCAGCCTGCACTTTCCTTTGTGTTACCCTCCTCTCTCCAGGATCAGGTGTGGCCTCAGCCCTGCAGCTCCTGATCACCCTGGCCAGAACTGGAGTCTGGCACTGGGCAGTTATAGCCTGCACTTGAGAAACCCCCTCAAATCTCACAGGGGAGTGGACAAGCAGGTGCAGGTAGGTGTGTGGTGGGAGAATTTGGGAAGTGGACCTGAGAGTAGATTCTGGTTTTTCTGTCATTTTGAGCCTTGGATGACTGGTGGACACTTCCTTCCTGTGGGGTTTGGGCTCAGCATCCCTGGTGCTTCTAGGGGAGATAGCTCCTCAGATGAGGTCATGCTGCAGAAGGGACTTCCTGGGTCTGGGAGCTGGAGTTCCCTCCTCTGGACCCTCTGCCCCCAGAACAGGCCCGCAATCAAAGGGAAACCCAGGGCCCAGGGTTGGAGGGTAATGGGCCTTGGCCAAGGTGCTGCAGGGCTGTGCCCTGCCCAGGGAGGGGCTGAACAAAGCAGTAGCCATTTTACCTGATTTGGCTACCCCTTCTTCAAAGCCTCCAGACCCCGCTGGACTCCAGGTGGTCAGAGCTCCCTTCTGGGGCCACGTGGGGAGTTCTGTTCTGCCACTCAAAAGCTCAGGGTGGGTGTGAAAAAACAAGAGCCAGGATCTGTGACCCTAGCCCCTGGGGTTGGTGGGACTCAACTTCCTCCTCCCCTGGGGGTCCTGGTGCCGGGGTGGTTTTGAACACCAGAGGCTGGTGGCCTTATCAGACCACAGGTTTTCCTGAGGAAGGAAGGGTGGGTGTGGGCCTCCAGGACCAGGCAGCTCCTCTGGGCGTGCCCAGCGTACTGGAGGGGTGCACATGAGCTGCCCATTCCTCCTGACAGAGGACAGCCTGTCCCTGGGAGACCCCGGCCTAAGACACAACCCCAACAAGACAAACCCCACAGGCTCAACCTGGGCCAAGGTCTTGGGGGGTCCACACTCCAGGGAAATCCAGGCAAAGATTAGCACCTCCTGGGGGAGAGACCCAGCACCCCATGAATGCTCAGAGGGATCTGTGACCTATCCAACTGCAGTTCCACCCTGGGATAGATCCCATGGAAATCCATACCTGGATTCACCAAAACACTTACAAGATGTAAAAGCATACAAGAATGTTTTTGTAATCACGATGCTGGTGTCAAAATATGTTTAGTTCATGAAAATCCATGGAGCCACATGCATACATGTCCTTTTCTGTTTGTATGTGGTATAAGAATTACATACACAAAAATCCAGCCCCCCACTGTCCCCTTCCTGAGGCAGGAATGTTCCCCAAGGCAGGCTTATCCTGCATCCTGTCTGTCCCAGCCCCCAGACGTCCTTTTTCCCTCCAGGGAAGTCCAGGGCAGCCCTGGGCTGGGAGCCAGGGAGAAGGTCAGGTCCCTTTCCAGACCCTCCATGGAGGGAACAGGCTGAGGAGGAGGCAGGGAGGGAAGGAGAAAGCATCCCTGAGGGACTTGGGAGAGGAGAGGCCCGACTTGGAGCAGAGCAGACTGGGCATGCTGACCGACTGCCCCAGCGTCCTCTCAGCAGGGCCCCTGGAGCCTCAGGAGGTTGGGGTTCAACAGCTGCTCAGGTGGGACCAGCGGATAGGAAGCCCACCCAGATGGAGTACTGGCAGGGGACCTGCCTGCCCCTGTTGGGGGGTGGCTCCCCGCTCCTCCCTCCCAGGCTGGCCTCAGGAGTCTCTACCCCTTCCTCTTCCAGAGGCCCCAGGGTTATTTTTAACTTGGCTGAACTGCCAGAGTTGAAGGTGGACCAAGCCCTAGGGGGGAGTGGGGGAGGGAGGAGGCAAGAGGGCCTGGCAGCTGCTGTCCTGTGTCCACCCGCCCAGGGGTCCAGGCATCCTAGGTGCACTGGTCATTCTTGACCTTAGAAGAGAAATGACACTCCACTTGGCAACCCGTCTGAGATTCAGACACATGCCTGAGACACAGGTCAAGCACACGCACCTGCTGATGCACCCTGGCTCTCACAGAGACACCCCCCCAGGAACATATGTGGCACACAGGGATAGACTCAGACCACCCAGGCACCTAGACAGACCCCCCTGGAGCACACAGAGCACAGAGCCCCCACCCCAACACACACACATGCACAGGCACAGACAGCAACTACAGCTGTCAGGTGTGAGGAGGATCAAAGTGAAGGTGAGGGTGCTTGTCTACTCTGTCCCCTTCCTGGTACCAGCCCAGTTTCCCTGCAGTCCACTGGCGGCCTGGCTCCAAGAGTCTCAAACCCTTCCACCTGAGGCTCTTTGCTCACTGCCCATGAGAGGCAGGATTGAGGCAGGAACTGCATCTCCCCCAAACACTTAGGCCCCACGCACTCCAGACAGGAAGCCCCAAGAGAGGTCAGGGCTGGCAGGAGGGGCTGGCTCAGAGTGTGCTCAACCAGTGCTGTCGTCCCCTGCTCCCATCTCCCCTGCCTCCTGCAGCCTTTGTTCTGAGGAGCAGCTGCCTCTGACCCAGAGGAGTTGGTCTGTCCAGGGGATGCCCAGGTACTGGGCTGGGGGAGTCTCCACTTCACCAGGTCCAGGGGGAGAAGCTGGGAGGGAGAGAGCTCAGGATGCCCTGGTTCCCTTTCCCCTCCCTACCCTCCACCTCCACCCCTGGAGGCCCCAGGGCGGCTCCTGGGAGGCACGAGGCAGGCAGGAGACAGGGGATGTGGACAGGACATCCTCTTGGCAGGACACAGGACGCCAGGCCGGAGGTTCTCAGCCTTGTCAAGGCCACAGGGGGAAAAGGTCACTGGGGCCTGGGGCTCACCAGTAATGCCCCAATGGCCAGTGGAGCAGTGAGTGGAGGGGACAGCAGATGGATAACCCAGTCCCTGACTTGCCCTGTATCACACCATCGACATTTGGCTCTGGGAGTGCCACTAGGTCCCGTCCTCAGGAGACTGTGGTGCATGGGAGCAGCCAGGGCCTGGTGACCATGTCTACTTTACTGGGTTTGCCTTCAGTTCCCCTTCAGGTGCCCACTCTTCTAGGAGAGGCCTCAGCTTCACCTATCTTCCCTTTCCCAGGATGGGAAGCCCAGGGGCTGAAGGCCATGGGGACACCCTGCTCCTGCAAACCTCCCAGGAGCCCAGACTGGCCTACAGTTGCTCACTGACCTGGGAGATGAGGGTCCAGAATATGCCTCAGGATGTTGTGCTACTTAACCACAGCTGCCCGCCAGTACCTTAGGACCCCTCCGCCCCTGCCTAATGCCACAGTGTCACGCCTAGTTCAGTGCCTGCTGCCATCCATGCTCACCTCCACCCAGCTGTCCTGGGAACCAGGTGGGAAAGGTGCCTGTCTCTCAAAGGTCCATGAGTTCCCGGAACAGCTTGAGTCTGGACTGGCTGATCTCCCTTACCAGGGGGTCTGAAGGAGTTGCCGTCTGACTCAGGGCTCTGCTCCTTGGCACCCACAAGGGAAATGTTTGCCTGACATGGGGCACACACATGGGGGACAGCACCCAGCTCTCCTCCACCTCCCTCCTCCTCCCCTCTCCTCATCTTTCTCTTGCCATTTCCACTCATAATCTTCACATCTTTTTTTTTTTGATATCTTTATTTCTTCATGTGGTGCTGAGGATGGAACCCAGTGCCTCACACATGTGAGGCAAGTGCTCTGCCCCAGACTCTTCACATCTTTTTAAAATTTAATCGTTATTGAGGTATAATTTGCACATGTGATACTGGCCCAATATTAAGCACAACATATGTTTTGACAAATGCATGACCAACTCCTGACATGGCATGCCAGCTCCCATCATGCCAGGAAGTCCCTGTGACTCCTGCCAACCCTGGTCTGCTTTGTGTCACTACCGTTTAGTCTTCCTAGGATTTCAGGTGAACAGAACCAAGCAGTTTGTGGTCTTGTAAGCATGGCTTCTCAGTGCTGAGCAGCCGGCTCTGTGCCTCCTCCCCAGGGTCCAGAGTGTAACCTCTATTCCCAGTGCATGGAAATGTCTGGCTTGTTCATCTTTCACTGGATGGACATGGGATTTTCCAGTTTCAGGCTATTGTGAATAATGCTGCTGAGAAAATTTGAGGACAAGTTTTTGTGTGAACGTGTTTCATTCTTTAGTAAAAACCGAAGCGTATGGTAGCAGTGTGTCTCAGTGGCAGAGTGCTGTCCTAGCATGCCTGAGGCCCTGGATTCAATTCCTAGTACTGGAACAATAACAAACATCAAGGAATCTCAGAGAGGGATTATGGAGTTGTTGTATGCCTCGTTCTCTTCTTATTGTTGCACTCAACCACTGAGCCACATCCCCAGTCCTTTTTATATTTTGTTGAGAGACAGGACTTTGCTAAGTTGCCGCAGTTGACTTTGACCTTGGGATCCTCCTGCCTCATCCTCCCAAGCTCCTGGAATACACAGGTGTGCACCCCCCTGCCTGGTTACTCTGTGCTTTGTTTTCAAAATCTCTGCATGAGTGTGTTTGCCTGCCTCCCACCGACTCTTCACCCTGATGGGTAAGGAACTTGACCTGCGCAGCTCACTGCCAGGAGCAGCCCAGCATAATTCCTGGCCAACAGAATATTCTTGACAAGAATATTTTGCTGGCAGTGCCTGGATGGCGGGTTTTGGTGGGTGTGGAATGTGACATGGAGCTGGAGGCAGTGCAGGTCGCAGTGCTAGTGGTGGTGAGTGTGGCAGGTGGCAGTGGGTGACAGCAGCAGTGGCGTGGAGTTGCCGCCCTCCTCAGAGATGCAGGCACTGAGTCTAAACGCAGTTCCTCCACCTCCTCGCCTCCCACCTGCCCCCAGGCCACACCTTGGAGCTTGCTGGCACCAGAGCGCACACCACTCTGAAGTGACCACTTCGTTCCTCCCTCTGCAGCCACAACAGCCCCACCCCATCCCCAGTGCTCACTTTCCACTAGGCTCCCCATTCCAGGGATAGCCTTTTATTCCTCAAATAGCTCGTCTTACCCTCCACTTTTCCCCCTTTTTGATACTAGGGATTGAACCGGGGTGCCTTATCACTGAGCAATGTCCCCAGCCATTTTTACTTCTTTTTTTTTGGGTGCTGGGGATCGAACCCAGGGCCTTGTGCTTACAAGGCAAGCACTCTACCGACTGAGCTATCTCCCCAGCCATTTTTACTTTTTAAAACAGGGTCTTGCTAAGTTGCTCAGGCTGACCTGGAACTTGTGATCCTCCTATCCTCCTGCCTCAGTTTCCCTAGTAGCTTGGATTCTGTACAGACATATGCCACTCTGCCTGGCTCAGCCTTACCCTCTTTGGCTTCTGTCTCAACTAGTTACATTTTGCAGTCCATTGATATACTCTCTTGAAAATACCTGAAGTATTCAAATTTCTCTCTATATATTTTTTTGTATCAGGAATTGAACCCAGTAGTGCTTAACCACTGAGATACATCCCCAGCCCTTTCTTATATTTACTTAGAGACAGGGTCTTGCTGAGTTGCTTATTGCCTCACTATGTTGCTGAGGCTGGCTTTGAACTCATGATCCTCCTGCCTCAGCCTCCCAACTTCCTGGGATCACAGGTGTGCACCACTGTGCACAGCTCAAATTTTCTGTCCTTTTATGGCATCCATCCAAGAACCTTCACTAGTACCTACGCCATTGCTCACTGCTGGAAAAATCAACCCAAGAAGTTTGTGCCACCAGAAACCCAGACCTTAGTGTCTCTGAGTACTTATTCTACGCCCAGGAAACAGCAGACATCTATCTCACTGGGCGTCCATTGTATGCAACTCTGCCACCTTTCCCGATGCTTAGGACTTTGCCTTCTGATAACCTTGTGTGGTAGAGTTTTCCCTGCCTTCTCTGTCCTCCCACCAGTGTACGCCACCAGCCTCCTCCAACCCTCTGCACTAGAGCAGTTCAGTCATCTGCTGGAGTCCACAGGGGATTCATTCCAGGCTCCTGTGGACATCAAAGTCTATGGGTGCTCAAGTCCCTCATGTAAAACGTTACAGTACTTGCGTAGAGTTTATGCACATTCTCCCATGCTCTTTTTTTTTTTTTTTAAAGTGCTGAGGATTGAACCCAGGGACCTGCACAACTGCACAAGTTAAGCAAATGCTGTACCACTGAGTTACATCAGTGGTCCTCCCCGATACTTTAAATTATCTCTAGATGACTTATAATAACTGATACAAGGTAAATAGATGTGATACTGTATTGCTTAGGGAATGACAAGAAAGTATGAGTTCAGTAGAGATGGAATGTTTTTTCCCCAAATATTTTGGATACAAGGTTGGTTGACTCTGAGTCTGTACATACAGAAAGGAGGGTCAGTTGCACCTCTCTGGAATTTTCTGGCTGAGAATCTTTCAGTGGCTTCCTAGAAGTGACTGACAGACATTTCCTCTCTCTCTCTCTCTTTCTCTCTCCCTTTCGCCTGCACCCCCACCCCCTTCCTTTCCTTCTCCAATGTTGGGGATCAAGCCTAGAGCCTAGCAAGTAACTAGGTCTAGCATGTGCCTACCACTGAGCTACAACTCCAGCCCTTAAAATTTTATTTTGACACAGGATCTTACCAAGTTTCCCAGGCTGGCTCAATTCCCCTGCATCAGCCTCTGGAGTAGCTTACATCCCCAGATAGAAATGACTTTTATTTCCAACTCCTGGCCCTCCTGTGAGTCTGCAAAGCCCTACCAATCTTACCACGCCAGTTCCTAGCCTCCTTCCTAACCCTGAGCCACACTGGTCTTGTTCTCGATCCTCCAAAACTACCAGGTCCCCTAGCCAGAGTGCTCCCAGGCCCTGTCCCTGATCCAGTCTAGTTCACAGAAGGCAGTCCTGTTCTGGGATTTCATCTCCTGATCCCTGTGAGGACTTCCTTTGGGTCAAGCCTTTATTGTGCCTTCAGTAAATATCTGCTGATTGAAGTATTTTATTATTATTTTTATTTACTTTTTTACTGAAGATGGTGAAAGAGAAAGTGGAAAAGGGTGGAGAATGGGGACTAAGTCATCCCCAGGTATAGAAAGTGGTGAGGGAGAAGGAACTACCTTCATCCTGCCCTCTGGTACCCCTGGCAGGAGACCAGCTCAGGCAGAAAAGGAAGCCCACCCAGGAATCTGAGGCCCAACCTAAGGGACCCAGGAGGCTCCAGCTGCCCTCCTGGCCCTGGCCCCTGCCCAGATCTGTGCACTGCCTGGGACTTTCCAGGGGGCCAAGCCACTGACCAGGAGCTTTGCTGGGGCGGCAGGGCACCCAGGCATTTCCTGTGACGCCTCCCTTCCTTAGGTCCGAGCTCCAGGCCCTGCTTCCTCCCCCGCCCTGGGGGCTTTCCACAAAGCCCAAGGTCTGCTATTTTTAGATGAGGGAGAGGGACCAGTTTCTGGACCCATTCCTTCCCCCACAGGAACCTGGGCAAAAAGAAATTGGGGCTGGGGTTCAGCCAGGGGTGGAGGACTGCCCTGCTTCCCCTAATCCCCATGCCCAGGCACACCTGGATGGCCGAAGTGGTCCAGCACAGAAGCACACTCCAGGGCAGGGGTGTTCTCTTTGAGGAGGGGCGCCCAGGGGGAGGGTGGGCTACTGCCCACTTCCTGTGGCCTAGCCCCAGCACTTCAAAGGTGGACTGTGGCCCTGTGGTCACTCTGGGCTCCCACGCAGCCAGAGGGGCTGGGCGGGTCCATGCACCTCCGGCAGCTGGCCCAGCTCAGGGCAGCTTCAAAGCCAGTGGGAGTGGGCAGTGCTGCGGTCAGGCCCTCCCCAGGGCGGGGGGTACAGCAGAGCCTCTCCTCTGCTTTTCATCCTTCCCTGTGCGCCTTCCTGGGTGGGCTCCAGGCAAAGGCCCACTCTCCTGGTCCCTGGAGCCTATCCTGGAGCCAGGCCTGCCTGGGGACCTGCCTCTGTGTCTGTGTGATGCAGGTGGGTCTGGTGGCCTTGTCTTGGAGTCCTGGAGTCCAGTTGCAGAAGTCAGGAGGGGGCACCCTCCAAAACCCTGCAAGGCAGACCCCCTCTCCACACTCCTTCCTCTTTCCTCTCTGTTTCACTGCTGGAAGCCCAGGGGGTGGTCCATGGAGGGGAGGGCGGCAAGGAAGAAGGGCTTGCCTGTCTGGGCCTGCTTAGCCCTACTGCCAGGCTGTGGTGGGCTTGACCTCCTGCCAGCTCCCCTGCCCGTGGGGGTGGGGTGGGTGGGGCATGGGACTGGAGCCCTTGAGCAGCCATCCTGGAGTCCAGCAGACGCTGAGAACAGAGAGTGCCTGGGGTGGGTGTGGGGAGGAAGCTTTCAGGGTCCCCTGGGGTCAGCTCTGGGACAGTTGCCGTTTTTAATCTGTGCGAGTGACTTAGAAGGAGCCGCCAGGGCCATAACCTAGATCTGCTCAGAGCAAGTTCTGGAGGTGCACTCCCTCTCCTGGCTGGTGAGCCTGGCAGCCTGTGGGGGCCCTGGGTGCAGTCTTGGAGGGATGGCGTGGGCCCCACCGGTCCAGGTCACTCTTGGCTGGTCTCTGCCTCCTGCTCCCCACAGGCTCTGAGTTCTCCAGGGACCATCAGCTCTGCAGTCTAGGGTCATGGAGGAGACCCACCCCTGAGCCCATAATCCAGAATGCCAAAGCAGAAGCCAGCTTTCTGCCCGCCCATCCCAGCAGGTGGGAGCCACAGTCCAGAGGCAGGTGTGGGAGCTAGGGTCCCCGCCAGGGTCTACTGGCCTCTGCCAACACAGCAGGGCCCAGCTTCAGCTCAGGCTTCATGCTCTGCTTTCCTGCAATGCCCCTGAATCCTGGCCCACCCACAGGCTTAGTGGGTAGAGGGTGAGAGGACGGGGCAGGCTGGAGGGCCACACTGTGGCTCTCCTAGGGCTGCATGTGGCCATCTCACGCAGCCCTACCACTGGCAGAATTTTTCCAGTTCCACAACTTGGAGGAACCAGGTAAGAGGGGCACCCTTTGCCTACTCAGGCATCCTGGGTCCCCTAATGGAGTAAATCTGCAGGCAAGGCTCCTGACTGGAACCCTCTGTATTGACCATGGTCCACCCAGTCCAGATTAATCTCCCCTTTTGTCAGGGACAAGACCGACTGTCCAAAACCCAGTCCATAATTTCTATCTGGTTACCAGGAGGGCATCAGGTGGGTTCCACACAGGTGAGGGGTTCCCTTGGCAGGCAGAATGGCTTCTGCTGCCCTGCTAGTCAGAGGTCAGGATCAGTCAGTGTTCATCAAATTTATTAATAAGGAGATAGACAAATACTAAGAGCTTAGAGGGGCCCTGTGTTGCTATTGAGCCTGCAGAGACAAGCCCCTCCAGGATGTGCAATCTCACAGACACTGGAAGCATGACTTCACTGAATCGCTCCGTGTCAACAGCACACCCTGGAAGCAACACACATTCAAGAATTCAGTGTAGGAAAGCACCCAGGAGGCAAGGGTCTGACAAGGGGGTAGGTGAACTGCTGAAGCTGCATTTGCAGAAAGAAAAGGTCTTAGAAGCCTGCAGAGGGATACCTGGGCATTAGTGCACACACACTGGTGGAGTGGAGGAAATGGTTTGCAGCCACGTCCCAGCCAGCAGTGAAGCTCATGATGTATAGTGAAGAAAAGCAAGCTGCAGAGTGTACTTGATAGATTTCTTTCTCTTTTAAAAATATTTTTTAGTTGTATATGGATACAATACCTTTATTTATTTTTATGTGGTGCTGAGGATCAAACTCAGTGCCTCGCATGTGCTAGGCAAGCTCTCTACCACTAAGCCACAACTCCAGCCACTACTTGATACATTTCTGTAAAGCAAATGACAAAATAACCCCCTCCACGAGACTATGTGTGTATAGATGTTTGCAGGTAAATAGGGAAGGGTGTGAAAGGAAATGAACACACGAACAACTCCAGGGAGTGTAGAAAGGACATACCTGTCTCAATGGTTGCAGTGAGAATATTAGTTCAGAATAATAAGTGCTGGGGCTGGGGGTGTAGCTTGGTGGTAGAGTGCTTGCCTAGCACGTACGAAGTTCTGGGTTCAGTTCTCAGCACTGCGATTGAAAACAACAACAGTAAGTACTCTCCTAGTATCAAAACCTGGGTATTGCAGATAAGACAAGGCCCCTGCTCCAAGGGACCCCAAAGTCAGGGGGTATACTAGCTCCTGGACATACAGCGACCCTTCAGGGTGTGTCTGGGGCCCCAGAGACCATCCCAGGAGGAGGTCCTTGGCCTGAGCAATTCCCTGGTGGTGCTGGTGGCAGGGACAGGGCTGTCCACCCTAGAGAGTCTACAGAAAAGGTGCAGACTACTCTCTACCCAGGGAGGGAGTGTCACCCTCTAGGGAACATGGCCCCTGTCACATCTCATAGGCCTGCAGGACTCTGGACTCTAGCCAGACTCCACTCTGATGTGAAGCAGTCCTCTTCACATCCATTAGTGCATGAGGGCCCTTGAGACTCTGAGGGACCCTGGCCCATCCTCACAGAGAAGAGCAGGTTGGGCATGGGGGGCACAAAGGCTCAAGGGACATCTGGACAAGGGGAAAGTGGCTTCTCTCCAGACCCTGGTGGGTTCTGGCCCTCCACCTCCTCCTCTTCAGAAGGGTGTGTACTGGATGGCTGCAGATTTTCAGTGTGGCTGGAGACTCGGAGACTCAGGAGGGATGACTGCCTGCTGCTTTTTTTATTTCCATTTTTTTTTTCGTTGTAGATGGACCCCTACCTTTATTTTATTTATTTATTTATTTTTATGTGGTGCTGAGGCTTGAACCCAGTGCCTCCCACATGCCAGGTGAGTGCTCTACCACTGAGACACAACCCAATGCACTAGGAAGGGTGTTGGGCCCTCTGGGGAGAAGCTGCTCAGAAGTCCTTCGACCTTCAGGAGAAAGGGTAGACTTTGCTGGGAAACAGGAAGGAGGGTTCCCCACCAACCCCACTGTCCTCCAGGCTGCTGGGTAATTAATTCTCTGTGACTCCAGATGTTCAGCAGCTGTCTTGGCCATTTCCGCCCCTTCTTTTGACCCCGCATCCGCCAGGAAATGTCCTCTCCTGTCCTTGGGCTCCAAACCACCCCCACCTTCCCTGCACCCCATTTCCTGAGCAGAGGTGTTTGTGCAGACTCGGCTCCCCCTCCTGCAGGGTGGCTTCAGCTTTCTCAAGACTATGGCACTGCTCTCTGAGTCCAGGACTGCTGTGGTCTGCTCCCACTGAGCTGCACTCTGCCAGGGGCCCTGAGCCTGGCTCTGGCCCCTTCGGCCTCTGGCGCTTGTTTCCTCTCCTTTTCGTCCTTCTCCAAGGTTGGCTCTGTCAGCTCAGCAGCATAAATCAAGAGCCTCCAGGGAGGCTAACAGAACTGGCCTCTGAGGGGGAGGGTGGAAGTCCAGGACTAGCAAGCCCTGTGGGGGTGAGATGCATGTTCAGATGACTGCCTGGAGTAGGGGAGCCAAAGGGGATTCCTCCCCCAGCCCATGTGCAGGGACAGAGCCCCTCAGCCCTGCTCCACGTCCCCGAGCAGGGGGTGGCACAGGTCATTCCTGCCACAGCTGGTCCAGGCCTGGGGGCTCTTCTGGAGAGGGGACTGCTCCCTTCCTGTCACATGCTTTCCTGTCTCACCAGAGCTGGTGGTTCTCGGGCACTCATGCTTTTGTGGGCTGGTGGGGTCAAGGGCCAGGCCAGACACAGGCTGAGGCAGAGTCCCTAGGGACTAGCGGCTCCAGTCAGCTGACCTCTGCTCTCCAGAATCTGGTCTCTGGTTCTCCTCCTCCTCTAAGGGCAGGTGGGCCTGGCTGGAAAAAAAAAAAAAAAGTCTCCATTTCCAAACAAGTCTGAGAGCAGATGAAGCAGGGAGAGTGCCCCAGGAGGTACAAGGCCCCTCCAAGTGTGATCTTCTCCCAGGAATCAAAACAGTGCAGTGCCTGCACTGGTGACACGCCTGTAATCACAGTAACTCAGGAAGCAGAGGCAGAGTGATTGCAGGTTCAAAGTCAGCCTAAGCAACTTAGGGAGGCCTGAGAAACTTAGTGAGGCCATGACTCAAAATAAAAAATAAAAAGGAGTTGGGATGGCTGAGGTCTCCCCTCCCCCTAAACCAAAAACAAAAAGCAAAACCCAGGGCACCTTCTTGCCCTTTTTTTTTTTTTTTTTTTTTTTTTTTTTTTTGATACTGGGGATTGAAACCAGGGACGTTTAACCACTGATTCACATCCCCAGCCTTTCTTATTTTTTATTTAGAGATAAGGCCTCAACAAATTGCTCAGGGCCTCGCTAAGTTGATGTGCCTGGCTTTCAACTTGTGATTCTCCTGCCTCAGCCTCCCCAGCTGCTGGGATTATAGATATGCCTGGCTTGTACTTGAATTTCAAACAATTTTTAAATACAGATGTTCTTTGACTTCTTAACCTATAAGAAGTTGCAAATATTTGAAGTAAAAAAATTATTTAAAGCCAGGTGTGATGGCATACATCTGTAATTCCAACAACTGGAGAAGCTCAGGCAAGAGATCAAAAGTTGGAGGCCAGCCTGGGTAACGTAACAAAACCCTGTCTCAAAATAAAATAAAAAGGGCTGGGGATGTGGTTCAGTGGTAGAGCACCCCTAGGTTCAATCCCTAATACTGAGAGAGAAGAATAAAAGTATATAATACACCTAACCTGCTGCTCATAGCTTAGCCTATCCTACCTTAGATGTGCTCAGAATTTTTACATTAGACAACAGTTGGACAAAACCTCTAACATGAAATCTATTTTATTTTATTTTGCAGTACTGGGGTTTGAACCCAGGGGTGCTCTACCACTGAGCTACATCCCCAGTACTTTTTATTTTATTTTAAGACAGGATCTTGCTAAGTTGCTGATTGGCCTAGAACTTGGATCATCCTGCTGAAGTCTCCTGAGTCATGGGGATTACAGGAATGCACCACTTACCTGACTACAAAGTCTATTTTATAGTGAAGTGTTAAAATTTCATGTACTCAAAGTGAAAACAATAGTTTAAGGGTACACTTCCATGTCCACCGTGAGGTCAGGGATTGTCATGCAATGCTTGGGCTATACTCATAGAAAGTATTTGCTGCTTATCTGAAATTTAACTTTAACTATGTATTCTGTACTTATTGGAAACCCCAGGTGTGTGTGTGGAGGGGGGATCAACTGATCCTTCTCCCATCTGCAACTCCTACAGACAGCAACATCCCTTAGTAGATCCCAAAGCTAAAGGGGGCTATTTGGACCAGGTGGTTCCCCCAACCCAACCTAAGAGCAGGGAAGTCAAGGGGGCTCTTGAGACCCTAAATCTGTCTCCCCCAAAGCCTGTGGTCTCAGGACAGTCCACTTCTTGGACTCTGAAGTCCATCTGAGTTTCCCTGGTTCTGCATTTTTGTTTCTGGTCTTGGACAATATTAAATGAGTCTCTTGAGTGATGCCCATGTGGTGGCCTCCAAATCTTCCCCTTGACCCTCAAGTGGGTCAGTCCTCTCCCATGTATGAGAGAAAGGAGAAGCCAGCAGAGCCAGAAAAGAGGAAGATACAGCTTGTGGAGTGGTTTGAAGGGAGGGGAGGCTGAACTAGGGCTGAAAAAGAGGAACCCCAGCCTGGCAGGACCCACCTGGGAAGGTTATTGCTGCTGCTGGTGCCAGTAAAAAGAGGATCCAGAGAAGGTGGGGTAGGGGGTGGATTCCAGCCTGCCCACACTCCCTTTCCTAAGACGGAACCCGCAGAGGGGCAGGAGCTCCAGGCCAGGAGCAAATTCTGCCTCCTTGCTCCAGCAGCTTGTCTGACGGGGCCCTTGCTAGGAGGTGTACACCAGGGGACCCCAGAGGGCCGGGTTCCACAGCAAACTTGGAGGTGTACATTTCTGGCCTTTGGCTTCAGTTAAGCAAGAGGGAGGTGCTGGGGCAGGACCTGCAGAGGGCGTGGCTTCGAGGTCTTAAGGTCTCTGTCTCAGGGTGGGGCTGAACTTGAAGAGTCCACAGGTGGGAACCCTTTGTGTGCCCATCACTCTAGTATCTTCTCTTCCCCCAGCAACAGTGACTCATAAAGCTGGTCTGTCCTGGTGGATGTAGCCTCCCCACCCATGGTCCCAGAAGGCCTAGGTCACAAAGGCCATTAGGGCCCACCCAGAAGAGGTATACCCCAAGGCTGCTCTGCGCGGCGCTTGCCCCCGCAGCCGCCCGCTGGGCCGGGCCTGGGCCTCCCTCTGATACTTAGCCCGGTGACTGGGCCTCGGGATAGTGCAGAGCCTTGGCATCAATGTGTGTCATCTGCTTCGTGAAGGCGCTGGTGCACGTGTTCAAGATCTATCTGACCGCCAACTACACCTACAACTTTCGCAGCTGGCCAGTGGACTTTCGCTGGGATGACGTGCAGGGCGCAGGCAGTGGTCACCGCGCACTGACGTGCGCGGCAGCCGCAGCGGGCGTGTGGCTACTGCGTGACGCGGCCCTGGGCGGGGATACGCAGGGGCGCCCGCCGCATGGGGCTCGAAGCCAGACACAGTGCCTCCTACAGCAGATCCGGGAGCTGCCGGGGCAGCTCGCCAGCTACGCGCTGGCTCACTCACTAGGCCGCTGGCTCGTGTACCCAGGCTCCATGTTCCTGATGACACGCGCGCTGCTGCCACTACTTCAGCAGGGCCAAGAGCGTCTCGTGGAGCGCTACCACGG
This sequence comes from Sciurus vulgaris, assembly GCF_902686455.1. Classification (NCBI taxonomy): domain Eukaryota; kingdom Metazoa; phylum Chordata; class Mammalia; order Rodentia; family Sciuridae; genus Sciurus; species Sciurus vulgaris. Next base: position 203,960,774 of record NC_136462.1, read on the forward strand.
CCGGCGTGCCAAGCTGGTGGCCTGTGACGGCAATGAGATAGACACCATGTTCATGGATCGCCGCCAGCACCCTGGCAGCCAGGGCCAGGGCCTGCGACTGGTCATCTGCTGTGAAGGCAACGCAGGCTTTTATGAGATGGGCTGCCTGTCAGCACCGCTTGAGGCCGGTTACTCCGTGCTGGGGTGGAACCACCCTGGCTTTGGGGGCAGCACAGGCGCGCCCTTCCCCCAGCACGACGCCAACGCCATGGATGTAGTGGTGAAGTACGCATTGTACCGCCTGCACTTCCCGCCCGCACACGTGGTGGTCTATGGCTGGTCTATTGGTGGCTTCACAGCTACCTGGGCCACCATGACTTACCCAGAGCTGGGTGCACTGGTGTTGGATGCCACCTTTGATGACCTTGTGCCACTTGCACTGAAAGTCATGCCCCACAGCTGGAAGGGGCTGGTGGTGCGCACAGTACGGGAGCACTTCAACCTCAATGTTGCAGAGCAGTTGTGCTGCTACCCTGGTCCAGTGCTGCTGCTCCGACGCACGCAGGATGAAGTGGTCAGCACCTCAAGCCAGCTGCCCACCCTACCACCCAGCGACGTGGAGGGCAACCGTGGTAATGAGCTGCTGTTGCGCCTGCTGCAGCACCGCTACCCAGCTGTGATGGCACGCGAGGGCCGGGCTGTCGTGACCCGCTGGCTGCGAGCCAGCAGCCTAGCACAGGAGGCAGCTTTCTATGCTCGCTACCGAGTAGATGATGAGTGGTGCCTGGCAACACTGCGCTCTTACCGTGAGTGCTGCCAGGAGGAGCTGGAGGACCAGGACTGGGGGCCACATGGGCCCTCCTTCCCCTGGCTTGTGGGCCAGGGTCTCAGCCCACGGCGACGACGGCAGCTCGCACTATTTCTGGCACGCAAGCACCTCAAGAATGTGGAGGCGACTCACTGCAGCCCACTGGAGCCCGAGGACTTCCAGTTGCCCTGGGAACTGTAGCCTATGGTCCCCAAGGCTGATGCGTTTGGGTACTTGTACACCTTCTTCCAGGCCTTAGAACCATTCCCCTCCTACACTCCCAACCAGAGATGGTGGTCCTGCTGGGGGTCCTGACCTGGAGTCTGGGGAGGTTGGGTAGTATGTGTAGACTGTGCTTACCACCCTGGGGGTGTTCAGACCTTCCCTCTGTTTTTCTATGCTTCCCTCTTTCCTCTCTCTTCCACAATTTTGGACACATGTGCCCAGTTCCCAAAAGGAATGCAAAGATGAACCCAACCCAGTTTATGGCAACACTGTGTAATGGGTGCTTGTCATTGCAAAAGACTGTCAGGAACAGACTCTGGGGCCACAAGGAGGCACTCTTAACTTGGCCTTGGTTCAGGATGGTTCCTGGAAAGAGGATGTCCATTGAGTGATTAAGGGTACAAGCTGTCCTGCTGTGGAAGGACACTGGCACTGTAGGGCCACAGTGTCTTAGCAGGTAGACGTTCCGAGTTGTTTTGCAGAGACTGCCTTCCCACCACATTCTGTTGGGGGGTGGCTCATGGAGAGACTGAAGACTTGGAGTAACTGGGCACAGGATGGCACAGGGCCTAGAGATAGCTGCATTGGCTGCTCATTGCTGGGCATTCTCTTGGGCCAGGCTTGGGCTTTGTTCCTGGCTCAAGGATGCAACACAGAATGTGAGAATGCTTTTGCTCACCACCATGTGTAATGTAGTGTCTTCCTCAACCAGGGAGTGTCTCTGTCATCCCCAGCCTCTGTGGACAGTGGCTGGCCAGGTGGGGTTGAGTAAGGTGGCAAGCGGGGATGATGTATTGCTGGGCAACCCAGAATAGGAAATTAACATATGGTAAGTACCCTAGGTCTGTGTATGAGTACCAGAAAGACACCTGCAGGAGGAGGGGAGACAGGTGAAGAGTGGCTTCCAGATCTTCTTTGTGTGTGTGTGTGTGTGTGTGTGTGTGTGTGTGTGTGTGGACAAGCACCTGTAGTGGCCTGGCTGGAAGTGGGGAGTACAGTCAGTCTAGGGCAATCATAGATCTCAAAGGGTGTGAATACCATTTATTTCCAAGAACGAGTAAGGGCCAAAGAAAGGAGATAGTGGGACTTGTTTTAGTAGCTGGTGCCTAGTGGTCAAGCCTCTCCTTTGAAGTCAGGCAGGATCTTATTCCAGAATCTTCTGGAATCTTGGTAGCCCCTTAGCTAGCTCAGTGACCCTGGCCTCGGTTTCTTCATCTGTAAAGCGGCGAGGGCGCCAGTGCTGGCTCACCGGTTGCTGTGAGAAGTGAGAAATAGCGGGGTGCACACACAGCGCTGGCCCTCGGGCACGAGAGAGGGGTCCCCGCAGTACCCACGCCCGCGTGAGCTCAGCGGGCGCAGACGCGCAGGATCAAGAGTCCAGGGATTGAGCCGGGGGAGGGGGGCAGGCAGCGGCGCCTACAGGACAGAAGACGAATCACGGTCTCGTCTTTTTCTACGCAACCCCATACAATAAAAAGTGCTCATAGGGCTGGGATTGTGGCTCAGTGGTAGAGCACTTGCCTAGCCTGTGAGAGTCACTAGGTTCAATCCTCAGCACCACATAAAAAATAAAGGCATTGTGTCCATCTACAACTAAAATTTTTTTCTAAAAAGTGCTCATAAAGAGGACAACCTGGAAAAAGAAAACAAAACCAAAAAGGACTTGCGAGGGCTTGGGTGGACAGAAGCCGACGCCCCCCAAGTCAGGGGTCCCGCCTTGGCAAGATCTCAAAGGTATGACCCGCTAAAATGCGCGGTCAAGGCCCCCGTGGGAAGCTGCACATACGCCCCGAGGGTCCCGCGGATTCAGCCCCGGGCATCGGAGCGCCGTGTTGGACGGTCCTCCGGCTTCCCACCTCCCCCAGCCTCCTGCTCCTCCAGCCGTTCTACCCGTGAGTCTCGCTGGTGGAGCCAACCAGGACGGGATGCCCCCAGGCCCACTTCCGGCTTTGCCTGCAGCTTCGGCCTATCAGGGCGGCACGGGCAAACCAAGACGGGGCCAAACACCACTCTCATTGGACGTCGACCATGGGGGCGGGACGAAGGCCCAGCCGCACACAGGCGGAAGTGGGTCGGCGCGTCGCTGATTACGTGCTGCGGCGGCGGGCGGACGGTTCCGGTGGCTCGCTAGTGCTCGGCGGGCAGCTCCTGGTGCCGCCCCTTGGTTCCTTTAGCGCCGGTGACCCCGGCCGGGACGCCAGCTGCCGCCCGGCTGCCGTATGAACATGGACTCCGTCGGCCAAGGTACCCGGGCCCGGGCCGCCCCGCCTCCCGCCCCCCCCAGGGCCCACTTCTGGGCCGCGGCGGCCCTTCCACCTCCTCAGCCTCTGCGGGACAGTGCCGCGGCCCCGCCTCACTTGCGGGCCCCTGACCTCCAAGCTCGCGACGATCGCGTGCATCTTCTGCTTCTCTCCAGCGGCGCTGCGGGCCTCCCCGGGACCGCTCTAGGACCGGCGTCCCCGCTTCTCAGTTGGGCTTTCTCGTTCCAGGCAGCTCCCGCGGCACCATTCACCCCCTGCCCTTGTGCGCCCTGTCCGCCCCTGTCCCTTCGCAGGGCTTTCAGGGATGCCCTCTGGCTCTGGACCGGGGCCCAAGCGTCGTGGGCGACTCCTGGCGTGCAAGAGGGGGGAGCCCGTTCCAGTGCTGAGCGCCGCGCCCCTTGGGTGGCAACGCTGCCTGGCTGCCTTAGGGTTGCCTTCTGGGAAGAAGGGTGGAGTGAGTCAGGGGCACACCCAGCACGCCAGGCCTGTTTCCAGAACAGACGCCCAGACCAGGATGAGGTGGCTACTGTGGGGTGTGGAATAGGCCCAGGGAATGGAACCCATGGACGATTTAACACTGAGCTACATTCACAGTCCTTTGTATTTTTTACTTTGAGATAGGGTGTCACTAAGTAGTTTAGGACCTTGCTAATATTCCAGGCTGGTCTCCAACTTGAGATCCTCCTGCTGCAGCCTTGAGAGTCGCTAGAGTTACAGTTGTGTGCCTCTGCCCAGGAGATTAAAATCTAGAGAAGGTGGTACAAATATGCCTCTCACTCTGGGACTCTAGAAATGGGTTGCTGAATTTCTGCATAGACATAACTACTTTGATAAGTTCAGGAAGCTTTCTTAATGTTTGCCCTGTACCAGCATATTCATTAATCATTGAAATTCCTGGGTTCTAACACATCTTGGAAGTTTTTCTACTTTTAGTGGCTATATACAAAATGGTTGAGTCTAGAGTCTCCAGTTCTGATAAATTCAGAAGACTTTTTATTGTTTTACTTGCATCTCTAATTGAGGTAGTATCACAGCCATTAGAGTCTCGTCATGGGAATACAGAAAACTGAGCATTTATGATGTGCCAGACACCATCCTGAATGTGTTTCTCAGGTGATTTTTTTATTATTACAGAGTAACCTTTTGAGATTGGTCCTTGCATTACCCTCATTTTATAGATGAGTATAGTCATAGAGAGTTGAGACTCACCGATGGGTGGGGGCTTTAGCTCACTAGTTTTACCTATGGCACCAGCCCCACACTTATGTTCTGTAGTACCATTGATAAGATAATTTCCTGACCTTAATCCCTTCTGTAAATCAGTAAGTGATGAGTTTGGTGTCTTTGTTTCTATCTGGGGTGATTTCCATAGGATCCAGTTTTAGCTTTATAGGGGAAAAACTATTGAAAATGCCTTCATTTATTTCTTTTTTTTTTTAACTATATTTTTTAGTTGTAGGTGGACACAATACCTTTATTTTATTTTTATGTGGTGCTGAGGATCAAACCCAGGGCCTCATTTGTGCCAGGCTACCACTGAGCCACAACCCCAGCCCCTTCATTTATTTCTTAAAATATGGGAGAAAACTTGTAGTAATTTTAAGGTTCTTACTGAACTTGAGTAGGCTCAACCCAGTGAGTGATGAAGTAAAATTATGTAGGTTGATTTCAGTTAAAAATTAGAGTCAGTTGATAAAAGAAATAGTTGTTTTTATTTAATAAGCATTTGTTGAGTACCAGGAAAGTGTACAGCTTCAACATTGTGGGACGTGTGAAGAGGATAAGATGCAGCCAGTTCCTTTTACTTTTTGGTACCAGGGATTGAATCCAGGGGTGCTTAACCACTGAGCCACGTCCCTAGTCCCCCAGCCCCCCAGCCCCCTTTTAATGACTGTTTAAAAATTATTTTTAGTTGTAGATGGACACAATGCCCTTATTTTATTTATTTTATGTAGTACTGAGAATTGAACCCTGTGCCTCACACTTGCTAGACAAATGCTCTACCACTGAGCACAATCCTAACCCTACCCTCTGCAGTCCTTTTTATATTTTATTTTGAAACAGGGTCTTGCTAAGTTGCTGAGGCTAACTTTGAATTCTCAATTCTCCTGCCTCAGCCTCCTGAGCTGCTGGGATTACAGGCATGAGTCAAGGTGTCCAGCAGCCAACTGCTTGTAAATATGGCATCTTTGGTTTTAGGTTCATTCAGTTCATTTTTAGTAGACTCTTTAGAATTTGTATAGTTGACAAACTTTACTGTGATTAAAGACACTTTTCCTTTCCAATTTTTATGGCTTTATTTTAATTGGAACATAATACATATCATTGTAAGCCTGTTTGTTCACATAAAGTGCTGGTTAAGAGGGAAGATGTTTCATTGTTGATTATATAAAGGTACTAGCAATAAGTCATATGTTTGTAGTTGGAGAGAACTGAAGTAATTTTTTTGTTTGTTTTTGGTACCAGGGATTGAACTCAGGGCACTTAACCACTGAACCACATTCCCAGCCCTTTTTTTGTATGTTATTTAGAGACAGGGTCTCACTGAGTTGCTTAGTAGTTCGCTAAGTTGCTGAGACTGGCTTTGAACTTGGGATCCTGCTGCCTTAGCCTCCTGAGACTCTGGGATTACAGGCATGCACCATTGCGCCTGGCTCAAGTAATATTTTTCCCTATGTTAAATCTTTTGGGCCTTCAGTGAAGACAGGAAGATACACTTAATGTGAAGAAAAAATAGTGACTACAGGAATTTGAACATGATCCAGTGTGGCAGAGGCGTGGGAGGCAGTATGCCCATTTCCATCTCTGCATGTGCTGGTGTCTGGCTATGGGATGAGGTTCAAGAATGGTATTAAAAGTGTTTTTTTGTTTTACTGATTTCTTGTGGTTACTGGATAACTAGCACATGTTCCTTGTAATTTTAGCATGTCCCTGGCAGACATCTGAGTGGAAGGTAATGCTTGTATGTTTATGGCCATGTTAAATTCCTTTGCTCTAAAATATGAAGTCTATTAGATTTAGCCACTTTCTTTCTAGCCAGGATTTCCTGCCTGGAAGGTAGTATTCTTACAGGGAAACCAGGGTTAGGGTTTGGCTCACTTGCCCAGCATTTCTTGTGCTCTAGCAGCAAAGGTGGTATTGAGGTTGCATCTCAGGTAGCTGCCCTCTATCTGATGCCCAGGCTGTTTTACAGGTCTTTCACAGAGAGGCATTGCTATTCTCCTTCCCTCTCCCCGTCACCTGTCCCATCACTCTTGATTCTTTCCTGGTGGAGACCTCTACCCTATTTACTTCCCAGTTGACACTTTCTGACCCCATTTTGTCGTGGCAGATATCAACCTGAATTCTCCTAACAAAGGTCTGCTGTCTGACTTCATGACTGATGTCCCTGTCGACCCAGGTGTGACTGCCCGGACTCCTGCTGTTGAGGGTCTGACGGAGGCTGAGGAGGAGGAGCTGAGGGCTGAGCTTGCTAAGGTGCTGTGACTCGGCCTCTGTCCTGGGGTGATCATGAATCCAGGTTCTCTTGGGTTAGTGAAGGGCCAGAGCACTGCCTTATACTCTAGAGGAATTGCCCTGGGAGTTCACCAGCTCACATGTTCCCACCCTTTACACGTTTGTCTCTTATGTGCCCAACTCCTTTGAATAGACTCAGAACCACTGGCTGTAGAGGCAGGCCCTGATCTCACTTGCCTCTGCCTGGCACTGAGTAGGTGTTCCAGGAGATTATCCACTCACGGTTGACCTCTCTGAGCATGCGGTCTGCTGGGATTTTCTCTGTTGGAGTTAACACTTAACATTTTTTTCCCCTTTTTTTGGGGGGAGTGGTGGTTTACTGGGGATTTACCACCCACTGAGCCACAGCCCTTTCTTATTTTTTATTTTGAGATAAGCTCTCATAATTTGCCTAGGCTGGCCTGGACCTTTTTTTTGTACGAGGGATTAAACCTGGGGGTGTTTAACATCACCACATCTCTAGCCCTTTTTTTTATTTTTTATTTTGAGACAGAGTCTCTAAGTTGCTGAGGCTGGCCTCAAACTTGCCATCCTCCTGCTTCTGCCTCCTGAGTAGCAGGAATAGGGCATGGTCACCGTGCCTGGCTTTGACAGTTGTTTTTAAGACCTTATGAGTCTATATGCCTATTTTTGTTTTTGAAGGTACTTTGTTTAATAAAATGAGCATTGGGTGGTTTTTTTTAAAAGGTGAGAGTCTCTTAAGTAACATAGGAATTAAGTACAAAAGCCTCCAAGCATTATTTTTTTTTAAACCAACTGTCAAGAGTTTAATTTCAACCCATGATGCAAAGTTTAATGCTAAATATCTAACCTTAGTGCCCATATGGACTGAGTTTGGAGCTCTGTAGGCCTCCAGACTCTGCTGTGATCTTCTGTCATGCTTCAGAGCCCTCCCTGTCTGCTGCTACTCTCTGTAGGCGTCTGCTCTGTCTTCAGAGGCCAGCTCTGTCCTGAGTGTTCTAGGCCCAGGCTGAAGTCTGAGCAGATTGAGTTGAGCAGCTGGGCCTTAGTCTTGCAACCAACTTTGAGACCAAGAGGACATCATACAGCTATCTTTGGATTGAAAGGAGGATGAGGGAAAAATACTGTGGGCTTTAAGGAGACTTTGATTTTATTTCAGAATGTGTTGGTTTAGAAACTGAAGTCACAAAAGTCTTTTTCAGAGTTGAATTGCAAGATGAAGAGGTTTTGTGTCATTTATAAATTTCAGGGGCAGGAGTCATAGCGCAGTGGTAGAGTGCTTGCCTAACGTGTGAGGCACTGGGTTCAATCCTCAGCACCATATAAAAAAAATAAATAAATAAATAAAGGTACCGTGTCCGTCTACAACAACAAAAGAATGCTGCCTTTCTTAAAAAAAAAAAAAAAAAAAAAAAAAAAATTTAATTGGCATGCTCCCCAAGACAATTAGACTACATGCCCTTGTCATTGCCTTTTTTTTTTTTTTTTTGGTAGATGGACAGAATGCTTTTATTTTATTTATTTTTATGTGATGCTGAGGATTGAACCCAGGGCCTCACACATGCCAGGCAAATGCTCTACCACTGAGCCACAATCCTAGCCCCATTTTTAAAATATTTATTTATTTATTTAAAAAAATTTTTTTAGGGGTTGGGGAGATAGCTCAGTCGGTAAAGTGCTTGCCTTGCAAGCACAAGGCCCTGGGTTCGATCCCCAGCACCGCAAAAAAAAAAAAAAAAAAAAAAAAATTTTTTTTTTTTAGTCGTAGATGGACACAGTACCTTTATTTTATTTATTTATTTTTATGTGGTACCGAGGATTGAACCCAGTGCTTCACACATGCTAGGCATTGTTACTGAGCTACAATCCCAGGCCACCACCCCCTTGCCCCTTTTTAACTGTCTTAATATAAACAGTCACTTTTATAGGAAAGGATTTTGTTTTGTTTTGTTTTGTTTTGTTTTGGACAGGGTATTACTGTGCTGCCCAGGCTGGTCCCAAACTCTTGGGCTCAAGTGATCTACCTGCCTCAGCCTCCCAAGCACCAGGGGCTACAGGAGTGCCCACCATGCTTGACTGAAAGGAAATGTTTTAGAATGGTTCATTATACAGAAACTGGCTTCAAAGGATGCTCACTTCAGAATTCTTTCATTTTTAAATTTAAGACCTGAGAAAATTCAAATCCTTAATATCAGGAATCTTTCCATTAGTCAACTCAAAACTGCCTTAAGCACACAAGAGAATTTACATTTACATTGTATAAACTGGCTTTTTTTTGGTACCAGGGATTGAACCCAGGGCACTTTATTTATTTATTTATTTATTTATTGATTTATTGATTGATTGATTGATTGATTGATTGATTGATGCTGGGGATTGAACCCAAGGCCTTGTGCTTGCAAGGCGAGTACTCTACCAACTGAGCTATCTCCCAGCCCCCCAGGGCACTTTAAAGACAGGGTCTTGCTGAGTTGTTCAGGGCCTCACTGAGTTGCTGAGACTGGCTTTTACTTTGTAATCCTTCTGCCTCAGCCTCTGGAGCTGCTGGGATTACAGGTGTGTGTCATGGTGCCCAGTTTGTGTGACTGACTTTTGCCAAGGTCTGGAGCTGGCCTCAGAAACACAGATGTTGTCATAGGACTGTTTTTCTGTCAATTGGGTCTCTGTCCTTCTATCTTTCAGCTCTGCTTCTTTTTCACTGCATAGGGGATTCCCCCATGGAAAGAACTTCTGTGTCCACACTGGGACCCAGAGCTCAGTGGAAGAAGGGGCTTCTATGATGCATATGCCCATTCCTTGGGAAGAGCTCTGACAGGCCTCATCTGGCCACCCTGAGAAAACCCTCACTCCTTCAGTGGGACCGTGATTGACAGCCTCACCAGAAGTTGGGGAGCTTGGTTAGATAAAAACAATGCTGCTGTAGATGCTAGTCCTAAGATGGGTTTTGTTTTTGTAAGCAGAAAATTGTTACAAAATTCTGAGAAACTTTATTGCAGCATGGATGAGGATGTTGGTCACTTCCTGAAGTAACCACAGACCATCATATCAACTGCATGCTTTGCAGGTGGAAGAAGAAATTGTCACTCTACGCCAGGTCCTGGCAGCCAAGGAGAGGCACTGTGGAGAGCTGAAGAGGAGGCTGGGCCTCTCCACCTTGGTGGGGCTGAAGCAGAACCTGTCCAGGAGCTGGCACGATGTGCAGGTCTCTAATGCGTAGGTACCATGCTTGGGGGGCATGCCCTGCTGGTTGGAGAGAGTGCCTCTGCTATGCAGATGGAGAATGTGAGTACTTAGAGACCAGATCCCTTCAGCTACAGGGATTGAACAAGTCTGCTTGGGAACAGCTGGACAGGCTTTGAGTCAGGGACCATCCCTGTCTTCCTTAGAATGTAGAGTGTATGTGTTCCAAAAGTTAGATGGACATGCTAGTTGCCCAAAGAAGTTGGCAAGAGGAAGGTGTTTCAGGGTCCATATTGGAGAGATCACCTGTTAAGTCCTCCATGAGAGTGACTTTTCTAGGTCTGCTGACATGAACACCTGTCCTCAGCTTTCTGAATTTGGAAATTGCTGTCTACTGTCATGGCCCTGGCCCCATGGCTCCTCTGACACAGCTTATCTTTGGAGATGGAATGTTTCTGAAAGCTGTGTCACACAAGACAGATCAAGTTGTATTTCCCAAACCTCATCTGTGGAAGCACAACACTCCTGCCTTAGAACATTGTAAGTTTTGAGTCCCAAAGTGTGGCTTTCAGAGCATTCTGAGTCTCAGAGCTGTGCTCGCCCACTTCCCTAGAGCGGTGCTGCCTCTGGAAGCCTTTCAATAAAAGAACAAGGCCACTTTGGTGGTGGGAGATGAGTGGTCAACTCTGCTCTGCCAGTGCCTCAGCTGGCCTTGGGCTGTCCTGGGAAGGCTGTAGGGCAGGTGCTTCTGCCAGCTAGTCCTTCTGTCTTCCCTGGAATTTAACCAGCAATTCAAAGACTGAATTAAAGTCATCCTAAATATTCACCACAGACTTTCTGTTTTTAGCTATGTGAGAACTTCTGAGAAACTTGGAGAGTGGAATGAGAAAGTGACCCAGTCTGATCTGTGAGTGCCTGTGCCACCAGCTCTTTCCTCTGCTCCTCTTCCTCCTGACTCCCTGGGGTGGGGAAGCTGTGCACGTTTGGCACCAACTGCATTTTAGCATATGTTGGCTATTTTTATTATCTCAAATACAAATAAAACTGTCCTTTGAACTCCCTGTGGACAGGGCATAGCAGCTGAAAGAAATTTATTCAACCACTGGATCACTTTAAAGCTTCTCTGCCTTAGATGAGGGGCCTGAGTGGGGCTGGTGCTCTTGGCTTTCAGCAGCGACCATCTGCTTTGCTTTTGCTGGTGGTGGATTCTTGTTTGTTCTCTTTCCTTCTCCCACAGACTGAGCTCCAGTTGTTGGGATCTTATGACTTTATTTGTACTGAGGGGCTCTTGCATGAGTGGGAGGGTGAGCTGTGTGGGGTCACAAGACGTCCTGTGGTCTGAGAGGTGCCGCTCTGTCAGTTACACAGCCTGTCGAGGGAGAGTGAACTGCACGTGGATAGCTTTGTGTTATCAGAGCTGTAGTTCAGTTACTTCTGTTTTGATTGTTAATCTAAATACTAGCATGTCATTTATCTGATCAGTAATGTCTGATTGTAATGTCTTTGAATTGGGTAGAGGATATTCAGACTTCTCTTTTGTGTGTGGTGTTTTTTTTTGTTTTATACTGGGGATTGAACCAACAGGTGCTTAACCATTGAGTCTTGCCCCAGTTTTTTATTTATATATATATATATATATTTTTTTTTTTTTTTTTTTTTTTTTTTTTTGAAATTTTGAAGCAAGGTCTGCTAAATTGCTGAGGCTGACCTTGAACTTGAAAACTTTCTGCCTCAGCCTCCTGAGTCACTGGAATTATAGGCTGGTGCCACCACACCTGGCTCAGACATCTCTTTGTGGGACCTTTCTGTCACCTATTTGGGAAGACGTGCTTTCATGATTGCTGTAAAATGCAGGCACCAAGGGGCTGGGGTTGTGGCTCAGTGGTAGAGCACTTGCTTAGCATGTTTGATTATCAGCACCACATGTAAATAAATAAAATAAAGGTCCATCGACAACTAAAAATAAAAAAAAAATAAAAAAAATGCAGGCACAAGGTCCTTCCACTTTTGAACTGGGTGAAAATGTTGCTACTGAGCTGGTCTCAAAGGTCCTTGGGGACCTTTGCTGTCTGGTATCTCATGGGAACCAGATTCCAGGAAGCTCTGGCAGTTTGTATGCTTGTTTCAACAGCCAGATATTACCCAAGGTATTCCAGGAGCACCTGTGGGCTGTCTTTGGTGCTGCACTAGTCAGTGACTTTGCTGGGAGCAAATGTCCCTGGGGAAGAGACAGCCTGTCATCTGTGGGTCAGAGTGTGTGGACAGGCTCACAATGCAGACTCAGCCCAAAGGTAGTCTTGAGAGACTTCAGTCCTATTGTGTGTTTACAGCCACCCGACAAAGAGCTACTGGGAGACTATCTCAAATAGTTCTCAAAGAGCTCACGAGAGCCAGGCATGGTAACCCCACCTACTCAGGGCTTGAGTCAGGAGGATTGGAAGTTCCAGGCTACCTTGGGCAGCTCTGTGAATCCTTGTCTCAAAAAAGGACTGGAATGTAGCTTGGTGGAGGAGCATTTGCCTAACTTATGTGATGCCCTGGGTTCTGTCTCCAGAATTGCAGAAATCAAAAAAGCTTTAGGACACGTAGACTTCTGACCCTCTGAGAGAGATCTGTGGCTCAGAGGTTGAAGATCTCTTTCCAGGGTCTACCCTGGTGGAGCCTGTTCCTCTGGAGTCCTGCCCCGATTCTGTTGGTGGAAGAGTTGTCACAGTTATGCTTCTGGAACCAGGGGCCTTTCTGTACATATAGTCCAGGATGGTGCATCTCTGGGTGGGGGGTGATGATGTTGGCTCTCCTGTGTCTGCCTTTTGGGTGTGTATTGTGATCATGCTGCAGGAGATGGGTTGTTGACAGCATTCAGCTGCTCAGAGCTTTTTTCAGAAGGCTATGGAAATGTGCTGCATGGCTTTCCTGACCCATGTGTGTACAACAAGTTCTTTTTAGCCAACAGCACCCTGGAGGAATGGAGCGGGACTGTGGCTGAGCATGTGATGTGAGTGTCTGTATCTCTGGGCTTAGCCCGCTGGCTTATGTAGCTCGTGCTGCCGCCAGAGCCTTTCTCTGTTGACTGGCCATTTCTGTATATGGATGTAGCCAAATTCTGTGGTTATGAAACTATCATTTTGTTAGGTTCCTTTTATAGGTTGATGTAGCTGAAAACCTGATGCTAGGAGCAGACCACACTATCAGTTACTAGTTGGTCCACTTTGAGTTCTTTGGGCTACAGGTGACAGAAAGCAGCCAGAATGCTAAAAAGTATTGGCCAAAGGGGGAGCTGGGAGGACTCTCCTAACAGAGAAGCCCCTGCTCCCATTTTTGCTGCCCAACAACAAGGTGGCCCAGGTATGAGTCTCACTGGACTGGTTGCTATAGCCAGGGAGCTGGTATCCTCTGGTTGGCCTGAGTAAGGCTGGGGCAGCCCCAAAAGGGAGACTCAGGAGAAAGGACTGGAAAAGGACATCCACCAGATCTCCATACTTGCCAGTGGACACACCCTGGGCTCTACTCTCTAAAGGTCTAAGTAACTTCCAGAGAGGAGCCAACTGGAGTGGCTCCGCTGAGCAAGTTGTCCAGCTATGCTCTTCAACCTCTTGGGCTCAGCCTCCATCTTGTTAGGTGGTGATGACAGCCAACCTCCCAGGTCTCTAGGGAGTGTTGGAGGCCCCTGATGGGCCTGTGGCACTGGAACCTCTGGAAGAGGTAGAGACCCTGCCCTCTCAGCTGGGAGTGCAGAGACCAGAAGGGCAGTGTTGGAGCCTGCTGGTGGTGGCCAAGACCTGTGTGGGCAGCTGTATCCTGGCCTGAGGCTTCTACTTCTCTGTGTCTCACTTCACACCCAGAAGCACTGAGGGCTCAGGAGCCCCCCCTTGATGTTAGCCTGGCTCCTAGTACTGTGCGACCAGTGGCTCCTCATGTAGTGTTGCTCACCAGCTCCCTGCCTTGCCTCTGGACCCTTTGTGCCCGGGTAGTTCTGGATGCAGGTGCTCATTTTCTGTCCATGCAGCTTCACCCTTTGGGCACAAATAGAGATTCTGTGAGGATTTTTGTTTTCTTCTGGTGCTGGAGATCAAACCCAGGGCTTTAAGTCTGCTGGGCAGCTGCTCTGCCACTGAGTCACACCCACAGCTTCATGTTCTTTTTTTCAAATCCTCTGCTTTTGACTGTTTTACTCCATAGACCACAGATTGTTGCCATGATTTTATGTATTTGGTTTTTCAGGGAAAAGTGAGGGCAATGTGTTCTGAATTTGTAAGTTGCCAGCCTGTGGTTGCCTTGTTCCTCTTTTAGCTGCACCCGGTGCTTGTAAGAGTCTTGCTTCCCTTGCTTTGGCAGGAGGGGGTTCAGGTGGCTGGGCCTTGAGTGGGCTCTAGCAGGGGCTGCCAGCCTGGCTCAGGAGGCTGCAGTGCTGGTCTTTGGGGCTGCACACACAGCTTGCTGCCAGACCTGCCCCTGCCCTGGGTTGTGGTCTCCTGAGCCTGCTGGGTGGCAGTTGTTGGGAAGGTAAGGGAGGGCAGCTGATGCCTTCATAGCAGTGTACAGGGAGTGGGGAAGGATGTGGGAGGAAGAGCTCAGAAGGTCATTGCTGGTGCCTCCTGTAGCCTGGTGACACTGATGGAGACAAGAGGAACTCGAACCTTCCTGTAGGGCTGGTCTCAGTCATTTCTCCCTCAGACTTAGCCAGGTTTCCCAGAGGAAGCTCCTCACGTAGGCCCAGTAATACTATCAGCCTTGAGAGCCTCACCTAACCTTGATTCAGCCTCGTTTCCCAGCTGCCACAGTAAGCTGTGGTCCCTAAGGCTTTGGTTGAGCCTGACAGCAGATTCTGTCATGCTCGAAGCTGCATGTTTTTTGTGGGGGCAGCTGGACCAGAGCCAGCAGCCTCCGGTGTTGGCTCTCACAGTGGACCTGTGTCCCTGCCATCCCTGCAGCCTCAGCATCCTGCCTGCCTACCCTGCACTCTTCCTGCTGGTGCCGATGCCAGAGGTCTCAGTGTAATGTGCCCTTGTGTGGGTGGATGCTGGAAGGGGCTAAGGGGGATCAGAGAGGAGGTCTTTTCTTTGGGCTCCTCTGTCTAGAGGTCACCGCACAAGTGCTAGTCTGCACTGTGGATGCTGGCCCCCTGCCCAGTGGGTGCCCCAAGCTTTCATTTTCTTCCCTCAGAGGGCTGTCTCATGAGAAGAAGAAGAAGGGGAAGCTCTGGGCCTGCGATTGCCTGTTCAGGCAGAGAGCTAGGGACTTTCCTGGCTTTTGCTCTGGCACTGCTTGCCCAGGTGTACAGCAGACCCAGGGCTTCTGGAACCTGTTTTCTCTGCAGCAGGCAGGTGTCATTTTTAAGCAGTCAGAGGTGCCATGAGAAGAAAGGAGAGTGGGCTAAGTGTCAGGTGCAGTGCAGGGGAAGTTGAATTGTAAGGTGAAGTCTACTCACAAGGTGGAGGTTGCAGCTCTGAGTGTTGGAAGTGAGACTTGAGTGAGGGAGAAAGCCAGGTGCTGCCTTCCACAGCACCCCAGCACTGCCTGCCACTGCCACACTCCTCCCCATCTTTCCCTCAGGGACTCTCCTGGTGCTTCGTTTACTTGGTGATGGGTTGTGACCATCCATGCTGTTTGGTTAATCTAACTGGTATGTCTTTTTCCTAGCTACAAGAAGACCCAGGAAACCCTCTCACAGGCAGGACAGAAGACATCTGCTGCCCTGTCTACCATGGGCTCTGCCATCAGCAGGAAGCTTGGAGACATGAGGTGAGATCCCCAAGGCCTGGTCAGTGGGGTGAGGAGTAGGAAGAGGCTCTGCAGGAACCCTGCCTCAAGCCAGGGCTTAGACCCAAAGCCTGGAAGTGACCTTGCCAGTCTGGGCTGTTCTGCATGTGGCTCTTTGGGGTGTTCCTCTGCTTCCTATAGTCTGCCTTGACCATTTCTGTTTTCTTCAAGAGAGGGATAGACACTAGTCCATTGACAGCCTCTGACACTTGGGACTGATGCGGAGGGCTTTTCTCTCTAGAACTCTATTGAGAGGCAGTGATGGGACCTGGGACCAGGTTCCCGATGGAGTGTCAGTCTGGGCAGACCACTAGCTGTTTCTGGGATTGGCTTTCAGTCTGATGTTTGCTTAGGTGTCTGCCTGGGCCAGGGTTCAGAGAGTGCAGTCAGGGACCAGAAGACCCCACCTCTAGTGTTCTCTCTCAGAGCCAGTGGGAACCTTGTGGCCATCAGAGGTGCTTCAGCAAGCAGGACAGGGGCTAGGGAGTGAGGGGCTCAGCATGCCAGCCTGTGTACACTTGCCTTGAGTTCCTTGTCCTGGGCTCCTCTGATACATGGCATGCTGTTGAGGACTAGGCCCTGCAGCCTGGCATGCTGCCTCCTAGCTGTGCCTGTGCAGTCCTTCCTTGTGGGGTGTGAGAGCTGTAGGTCTCATGCTCACAGCTTCCCAGGCCTGTCACTGGGGGCCACCTGCCCTGCCCTGTTACCTGTGCTCAGGACCAGTCCCCTCACTTCTGAATTGCAGGGCCTACCTCCCTGTATCCCTGGCAGCTCTGATCCTGTCAGATTTCTGTCCCTCTTCTTTCCTTCTTTCTCTTTTGTGGTGCTAGGAATGGAACCCAGGGTGTTGAGCATGCTAAGTAGGCTCTGATCTCACTCCAGCCCTGCCAAAGGTGACTTCTGGTCAAGAATCTGGTGGCTGAGCATTCTGAGTGTGCTGTTGTCCCCTCACCCCTTCCCTTCTCGAGCCCCCATGGGACTCAGATGAAAGCAGTGGTCAGGGTCCCTGTGGTGGGGATGCAGGTGTGGCTTAGAATGCCTGGCCTCACTGTTCTGGCCTGTGTTTCCACTTGGGCTGGCAACTTTCCTCCTGCCTTAGGTTGAGAATGTCCTGCCTCCTGCCCTTTTTTTTTTTTTTTTTTTTTTTTTTTTTTGTGGTACTGGGGATCGAACTCAGGGCCTTGTGCTTGCGAGGCAAGCACTCTACCAGCTGAGCTATCTCCCCAGCCCCTATTTTTATGTTGTTGTTCTGAGGATTGAACCCAGGGCCTCTCGTATGCCAGGTGATGCTCTACCACTAAACCACAACCCCATCCCCAAGTGGGGGCTCTTTGGCATCAGCACTTTGCCGTGACTGAGTTGGAGGTGACGACAGATATCTGCATACCCGGGGAACCATCTAGCCAACCAGAAGGAATGGCTTCTGCCCAGAAGTTGCATTCATCTTTTTTGTTTTTTGTTTGTTTGAGGTAATCTACTGCCTCAACTTTTAGTATTTATATGTTTCTAACTTTGGAGCCAGGTGTGGTGGCTCACACCTCTAATCCCAGCCTCAGCAATGTGGTGAGACTGTTTCTCAAAAAAAAATTTAAAAAGGTTGCAGTTTAGCTCAGTAGCAAAGTACCCTTGGGTTCAGTCCCAGTACAAAAAAAAAAAAAAAAAAACCACAAAAGTCTAGCTTAGCAGCAGCTGCATAAGTACTATGCAGTGTGTCTCCCCTGGAGCATCCACCTCCACATAGAGGCTTTAATCATGGTCTCATGTAGTGCTGGGGTCCCTGCATGCAGCCCTGCCCACCACAGCTGAGCTGGACCCAGGAAGGGCTCTGAACTGACAGTAAGAAAGGTCTGTTGGGATTCCCCTATTGGGCTTCACGAGAACATGAAGCTGCTGTTTGCTGGGTTGCCTTGTGAGGCACCTGAGCTGCTTGGTGGTAGGTTGGTGACAGTTGATGGTCACATAGTGCTAATGACCTGGCCTTGCTCCATGGAGGTATGGCAGGGCTGTCCCAATGCCACAGTGGAGAGCTGCTGCCTGTACCTTCCTAAAAATGCCCATCTTACCACAGAACCTTTTTAAGGAGCTGAAGTATCTGCTGTGCTGAGTGTCGTATCCATGAGAAGCATTCTTACTCTCTCTGGGCTGCTGGCCATTCTGATCCTCCCTTCCTTTGTTCAGTGTGTCCTGGATGGAAGTTTAATGGAAGAGTTGAGCCCTGGTGCTTTTGTCTGTGGCTATGAGCCAGCCAACCCTCACTCTTCTTCATCTGGCCTACCTTCTTGTGGAAGCACAGGATACCATCTCACTTCTCTGCTGCTCCTTCTTTGATGTCCTCTGTGCTCTTCCTGAGAAAGAAGCCTGCCACTGACCCCATGGTGTGCAGCCTTACTGGTGGTGGTCTATGAGCGGGGTCCTTGCAGTGATGCAGGCATAGCTCTGAGAGTGCCTAATCACACTACTCTGGCCTTTTGGGGCCAGCCAGGGTGAGCAGGGACCTCAAGACATTCAGAGCACCCAACTCTCTGCAGTTGGTTATTTGTATTCAAGGTGCCTAAAGGGTATCCTGTTTGCTATTGTGTCTTCCTTGGGTACACTTCTTTTGGAGTTTGTAGTGGTGTGAATTCTGACCTTTACGGCCCTGGTGGATCCCCATCATCTCGTTAAGTGACGGGGGCCAATAGTCTTGTTTAGAGACTGAGGCTGAGATCTCAGGACTTTCTGAGGACGAGAGTTGGACCCAGGAGGCTGAAAGCACAAGTTTAGGGTACATGGCCCCTGTAGGCCCTTTCTGACCTTTGGTTCCAAGTCCTTTAAGACAACCTCCAATGTCCATGATGGCCTGTCCTAGAATGGCCCTGGCCTCAGAGACCTCTGTTGTGCCCTGGGCCTGAGGTGATGGGAAGGAGGGGAACTGCATTTGAATCAGAGAATGGTTTATGCCAGGCTCATTACTGGTTGGGGAAACTCAGGTAAGAGGAGCAGATTCCATGTCCACCTATGGATGGCGAACATGTTCTTCCATGGGTTCCTTGTGTTGGGAGTGTACCTTTTTGGCTTCCAGCAGTACAGAGGTAGAGGGCCTGGCTGTACCATGGAGGAGAGACTGGCTGCATTGCCCCATGCCATCAGCTAACTGCCCTTGGACACACGATTCCAGGTTGGCCTCTGTAATGACAGAGCCTGGAGCAAAAGTTCTTGGTCCTACAGGTGTTCCTTGTTTCCTTTCAGTTTTGAAGAGCACAGGCCACTGTGTGGATGTGGGGTGTTGGCTCAACCTGGCTGGCTTGCGGTACATTTCGTGCCTTTGTGCTGCTCATGGGGCACTTGTATTCCAGGCATGTCTTTGTTCTTCTTTAACCTCCAAACAGGTGTGCACACAGGCGCCTCTTGTATGTGTGACCATGCCGGGAGGCAGAGGCATAGGTCATATGGCCGCTGGTGGTCCTCTCAGGAGCCTCTTGTGGAGTCAGGCTGGGGCCATGTGTCCTGCTGGCATGAGCACTGGAGGAGTGGTCATGAAGTGCCCCTCACACATTGTCTCCTGCCTGGCCTCTGGGGCTGCTGCAGAGGTTCTCCAGTGGCACTGCCTCCTTTGTCTAATGCTGCCTTCTTTTCTCCTACTGCCACCTTTCAGGGCTCATCCGTTCTCACATTCCTTTAGGTAAGACTGACCATGAGCACCTTGGAGGGCTTCTCTGAGTCAGGGCAGGTGGACTCGGGTGGGGTGCCTGGGAAGCTGCGCAGGGCGGAGGTGGGTGAGGGGGTGTCATGGACGCACCCTTCCAGTGTGGGTATCGGCCAGCACCGTGGCCCATCCCGGGACTGTTTCCCCTCACCTCCCTGGCATCTCTGTCCCCTCTGAATGCTTCTGACTGTGCTGCATCTGCCTGCTCCTTGGGCAGTGAGTGGCTGACCCAGCCTCAAAAAGCACTGCATCTCAGCATCCACGCTTGAGTTTATTCCTGAAAAGAAGCACTTCTGTGTAGGAGAGTGATGGCAGCCCTTTGGCTCTATCTGTGTCTAGCAAATGTAGGTCCTGTACCTCAGACTGGGTTTTGTCTCACTTGTTACCTTGGAGCCCTTACATACTCCTCCTCAGGACTACTTACTCCCTTTGCTGACAAAGTGTGTCTTTTTGCCAACACCAAAACTGTACACTGTGGTACTCTTGTAGCTGGTACTGGAAGGTCTGGGACCAAATCCAGAATAATTTGTGGCTTTAAATATTTTTTCTTAACTTGATCTGGATATTTCTCTCTTGTCAAGGATCATTTCCCTTGCTGTGAGTCTGTGAAGGCCAGGTGGACCAAAGGTTTTTCATAAGCTCCAGGCCTAGGGGCTGGGGGTGCAGCTGAGTTGTAGAATGTTCACTTAGCACACGTGAGGCCCTGGGTTGATTCCCGAGCACAATACTGGCTTTTAATGCTGTCCTTTGGCAGTGCCATACTGCTGGCTGGCCTTGGGCACCTCCTGTGGAGCTGGAAGAGAGGAGCCTTGCATTGTTTTTCCTTCTGGGTGTTGTGTGGAAGGGGCCAGCAGCTCAGTCCAACTCTTCTGGGAATGGGGTCTGACCTCTCCTGCCCTAGTGAAGGCTGGTTTCTGTGTGAGCCAGGCTGGGAAGTGCCTGCCAGTCTGGTTGGTGCTCTGTGCTAACTCTTGCTTCCTTCTCTGCTTCCACCATGCTTCCAAGCAGCAACTACTCCATCCGCCACTCGATAAGTATGCCAGCCATGAGGTAACGTGTGTCTTCTATCGCTTCAGAGCCTCGGTGTCTCTGGGTGGGGGTTGGGGCAGTTCCCATCAGTCATACCTTGTACTTCCTATATCCCCAAATCTAGGATCCGCCCCCGCCCCCCAAGCCCCTGCTTTCAGCCAAGGGCTAGGGAAGACTCTTAGGCTAATGAGGAAGAGCTAATGGAACTGAAGCTCTTATCCTGAGGCCACTAGAGGAGACCGTTTGTTAAACTGGGCCCCCGTCCTAACGTCCCACATCCTCCCTGTGGAGTCAGCAGGAGTCAGCAGGTGGAGAGGCTGCACATGGAAGCTGGTCCCTCTGCAGTGGGCTTTTTCTTTAGGTCTCACACATCAGGGCCCCATGAGAACACCTGCACCCCATCTGTTGCTCCTGACCTGCTCAGCCAGGCCCTGCAGCCCAGCAGAGCCCGTCCTCGTCAGGGAGACTCTCTTGGGGGATCTGGTTGTGCGAGGGCCAGTGGGACGGGCCGGCTGACTTGCTCTTCCGCTCCTCACCCATCTGTAGTTCCAGAACTGTCATGGTTGTCCTCCCATTCGTCTTCGCTGAGACGTGTGGGAGGGCTCCTGAACTTCCTGTGACCCCAGTGCAGAAGAGCCAAGGGTATCATTCAGAGCAGGGCAGGGATGTGCCAGCCATCCCACCCATGACATAGGGCTCTGTGATATCTGGGGCAGACCCTGTGGTGGGGCATGGTTGCCCTCAGTTCTGACCTGGGGACCCCAGAATGACCCTGGTTGGACTCCTAGGGTGCCCTGCCTTTTGTTGTGTCAGTTTTGCAGTGAGAGCTCGGGATGCTCTCAGGGTTCCTTCTGGACAACAGCCCAGCCCTGAGGCCCTTCACATTGAGGAAGGCAGCACCCAACTGCTCTTGACACCAACACCTCTTCCCTCTCTTTCTAAAGGAACTCTGCCACCTTCAAGTCGTTTGAAGACCGAGTGGGGACCATAAAGGTAACTGTCCCTGGACTATCTAATTCTCTGGATGGGGTATGACCTGTCACATTATTTGTTATTGTAGGAAGTCGTGCTGACAGCTCCCTAGTGCCTTTTATGTGGTTTGCTTCATTGACGACGTCTTAAGGACATCTTCTGGAACTGTGGTGCAGTGTCTTGACCAGCGCACAAAGACCATAGTGTCCATGCCATCAGGATTACCTCGTGCCCCTTATAGCCCTGCTCACTTTCTCTGGCCCCTGTCTTGCCAACCCCTAATCTGTTCTCCATCTCTAATTTTATCACTTCAAAAATTCACGTAAATGGAACCACATAGCAGCTAGCCTTTTAGTATTGGCTCTTCACTCCACATAAGGCCCTGGGGACCCACCCAGGCTGCTGCCAGCCAGTGACTTGTTCCTTTTCATTGTTGAGTGGTGTTCATGTTGCGTAAACTTATGTAGAAAGTGGAGCATAGGCTTAGACCTACCTTGTGTGTGTGCTGCCTCAGGTTTTCCTGTCTTATCTTTTCTCTTCTGTAGTCGAAGGTTGTGGGTGGCAGAGAGAATGGCAGTGCCAGCCTCCCTTCCCCAACAGGGGGTGGTGACCAGCCGCAGCCGGGACCTGCACCTTTCTAAGCCTGTGGCAGCATCGCCTGTAGCAAGCACACCCTCCTCATCATAACTGCAGCTGAGCAATGGGGCCACCAGCCAGGGCAAACCAGCGGCCGGTTTTGAGGACATTGGTGCCCGTTCACACGCAGATGTGGCTGCTGCCTTCGCATGATTAGAGCAATCTTGTGCATAGATGTTTACACTGAAGTCAGTAGATCAGCAGATTGCTGTGCTGTCCTTGCCAGGGCTGCAGGAGGTGGACAGTGTGGAAAGTCCAGAGGGTGCTGAGCCAAAGCCCACACTCCCTTTGAGAATCTTGTGAGCTCACTAGGACAGAGGGAAGAAGCATACTGAGTTTAAAACAAGTGGCATCTTCTGTTCCCTTCCTCCTCCCCTGACTCACAGAAAGAATTACACCACCCAGGACACTAGCTGGCTGCATTTTATGTGGAGATGCCGAATGAGAGAACTGTATGAGAGAACTGTCCATTTCCTGAGACCGCAGAAAGGAAACATGGTCAGCAGCTGCCTGATTGTACACTAATGTCCTAGCTTTGACAGAAGCAGATTCACTATTTTTTAAATGCAGTGAACTTTTCAAAAATTAAAATTTGTTAAAGCGGCTTTCGCCTCATCTTTAGAGAATGTTATTTCTTTGGACTCAAACTGAAATTCAAGCCTTACATCACCTTATGCTTTGTTTATAATCTTTTTATATATAAAAAGAGGTTCGTTAATGTTTCTGAGCACTGTGTAGTATTTTACATTTGGCCTATGTCACACCCTGCCTGTACTGTTAGTGTGTTTTATTCACTAATACCCTCTCCCCTGTGTGCAAAACTTGCTTCTCTCAAAGACTGGCAGTTCTCATAGGTTCCCTACTCTGACCCAAAGGGCTTCTGGGCCTCTGAGGGCAGGCAGAGCCAAGAGAGAAAGCCTGTCTTTAGCACCCTTTGCATAAGGTGTGCCCCTGCACAGTGCTGCCTTGCCTGGGCCCGGCCTGCCGGCATAGCACTGGCAGACAGCCCTATCTGCCTGTTCACTACACATAGGATGAATGGGAAGCAGAACCAGCCCTGCAGTTGGGGATGGAATTTTGGGATGAGTTGAAACTGTCACCTTTTCTCAGGAGCTACAAAGATTTCTTTCCCATTTTTAAACTGCCACACCCTAGTAGCCTGTCTCACGCTGGGAGCCTGCATGTCAGGAGGCATGGTCTGGAGGGGCAGCTGTGTGCCTTAGTGGCTCTTGGCAGGGCATTGAGACCTTGCCTGTTGTGTGCACATCTGTGCATCCCTGAAGGGGAGGGAGCTGCTCAGCTCAGTGTCTGGTAGAGTGTGATGCGTGTCCTTTGATAACAAGAGGCCCTGGCCACTTCAGACACCTTTGTGGCACTACACCACACACAGCAGGATGCAGGAACCAGAAAAAAGCACTGCTTAGCGTTCTTTTTCTAGGGTAAAAGCTGTCAATGGGGTGTGGTGAGAAGGCAGGTTGCAAGAATGGTCACTGATGTATCTTCATAAAATGAACAATGGGCAATTTGTTAATAAAGCATTTCTTTGGGGAAAAATCCACATCTGCTTGTTTGGAGTGTCTTTCAAGATAAAGGCAAAAGAGTGGTGAAGAGACCAGGGGAGTCCTTGCCATCATAGACCATACCCTTGGGAGAGGCAGGCAGGGGACAGTTTAGTACACTGCAAAACCTCTACTCTGTGGAGTAAAGGGGGCCAGTCAGTATCTCTGAGGAAGCTAAATGGAAGCTGAGTCTGCGGGGCTGAGGAGTGGACTTTCCAGGAACTAGGCAGGCAGGCAGCATCTGTTCCACTGGCGGGCCTCCTTGCCCCTGCAAGCATCTAGTGCCATCACAGTTGAGCTGTGCAGCATGGAGCCAAGGCTTGTGAGGCTGAGTCTCACCCAGCTGCAGGAAGCTGACTAGTGGAGGCTGCTTCAAAAAGAAGGGCAGTGCAGGGGATGTTCACTCAGGCTCACAACAGCCCCTTGGAGCTGTTATCTTGTTCTGCACGAGGGGACCATTTCAAATAATGGCAAGTAACTGAAGCCCCTAAAGTGCTGAATGAACCAGGCAAGTTTGGAGTTGGTGATTGAGGTCAGAAGAGCTGAGATCACACTGGTGGGATGAGAACAGGGCCTTCACATGGGCAGGTCCAGACCACAGGGCAGCAATCATGTCTGGCCTGGGCTCACTCAATGCCTGATTCATTCTTGAAGCCTCCAACAGGCTGAACACAGCTTCACTCAAATTGGTCCCAGGTCCATTTTGCCTTCAATTCTGGCCTGCAGTTTTTCATTCTCTTGAGTCAGCAGATGCTCCCATCAATGTGGCCTTTCTGTTTCTTGGTTTTCCTAGGCCTTTTTGCTGCCTGCTTGATGTTATGCAGTTTAATGACTGCTAGGCCTCCTGAGCAGCCTCCGAGCAGTCGTGCCACTCGGCTGACTGGGCCTGGGACAAGGTTATTCAGGATCAGTAAGACAGCAATGAGGTGCAGAATTGAAGGCAGGGGAATGCGGTTGGGAGTGGGAGACAGAGCTGTTGGAGAAGTTTAGGTTTTATTCAGTGTGACATGGGATACTTGCATTGCATGTCATCTGCCCCCCCCCCTTTTTTTTTTTATTGGTGGTGCTGGGGATTGAACTTGGGTGGTCTGTCACTGACCGACATTTCCAGCCCGTTTTATTTTTCATTTTGAGACTGTCAGTTGCCCGGTTGGCCTCGAACTTGGAATCGCCCTGCCGTGGCCTCCCTGAGTAGCAAGTGTGCGAGGTCCACCGCGCCCGGCCTGCTTCATGCTTTAAAAAATGGCTGCTGAATGGAACTTGATCCACCCGAAGAGTGGAAGTGGGGCTGCAGGGGTCGTTTGCGTGGCTTCTAGGATTAGAAGGGGCTCTCGGCAGTGTCGGACGGGTGACAGGGAAGGTCACCGGGTGACCAGGCTTCCCCTGGCTCAGCGGGTCGGCAGGAGGAACCGGGCTGTGCCGGAAGGACGGGGGCGGAGAGTGCGAGTGCCTTCCCTCACACGCCATTGTTCGCTGGTGATTCCGGGGGGAGGCTGGGCAACGGTGGCGTTTCAGTGGCTGGACAGGAAGGAAGTTCCCACTCGGCCTCTCTAGATAAACAAATGTCAGTCTCACGCCAGTGGCTCGGGATGGGGTGTGGGGTCTCCCCGCCACCTTCCACCGTCTCCCTCTCCGGTTGATGAAGATGTTTTTCTCAATCTTACGTAAAGCGCTGAGCAAACTAGGCGTGAGACAAGCCCTCATATCTCCATCCGCACGGCTCTCTAGCACCAGCTGGTTTTCGGGGACCCGGGCGCCACCTGGGGCCACCTGGGGTCCAAGAGGGTTGGCCCCGCCCCCATGCCTCTGCCCCGCCCCCGCCGAGCGGTAGGAACTTCTGGCTCTGCAGTTGCGAGCTCCGCCCGCCGCCCGAGGCTCCGCCCCGGCTGCTGCTGTGGCTCCGCCTCTGCGTGGGCGGAGCCTCGACCCGGGACTGTCACCTAGCCTCTGTCCCTGGCGGGCGGAGCCTCCGCACGCGCTCTGAGCGCATGCGCGGTCAGCCCCACGCGCCGTTCTGACTAGCCGGAGCTCACGTCTTTCCGGGGGCGCGCGCGCCGGTGCGGGTGCGTGCGTGAGCGTGCGCGTCCCCGCTGCCGCCGGTGCAACTCCCGCGCCCTCTGCCTCTGCCGCCGCCGCTGCCGCCCGGGTACCCAGGCCGAGGAGCGCGTCGGCCGGCTACCCAGCTGCGCCGCGGAGCGGGGAGCGGAGCCGGGAGCCCGGAGTCGGCGGGCGGGCGGGGACAGGTGAGCCCGCCGCGGGCTGGCCGGACGGGCCTGGAGTCGGGCGGGCCACGGGTGAGGGCAGAGGTCTGAGGCCCGGGCCGCGGGCGGAGCGAATGGCGGCGGGGGCGGCGGCCGTGCTCGCGCGCGGGCCGAGCGCTGCTCGGGGCAGGGGGAGCCGGCCTCCGCCGCGCCGACCCCGCGGGCAGCTGTGAGTCGCCCCGGGCCGCGCGGGCTCGGGCCGGCCTGCTGACGTGCGGTGGCTGGGCCCGCTGTCCTTCCGCTTCCCCGATGGGCCCAGCCGTGTCTGCCGGGAAGGGGAAGCAGAAGTTTGGCCTCGTTTTGCTTTCGGGCTTGGACTCGTGGGGGCTTCGGGTTGCTCTTTGCTGGATGTGCTGGGGCATAGCCTGATGGGCGGTGTGTCTGAATGGCTAGAGCTTTTGTCTGAAGTCACCTGTCTGTCACCCAGAGAGCCTGTTTGAATGACAGAAACAGTTACATTGCTCCATCTACTGTCACGGCCCCCTGAAGGAGAAACTCAGCCTAAACGTCTAAGATATGTCCATTTATTTGCTTTGCTCTTTTTAAAAAAATGTGCTGCTGAGTTTAAGAAATGTGCGATTTGCCAACCGAGGCGCAGCTAAGCGCTGGGAGTCTTAACCCCGTGTGTGCATCTCCTTTCGTCGTGTTGTGCGGCCCAGCTGGCTGACATGGCTGCCGCTGTGGAGCCAGTGTGGCCTCTGGATGCAGACTCTTGGTGGGCAGCAGTGCTGTCAGTCCCTTCAGGGCCTGAGCCCCCTGAGTCACTCTGCCCCCGCCCCAGCGCCTCCTTGCTGGTCGCTGAACAAACGGAGGTGCTGCGCCCTTGGGTCTGCCTGGAACACTCATCTCACCCCTCGGCTCTGAGAGGCAGTTCCTGCCTACCCTACTTAGCATTTCAACACCTCACCTCCTATTTCTTGTCTCCATTCCCTACTTAATTTTCTCACAGCACTTGATCCTGCTAATGTCCTGTTTAATGTATTTATCATGTTTAACATTTTTTATGAGTTCAGGGCCATAGGTGATTGTTTTTTCAAAGAGCAGTTGCTGGCACATAGTATGTGTTCAGTAAATATTTGTTGAGTGAATGGAAAGGAGGAGCTTAGCAGCAGCTGTGCCATGTGGTGTCCTTGTTACCCAGTAGGCGTATTGGTGAGTGCTGTGGAAGCACAGGGCTCCTGGAAAGTTTATGGTAGAGTGCCCTGTACCCCCAGGGAAGAGACTGGACCCTGTTAATCTTTTTTGCAGCTTTGGATCTGTAATTATTTCAAAGTTAAATGTGTTTTTAAAAAATCAGACCTCCCAAGGGTAATATTGCTCTTAGAAGTTTGTCTTTTGTTATAAGCACTCTGTTGTGACATGAGGTAATGGGTGAGTTGGAATCATCTGCCTGGCTCTTACTTCAGAACTGCATAAGAGTGATCCTGATGCTCTCAGCCCAAAGCTCATTAGCAGGCTCTGTGAAAGCCCCACAGAGCCTTCTTTGTAACTGAAGGACCTTCATCGCCTGTCCTGCTAAATTCAGATGAGTGGGTCTCCTTGTGTTCCCAAGGATGATTCTTAGTGTGATTTAGGGGTTGAGCAGATGCTGCACACTGCTCTGCCACTTTTGTTCATGAGTTTCTTTGCAGAGGGTGGACACTGGTGGTGGATTTGGCCAGTCTGCAGTTGTAGGGCCACCCAGCCACTCTGCTTTGCTCAAGGTCTTGCTGTTAATACTTATCAGACCTAGAACTTGAACTCAGGCCTCCTGAACCAGGTTTCTTCTGACTGTTCATTGACTGTCTATATCAAGCAGAACCCTATAACAGTCTGCCAGTGTTGTCTCTTCAGAGCCCAGGTGTGTGATTCTTATATTGGTATCTGGAGTATAGTAGATGCCCAGCAGGTTTGTTGAACGAATGACTAAAATGCAGTGACCCTGGGGGTCGTGGTAAGTTAGAGCTTTGTCTGAGGTAGAGGTTTGTTTCTAAAGTCAGGGATGAGATGAACATGATAAGTGGGTTTGGAGCGTAGAATGCTGTGGGAGAATGAAGTGAAATCAGCTTTTCTACAGTAAGGAAACAAACCCCTGAATTCTCAGAGAACTGGTTAGAAGTCATTTGTATGGAAACAATCATGAGGACCAGTCCTGTTAAGTTGGGACTCTTAGGTTCCAAGGTGACCTTCTATGTCTCCACTTTTGTATGTCGGGCAGTTAAAAATGGTAGCAATCAGGACTGGGTTATAATGCAGTGTGAAAGTGCTTTCCCAGCATGTGCCAGGTCCTGGGTTTGATCCCCAGAAATGCAGGAGGGAAAAAAAGTAGCACTCATAACATGAGATTCATTATTCTGGGCTGCAGAGTCCTAGTGAAGTGTCCAGGGAGTGTGGTCTTGTGTCAGGCACACCTGCTCTGTCACAGTTCTCCCTTTCTTTCTGTGTCAGCACAATAGGCTAGACTTTGCTTCCTGAAGGAGTACCTGACTGGAGCTCATATGCCCTTTATCTGAACCTCTGCATGCTATAAATTGAGGGTGATGGTTCCCACCCGTCTGCCTGTTGGTGGAGCAAAGGGAATGATAAATGGAAAGATATCTCACCAACTATTTCCTAAACATAAGTGAGAAAAATGCTGAAAAATGGTGACAGCCTTATTTTACGAAATACTACTCCTAAGATATCCTTAATCTAAGCCTGGACTCTTGTGCTAGGGCTACCCGAGATAAAGATGCCCCTGACGAGGATTAGCAAGTCTGTTTCAATCACTGGCAAGTCAGCCCCAAAGATTTAAGGATTAGATTACCCAACAGCCTTTAGTGCCAATTGTCTCTCCTGACACCTTGCATTAACTTTGAGTGCATTGTTAGTGAAACTGTTTTGCCTTGTTCTTTTTTGGGGGTCGGGGGTGTGTACTGGGGATTGAACTCAGGGGCTCTCGGCCCCTGAACCACATCCCAGCCCTGTTTTGTATTTTATTTAGAGACAGGGTCTCACTGAATTGTTTAGCACCTCACTTTTGCTGAGGCTGGCTTTGAACTGGCGATTTTCCTGTCTTAGCCTTCCAAGCCATCACAGTGCACGCCACTATGCCTGGCCTTGCTTTGTTCTTGATACATTTCTTTTAATAGATACAGGTCTTGAGAAATAATAATTGCTTTAAATTTTTAAGAGTTTTTGCAAGCACATTGATATTTCACATTGAAATTGCAGAAATGAAGTGCAGCATCTCATTCTCCAAAGAAGAAAGAGTGCAGTGAGACCATATTTGAGGCAGGTCACCAAAAACTGTTTGATAAAGTGTTTTTGTTGTTGTTGTGCTTTTTGTTTTTTGGTGGTACTGGGGATTGAACCCAGGAACACTCTACCTGTAAGCCACATCCCAACCCTTGGTATTTTGTAAGAGGGTCTTGTTAAGTTGCTGAAGCTGTTCTGAAATGTGTGATCCTTCTGCCTCAGCCTCCTAATGGGTGTGCCCACCCCATTGGACTGATCAGTTTTCTCTGCAGGTCTCTTCAGGATGACTATACACTGAGATTTCACCTCAATTCCAAAATCATTCTTGCATCTTCCATAAGTGATTTGTAAAACTTAGTTCTGTGGCAGAGAACTTTGTCATTTATCCCCGACAGAGTAAACCCAACTAATATTGTTAGATGTGATATATTGTAGGTGCTCTGAGCATAAGTGGACCTTACTCGTTATCATGGGTCGTCATCTTATTGTCCTTTTAATCGTTCTGCGTTTAACATGTATTTACAAGATGAGAGGTAGAGTCCTCTGGCCTCTCCATTGCTGTGTTCTGAGGAATGTTTGCTGATTGGTTATAAAGTTACAAACCTGGTGAGTCAGAGGGTGGGAATGCAGCTGGTCAGCCTCCTATCAGCTGTGCCCCACCCTTATGGCTATCACAGCTATCTCTGGGGAAGAAGTGGCCATCCTCTTAGAGAATTCTTCTGCTTCTGTGTGCGGCTGTTAGTTTCAGTGGTTGGAATGGAGATGGAAATGAACAGAACCAAATTATGCATCACATTAAAACTTTGAATTATTTTAAGGGCCAAGGACTGAATTCAGGGACCTAAGGGTCCCAGACTGTGGGCTGCTGTCAGATGGTCCCTTCTGAATGGAGGTAAGTTCTCAGCAGTAGTGGCCTTAACTCTGCAAAAGGAATGTGTACTGTACCTGCCTTTTCCCCTTCTATTACTGTAAAGGATTTAATAGCATGGCAATGTTTGTTTTTTAACTAGGCAGTCCCATGGGATTGTTATTCATTAAATAGTAGTGTCTTTTTGAGAGGGTTTCTCTGAAGCAAATTCTGGGTCAAAGACTTCAGGCTTAATTATGTAATTTTTGACATACCTCCACCCTACTCCTCCGTACTGAAAATTGAACCTGTCCCTTTTTATTTCTTACTTTGAGACAGAATCTGGCAGAGTTGCCCAGACTGGCTTGAACCTTGTCATCCTCCGCCTCAGCCTTCTGAGCCACTGGGATTGCAGGAGTGGTGACTGTGCCTGGCTGTGTTACCAGATTGTATTCCCCTCTGGCAATATGTCTGTCTTTCCTCCTTCCCCACTTTTGTATTCTGTGGCTTTTTTGTTGGGGGAGGAGTTTGCGTTTTTTGAGACAAGCTCACTGTATTGCCCAAGCTGGTCTTGAATTCTTGAGCTCAAGTGTTCCTCCCATCTCAGCCTCTGGAGTGCTGCAATTATAGGCTTGTGCCACTTCACAGGCCTTGTAACAATTTTTGTTTTGGTGTCAGTAACTATTATAGGGTTTGTTATTTAAATCTCAGGGTTTTTTGTTTGTTTGTTTCTTGGTTTGGGGAGTTTGGTTTTGTTTTTGCCAGTTATAATAAATTTTCTCTAGATGTATCCTTTAGAAAATTTCTGATTGTGGGCTGGGTGTATAGCTCAGTGGTAGAGTGCTTGCCTAGCATCTGTGAAGCCCTAGGTTGGATCCCCTCTATAGTTAAGGATAATAGTCTTCTATGAAGTATTTCTTAACTTGCCCCCTCTTAGAAGTCTCCTGAGAGGACCCTGAAATAGCAGGTGCTCTGAAATGACTTGTGGCCTGTTGAACAGGCACTGTGGCAAGTTTATCTGATGCACATCAGCCAAGGAAAAAGCCTTGCAAGGTAGCTCTGGTTCACTTTTGATAGATGAGGAAGTTGAGTTCTACATATTCTCCAGTGTAATGGTAGAGCATTGAAGAATAAGCACAGATAATGCCATCATACATGTTAAAATGACCCGCACTTAACAGAATCACCTCTTAACATGCTGTTTCTAGTGGTGCAGTTTTCTCTTGCTTTATCCTGCCTTGTTGAGTAATTCTAATGGATCATCACCAATAGGCAGGTGTACGGTATCCCTGCACCTTCCTGTTGGGTGGTGCTGATGTGGCTCCCGCTCTTGTGTTATTCGCCCCTGTCTTTTTCTCTTCCTCCTCCTCCTCTTCCTCTTTTTCTCCCTGCCCCCATCTTCTCCTCTTTTTTTTTGTTTTTTGGATGGGATACTGGGGGTTGAACCCAGGGGCACGCAACCACTGAACCACATCTCTAGCCTGTTTTTGTATATTATTTAGAGAGAGAGTCTCACTGAGTTGCTTAGGGCCTCATCAAGTTGCTGAGGCTGGATTTGAACTCTAAATCCTGCGTTAGCCTTCCGAGCTTCTGGGATTATAGGTATGTGCTACCGCATCTAGCATCTCCTCTTTCTTTCTTGGTATTGAGGATTGAACCCAGGGGTGCTCTACCACTGAGCTATATCCCCAACCCTTTTTATTTATTTTTTTAAGATGGGGTTTTGCTACGTTACAGAGGCTGGCCTGGAATTTTCCATCCTCCTGCCTCACCTTCCTGAGTAGCTAGAATTACAGGCATGGGTCATTGTGCCCAGCCCTGCTCTTACCTTGTTTCTTTTTTCAAGGCTTAGACCCAGGGGTGCTTAACCACTGAGCTACATTCCCAGCCCTTTGAGACCGGGTTTGGCTGGCCTGGAACTTGTGGTCTTCCTGTCTCAGCCTCCTGAGCCACTGGGATAACTGTCGTGTACCATTCCACCAAGCCCCTGCCCTTTTTTCTTTTTTCCTTTGGTACCAGGGATTGAATCCAGGATTAATCACTGAACCACATCTCCAGTCCTTTTTTATTTTTTTATTTTGAGATAGTCTCTTGCTAAGTTGCTTAAGCCCTCACTAAGTTGCTGAGGCTGGCTTTGAACTTGGGATCCCAAGGCACTGGGATTACTGGCACCAAAGTGCCCAGCCCCTGCCCTTTTCTTTTACTTAATTTTATCGATGAAGAGAAAAAAAAAATTTTTTTATTTGAAATGGAATCTCACTGTGTTACCCAGACTGATTTCAAACTTGTGGGCTCAAGCATTTTCCTGCTTCAGCCTCTTGAGTAACTGGGACTATGGGTGTGTTCCACCACACCTAACTACCTATGAGAATGTTCTAAGACAAAGCTATTAAAACACACAGACTTTGAGGGGTCCTTGAGTTGTCCAGTGGGGTCTCGACTCTGTCATCTTAGGCAGGTAGGTTGAGGTGCATACAGGTGTCAACAGCACGTGCACCCTCTTGAACCTGCTCTGGTGTAGGGGAAACACTCAAGCATTCAGAAGTGTCTGTCTGCCATCGCCTTTAGGATGGTCTAATCTCATGTTAGTCAGTGGTGTGTTGTGAGGCTGCCTAGTTGTGCAACAGACCTGGGCACTGCTGGAGTGGGCTGGCAGTCACTGTTCTGTACTTGCCCCAGGATAATCATCCAGCTGGTTGACAACCAACTCCCCGTAGTTCTTTAAACATAGATTTTTCCTCTGTATTCTTAAAATGACTGTAAGGTAAATTAATAGGATGGATTTTTTTTTTTTTTTTAAGTTAAGGAAAGCACTTTACTTCTAAAGTGCTGTGCAACAATAATTAATTTTGGTTTTCAAACTAAGATTTAGAGTATGACCAATATAACTTACTTACTTTTATAAACTTTGTCTATATGTTTATTTTTCATTTTTATTAAAAATACTCAAAGATTAATAGTACCTTACTCAGAAGAGGCTTCATTTACAGGAAAAGGCATTTGTGGTCAGGCCAGGAATTACTCGCTTGGGAAGCAGTTACTGAAAATCAGTCACAGTATATAGCACATAGGGTCAGACTGAATTTGAATCGGTGCTGCCCAGTCCTAGTGGCATGACTTTGAGTTGGTTATTCATACTTTGTGAACCTTGGTCTTATCTATAAACTGCCGACCATAATGATAGCTAACATGTTTGATGTGCCTGACATTGCTATGATCTCTTTACAGAAAAAAACTTGCAGCACAGCATGCTAGATTGTTTTTATTCCAATTTGACAAAGAGGAGATGGCGACATGGAGATTTTCAGGACTCGCCTGGGTCACTGAGCCCTGGAGAATGGCAGTCAGGTTCCAGTCCTGGAAGGTGACCCCAGGGCTTCCCTCCTGCTCACTAGACTGGGCATCTGTCCCACAGGTTTCTTAGGAGTGGTTAGAGGTGTTAAAAGAAAAAGAAATTGGCACGTTTTATCTGAGCAAAGGAGCCTTCATGAATGGGGTAGCACCCTGAACCAGTAGGGTTCATAGAGCTCTACTCGTCAGCTGGGCAGGCAGAATATATAGGCAGAAAGAGAAACTGATGTGCAGACATAGCCTGCTAATGACAACTTTAGGCTTGCCTGACATGAACACAGTCTGAGCAGTTGTCAGCCTGTGATTTTTTGAAAGCTTGGCTACTGTGATTGCAGAGACTCCACTACTTGTTACAAAATATACTTTCAGTACTGTTGCAGTTTATGTTTTAAGTTAGGTTACAATTTGCTATGCACAGAGGTAGGTAGCTTTTGGCCACATTTAATAGTTCCCCTCTTTTGATCCACCTTGGGCACTGATACCATTTCTCTCACCATCATAATGGGACTTGTTTGGTCTCAAACATGGAGTTCAAAATTCACAATATTAAATTAGTTGGATATTTTTTAAGCCTGCTTTGTTTTGTTATTCTAACTGTAGTGAGATCATTTCATGTACAAAGGATGACAACAATGTGAGCAGTTCAGACTTTGGAAGGGAGTCCAACATCAGGGAGACTATTGTATCTGTCAGGAGACTAGTACCAAGAAATTGCAGTACACTCCTTGACAGGATCTCCGTGAACTGAACTAATCAAAATTGAATAGTTTGAAGTTCAGACAATGAAAATAGCTCAGTAGTGTTCAAGTCCAGTTGGTCATAGTCTGAGGCATCAAGGTAATTAAGGACCTTGGTCAGTGTAAAGAGGATCCATTTTTGTATGTAACAGGTAACCTGGTAACAAGTCAGAGTAACTTGGAGACCCACAGCAAGAGATGAGATAGTATGGCAGTCAGATCTGCCATCCAGTGCTCCGATGCCTGCCTGCTGACTGCTAGCTGCACATGTGTTCCCTTCCCTGAGGAGTTTTCAGTGTGTTTTGTTGCTCTGTCTCCAGAGACCAGCGTGGGCCACCCTTTTATTTCTGTTTACATTTTTTGGGGGGTGATGGTGAGGAATTGAACCCAGAGACACTTAACCACTGAGTCATATCCCTAGTCCTTTTTATTTTGAGACAGATTCTTGCTGAGTTCTTAGGACCTCACCGAGCTGCTGAGGCTGGTCTCAAACTTGGAGATCCTCCCTTCTCAGAATCACTGGGATTACAGGTGTGTGCCGCTATGCCTGGCCTACATATTTTTGAAAGGGAGTCCTGCTGTTGCCTCAGCTGATATCTGGAGCCTGGGCGTGGGTGATCCCACCCCGTCAGCCTCCTCCTGAACAGCTGGGAATGCAGACTCCATACCCTGATTAACCACCTTCTTGGGGGTGTTGAGGATGAACCCTAGGGCCTCACGTGCTGGGCAGGACATCTATCTCTGAGCTACAACCACAGCCCCTTGCCCACCCTTTTGAGCAAGTCTGTTGCAGTAGTAAAATCAGAACTGAGTTCTGGTTAGACCCACAAGCCCCCACATAGGCCGGAGGAGGAAAGCCTCCACTGCTGCGTTCACTGAACACAAGGTTCTTATCCCCTCTGCAGAGTGTGGCCTCCTCCTGTCTGGATCCACAGAGAGTCTAATTGGCTACAGATTTCCCCCAACTTAGGGATTTGCTTCGAATTCCTTATAACTGGCACCACAGTGTCACCCAATAGTGAACCCCCAGGAATCCATGAGGAACCATCTCTCAGTGGAAACTTACTTCTCCTCATCCACTTCAGTGTTGGTAAGAATTTCGGCTTCTGATCCCTTTGGCCTCAGTTATGGGGGGTGTTATGAGAGAAAATCTTTCAGAAGGCAGGAGTGAGCCAGAGCAAGCAGATTCTCCACAGACCCAACATAGGCTAGAAAAGAGGGCCCCCTGGGGATGTGTAAATAGAGGTCAGTTAAATCTTTGCCCCTGAGTCTGCATAGCTCCTGACAGCCCACGGAAGCCCACTCCTTTGTGATGCCTGAGTAGCCTACTGCAAGGGTGTGTACCCACACTCAGTAGACAGTGACCCACTGAGCACAGTCTGGCAACACGTCAGGCAGTCACTCAGCCACATGAACGGTCTCCAGGTCCTGTACACAGGGTTCCTGGAGGCAGACCTCACCTGGGCAGTGGTTGGTCGTCAGCTAGAAGGGTCGGGACTGGGAAGGATGGTCGCAGCAGTCTTGAGCATGTGAAGGAAAGCTGGGGCTCAAGAGATGACCCCATTGGTGAACACAGAAGGGTGTTGGCATTAATGGACTCCTTTTCTGACATTGGGTTTTAGTCCAGAAACCTTACAATTGCTCTGGTTTCTTGCCAGAGCATAAGCCTTTGCTAAAGCTATCCACAGTTTGTGGTCCCATGGATCTTCCTGCAAGGATGGGGAGGGGATTAGGACAGGAGGAAAAAAGATAAGGCTTTTGTGATGTCAGGGAAGTCTTTATCCATGGTCCTAGGAAAGCTGCTCACTTCCAAGGTGCCGTCCTTGCTTGGTGAAAGCATCCCTGGTCATCTGAAGTTCTCCAACAGATGCACATTCTAGGATTCTGGAGTTGCCACCACTACCCAGTTGAGAGATGTGGATCCAGGACCTGAGGCCACAAAGCTCTGCTGCAAAGAACTTGGTGTAGTCTCTTCCAGGGGAGTTCATGGGCAGTGTTTCTCTAGTGTCACTTCCAGGAAACCCAGTCTCTGGGTCATAGATCGTGAAGGGCTACTTCCACCTGGTGAAAATATGCTGTGGCATAATGCATTAAAGCCTCGTGCTGCTGATTCCTGTCAGAGTTGGTTGGAGTGGGTGGTACACCAGGTTATGTTATTAGGGCCAGATTCCTTCCAGTGATTTTCATGAGGTGCCAGTTTGTGTTTTCCAGTGGGGATGGATCTGGTTGCTGTCAGTCAAGTAGTGCCTGTGTGTGCGTGAGAGAGAGCATGTGTGTGAGAGACACTGTGGCTCAAACCCAGGACCTAGCTCATGCTTGGTAAGCACTGTACCACTGAGTCACATCCTAACTGTTTTTTTAGACAAGATCTTGTTAGGTTGTCCAGGTTGGCCTTAAACTTTTGATCCTCCTGCGTCAGTCTCCTGAATAGCTGGGATTATAGGTGGGTGCCACTGCACCTGGTTGGGTGATACCTTCCATTTGATTCAGTTAGCTTTGTATGATGCCAGTGTGTTTGTAGTACTCTACACTGTTTCACAACTTGTCCAGCAATTCGAGCTCCCACTGCTGCAGATCTGTGCAGGTGTGCTACATAAGGGAACCACATTTTCTAATAATTGTTTAGATGTTATTACCTTTCTGCACAGGAAGGCTGCTTTAGAACCAGAAAACATGCATTAAAGTTGGCAGTTGAATGAAATCCATCTAAGTGTTCAGGTAACCCAATAGGTGCCAAAAATGTTTCACCTGAGGTTTTCATTGTTGTAGCAGAATTATGGGTCTAATAACTAAATAATTGTAAACCATTTTAGCAACTTTAGTAGTTACCAGCCAATATTTTTCATAATTTGGATAATTTTATCTCTTGTCATGAGTCATGGAATGCAGAAATATTACTAATGGGAAGCTTTCAGGACTCAGGAAGAACCAGGCAGCCATCCCAGCTCTCCACGGATTCTGAAATACCAATTTTGTTTCTCCAACTTAAGTGCATTACACTGCTCTTTTTTAAAAAAATTTTTTTTTTTTTTTTTTTTTTTTTTTTTTTTTTTTTTTAGTGGTAGATGGACACAATACCTTTATTTTATTTATTTTTTTAATGTGGTGCTGAGAATCAAACCCAGTGCCTCACACAGTGCTCTGCCACTGAGCCACAATTGCAGCCCCGTTTTTGTTTGTTTCTTGTTTTTTAAATACTGGGGATTGAACCCTGGGTGCTCTATTTTGAGACAGTTCTCACGTTGCTGAGGCTGACCTGGAGTTTGTGATCCTTCTGCTTCAGCCTCCCAAGTCACCTGGATTGCAGGTGTGTGCCACCATTGCACAGCATGACCATGGCACTGCTTGTTAAATAGGTTTGGTAGGTGATTTAACTAGGATCAGTTTTCTGGAGTTAGTGCTTTCTAGTTTCAGTACTACTGATTTAGCCTAAAGATCTGACAGTTCCTTTCCTTGATATTTAGTAATTCGTGGTCCCTTGAAGTTGGGTTAGCAGTTTTGAGTGAGGGAGTCTCTTCATTCAGGTTCTGGGAATTCCTACCCAGTGCAGTGGTTGCCTGTTTTTTTTGTTGTTGTTTTTTTTTTTTTTTTTTTTTTGAGAGAAAGTTTATTTTGGGCTCACAGTTTCAGAGATTTAGTGGCTGAGTCCATTACTCTGACCCAGAGGTCAGAGGTAAAGCAGAACTTCCTGGCAGAAGGGTGTGGTGGAAGGAACTGCTCACTACAAGGCAGCTGGGAAACAGGGGGAGCCATGGGAAGAATATAATTCCAGGGACCTTTCTTCAGCCTTGCTCACCTGCCTGTAGTTGGTTATCACCTGGTTAGTTCATTCAAAAATTTTTTTCAAATATAAAAGTTCTGCAGGGATTTTTACCCCACATTTTTATTGCTCATCACAGTACTTGATGGTGGGATTTGTTGTTACATATTCTTACATGCACACTCTACAGCAATGTGATTTGGCCAGTATCCCCTCCCCAGTGTTTCCCCTTCCTCACCGTCTCCACTCTAGTCCCATTTCTCTGCTGATGTCCCTTTGATTCCCATGAGATCCGCTCCAGCCTGCAGTAGTTGATCTCAGTCGTCAGAAACTCCTTGTCAGAGCTCTTCGCCCCATTCTCTCCCATGGTGGCCCCTCACACTTAGTAAGCCCAGGACAGACAGTTACTCTCTGAGAATGACAAGACCTAAAAAATCTGTGGAGATTTGCTGACAGTTTGGTACAGTAATGATTCAAATGTTGAGAAGATTTGTTTTTTCCAGTGGTACACAACATTTTAAGATAGTAACTAGAGTTATGGACTCAGAGCATTAAGCCAGAATGCCTAGATTACTGTGGATTCCATGCAGTATCTGAAACACATTAATACATCCATGTAAACTTCACTCAAAGGTTTAGCATCACTTGCTTGACAGTGCTTCCAATATGATTTTATATATATACATTTAAAACCCAATTAGTGGGCTGGGTATATAGCTCAGTTGATAGAGTGCTTGTCTTGCAAGCACAAGGCCCTGGGTTCAACCCCCAGCACCACCGCCAAAAAAAAAACCACAATTAGTTTTCCTTTTTTTTTTTTTTAATAAAGAGAAGTATCCTTGTGAGGTGTTCTCATTGCCTATCTGAAAATCCTAAAGTCAAGGAAAAGACTTAATTTTTTTTTTTTTTTTTTTTTTCAGTGCTGGGGTTTGAATCCACGGCCTCACATTGTCAGGCAAGCATTGTGCCACTAAGCCACATCCCCAGCCTTAATTTAAAATTTGATATTAGAAAGTTTATTTAAAAAATGGCAAAGTTTAGCCAGATTTGGTGGCCAAGCCTGTAATTCCAGTAACTCAGAAGGCTGAAGCAGAAGAATCACTAATTCAAGGCCAACGTCAGAGACTTAGTGAGACCTTGTTGACAATTAAAGAAATAAAGACAGACTAAGTCTCAGTGGTAAAGTATCTCTGGGTTCAATCCTCGATTTCATATATATATATATATATGTGATCATTTAACAATCTTATAACCATGTCAAAATGAACCTGTTAGTTTAACTGTAAGGCACTAATCAAAACATCAAAAAAATCATATAACCAAAGTGACAGATTGCAGAGGCAAATGCAAAAAGTTATACAGTTGTAAAAGAAAAAAATAGCTTTTTTAATAGAGAAGACTCCTTTTGCATGACCAGAACCCTAG
Source organism: Sciurus vulgaris (assembly GCF_902686455.1). Lineage (NCBI taxonomy): Eukaryota > Metazoa > Chordata > Mammalia > Rodentia > Sciuridae > Sciurus > Sciurus vulgaris. The sequence continues at coordinate 203,999,942 of NC_136462.1, forward strand.
TAAAGACAAAATGAAGCACAGGAAAGCATGAAATGCAGTTTTTGTCTCCTAGACCAGTTAACTAAAGGGCAAGGAAGGACCCATCACAATTCCCAGTTGACAGACCAGTACTCCCAAATCTCCTATAGCTCTGTTATCATTCCATTTGTGTCCAGTGTGTTTCCTCTTCTCATTTTGGAACAACCAGTCTTTCTACTTTAATACAAAAATTATTCTTTTTCTGCAGAGCAGACACTCTCCTCCCTCGAACTTTTCCTTGCAGAGGCACATTTTGCCTTCTTCCTATGCTTGCGTGGAGTTCTTTCCTGCGTTTCTTTCTGGTGATTCCATTATACGTTAGGATCCCTAGCCCTCAGTGATCTAGTTTCTGCAGGACATGAGCAGGCCAGCCGCTGTGAACTGTCCTCATTTCTGGAAGCAGGTGCTTTCCTGGAGCGCAGTACAGTTGGTCTGCAGGACACAGGATGTCTCCCGTCTATAGCAGGGAGCTGAGGAGGCAGTTTGCTCTCTTTCCTTTTCGCCATTTGCTTTCTTTGCTAGACCTGATGGTTAGATTATTATTTGTACAGATTGCCCTCAGCTTTCCATTCCCTTTTTTGGTGGTGAGGGCTGAACCCCAAAACTTCCCCATTCTTTTTTGTTTTGTTTGGGGGGGAGGGTACTGAGGATTGAACTCAGGCACTCGACCACCAAGCCACATCCCCAGCCCTTTATTTAAAGACAGGATCTCACTGAGTTGCTTACGACCTCGCTTTTGCTGAAGCTGACTTTGAGCTTGTGATCTTCCTGTCTCAGCCTCCCAAGCCATTGGGATTGCAGGCAAGCACCACCATACTGGGCAATTTCTCATTCTTGATAAGTGTGTTAAACCTTCAGATATAGGAAGGACATTTTTACATGGGCATTCTCTGGCTTAAAAATATTACCTATGTGGAAAATTTCAAATATTTGCAAAGAGAAAGAAAATACTATAATGAACTCCCATGTACCAACAGTTAGCTTTGTGATGAGCTCATGACCAGTTTGGTTTCACCTGTTCCTACTCCCCTGGATTATTTTGGTATAAATCCCAGCTGTATCGTTTCACTCACAAATATTTCAACATGAAAGTCTTTAAAAATATTTTAATCCATTATCAAACCTAAAGCTTAATAATTCCTCAACAATAACACTTGCTTTTAACTATTAGGTTTGAATTGCTTGTCAAAGAATGTCTGGCCGGGCACAGTGGTACATGCCTATAAATAATCCCAGCCGCTCCAGAGGCTGAAGTAGGAGGATCATGAGTTCAAAGCCAGCATCAGCAAAAGCAAGGCACTAAGCAACTCAGTGAGACCCTGTTTCTAAATAAAATACAAAATAGGCCTGGGGAGGTGACTCAATGGCCAAGTGCCCCTAAGTTCAATCCTCAGTACCCAAAAAAATAAAGAAAAATAAAGACTTTCTAGATCCAAATTATTTTTCTAGCCCATGGAACAATATTTCCTGCCTAGATGGCTAAAGGTTTGACTAATAGTTGAGAAAAATATGTATGAGATTTTATTTTTACTTGCCTCTGTAAGACCCCCCCACACCACCTTTTTTTGTACTGGGGATTGATCCCTAGAGTGGCCTACTACTGAACTACATCCCCATTTTTAATTTTTATTTTGAGACAGCATTTAGCTAAGTCGCCAAAGTTGGCATCAGAACTCACAGTCCTGCCTCTGTCTCCAGAGTAGCTGGGGTATATGTGTACACCACCGCACCCAGGTGTAAGGAACCTTTTAAAGAGGAAATCTTTGATTTGTTCAAATGTTTTAGATAACTCTGTGTACCAAGCAATGAGTGCATCTCATCACCTCTGGCATTTGGATCCTTTCTTTTCTAAACACCTCTCAAGTGAGCAGTTTGACATAGGTCAAAACTTCTTTGTGGCCACTTTGACTCCAAATTGTTCTTAGTGAACCCATTTTCAAGAAGCACAGATTCCAGACCTGTAATTTTGTAGATTAAGTTAGCCAGTGACCCAGAGTTCTTGTATTTGGAGGGCCTGTTTGAGAAGGTGTGTGACTGACCTCTCACTGGATGCTGTCTCATCCTAGACCAGTTTGGTAAAAGTGCTTTAGCAGGTGGGGTGTGGTGACTCACAGCCTGTGATCCCAGGTACTCGGAGGCTGAGGCAGGGGGCTGGTTTGAGGCCAGCTGGGCAACTTAGTGAGACCCTGCCTCAAATTAAAACAAAACAAAACAAAACAGGACTTTGGGGGCATGTTGGTTTATGGGGCACCTTAGTCACCGTGGCCCTTGGTGCTGCCGGCTCTGCAGTGCTGTGCACCTACACACCTGCAAGTGTGTGTGCAAGACAGTGGTGTGGGGGCCGTGTGGCCTGCTGCATTTTCCAGGACCCTGGGCACCTGTGCATGGAAGTGAAATTGTGGAAGGAAGGAAAACCCAGAAGGGTAAGTCTCTTCCTGAGATGTCTCTAGGTTGGGAGCTGGAAGTGAAAGGGACAGAAGCTAAGTGAGAAAGTCACAGTCACTTCCAACATTAGCAGCATTTGACAGAGAGGATCTCTGCATGGGCAGAAAGTTGAACAGGAGCCTGAACTGACATCGGCGCCCACGTTTGTGGTGGAAGTTACAAAGAGCGATAGATGACAAGAAGGCCCTCTGCTGGACTGTCACCATCCAGAGGAGGAAGCGGAGAGTGACATTCTCTCTATTAAGGAAGTTGGCTTTCAGGCCACTGGGGAATCTGAGCAGAAGGACACACATTACCCACACCACAGCATCCCTGGACTGGGCCTTGTATGACCACCTAAAGGGTTTCCTTGCTGCTGTGGGGTGAACAGCACTTGATGAGGTGATGGAACTTGGCACAGGCTTGTAGCACTGGGAGTACATTAGTTTTCTTTTCATTTTTGTATTTGTTTTTTTTTTTTTAGTTGTGGATGGACACAATACCTTCATTTTATTTTATTTTTATGTGGTGCCAAGGTTTGAACCCAGTGCCCCACACATGCCAGGCAAGCACTCTACCACTGAGCCACAACCCCAGCCCTACATTACTTTTCTTGAAGACTGCAAAAATTTTGTCAAGGGTCAGTGAAAGGATGCACATACCTGTAATCCCAGCGACTTGAGTGGCTGAGACAGGAGGATTGAGTGTTCAAAGCCAGCCTCAGCAACTTAGTGAGGCCCTAAGCAACTCAGTGAGGCCCTATCTATAAAAAAAAAAAAAAAAAAAAGTATAAAAAAGCTAGGGGTGTGGCTCAATGTTTAAGCACCCTGGGTTCAATCCCCAGTGCAAAAAAACAAAACAACAACAACAAAAAATGCCAGTGGAGCAGTCAGAGACACTGAAGGCCTTAATTTTATGGTGCACTTTGGCTAGCAAACAAAACCTACCCTGACACCAGGTTCGTGTGCTTTGAAATAGTTTTCTTGGTAACATCATGAGGAAATATAGGCAAATTTAAATGATTACTATCATGCTCTCATTTACTGTTCATTTGGGAGTTTTCCTGTACAAATATATTATTTGTATATTTTTATATAACATAATGATGGACAAAATAATTATTTTGCCTACTTGACAGAATAAATCAAAAGGGCTGGGTGTAGCTCAGTGGGAGATCACTTGCCTAGCTGCCCAAGGAGGCCCTGGGTTCAGTCTCCAGTACTTAAAATCATAAAAACAAAGCAAACAAACCCCAGCAACTCAAAGCTGGAGAGCTCTGTGGAGCGGCCGTTGGAGAGGGGTCTTACACATGGCCTTGGTTGCGGAGAGGGCAGTGGACACAGTGGGCCTGACAGGTGCCAGGCGCCTTCCCTTGGTCCCTCACTGCTCCTGGGGTCGCTGGAGATCACTTCAGACCTCGCTTGAGACGCCAGATTGTTAAAAGAAAAACTTTAGATAGATTGAATACAGTTTATTTGAGCAAAGAAGTGATTCATGAATCAGACAGGACCCTGAACCAGTAAAGGTTTAGAGAACTTTACCTGGCAACTCTAGGCAGGCAGTATTCATCGACAGAAGAGGAAGGTGATGTGCAGAATAGATTGCTCTCAGATATGTTTCAGACCTGTCATTAGGCATGTGTGTGGGTTTTTGATGTTTTAAGCCCTTGGAGTTGGACATATCTCAGAGATATTTGGGTTGGTGCCCCTTACCCTCCAGCGTCTGCTGGTCTTGACACAATCACTGATTATTGGCATCCTTGCACGGAAGTGGTCAGCCTGAACTCACGTTTGCTGGCATTATTAAAGACCATTCACATGTAGGACACACTGGCCAGCCATATCTCCAGTGTGGATTTTTCCTGGAGCAGCTCGAGGCCAGGGCTGAGGGCAGAAATGCTCGTGCTTCCTCCACCATGTCTCAGACCATGTTCTGTTGCAAATACCTGAGTTTCTGAAGCATTATATGAGCTCTGACTTAGCCACTGTGTCTTAACTTCTGCTCTGGGTTTGGTCCTGCTGCAGTGATCAGTTCACTTTCAGAGGCCAGGCTGAAGCAGACCAAATGGGGCAGAGGCAGCATGTGCTCTGCTCTGGCCTGTGCTGCCGGGGACCAGCCCAAGCAGCAGAGTCCAGGGGTCCTTGATGGCCTGAAATGTAAAAGCCCCGAGTGATTAGGCGGCGCAGCGTCGGCGATGGACAGCAACCACACAGACTCAGGTCAGTGTTAGGTTGCTGACAAGTTTATTGAATTCACCAGCAATTTTTATACCCTTTACAAACTTACTAAGAATAAAGGAGGGAGTTTCAAGGGCATAGATAACAGAAGAAGGATTTGGGCATTTAGCCAACAGGCGCCATCTGGTAATATCTTATCTTACTTGACATTTTTTCACAATGAAGTATCCTTGACTCGAAACTTACAAAGGCAAGTTGTTGTATACCACCTGTTTTTCCTTGAAGTTTAACTTCTATTTGATTTCTTACTGCTAAGATTAATTATAACTTCTAGTAATTTGTTATTAATTTTTTATGACTATAATTACATGTTTATGCTATGTTAAATCATATTATACTATTAAGAACCAAGTTATTATCTTCAGAGTAAAAAATCTTCATCTAAAAGAATTAAAACTTTTCTTTTGAACTAAATATAATGTATTTCTGTGGGAGGCTCATTACTTTGCAGAAGAAACCAGATGTAATAAATATGTTGATCACTGAAGCTAAGAGAATCACTTATATGCAACTAGATGTCTGGGAATCTTGTAAAAGTTAACAAAAACATCACAAGACATATTGCTTCAGAATGTCCACCATTCCCTATAGGAATATTAGTGCTTTGTGTAAACAAATGAACTTTATTTTACTGGAATTGAGTTAACTCATATGAACTGTTTGTGTTCCCATCATCCTTCAACCGAAGAACTTTATTAAACATGATTAATCCGCGTAATATTGTGAGTTCTGGTGAAAAACAAAAAAGGAAGAGAGATTAACACTCTGAGGAAGGGGCTCCAGCTTTACTCAACTTACGACGAGTCCTTGCTATCGTCTTCCAGGGAAGGCCTTGGCAGCACCCAACTTATGACGAGTCCTTGCTATCATCCTCCAGAGGAAGATTACCAACCTCTGGCATGGGTCTTTATGCGCCAGGCACACTTCCCTGGCATGAGTTTTATGTGCTAGGCGCCCCCGCACTGTGCGCTGTCCCAGATGTGTAAGGAGGAATGTCAGCCTGCACTGCTGTGAGAGGACTGTGGTCATGGTGTGTTTATGCCTGTGCTATGTGAAGTTGAGGTGTGAATGCTGTGATTATCTCCTGCATATAGTGGTAAAACTCTACTGGTAGGTACCCATGACAGTGGATTTCCTCTTAGTTACTGGTTGTTTTATGTCCTTTCTGCCATGACACCGGGGGACAGCAGATGCCTGCCTGGGCTAGAAAGTACCTGTGATTTCATATTCTGAATTCACTATGGTGAATTTAAGAATGCCAGCAACTGGGCTGGGCACAGTGACAAAAGCCTGTGATCCTAGTGACTCAGGAGGCTGAGGCTGGAGGATTGCAAGTTCAAAGCCAGCATCAGCAACTTCGGCCCTCTCTCAAAATAAAAAAATAAAAAGGGCTGAGGAAGTGGCTCAGTGATAAAGCACACCTAGGTTCTACCCTCAGTACCAAAATAAATAAATAAATAAAAGAGTGCCAACCACCAGCGTGTCCTCGCCTGTTAACCATACAGGGCACTGTGCACTGTCTCGCCTGGTTTCGTATTTGCACTGTGCTCTACAGTTCTACTGAACTGTGTGGACCATGGCAGTGGTTCTGCCCAGGATCTGCTCTTGAGCATTAGCTGCAGGTGAGTCGTGGCAGTTGGTCCTTCCTTACCTGTTAGTCCATCGATCGCCTCCTGAGTGGCAGACTCCTGAGAACATACCTTTTCTTTTTAACTTTCCTTGTACTTAAACACAGATCTATAGTTGTTTTTGCTCAACTTCTGACCTCTTCTTCCTTTTGAATCACTGTATTCTAAGCATCAATTTATTAAAATCCTCAGTGAGGTTTCTGGACATAAATTGCTGCTGACAGTGCCACAAGCTGGGCATGGTGGCCATGTCTGTGATCCCAGCTCCTCTGGAGCTGGGGCAGCCTGGGCAACAAGGGAGGCCCCCATCTCAGAAAAAAAATTTAATTCAACAAAAATTTACTGAACACTGAGGGACCATCAAGCACTAGCTTGGTTTATAGGTAGGAGGGTTGTAGGTGCTGGGCTGTTTCTCCTTCTCTGAACTGGTCATGCCCTTTAATGGCATTGCAGTGCGGTCAGCGGTGCTTGCAGGCAAGGTATGGCTTTGTGGAAGCAACTGGATTCTTCTCAGTGAGTCTCGTTTTCTCACATAATTTTGTGAATCGTGAAGGTGGACTGTTTGTCTTCCTTAGTGCAGAAACGCAGGGACACCGCCTGTGGCTGGGCAGGTGCTAGGGTACATGAAGAGCGCTGCTGCTCCTGCCGCTGCTCCTGCCGCTGCTGCTGGGCTTTGCGCTTTTTATGCTGGCATGGGGTCACATTTTCTCCCTCCCCAGTTTATCGGTGATGGAAGGGTCGGACTTAAAGAAGCGTTCAATTTTACTTTTCTTCTCTTTTAAGGCTCAGCATCACCGTTGCTTCTTTTTCTTACATTAATTGAGGAAAGATGAAATCTTTTGGGGGTTCCCGTGTTTGCTGTTAGGAATTTGTTACATTTGAAATGGGACAGTGTCCTCACTCCTTCCACACTGAGACTGATTTCTTGAGGTGTTTTTATGGAGTTCATTGGTGGCTGTTGTTCCCTGCTCTCTGCTCTGCATCCCTGGCCCAGCACACTGGGTGGCAGCCAACTTCTATGTGGCCCATCATAGATTTCAAATAAAGTTTCCCCAGTTGATTTTGTCTGACATTCTTATTTTTAAAGCAAAGTGAGCCCAGGGCACTTAGGGCAGAGTAGCAGTACCTGCCTGTACCCCACCATACCTTCTTCCCCTAGAGGTGTTGTTGGGGGTCCTGCCTGGCTCAGCTGCCATGTGACTGTGCTGTCACTTTGAGGGCCTTCCTTCCCACTCCTTCTCAACTTCTGCTGCCTGTCCTTTCTGGAGTATTCCCTCTTCCCCAGTCCCCAGCAACCTTTTCTTTAAATTGACCCTTGGCTTGTGTGGGTATTTTTGTTGGTTGGTTGGTTTGTAGTACTATGGATGGAACTCCATGGACGCTCTACCATAGAGCTGTACCCCCCAGCCCTTTTTATTTTTTATTTTGAGACAGGGCTTCACTGAGTTGCTGAGGCTGACCTGGAAGGTGCACCATCCTGCCTCGGCCTCCCAGGTAGCTGAGATGAGAGTTGTATGCCACTGTGACTGGCTAACATGTGTCTTTAGACCCTCCATGATAGGATGTGGTATCCTTGTGACCTGGGCACTCTTTGTCCTTATGCCTTGGCCTGGCAGTGGCTCTCTGGGCTGCCGGTCCCGTCTCTATTATGGGATGACCTACAGTGGACAGAAGCTGAAGAGCCTAGCAGGGTAGCTGTAGACCCTCTTGAGGGTGACCCCATACCTGCCCATGTCTCCACTACTGGTTGGCACCACCCAGACTTCAGTCCTTAAAACCTGGGAATCTGGAACTTTGGCGATGTTGTGACTCCTGTGGTTTGCTCTATAGCTGCTCTTAAAACCCTCCTTGTCTTCATGATGGAATGCTTGTTGGCTGGCTACTCTCCCTGTGAAGATGGCCTGCATTCTTCCTTGAATATATCTGTTTTCCTAAATAAATCTCTCTGAAAAATAAATTGCACTTGTTTTAATGGATATAGAAATATTAAAGAATTTATGATTTTTGTGAAAATTTTAGAGATAGCCTCCTATAGTTTCAGATGTTTTTGAGTAACGATGGTGAAGGTGGAACAAAGACCTGACTTGGGAACATTCCCAGGAAGCCAGAGGCTCCAGCAGAGGTCAGGGACAGAGGCCAGTGAGTGCTTCTGGGACTGGGCTGCCACTCATGCATGTGGGAGCTGGTCTGTGTCTCCTGCCACAGGACAGTACTTGAGAATATGCTTTCCACCTTGGGATTGGGAAGGATTTCTTAAAAGCAAAAAAGGGAAAAATCGATAAATTCAGAAAGATTTTATATGATCATTTACATAAGAATTAGGAGCTTACAGTGCCTGTCCTCCTAGTTACTCAGGAGGCTGGGCAATGTGGTGAGATCCTGTCTCAAAAAACAAAAGAGCAGGGCTGGGGTTGTGGCTCAGTGGTAGAGCACTTGCCTGGCATGTGTGAGGCACTGGGTTTGATTCTCAACACTGCATATAAATAAATAAAATAAAGGTCCATTGACAACTAATTATATATATAATTTATGTATATTAAAAAGATTAATTAAAAGAGTGGCTTGATAGAGCTGTTGTGTAACAATGTGCATATAACTAACACCACAGTACCATGTCCTTAAGAGAGGAAGCTTTATGTTATATGTCTTTTGAACAGTATGATTTTTTAAATTTAAAATTAAGGGCTGGGGCTGGGGTTGTAGCTCTGAGGCAGAGCATTTGCCTAGCATGCATGAGACACTTGGTTCGATCCCTAACACCACATAAAAATAAATAAAATAAAAGCATGCTGTCCATCTACAACTAAAAATTAATTAATTAATTAAATTAAGGGCTGGGGGTATAGCTTAGTGGTAGAGCACTTGCCTAGCCTGCATGGTGCCCTGGCCTTGATCCCCAGCACCACAGAAATAGTAGCAACAACCCGTTAAAAGACATCACAGTAAGTAAATGAATTTGGACTAGAAGACATTCATAAAACATTAGTGACCAATAAAATGGAGTCCTGGGTACCAACATCGTCAAGAGCAGGTAGCAGGTCTGGGCAGCAGGGCAGATGCCGCAGCTGGGAGGAGCCCAAGCGCCCAAGTGGTGCTCAGCAGCTGTGGGAGTGAGGTGGTTCCCGTGCCCCAGTCAAGTGCCATGCCACACTCAGTCGCGCTCCTGGTCTGTGGCCCAGCAGTCCTACTGCTGACCACCCACCTTGAGTAGTCCTTCAATCACTAACAACACATGTGAAGTGCAAGCCCAGACATTTTCCTTCCCGCGTTTGAGTTTAGTGTGTAGAGATCAGTGGGTCGCCAGCACAGAGCACAGAGCACACCACCTGCCTCTGGCAGTTCTGCTCTGCCGTCTGGTGCCCGTTTTGCCTGTTGAGAAAGTCATGTAACGAGTTACAGCATGCCACCATGGGGACACCCTTTCACACACACTATGCCTTTGAGGGTCGTCCATGCTACAGGTGAGCAGCGCTCCCTTGTAGGTGACTCCATTTGCTTTCCAGTCACTGGCTGGACAGTATCTGGTGGTTTCTGGGTTTGGTGTTTACAAATATTCACTTACTTGTAACTCTAAGGAAAATGCCCTGCCTTTCCGAGTGGCTGTCCTGTGCTCCCAGCAGCATGCACAGGGCTCACCCTTCATTCCCATGGTCACTCAGCTTGCCAGGTTGCTTTTGAACGCGGTTCTTCGTTTTGTGTTCTGAGACAGGATCTTTCTGTGTTGCTGCTGTGACTTGGATATGAAGTGTCCCCCCAAAGACTTGTGTACTGAAGGCTTCGTACCAATGCAGCAGTGCCTGAGGTGTGTGTTCTTTGCAAGTAATCCTCCCATGAGGTTCTGGCCTCCTCGGTGGATGACTTTGTTGAGGGGCTCACAGCTGAGTGGACTGTTGGGAGGTGGGGCTTATTCGCAGGCACTGGGTCCTTGGGGATGTGCCCCTGGGGACTACGTCTTATCCCAACCCCTTCCCCTCTGACTCTGCTTCCCAGCTGCCATAGAAGAGCAGTGTCCCTCTGCCAGTCCTTTCTGCCTTGCTTCAGGCTCAGAGCAATAAAGCCTGCCAACCTGGTCTGAAACTGTGAGTCAAGATAAGCCTTTCCTCTTTGTTAGTCAGCTTTTTGTCACTGTGACCAAATACCTGATGAGAATAGCTTAAGAGAAGGAAATGTTTGTTTATGCTCACAGTTTCAGAGACTGTTGCTCTGGGCCTGAGGTGAGGCCGGGCACTGTGGCCCAGGAAAGCTGCTCAGATTGTGGCAGCCGGGAAGCAGTAAGGAGGAATGAGGAGCAGAGAAGATACAGTCCCCAAAGGCCTCTTCCTCCCGCCACATCCACCAAGTGGGTTTATCCACTGAGAGATCACAGCTCGCATAAACTAGTCACCTCACCTCTTAATGTTCCTGTTGTCTAATGTGAGCTTTTGGGGGACATTAAAGGTCTAGACCATAACATTTCCTTAAGTGGTTTTTCCTTAGGTATTGTACTCCAGTAAGGAAAAGCTGACTAACAACATATACAGAGTTGTAGCCTGGACTGACCTCTGCCCGACCTCTGACCTGCAGTTCTCCTGCCTCAGCCTCCTGGGTAGCTAGGAGGACAGGGCCAGTGCACCTGGCAAGGCCATTCTGATGCATGGTGGGTCTTGGTTTACCTTTCAGTTCTAGACACCTGCCGAGTCTCCTGTGCTGTTTGCTCCATAGCTGGCTCCTGTGCTTCTTGTGAGCCTGGTGCCCTGCACTGGCACCCACTCTGCCTGCTGTGCAGGAGTGTTTGGGTCACACTGCGTGTAGTAGTGAAAGCTGGGAACACCCCAGCTGCCCTCAGCAGGATGGATCCATAGTGGTGAGGGAATGAATTACAGCAGGGCTTCACAGGTAGACGAATCTTTTTTTTTTTTTTTTTTTGCGGTGCTGGGGATTGAACGCAGGGCCTGTGCTTGCAAGGCAAGCACTCTACCGACTGAGCTATCTCCCCAGTCCTAGACGAATCTTAGAAACACATTGCATTTCCCAGGAAGCCCCAGGAGGTTGCATGTGACATTAGACACAGTTTTTTAATTTTTAATTTTTTTATTTTTTGCTGAGGACTTAACTACTGAGCCACATCCCAAGCCCTTTTTTTTATTTTTTATTTTGAGACAGGGATTCGCTAAGTTGCTTAGGGCCTCACTAAATTTGCTGAGGCTGGCCTTGAACTTGCAATCCTCTTGCCTCAGCCTCCCAAATTGGGATTATCGGCATGGCCACTGTGCCTGGCAGGCTGGGACTTTTGTGTCTTTTATTTTGTTATTGTTGACTCCTAGGGTTGAGAAGGCACGTGGTAGATGCTTTATGAACACTTGCCAAGTGAGTGAGTGAATGACCAACTCTGACAGGTAGAGACAGGCCTGTGCTCAAGTCCCAGGACAGCTCCACAGCAGGTGATGGCTGTGCTTTGTGGCCAGGAAAGCTTTCTCAGGGTTAGGGATGTCTGCACAGGGATCTGAGGTCTTTGTCTGTGTCTCTGTCTACTAGCAAGTCAACCTGGCAGTTAAGCCCAGAAGCATAGTGGGTTCAGCTGGTGGTTAGCAGGCCCTGCATCCAAAAAGAGTCTTACAGGGCAGGCTGGAGCAACTCACCTGGCACAGTGAGGGAGCCCTGTGGAGCAGGGCGTGCTGCGTGACCTTCAGGAAACCCCTTCATGTGTGTGGCACGTGGCACTGTCTCCAGGCCCCATCCCTGCATGTGTGTAGACGAGGGCCCTAGAGCCCCTTCTAGCCTCACCTCCCAAGGCATCAGTTTGTTAAATGTACCCTTTTTGCTTTTTAAAGAACTAAAGGTTGGGAATTTACCCTCCTGGAAAGCAGCCGTAGTAAACCTGTGGTGGCAGTTCCTAACTCCTGGGAAGTACAGTTCAGATGGATCTTGACCTGGCCCTCAGGAACCTCTAAAACCTAATTAAAACAAGTTATGAAAAATAAAATGGCAATGAGCAACTCCCACAGCAGGCGATACACCCCTGGACAGGGCGAGTTTACAGGGAATCATGAGCTCTGCTGCCCCGGGGGTCATGGACCTCTGGCTGGTGTCAGAGGATGCCTGGGGTGTCTGGACCCCAGGCTGGTGCCACTGAACATGGAGCTGTCTGCTTGGGAAATGGAAGTAGCCGAGGGTGGCCCCAACATAGAAGAGACCCATGCTGGGAGGGCAGATTGTGACTGAGCAGCATCAGAGCTCTTCAAGCAGTTTATCACGTAAGAAGGGCGGTTTTTTATTTTTTTTTTCTGCAGTGCCTAGGTTTGAATCCAGGGACTTGTGCTCTGCCTAAGCCACACTGCATCCCAGAGGATGGTACTTTTAATGTCTTTGTTTCTGTGTTAGAGAAAGCTTTGTTACTTGTAATCATTACAGTACATTTGCTTGCCGGGCATCATGACCACGCCTGTCATCCCAGCCACTTGGGAGACTGAGGCAGGAGGACTCTAGGTTCCAGGCCAGCCCGAGCAACTTAACCAGACCCTGTCTCAGAATGAAGAATAAAAAAGGCTGGGGTTGTGGTTCAGTGGTAGAGCACCCTGAATTTAATCCCCAGTACCAAAAAATAAAATATAATAAAGTAAACCTGCTTGTTTTAGACATTAGGAAACCTTCCCCTGTGAGCATGGAGAAGCTTGTCTGTGATGTGGAGGAATTCTGGGACAGGTGGTGGTCACAGTGAAGGCCTTTGTTTTTTTTTTTTTTTGTTTGTTTGTTTTTGTAGGGAGTATTGAACTCAGGGCACTTGACCACTGAGCCACATCCCCAGCACTTTTTTATATTTTATTTAGAGGCAGGGTTTTGCTAGGTTGCTGAGTTTGGATTTGAACTCAAGATCCTTCTGCCTCAGCTATATGCCACTGCACCCAGCCTACATTATAGGTCTTGATAAATGCAAATATGTTCTTCCTTAAAAATGGATGTTAATGATATCTTTCTGAACCCACAGGGAGGCTGACCATGCCCAGTATAGCGTGGGGTTACGTGAGGCCGTGAGTCCACCCCTAGCAGGGCTCCATGTCTCTGCTGGTCTCCATTCTTTTGTTTGACCCCCTCACATGTCCTTCTGCAGTAGTCTCCCAGTTAAGAGAGAGAGCCACATCCTTTCTTGCTGGAGTATGAGTCTGTTCTTTAGTTATAGGACTGTGTGCCAAGCGAACAGGCAGCTTTTTTGTGTGGGAGGTGGGTAGCGGTGCTGAGAATTGAACCCAGGGCCTTGTTCTTGTGAGGCAAGCACTTTACCAACTGAGCTATCTCCCCAGCCTCTGAACAGGAGCCTTTTAAGAATGCTTACTGCCTGGCCAGAGGTCAGCTTTTAAGTGGAGTTTTGACACATTAGCTTTTCATTAACAAAACAAGTGTCTGTTACAGATTGATTCAATAGCAGGGTTTACTTGGGAGTTTTCAGTCCATGATCAATTGCCTGCTTGCTCAGGGCCGTAGGGAGGAGCGCACTGTGGCAGAGCTGCTTACCTCATGGCTTCCGGAAGGCACAGGTCCCGGGACCCCTGTAGAGCAGCCAGCCTGTGGGATGTGAGACGTGCAGAGATTTAAAGGCAGTGATCTCTGTACCTGGACAGCATCTGTCATAGATCAGCAGTTGGAATGATGTTCCTAGTAGCTGCTTTGGTGCTAGCTGCCCACACGGGCCTAGGACTTCTGGCTCTTGCGATCTTCCTTCCCACTTCAGCCTCCAGGTTGCTGGAGCTGCAGGTGTGCACTAAACATTTTCTTTTTTCAAATTTTTTTATTGGTGCATTATAATATGTTGGGATTTGTTGTTACATGTGTGCACACATGAGTTTTCTATTTTTTGCCCCTGTGCTACTGGGTGTAGAGTGACCCAGGGTCTTCCTCATGCGAGGCACATTCTCTACCACTGAGCTCTATCCCATCCCTGTCTTCCATTTTGAGACAGGATCTTGGGATCCTCCTGCTCAGCCTCCTGAGGAGCTGGGATCCTGGGCCTGTACCACTACACCCAGCTTGTTGGTTGTGAATGTTGGTGAGTTTTGGTGTGCATGTGCACGTGTGAAATCACAGCCTGGTTGAGGCAAAGGATGATTTGTGATGGCAGGTTTCCCTTTGCCACCCTGAACAGTCATGATCCTAGTCTTCATGTGAATGTGGTCGTTTAGTGTCTAGCCTGTTTTGCAGAATGGGATGTGTTTGAGATTCACCTGTGTTGTTGCTTGTGTCCAGATGTCATTCTTTTTCTGTCTGTGAGTGCTGTCCTGTTGTGAACATCCCAGATACTATCAGTTCTGCTGACTGCCCTTGGTTGTTTGCTCTGCTTAGAACTAATATTGGTCTGGGATCCCAGCTGCTTGGGAGGCTGAGGTAGGAGGATCCCAAGTTTGAGACCACCCTAGGCAAGATAGTGAGACCTATCTCAAAATTAAAACAAATAAATAAATAAAAAGGCTGGGATGTAGTTCAGTGGTAGAACGAACACCCTTGAGTTTAATCCCCAAATTCCCAGAGTATGGGGGACAGTGGGTGGGAACCAATATTCAGTATTGTACTACTTCACATAAAATGTAGATTCCCCACACCACCAGTACTGGGATTGATTGAACCACTAAGCCACATCCCTAGGGATTTTATTTTTTATTTTGAGGCAGGGTCTCACTAGGTTGCCCAGGCTGGATGGAACTTGGAATCCTGCCTTAGCTTCCTGAGTCTCTGGCATGACATGGGTGGCCGCTGCACCATGTGAAGCGTGGAAGGTCTGATCCTTCACCTTCACTCTCCTGGATGCCCTGTTTATTACTTCTGCCTACTTTGTAAGCCCCACAAGCTGAGGTTGATTGTCTTTGCTTTAGGGCTGGAGTGAAGCTCAGAGGTGGAGCATATCCTTAGACTGTAGAAGGCACTGGGTTCTAATTTCAGCCACACCAAAGGAAGAAGAGAGTAATTTGTTGTTGCTCCTGTTGCTTTTTATGTTCCTATGTGATTTTTTTAAAGGAAACAATGGTCTTATACCTACAGAAGCGCAATCTGTAATCCTAGAGACTGAGGCAGGAGGATCGAGAGTCCACAGCCAGCCTCAACAACTTATTGAGGCCCAAGCAACTCAGTGAGATCCTGTCTTTAAATGAAATACACACACACACACAAATAAATGATCTTATACCTAAAAAACACTGACCATCCCCAGTGGTATCCATTCTTTCTGAAGTCTCGGTGTCAATTCCCTGCAGCTCAGGTGATTTTCTTCGTCATTCTTGTAATTTTTTTCGTGCATTCTCCTGCTTCTATTTATTTGAAAATGTCTGCTTCACGTGTGTTTTGGGATGGTGATTTTGCTGGAAATAGTGTTCTGGTTTGTCTCTTCCTTCTCCTTCCTTTCTTCCTTCCTTCCTTCCTCCTTCCTCCCTCCTTCCTCCTTCCTCCTTCCTCCCTCCTCCCTCCTTCCTCCTTTTCTCTTCCCCTCTCCCTTCCCCCCTCCTTCCCTCTCCCTTCCTCCTTCCCTCCTTCCCTCCCTCTTCTTTCCTTTCCTTCCCCTCCCCATGCCTGCCTTCCTCCCTCTCTCCCTCCCTCCCTCCCTCCCTTCCTTCCTTCCTTCCTTCCACACCGTGGCACACACCTGTGATCCCAGCTGTTCAGGAAACTGAGGCAGGAGGATTGCAAGTTTGAGGCCAGACTTAGCAACCTAGTGAGACCCTGTCTAAAAACAAAATATTTTTTACAGGACTGAGGATGTGGCTCTGTGGTAGAGTGCTCCTGGGTTCAATCTCAGTACCACAAAAAAGTAAAATAAATTGGTGCTGAGGCTGGACACAGGGCTCATTGCTAGGCATGTACTCCACCACTGAACCACACTCCCAGGCCACTTCCTCTTTTTAAACTTCACCTGCTAATGACAGCATCCAAATTACCTCAAGGTTGGTAGTGATCTTTTGAGAGTGGGTCACTTTTTTCAGTGTCCTGTGTTGAGTGATGGTGAGTTTTTTTCTCGAGTGTAAGAATGCCCGCGGAGTTCAGTCCTGCTCGTAGGCTTGCTGCCTCTGCTCACTCCACACTGCAGCCAGAATGATCTTGAAGCAAGGTGCTTCCGTTGCCCGTTCCTTGAAGCGAGGTGCCTCTGCTGCCTGTTCCTGTGAAACTGTCCTGGGGCGCGTGTCCACGCTAATTTCAGGTGTCCTCCTGCGTGGGACCTAGGGCATGTCCCTAGCAGTGTCAGGTGGGGCCCTTGCCTACCTGTACTGTGACACCTGACTGTCAGTCAAGGGGTCATCTTCCCTTTGCTTGGAGAAGATTATGTGCAGAATAGGGGTCTTATCGTCTGTCTCTGGTATGGACATATGGTCCAGCAGCTCCGTACGTCGCGGCCACCTAAGTTCTCCAGTTGGAAAGCCCTTCAGGCGAGGGTCTGGTGTCAGGTGCTGGGCTGTGGCTTTGAAGCACAGAACCCTTCTTCCGCCCCGAGCGCCCAGTGCTTTGGTGGGCAGGGCAGAGCAGTGAGCAGTAGAGGGGGGGAACTGTGCGGGCAGGCCTGTGTCTGCCTGGTGCTGTGCCCCCACAGTGCCCGTCTCCTGCTGCCCTCACTGAGTGCCCGCTGCATCTCCTGGCAGCAGCGCTGTTCTCACAGTCTGTGTGGACTCCCTGCGTGGTGTGTGGTCGCTTCCAGCCTCGTCAGACAGAAGCGAAGCAGTGCTCCCCTGAAGGAAGGAGGACGGGCTGGGGCGAGAGGGAGCAGGGGCACTCTTGGCGCCTCCTGGCTACATGTCACAGTTCTTGAGCCTGGGAAGTGGCTGCTGCTGCCTGTACCAACCTTTTCTGTGCTGCTGGGATTTGTTTTTGTTTTTTAATTTAATTTTACCACCTTGTTTGTCTGTTTGTTCTTTTTGTTTTTTGTTTTTATTTTTGGTACTAGCTATTGAACTCAGGGGCATTTAACCACTGAACCACATCCCCAGCCCTTTTTTGGATTTATTTAGAAACAGGATCTTACCGAGTTGCTTAGTGCCTCACTAAGTTGCAGAGGTTGGCTTTGAACTCGTGATCCTCCTGTTTCAGCCTCCTGAGCCACTGGGATTACAGTTGTGTGCCACCACACCAGGCCTTAATTTTACCATCTTGATTGAAAACGTATATTTAAAACATTTTTCCCTAGGTCACATTGTATACCTGCATCTTTGTATTTGTGCAAAGTTAATTTCAAGTACTGAGAATGCTGTCATGGGTCAGGGACATCGTTCAGTGGCAGAGCACTGTCTAGCTTGCATGGGGTCCTCAGTTGGATTCCCCAGTACTGTTAAAAAAAAAAAAGGTCAGTAACTGACCCAAACTCAGCAAGACCCAACTTCCCACCAGTCACATGCACAAGAACCCTCACTTGTCCTTCAGAGCAGGACACAGAGGTGGCTATAAAGTGCTGCTGGTGCATAGCTGTGCCCCTTCTTTCACACATTTAAGGCGCAGCTGCAGTGGAGACTGCTGTTCATGGCCTGCCCTCTGCCCACACTCAGCCCTGCCCCACAGTCTGTGGCCACACCAAAAGGCTGCCTGGATCGTTGGTGCTGACTCAGTGCTGTGGACCGCCTGCTGTCCAGACACTGTCTGCCACTGGTGGCCTCACAAAGCATGGGAAAGCAGCTTTCTCCTTCACTTGGTGAGGCAGGGAAACCGAGTGATTTGAGTAGATTTGGGGAGGAGACCTTGATAGGGTATTTGCTGGTTCTTGAGAAAATTTGGGGTTTGATTATGTTCCCTCCCCAGGTCCCTTTGATTACTCAGCAGCCAGGATAGCCACTTAGATGGGCAGCTTTCTCTTGGGCTCTGAGTTTCTCTTGGGCGGCATCTCGGTTGTGTTAGGCTACTGTCGCTGAGCCCCTCAAAACCCTCTGGAGACCTTTGTGGGGTGTGTGGGAATGGCTCATGAAGAGCAGCCTCTGGAAAGGGCATCAGGAGAGGTCTGGTGCTTATTTTATTACAATAAAAACTTTAGTTTTTGTATAAATATGGTACAGAAATTTATTAAAAATTCATATAATAGCCAGACGTGTAGCCACTCCTGTCATCCCAGTGACTTGAGAGGCTGAGGCAGGAGGATCACGAGTTCAAAGCCAGCCTCAGCAACTTAGTGAGGTGCTAAGCAACTCAGTGAAACCCTGTCTCCAAATAAAATACAAAAAAGGGCTGGGGATGTGGCTCAGTGGTTGAGTGCCCCCGAGTTAATCCCCAGCACCCCTAAAAAATAAATAAATAAAAGCACTGAGAATGTGACCTAACGGGTAAGTATCCCTGGGTTCAATCCCTCATACCAAAACAACAACAAAAAAGTTCACATAATACAGACTAGTACAGAGAAGAACATAATTTAAAAATCCAGCGATGGCGTACCACAAAGAATAAGTCTTTAACCTCTGGCCCTAATTCTTCCCAGAACCCTGGTTACTGGATACTTCTTTCCAGAAGTCCACAGTCCTAAATAAAAGTATGGGTTTTGTTTTTCCTTGATGTAATGAGATCATTGCTGCCTCACCCCAAGGAAGCCTGCATCCCAAGGAATGTTCTTGCCCCAGGATCTGATTTTATTCATGGACTCGTTTTTATTCATTTACTTATTGCCGTTGGTAGTGGCACTGGGGATCTAACCAGGGCCGTGCTGGGTCTGGTTCAGGCAGTGTTGCTTGCCCCTGCTGCTGGGAGGCACAGCTTCTTGATATGGTCCCCAGCCCTCCTGTCACTTGAGGTTCACACATAGCCGTTATGGTGTTTTTCCTCCCACCCTTGAGTCACACAGTTCTTGGGTAGTCTGGTGCCAGTCCACTCACCTCTCACCCCTGAGATTCCAGCCTGGATTTTTCTAGAAGCTCTTTCTCTCCTGAGCTCGTTTTAATACTGTTGTCTCAGAATCTCAGACACTGTGAGTTTACGGATTTATGTTACTTAAGAAAGAGAAAGCTGAAGTTTGGAAATGGTTACTGGCAATTCATTGAAACTAAGGAAATGGATTCTAAGGTTTTGAAAGTCTTTACTCTGTCCTAGTGAAGAAGCTAGGATGGCAGCCAGGTGCAGCAGTGCACGCCTGTCATCCCTGCCCCTCAGGAGGCTGAGCAGGAGGCTCCCAAGTTCAAGGCCAGCCAGGGCAGTGTAAGTGTGACCCCCATCTCAGTGGAAAACAGGAAGGGCTGGGGGTGCAGTTCAGTGCAGAGCACCCTGGGTCCTGTCCCCAGGATCGTGAAGTCCAACACAAGAGCAATAGCCACCTGTGTACCAGGAGCAAAGAGTCAGGCAGGCCCAGCTCCTCTCCCCTGACGCCTCCTGGCTGCCCTGCCAGAGAGGGGGGAGGTGCTGTTGGGGTAATAGCACCTTTCTAGATTTCCTTGATTCTTGGTAATGCTGTCTCACATCCTCCTTTTATAGTGATCTTCATCCCAATTCCAGAGAACTGTTTCTCCCTCCAAATGCCATCTCTTTGACCCAGTCAGTGAACCAAGGAGTTATGGCAACTTTGTAGACCTGCCACTTGAGAAGGAGCTGTGCCCAGGCCATTGCAGCTAAGGAGACACTGACAGTTCAGGAAGGACTGTGACATCTATGACTGCATCAGGACTTCGCCTGGGCGCAGGGCGATGCCACCCAGCAGTATGGATGGCATCTGACTGGAGACACTCAGGGGGTTCCTTAGACCTCAGAGGATCTGCCAAGGGTGAGAACGTTGCAGAAATCAACAGGGCTAGGGGCTGGGATATAGCTCATGATAGAGCACTTGTCCCTCATGTGCAAGGCCCTGACTACCACCAAAAACAACCTCAGCAAAGCTGTGCTTGAGACGGCAGCCAGCTTTAACCTGGAGGGTACGGACTACGCCAAGGACCCTCTGAAGCCCTCTCCTGAGCAAGCAGCCAGTGAGGGGCCACAGCTGAAGAAGAAGCAGGAGAAATGGAACTGCACGCAGCAAGAAGAGCCCCAAGAAAGGTCACGGAAAAGGGCTCAGCAGAAGCCCCTGCAGACCTCTTCTGCTAGCTCTGAGAACAGGGACCCTCGCCAGGAGGTTCTTCTTGACAGAGAGGAATGCTGTCACGCATCATCTGCCTGCAGTCTGATGAGAAACAGATGCACCCGCAGTGCCAGTCTGGTCCCCAGGAGGTGTTCTGGAGAAGGGCGCTGCCATCACAGGAGGTGGCCCTGCCACCCTCACTGCCCTGAAGACCTCCACGGGACACGATGTGGAGGTGGGCAGGGTGTGCCTGGCCTTGACCCTCAGTGGCTTGGCCATGTGTGCATTCATGTCTTAGAGTTTTTTTTTTTTTTTTTTTTGGTGCTAGAGATTAAACCCAGGGTGCTTAACCACTGGCTCTTTTATTTCTTATTTTGAGACAGAGTTCACTAAATTGCTTAGGGCCTCGCAGAGTTGCTGAGGCTGGCTTCGAACTTGCCATCCTCCTGCCTCAGCCTTCCTAATCACTGGGATTACAGGTGTGCACTAATCCTGATTCACATCTTAGTTTAGAAAAAAAAGTTTGTCTAGCTGTGGTAGTGCATTCCTATGATTCCAGTGACTGGAGAGGCTGAGGCAGGAGGATTCCCAAAATGTAAAACAAAACAAAAAAGTTTAAAAAGTAAAATATTGTAAAACATTAAAAATAGAAAAATGTGTTTACAGAATCAAGACAGAAAGAAAATAACTGGGCATAGTGACCCACACACACCTATAACCCTGGCTTTTCAGGAGACCAGGTAGGAGAATCACAAGTTTGTGAGTGTGGTGCTGGGGAATGGACCCTGGGATGCTCTACCTTGAGCCACACCCCGTTCTCTTCTTTTGAGACAGGGTCTCCCTGAGTTGCTGAGGCTGGCCTTCAACTTGCATCCTTGTGCTTCAGCCTCCCAAGTCACTGGGATTTACAGGCCTACACCACAGCACCCAGCAAGAGAAAGGATTCTTAAGTTGGTGCAATCCCAGCAACTCCAGAGGCTGAGTGAGCAGGAGCGTCTGGAGTTCAAGGCCAGCCTGAGCAGGACAGCAGGTTCCATCTAAAAACCTAAGGTTACAAAGAACGGAGGAACGACCGTTGAAGAGAAGCCTCTGGGTGAGCACGGTCTGAGCACAGTGTCTGGTCTTGGTGGTGCTGTCCTGAGCCTCCCTCGCCTCACCTGGCTGCGTCCTGGCGCACCAGACAGCACCAGCTCTTCTGCCTCGGACATGAGCCTCACCTGTGTTTCACGAGTTGTTGGGCATCATGTTGTGTTGCCCACTGTCCAGCACAGAACCTGGGCATCATGAACTGTCTGCGAGGCCCCAGCAAGTGGTGGGCTCTGCCACGTGGGTCTGTGCGGGTGCACTCCTTGGAGTGAGTGGCGGGCTATGTCTGTGTGGGTGCACCCTTGGAGTGGGGGCCTCTGCCACGTAGGTCTGTGGGTGCACCCTTGGAGTGCATAGTGCTCAGGACCTACTCCGTCGTTATGCAAGGCTGTCAGCAGGTTGTGGTTTGATTTTGCATTTCCAAATGACTAGTGATCTTTTCAAGTCCTGTGGGCCATCTATATATCTTTTTAGAAGAGTTCAAGTCTTTTTTCCACATTTAATAAAAAACAAAACTGAAGTTCTGTGGGGATGAGCTCAGTGACAGAACACTTGTTTAGCACGTGTGAGGCTCTGGTTTGATTTCCAGCACGTGAACCCTGTGTTTCTGTGCTAGCAACTGAGTTGAGCTGGGATTCTCGGTGTTCCACACTGTTGCAGGCTGGGCCGCTGCCTCGTCTCTCCTGGAGGTCTGTGCTCACCCACCACGCCTGCCCTTCACCAGTGCAGGCCTGTCCTGCCCTGCTCTTGTTGCAGGGAATCTAGGTCTGCTGCGTTTCCACATGCTTTTTAGATCAGTTAATCAATTTCTACACGAAGCCTGCTGGGATCAAAGCTGGGGTTATGGCCAGTGTGTTTGATGAGAAGGATGCCTTAGCAATAGCGAGGCCTCCTGTCTGTGAATATGGTAGGTTTGTATTTATATATGCTTATTTACTTAGTGGTTCCAGGGGTTGTACCCAGAGGGCACTACCCTTAGCTGCACCCTCCGCCTTCCCCCTGCCCCCCAGCCAGTTTTTATTTTGAGACAAGGTCTTGCTAAGTTACCCAGACTGACCTGAACTTGGGTCCTCCTCCTCAGCCTCCTGAGTTGCTGGGATTGCAGGTGTGTGCCACTGTGCCTGGCTAGGTGTTGTACATCTTTTGTTAATCCTAAATAATTTGTGATTTGGGTGCTGCTGTAAATGACATCTAATAAAATTTTCTAATTGCTGCTCTCAAAACACAACTGTGTCATAAACATTAAACTCCTATCCCATGACTCTGCCTGGTTCCCTGTCAGTCCTGACTGCTCTGCACATAGTCACAGTTGTATCTTACTTCCTGGGCTTCATGCTGTTTGAACTTCCTTCTTAACTGCAGCATTGGGAATTCTAGAAGGGTTCTAGAAGTGGGAAGAGCAGGTGCTGCTCTTCCTCAACTCTTACCAGCTGGCACCAAAGCAGGAGTCCCACCAGTCGCTGCTCACACTGGATTGGACTCGAGAGTGGCTCACAGAATTCAAGGAGACGTGTGCATGCACTGCCTTACTATGAAGGATACATAAAGGATACAGCCTGTGCAAACAGCCTTGTGGGGCTGCATGGGGCAGTCGGGTCCTATACATAGGTGTGTCCCTGCCAGTGAGCTGTAGAGTGTGTCTGCATCCTTGTCACCTTCAGAGCTCCTGGTGCTCTGGGGAATCTGTGAGCTGCCCACACAGCTGTCTTGTTTCTCTGGAGGGCTCGTGGCATGGGCCTGCCCTGGGCTCATCAGTGAGAGTCCAGGTGTGCTTGAAGGACCTGCACATGACCTGCCAGAGCACTTAGGAACCAAGGGCGAGGCCAGTGCTTAGAGGTAGTCTTATGCCCTGCTGGGGCGGGGCTCAGCCGTGGAGCCCTAGCCCAGCATGTGGGTTCAGCACTTAAAAAACAAAGACTTTCTAATGTCTCCTGTGATTTCTTCTTTGAATTCCATATTATTTTATAGTGTGTTATTTAACAGCAACTACTTCAGGTTTTCTTTGCTGTCTTATTCTTGGGTTTCTAGTTTAACTCTGTAAAGGTCAAGAGTCACACTGTGTGTAACTAATTGAAACTTGTGTCAAGGCCCAGTGTGGTGGTCTGGGTGGATGTGTAGTGTGCATGGAAAAAGCATGCAGGGTGCTTCACAGACCTCTGGTTGGGGTGGCTGGTGGAATTGTCCAGTCATTACTCCTGATTTGAAAAATCTGTCAACTGTGCGTGAAGTGCACACCTGTAATCCCAGGAACTGGGGAGGCTGAGGCAGGAGGATGGCAACTTCAAGTCAAGCCCCAATAGCTTAGCAAGAACCTGTCTCAAAATAAGAAAGGGCTGGGGTGTAATGTAGCTTAGTAGTAGAGTTCAGTCCCCAGTACTACAAAAACAAATCAATAAAAAAGTAAAAATAGCTGGGCTGGGGAGATAGCTCAGCTAGTTGAGCGCTTGCCTCACAATCACAAGGCCCTGAGTTCAACCCCCAGTACTGCAATAAATAAATAAATAGATAGATAGATAAATAAATAAAAATAGCTTTCAGTTTCTGAGAGGGGTGTTAAAATCCTGATCATCTTGCATTTCATACACTCTGACCACCCTGTTCTGTTAGGCTTTTTTTTGGGGGGGCGGGGGGGGGGCACGGTACCATGGATTGAACTCACTGAGCCACATCCCAGCTCTAATTTGTATTTTATTTAGACACAGGGTCTCACTGAGTTGCTTGGTGACTCACTTTTGCTGAGGCTGGCTTTGAACTCACGATCCTCCTGCCTCTGCCTCCCAAGCTGCTGTGTTAAGCTTTTAGTCCACTGACATTTAGGTTGACATTGCTTTTCTGTTTGTTTCCTGTGTGCATCGGTGCCGTGTGAATTTTTTAAAGAAGTTTATGTTTCTTTAAACTTTCCAGCTTTTGGGGAGCTGGGGTGCTGGAAGGGAACCCAGGACCCTGAGCATGGCTTTCCTGGATCTCCTGTCTCAGCCTCCTGGGTAGCAGGGTTATGGGCATGCACCACCATGCTTTTTATTTTTTATTTTTTAATTTATTTTGCGTCTTTGTGTGGTTCAGGGATCATGGTGTACATCTCTGGTTCTGAGGTGGCTGAGGTGGCAGTGAGCACCTGACACACAGTGTGGACACCCGCCTGCCAGTGGGATTGCTCCTTCACAGAGCTTGGAGCTGGGGCCTGACCTCAAGCCACAACCCGTGTCGGTCGGGTTGCTGGTTGGTGGAGCCCTCAGCGCACCCTTGCTGTTGCCCTTTCTCAGTGACCTAACATGGCAGACCAGAGGCAGCGCTCACTTTCTACCTCGGGAGAGTCACTGTACCATGTTCTCGGGCTGGACAAGAATGCGACCTCAGATGACATTAAAAAGTCCTATCGGTAAGAGGCTGTGCGTGGGCCCCCACACTCCCAGGACACACCCTGCACGTGCTCTCATGGTGGTCTTCCAGGAGTGGGGCGCATCCCTTCTTCTGGAGGACTCAGTGGGTGGCTGGTGCTGCTGCTGCCTCTCCGCAAGTGTCATGTGCTCTTGGCAGCCCAAAGCTGCCACGCTGATGTTCTCCTAGCCAAAAAAGCAGCACTTGTAGATGCCACAGCTGTGCAGTTCTGGAGTCAGGTGGGCCTGTTGAGACTTCCGGGAGCAGGCCCGGCTTTGCAGCATGGGTGGCACCTGTTTTCTGCCTTGGCCTTCTGGCTGTTTCAAGCACTTGGCTTGGCTGCTGTGGCAGGTGGCAGCCTAGACCAGAGAGGCCTCCTCACTGATGCCTGCCTCCGTGGCCGCCTCTGTGCTCCCAGCACTCTGCCCTTGGTGAGACACCACTCCCTTCCAGTCTGATTGGCATGTGCAGTGGCCCAGTGAGGACACCAGGGGGCAGAAGGGTTCCGTTGGTGCTTCTGAAAGCGTGGGAGGAGTGAGTCTGGGACTGCTGTCCTGTCTACCTGTGGATCCCCCCCTGTGGGGAGCCAGATCTCCGGGAAGTCAGGAAGGCAGGTGGTGATGGCTGGGCATTCCTTCCCCTGGGCCCTCCAGTGGCCAAATGCGAAATGCCAGGCCAAGAGAGAGCCAGGAAGTGGTTCTGTTGCAGGAAGCTTGCCCTGAAATATCACCCTGACAAGAACCCTGATAACCCAGAGGCTGCAGATAAGTTCAAGGAGATCAACAACGCACATGCCATCCTGACGGACGCCACGAAAAGAAACATCTACGACAAGTACGGCTCGCTGGGGCTCTATGTGGCCGAGCAGTTCGGCGAGGAGAACGTCAACACCTACTTCGTGCTCTCCAGCTGGTGGGCCAAGGTGAGGGGCAGGGCAGCCTGGCCCTGGCCGCAGGGCCTGAGTCACTGAGTGGACCAGGTGGGAAGTGCGCCTTCCCTCCGCGGTTGTCAGGCAAGGCATCCTCAAGTCCAGTGAGAGCCTTGACTTAGATCAGTGCTTGTGTTTTCACTGACCTCCCTGCTTTCCTGATTTGCCGACTTACGTGAGATCAGGGGTGTGGCTTCTGTAGCCCTCAGCTATGGGAGGCCCTCCCTGCTTTCCCAGTCCGTCCTCAGTCACCCTCTGCAGCTCCCCTGTGTCTGTCCCTCCTGCCTTCCCCTCTCCAACTCCCTCTTCCTGGGTCCCCATTGAAGACCCTTCCTCAGCTTGAGGCCCACCCCTGCAGCCCCTGTCCTCAGGAGAGCCCTTGCTGGTGGCCTGGGGTCCCCGGAGGCAGTGCATGCCTGCCTTTCCTCCCCAGGCCCTCTTCGTCTTCTGTGGCCTCCTTACCTGCTGCTACTGCTGCTGCTGCCTGTGCTGCTGCTTCAACTGCTGCTGCGGGAAGTGCAAGCCCAAGGCCCCTGAGGGCGAGGAGACGGCCTTCTACGTGTCCCCAGAGGACCTGGAGGCACAGCTGCAGTCGGACGAGAGGGGTGAGTGCCTGTCCCCGGGCGCGTGTGCGTGGGGCAGCGCCAGCTTGGCCCTGAACCTGTCAACTGTCTCGTCAAACAGGAGGGCACTGACACGGTGCCGCGAGTGTGTGTGGTGGCAGCTGGGACTGTTGAGGTGTAAACGTGGACACTGAGGTAAAGCAGGGCAGAAAGCTGTCCCCGCCGTGCACTCGGTAGCCGTAGTTCCAAGGGGCAGGAGGTGGGCGGCAGGCAGGCGGGAGGATGAGGGCTGGCGGTGGCCGGGCCACTGAGTATTGGGTGGCGGTCAGCCAGCAGCCTCTCCTGAGCGCCGTTCATGTAGCTGAGTGTTGTGATGCCAGGACCCTGTGCTGGGCACACACCGGCCACTGCCCTCGTTCGATAAGCCTGCCTGCTTGCTTTTCAGAGGCCACAGACACGCCGATCGTCATTCAGCCCGCGTCCGCCACAGAGACCACCCAGCTCACGGCCGACTCCCACCCCAGCTACCACACTGACGGGTTCAACTAGGTTCAGGAGTTGCTGTGACTCCAGGAGGGATCAGCACCCAGCCACCGCAACCTTAGATCCATGAACTAGTCACCAGATGGGGAGGCACCGCGTCGGGGTCTCCCCTCCTCCACGCCCGCTGCCCGTCGACCCTCGATGCCTGAAGTGCGTAGCATGCAGTATTTAAAGCAGTGTAGCTACGGTCTTCTGCTCTCCTTTTCTAGTAGCATGTATGGTCGTGTTCAGTGTCTGTGTTGTGGACCCAGTGCGGCTCGACCACGCTCGCTGGACAGTGGAGCTGCCTCAGGGCTTTTAGCCAGGTTGGTCCAGTGAGGGTGGACTGGGCAGGAAGGGCCTTGCTCCTGTACTCACGGGGCTGGGGTCAATGCTGCCCAGCAGAGCCGCATCTCCACCTTGGCTATGGGTCCCAGGGCAGGGCCTGGCTCATCTGGCCCTTCAGGGACGAGCTGGGCCAGGTCCTCTGGAACCACAGGACCATGGCCGTCTGTGGTGCTGTGTGGGCACGGTATGCGCAGAGCCTCTGCAGCTTGTTCCGCCTCGCAGCAGGTTCTCCGGTGGTCTGTGTGCTGTGGACAGTGTGTGCACCCCCGCAGGTGTGCTCTTGCACAGCGTCTGCCCGGGCCTCCTGGCTGTGGGGCCTAAGGGTCCTGTCCTGGGAGGGCACCCCTCCTGACGTGTGAGGTCCTTCGTCTCTGTTCCTGCACTTTCCCAGGCTGAGCTGGACGGCTGGATGGGGCTGTCATCTCTCCCCTTCCCTGGGGCATTCTCCGTACCCCTTTGAGCCCACCTGTTTTCTTAGCCATTTTGGACTTTCAAGAATCACATGTGGTTTCAGTCAGGGTTTGAGTCCAAGTGGGAGGATGAAGGGCTCAAGTGAGCTCCCAGGCCCTGGGACCCTCCTCCTGTGCTTGCCAGAGCTTCGTCCACCCCACTTGCCCTCACCTCTGCCTGTTGTCTTCAATCAGCAATGGAACCCTGGGTTCCTGGAGGAAGGTGCTGGAGCCAGGATGCTCCTGGCCTCAGGAGGGCTGGGTCCTAGGGAGGCTGTGGGACGCCCTGCTCGCCAGCCAGCCTGGGTGGCTGGTGCTAAGACACGGAACTCTGAACCACAGACCTGTGGGTGGTGAGGAAATGTGAGTACACATGTCAAGGCTTTGAGGCCATCCTGTGCCCCCAACAATGTCCTGGATGTGCCGGACCAGAGTCCAATGGGCCGAGTTCCTACAGGACCTTCCGGAAGCCTGCTACTGAGCATCTTCTGAATTTCTAGTAGAGATGAAGAGTGAGAAAACCCATATGGTGACCACATGGTCCAGACAAACCACCCTGAGCTCCCGATCCCCCTGCCCCACTCCCTACAGCTCTGGGCTCCTGCTTGCCAGGGACTGCAGAAGGCAGGGCTTTGGAATTCTGATGCTGGTTGAGGGTACCCAACGAGGTCCAGTGAGGCTGCTGTGATGCCAGGGCCCCCAGCTGACCTTCCTGCAGGTGGACATGGGCAAGGCGCTGCCTAGGCAGCAGGCTCTGGGATGTGTGTGTCCATTTTGCTCATTGAACGATCATGAAGATACTGAGCAATAGGGCCACATGCTAGGGTGTCACGCTGGGAACGCTGTTGGCTCAGACCCCTCGTGGAGGATGGGAACCACCAGTGGGCCCGTCGCAGCCCAGCAGCAGCCCAAGGGCTCAACCTCTGCAGTTCTCCCTGGGACCATTGGGAGTGAATTGCTTCCCCAGAACGGACCCAGGGCCACAGAATGGAGGAGAGGTAGAAAGCAATAGTGTGACGACCTGGTCTGGATCTATGGGACAGCCCTCCTGGCATGCAGCCCTGTGGTCCTTTTCTCATGTCCCTGTGAGCCGTGGCCACTTCTTAGGAGAAAGGAGCTCCCTAGATGGCAGCTGGGTGGGAATAGCCACTGGGCCCGGTGTCCTGTGGGGTCTGAAACGTAAGTGAATCATGTAGGATTTCTAACACCACGAACAGGACGTGGGCTCTGGAGGTGAGGGGCGTGACCGAAGCCATCGTCAGAGTGCATCCCTCACCTGCTCAAGGCAGATGCTGCTGCAGGGTGCGCTGTGTTGCTCTTTGGCCACCCTGGTTCTGTTTCCCTTTTAATAAGCACAGCTGGTGAGTCTTGGCGGTCAGCCTGACCCCCATATCCCCAGCTCCTGGTGCGTGGTGTATTGCCTGGGGAGTGCTAGGGGTTAGTGTGTTTGGAAGCTCATCCATAGCAGTGGTGCCCCGCAGGGTCCTGGCCACCTACAGTAGCTCTGGGATGTAGAGATTCCTGTGTCCGCCCAGGGCTGTGGTCTTGTCTTGTCTTCCTTTGGCTTCATTCTGTTTTAAGCTGCTTTAGATATTGTTGCTCCATGTTGAGCCTTCGTAGTTCTCTGGTGTTCAGTTAATTCAGCCAGTGTCCAGTGGGGACCCATTAAAAAGAGAAGCCAGAGTGCTCGCCTGTCTTCGTGCTGCTTGCTGGACTGGGCTGCAGCTCCAGTCTGGAAGGCCTGAACCATAAAACGGTCAAGACTCTTCTCAGATGTCATCACCCAGGTTTTACCAGCAGCAGTGCTCATGGTCCTGTTGAGTCCAGATGAACTTTGTGCCAGAGGCATGTCCACCAGCACAGAGGCCCTGCAGGCTGTCCCTCGAAGGTCCAAGTGCTGTGGGCAGAGGTGTGGTGTGTCCTGCCCATCCTCTTGACCTCAGTGTACTCTGGTGGATAGCTGGTGAGAAGCATGGCAAGCGCCTGGTGCCACTCTTTCCCAGTGCTGAGCTGTGGCCCCCGTGGCCCAGGACTGACCAGTTCCCGTTATCTTGGTTCTGAAACCCCTGCTGTGGACTGTCCTCACAGGTGCAGTTGTGTCGACAGGTGCTGTGGCATGGGCTGTGGTGTCTGTGTGTACATATGTGTATATGTATATATCACGCAGCAGGCCCCTCGTGCTGCTGTCCAGTGGCGAAGCAACAAGTACAATAAAGTTGGCTCCAAAGTGGCCTCTGGTTTCTTGGTGAGTTGGGTAGGGACAGAGTCTCAGCACGGTCCTCTTGGCAGATACACCAAAGGGAACAGCCTGCTGTGTGCAGGGAGCGTGTGCCTAAACATATAGCCAAGACCCCACCCAAGACCTCACCCACAGGCCTCAGCAAGGTTGGACACAAGGGTGACTGTCACAGCACACGTCAGGCTCACCTGTCCTGCAGGTGTGGAAATCTAGGAGGTGGCTGGAAACACTCCCCTCCCTAGAAACACAAAAGCCACTTTCCTGAGCACCAGGGTCAGTCAGTGACGAGGTTGCATCTAAAGGGCAGCCTGGGCACCCACCTCCAGGAAGGGCTTGACCCAGAGCCCCCCAGGTGGTGCCTGTGGCAGGTTGGTTCTCCTGGAGAGTGGGGCAGCCTATCAGGCTGATGGAGGGAGGGAGCCCACACTGCCACGCACACGTGCTGTTTCTGAGAGTCAGACACAAGTGCAGAGAGCAGCTGTCCGCATGCTGGTTCCACCCACTGCTGGATCCATCTGAGGGGTACAGGCTGTCAGAGCCCTGCTGACCTGGCTCCCTCGGGCATCTCCAGGGCTGGAGAGCCCTCGCGGTCTCGCATGGTGATCTACGTCTCGTGTGTTTGAATGTTGACCTAAAGTAAAGATAACTTGTAAAATAAATGTTTTCACTGCAGATCATTGTGTGTTTTAATGGTCCCCACAGAATCCCCTTGTTTTTTGTTTTTGTGGGGATCTTTTCTGTGTGTTGGGGGTGCTGTGTTTTGTTTGTGACAAACACTTCCCACCACCCTGGCAAATACCGGTCCCCAGGGTTCTTTTCACCTGATTTTTAAATCCAAAGATGCAATCACAGGAGCAACTTCAGCTCCTGAGGGCCACTGGCCAAGGACAGCTTGGACCTCAATCTTGGAGCCCTCCTGGGAGTCTGGCTCCAGTGGTCGTACCAGAGCAGGTGGGACCATCCCCATGCCAGGGAAGTCCTGTGTCTTGATGGACACACCAGGCCATCAGCCAGTATTAGTCCTGCTCTTCCCATCCACCTGCCTGACCATCAAGCTCCTACCTGCCTTGGCTTCCAGAAATTTTCCTGCTGTCCTCCACAGACCGAGTTTCCCACTGCCTGGTAGTGACCATTTTGGTTGGCCCCAGTTCTAGGATGGATGAGCAGGTGCAGGTGTCTGGAGCAGCATATGTGGGTGTCCTCATGAACCAACTCCTGACTTGACATGGCTCTGCCTGATTCTGAGTCTAAACATAAGGAAGTGGGGGAGGACGGAGGGCATCTGGGTAGCTCAGCTGTGTAGCAGGGCCAGCCCTCCTCCCTGATGGAAGCCAAGCTGGTAGCTCCATCTCTGCCCACCTCTGCCTGGTCATTCAGAATTCCCAGGGCTGAGCTGCAGAAACTCCTGTCCCTGCTGCGCAGTGAGCAGGTGGTGCCCCAGCCTTGCACCCCAGTGTCTTTGGGGGTAGGGCCCAACTTCCCTGCTGTTCTCCCACCCAGCCTTCAGAAGCCATGGTCCCTGGGGTGTTGAGAGGTATACCCAACTCCACTGCCCTGATGGCAGGGGCCCTCTTGGACACAGTGCACCCCATAGCCTGGGGTGGCTAGCCCAAACTCTCATGCCTCTCTCTCTGTTCCTCACCTCCAAAATAGAGTTCACTTTTGGGCTTCTGTGGAAAGTGCCAAGTCTGCCCAAGAGTCCATGTGTCCCGAGTGTGGTTCTGTACACAAGGGCCTGGAGCAGAGCACCTGCTGGGACCTTGAGACTGGGACCAATCTGAGGCTCAGGCACAAGCACTTAGGCGGGAGAAGCTGCCCTGGCTCAGGAGGCCCACAGGTCTGCCTGGCAAAACTGCAGGTAGAATTGCCCTTGTGGCTAATGTCCCTTCTGTAGGGTAGTCTTGGCCCAACTCCTGCCTACACCACCATCTCAGGTGGGGTGCCTGGCCACTGGGCAAGGCAGAAGACTCTTAGAACTGAAAAACAATTTGTTTGAAGATAACAAAACTTCTGGAGAGAAAAAAGCACAAGCATACTAACAGTAATTAAACACCTTGAAATCCTCCACCCAGACCTAAAATGAAGTAATTTGATTAGGATTTCCAAAAGGGAAAAATAATGGAGCTGGACGCCGTGGTGCACGCCTGTAATCCCAGAGGCAGGAGGATCACAAGCTCGAGGCCGGCCTGGACAACCAGCCCTTAAAATCAAATTTGAAAAGGGCCGAGGATGCAGCTCTGCAGGTACGAGGCCTTGGGTCCGCCCGCAGCACAGCACAGCCGCAAAAGTGGCAGCGCGGAAGGCCCCTGTCCCCACCGCGCCTGCCCTCGCGGCCGCGCGGGCCTTCCGGTGACCACCTCTGAGGCCCCGACTTGCGAGGAGACCGCCCGGCACGGCCAGCCCAGGGGCGGGGCCGGCGGAGCTCCGCCCCCGCAGCCCGTGCGCAGGTGGGCCGCGCGCCCCGGGCCCTGGAGCGCCGGGCGGGGGCGCGGAGAATCCCGGCAGGGCCTGCAGGACCCGGACTGCGGAGCCGGCGGAGTGCGCGCTGCGAGGTGCCGCGGGGCGCGTCGACGAGACTGTCCCGGGTCACCTGGTGCTGCGGGACCCGAGGCCGCGGCGGCGCGCTCGGGCGGTGGCCCCAGCCGGCGGGTCCGGCTCTCGGTCGCGGGTGGGGCCCTCCGCCACCGGAGAGAGTGAAGGTCGGAGCCTGCACCACCCGCCCTCGAGCCCGGGACGGGGCTTGGCCTCCGTTGGCGACCAGAGGTGATGAGAGGTGCCGAGGTACCCCAGCCAGGAACTTGGTCCACCGGCCGCCCCCGCGCATGTCGTCGCTGTAGTCGCCGTTGCTTCCAACCCGCCCTTGGCTGGACCGCGTTCCTGTCCTTCGAACTCTGGTCCTGCTACCGCAAGTCCATCGGCTCTGTGCGCTTCTCATCCCGCTGCCACACCAGCTTCTCCTACTCCAAAACCTTTGGCTCGGTCTTAGGAAGTGTCAGAGTACCGTGGCCGCCCCTCTGGCTGCTTCCTGCCTCAGCGACCCGTCCCTCCAGGTGTTCGGTCCAGGAGGCCCTTCCCCAGGCTTCTTTGCCAGCCCTTCTCGACTCCCCTAGCCCGAGCCGAGCCCGGCCCTCCATCTACTGCCCGTGCAAGCATGGCTCCTCGTGTCAGTGTGACAGCCACATGTGCCTTCTGGGACTGGGCCTCAAGTGCCCAGGCCTCCCATCCCACCAAACCAGGTAGCCATCATCACCCTGGACGGCCACTGCTGGGAAGGGGCAGCACCTCGCGGGCTGACAAACCTGAGATTGACCCTGGAGACACCATTCTCAGGTTGGACAGTCCTGGAGGCACTGCCCAGGCAGCAGGCAGAACCAGGACAAGCAGGCTTCTCTAAGACCCTCACCCCGAGTACCCCACAGGAACCTCCAAATCTGCGTGCAGTCTCCGCCTCCATCCCCACCAGGTTCTGAAGCTCTTAGGCCTCTCAGACTACTACTTTGAAAAAAACGATAATTTTCTAGTACTGTGGATTAAACCCAAGGGCACTTTACCACTGAGCTACACCCCCAGCCCCTTTTATTTTTTTATTTTGAGGGTCATGCTAAGCCTCCCAAGTGGCTGGACTGCAGGTGTGCCACCAGGCCTCGCCATGCCTGGCAGAACTCCTGCTCTTGATCTGCCCTTCCTCCAGGGTGCATGCCACTCACCTCTCAGTCTGCACTGGGCCTGAAGGGTAGCACAGGCCCATGCGGCACCCAGCCCCACATCAGACCTCCAGGAGCTGCCCACTGCCGCAGCCGTGTGGAGCTCATCCCCTGAGGAACTCGGGGCTTGAAGCTGGATCTCGGCCCTCTTTCGTGGGCCCTTAAAACTCCCAGGTGCCAAAAGAGGTGCTTCTCCTTCACTGGCACCCTGAAGACCCTGGGCTGTTGGGAGGGTGGCCCACTTCCAACAACCCATGGGGCCCTGGTTAGAATAGGTTCAAGTTCTCCCCAATCCGTAGCTCAGCCTCCGTAGGCCTCAGCTGCACCCCAAAAGGAGACCAGAGCCTGGGTGTTCCAACAGTACTAATCTTCTTGTGGGTGGGAAGAGCCAGGTGGGGCCTGGGGTTCAGGCTCTGCCTCAGGATCTTTTCCTGGGCCCCCACTGAAGAGGGACAAAGCTGCCTTTGCCTTGAGGATGGTCTTACTAGATTGTGGGCAGCTGGGCCCCTTCTTCCAGCCCGGAGTTTCCACCTGTGGTACGTGCTGTGCTATAGGTGCCTCAAGTATTGGCACCTGCAGGCACATCTGTGGCTTTGACCTGAGAACCAATTGGCCTGACTGGACCTGGGGTTGGGGGTGCTCTTGCCTGCCTCCTCATCTGGGAAGAGCTGGTCAGGAGGAATGGCTCCACCCAGCCTCCGGCCCTGGAGCATGCGGTGTGCTGTAGGTTCCCAGCCCAGAGTCTCAGAATGAAGGTGCCAGTGAACAGGCCCTGGAGACATGGGAGAAGGTTCACTCACCAGGGTGTATAGAAGGTCCTCTTGCTGACCTCTGGGCCCTGATTCAGTCCTCTGTCCACAGTGCCTGGCTGCCCCTTGGACAAGCCACCAGCCTTTATCTGCCCGCTACCGTGGGCCTGGCCTCCACCCAGCAACTTCCTGTCCCCGCCCCAAGACAAGCTTTTCCATGACAAGGCCTTTGGGGGTGGGGGGCAAGCAGACCAGAGAGACAGGAAAGAGGCAGGAGCCAGATCTGCAGGGACTGAGGTGCTTGGGGGTGCATGTCTGAGGGTCCCAGCCCACACGTGCATTGTGTGTCTGTGAGCACACAGCTGTGGCCCCTGGCCCAGGCAGGAAAGGCGTAGACGGGACATCTGGAAGTGACTCTCTAGTCTAGAAGCAGCAAAGACAGGGTAGACAGTATCTGGTCCTGAGCAGCGTGACTGGCCCTGAGCCCTGGCCACCTCCTTGCAGCGAGGGCTCCTTCCAGTGCAGTCCTTCCCACAGACACCCACACCGACTTCCGCGGGGCCCCTTGATGGTACACACGTGGTTGGGGGGAAGTGGTCACAGAGGCTGTGTCCTGTGACACCCAGAGCCCTAGGTGGCCCTGTCCTTTCCCTGGGTCCAGGCCAGGTGGCCACTGAGCTGTGGCTTTTGGGGCCCCATCTGCTGCAGGTCCCCGTTCTGCCCTCACCTCCCTCTGGCAGTGATCCCCTACTACAAGGGAAGCCAGTGCGGGACTGGGAACACCGAGTCCTGCTGGGGAGAAGCCAGGGACCCTCCTCCATGGTGGCTTTATAACTTGGGCACTGAGGTGGACAACACCTACAGCCCCGAGAGATTGCTCAATCCCAGGTCCCAGCCAGGATACCACCGCTGTACCTCAGCTAACCAATCACACCTTCATTTTCTAAAGCTTTATTTTACAAAATGTGTAGATTGTTTTTATTGGTATCATTTTTTGAAATTAAATTAACCTCCTCCTACCCACACCAGGAGGCAGGAGGAGGTTGGGTGGGGACAGGGTGGGTCAGCCTGGGCACCTAGCCGGTGGAAACCACCTCCTCCTCGTCGCTGCCATCAGGGACTGCATCCGTCCCAAAGTAACGATCCCCGAAGTTCCCTGGAGAAAGAAGCAGCCCAGTGTGGTGGAGCCTCCTGAGGAGACCAGCCCTGTCCACACACCAACTGCACAGGCTGGCAGCTCACCTATGCCTGGGATGATGCGGAAAAGGTCATTGACCCGTTTGTCCACAGCCGTGGTGATGATTCTCACTCTTGGGAAAGCATAGGCCACAGAGTGGACACCCATCTCTGCCATCAGCAGTGACAACAAGAAGATCTTGTCCTCGGGCACGTCATGGTCCTGCCAAACCAAGGGCCAGGTAAACACCAACTCCACAGGGAGCTGCCTGCAGTCCACCCAGGACCCACGTACCAGGAGGACACGGACGGCCATCATGGCTGCAGCACCGGTGGACACTGTACAGTCCATCAGAATCACGTGGTCATCACTGATGTCCTTGGGTAGCCGCAGGTAGTGGAGCTGCAGGAGGCCAGAGGTCAGCCACGCCTGGCCAGCAGGCTCCAGGGCACCACTGCGGCCTCGCCCCTGGGCTGGCTTCCTGCGACCCACATGCCTCCCCAGTCCCAGCACCTCCGGCTCCCCGGTGAGCTGGTTGGTCTGGATGAGGATGGTGCCTATGCGCACGTCTTTGCACACAGCGCGCAGTGCAGGCTCCATGGTCTCCCCGGCGCGCAGGATGGACACTCCCGTGATCTGGGGGAAGGCAGAGGCTGAGCCGGCGGGACACTCGGGCCCAGCCAGAGTCGCCTCCCAGGGCGCGTACCTGCTTCCCGGCGTAGCACTTGCCCGCGTAGTCCTGCCCCTGGGGGGTCTGCACCACGCAGTCCTGCGCAGAGCCCAGGCGTCGGCGCGGCCCTCGCCCGCCCGCCCGCCCGCCCGCCCCGGCCCGGCGGGCTCACTGCGCACCTGGAAGGGCAGGAAGGAAAGCGCGTGCTCGATGAGCAGCCGCATCAGCCTCTTGGAGTAGAAGATGAACTCGTCCCGACTGGTCTCCCGGTCCCTGCGGCGGGGTGGGAGCTTAGCGGGCGCCGCCCGCCCGCCGGGCCGCCCGCCCGCCGGCCGGGCCCCTCACCTGATGATGGTGTGCATGCCGCGCACTTGCGGGGTGCTCTTGAGGACGCTCAGCGTTTGGGGAAGCGGGTGGCACTGGTGCGCCGAGGCCAGCGCCGCCCTGGGGACACAAACCGATTCGGGACACTCAAGATGGAGAGCATCTCATTCCAGAGCCCGCCCCGCACGGGACGGCTGGGCGTCACCGTGGGGGTAAAGCAGCGGTGCAGCGGGATGCGCAGGGCGGGAGCAGGCGGCCTGGCTTCGGCTGCTCTGCAGGGACCCCCAGGCCGCCAGGCGCGCAGCTCCTGGGGAGGGAGCAGCGTCTGGCCTGCGGAGGCGGCGGGCCGGGCGGGAAGGGGCTCGCCGTGCGGGCACCTCAGCCCCCAGAACAGGCGGCTTGTGCCCGACCTCTGCCTGCGGGACTGCCTGGGCCGAGGGGTCAAGTCCCGCCCAGGCCCAGGCCCCGTTGGTGCCCAGTGCTGCCTCAGGGGTGGGCGAGTGAGAGGCAGAGGGGTATGAGGCCGGCCCAGGTGGGGCCGGGGATCGGAGGAGGGTGCAGGTGGCAGGAAGTGGGAGGGAGGGGTGGCAGGCAGGGAAGGTGCGGACGGTGCGGTGAGGGAGGCGGCGAGGAGCCGGGGCAGGGCGGGGAGCGGCCAGCCGGGCAGCACACAGCGCAGCACAACCAGAGCACTCTGCTCACATATCCCAGCGCAGCTTCCTCTGCTCGCCAGTGAAGGGCGTGTTCAGGGAGGGAACAGGGCAGGAAACGTTTACAAGGAGGAAAGAACAGAGAGAAGACCACTTAGTTGGGAGAGCAGTGGCATCTCTGCAGATGGTACCGTGCGGCCACCAACTGGCCAGAGAGGAGAGGAGGCAGCGGCCACCCTGTGGGTGAGAGAGCCCCAACCCAGCCTGCAGCCCTTCCCCTGCCCACCAGCAACTTCCTGGGCAGAAGGAGATACTGGGGCCACTGGCCACCACTTCCTTGGCAGACCAGAGAGTGGAAAATGGAGCTGGCCACACCTGGAAACTTTTTCTCAGAACGAAGGCGCCTACAGGGACCTGAGGAAAGGCCTGCAGCACCTGGTCTGGGGAGGGCCAAGCAGAGACTCATGCAGGGAAAGGAAGCGGGGCAGAGGGTGGGCCCTAGAGGCATTTCCAACGCTGACTCAGGGCTCCCAGAGGTGGCTCAGCCAGAGCTCCCCACCTCCAAGGAAAGCATGGGAGGAGGGCAGGTGCCCCATGCTGACACCTCTGGGGCAGGTGCTGGTTTCCGCCTGCCCACCTGGGTAGGCAGGATGGAGGATGCAGCCCTGGCCAGTCAGGTATGCTACAGTTGTAGGGCAGAGCAGGGCCCAAGTGGGCAGGCAGAGAGGACGGGCCAGAACCTCACCACCACCCCAACAAAATCCCCTAGGCCATGAGATTGGGCAGAGGAGGTACAGTAGCCCTGGAAGCAGACTCAGAGCCCTGTCACCTCCATCGCCACAGTCCTGGAGGCCCAGCAGTACTCGGTTAGGAGAACAGCTGTGCTCTCTGGGGCTGGACCCCGTAGACAACCCCACACGGGGAGAATTCTCCACAGATTCTGTTCAGCATAGATGCTGTGTGATCTTGGGCAAGTTACTTAACCTCTCTGTGTCTCAGTGTCCTTATCTGCCAGCAAAAGGAAGCAAAAGCAGGGCTGGGGCCAATCCACTCCTCTGCATGGGAAGGGGATGCCTACTGGCCTGGCTTGGCGACAGCCCAGACCAGAAGCTCCCTGTGGATGTTGGAAATGCCTCCATGTGTGCAGACAGCTGTGGGGTCTTACCTGACGCTGAGTTCACGCTGTGGCGGCAACACAAGGAGACACAAGGGAACGGTGACGTGTCAGTGACCGGGGCGGGTGACAGACCACCCCACCCAGGACAGGACACGCTGCATGGGAAACCGCTCAGACGCTGCCAGCTCTGGGAGGTGAGCTGCTGGCCCTCTAACCTGGGGAACGCTTGGGCAAGACCTGTGGTTCTGGGCTGGGCAGTCAAAGCCAGGACCCCTGGGCTCCGTCCTGCAGGCCACAGGCCTCTGGCAGCCTGTCGGCGACTGAGCCAGACTCAAGGGCCCAGCCACAGAATGCTGCAGCAAGGGACTTCAGGTGGGGCACAGCACTGCAGGGTGACCCACCATGACGGAGAGGAGCACTGGCCAGACGCAGGACTCAGCGCTGAAACCCATGGCTTTAGGTCAGCGAGACAGCGGGCCTCCCTTGCCATCCCCACAGGGCTGGGAGGGACAGGCCAAGCTCTGGCTGGGTACACATGGTAGCTGCCCACTCCCAGAACGAAGGGCTGGGGGCTTGGGCTGTGTGACCAGGCAGATGGAGCAGGCTGGGGACACTCGAGGGGACATGAGAGGGGGTGGCACACTGAGTCAGGGACGGCTGCCTGGGCTCACCTCCTCCAGCTGGCTGTGCACGTGCTGCACGATCAGATCGATGGCCACCGCGTTCCCACTCCCTGAGGCAGACAGGAAGGAGGGTGACTCAGGGCGTTCATGGGCCCCCATGCTGGCAGCTCCCCTCTGGGCACCACGGTGCATGTGCCTGGTTGCTGGCAGCTCACCTCTGGGCACCACGATGTCTGCCAGGCGCATGGTGGGCTGGATGTATTGGTCGAAGGCAGGCTTGACAAATTTGTGGTACTGTTTAATGACACCTTCAATGTCCCGGCCTCGCTCGCTGATGTCCCTGCGCAGCCGCCGCACTAGGCGGATGTCGGAGTCCGTGTCCACGAAGATTCTCATGTCCAGGAGCTAGAAGGGGATGGCAAGCAGACTAGGACTGAGGTCTGCCACCAGCAGGTTCTGTGGCCACAAAGGCAGCTCCCACACGCAGCCTCCCAGCACGTGGTCAGGATGGGGCCAGCTCCCTGCAGGCACCTCCTGGGCCTTGTACGGAGCATGGCAGGGGGTGTGCTCGGGAGTGTGCACAGGTGGGCAGAAGCAGGCTGGGCAGTACGGCAGCTACACGACTGGCTGAAGCTCCCGGGACACGGGAACTGTGTGAGGGCTGGGGGCTGTTGTGAGCCAAGTGGGGTCGTCTGGGAAAGTCCCTCAGACTCCTGGCCTTAGGTCCTCACCTCCAGCAAGGAACGAAAAAGCCAAGGCACAGCACAGGCCTTGGCAGGTGGGTGAGGGAGCACTGTCCCAAAAGTCATGCCCATGCTGGCCAGCGGGAAAGAGCCAATTACCACACCGGGGGCACCTGAGCTTCTCCTCTCAGCAAGGGAGGCCTGGGGCCAGGGCGGGCTTTGCTGGAGGATGCGTCTGTGGCACAGGAATGCCCGTGGGACGGCTGCCGCCAGCAGGCCCTCACCTCCAGCAGCGTCTTGTCAGCGAAGGCCATGATCCCCTCGAAGATGATGACGTTTGCGCCGTACAGCGTTTTCTGCAAAGGAAGCAGGCAGCCTCAGTGCAGCCTCAGTGCAGCCTCTGCCTCTGCAGCCCGCTGCCATGCTCAGCCCCGCCTACCCAGTCCTTCTTCCGGCTGTGGGTGGTGAAGTCGTAGATGGGCACTTGGACACTCCTGCCCTGCTTCAGCTTCCTGAGGGTGGAGATGATGAGGTCGAAGTCGAAGGCGTCAGGGTGGTCGAAGTTGAAGTCGTTGTGGGCGGCCTGCTCCTGCTGCTGCTGCGTTAGCACCTGTCAGAGGCCAGAGGACCCCTGCCATGGCTCCTGGGGACAGCGCACGGAGCCCAGGGACCCACGGCCTGCATGTGCGGGGATGGGCAGAGGGAGAAGGGACTCTGGGAGCTTGGGCGAGGCTCACCTTGTAGAAGGAGTCCATGGACAGCAAGACCACCCAGGGCACATCCAGAGCCTCGATGATCATCCTGGCCACGGTGGTCTTCCCTGAGGCACTGCCACCTCCCAGTCCTGCCAAGGGAGTGGACAGCCTGTGCTCAGGACAGCTGGCTGACCCCACAGGTGGCCCCAAGGGGCTGCCACACCACTCTGACCGATGGCGAAGGCCTCCTTGGACTGCGTGCCGTGCTCGTTGTACCAGGGCGGCCGCCCTGCGGTGTAGATGGTGCGCTTGCTGGTGCGCAGCAGGGGTGGCTCGGACTTGCACTGGCTGGTGGTACGCTTCCGGGGTGAGCGCCCGGTGGCCACAGTGGGGAGGAGCCTGTCCAGGGACCCCGCACTGCTGCTGCAAAGATGATGAGGTTTAGCCTTGGCCCAGGGCTGCTGGTCTCCCTGGTACCCGGGTCTCACCCAAGGGGGCTCCTGCAGGCACAGGCCAGGTCAAGGCTGGGCTGGGTGCTGCGCAAGAAGCCCACCTACCATGGGCCACAGGGCTCATGGGGTGGGGCACAGGAGTTTGGTCCACACAGCAAGAAGAGAGGGACAGCAAGCAATGATGAGGAGAGAAGAGGAGGCTCATTAGCTCAGGCTGTGCTCCTCTGTGGCAGACTGGGCTGGGCAGGGCCCCTTCCCCATGCGATGCAAGGTGGGGACTTGTGGACCAGCAAGACCGCACTCAGTACCATGTCCCCCTCCCTAACCCAGTGCTCTCTCTGGGCAGCCCAGTCACTGCCTCCGTGCAGGGGAAGGGCAGTGCCTAGGCAGAGGTAAGACCAGACACAGGGCCCTGGGCACGGTGGCACCTAGCCTGGCCTCTCTAGCTGTCAGAGTGCAGGATGGACAGCGAGTAGGGTCGCTAGGAGGCCTAGGGGACCAACTTATTCTGCGATCCCTCCTGGATTCTCAAGACAGAAACTTCCAGACTCCAGCAAATGTCACCCACTTGGACTCACACCTGTGGGCCATCTGTGTAGAAGCAGGAGGCCCACAGAGGCTACCACGTGGAAATTCAACCCAAAAAAGGCTTGGACCTGTGCCTGTGTCCATGCCACATCACTCAGGCTGGCTCTCAGCTCCCGGCCACCTGCACAGTTGCCTTCTATCCCAAAGGGGTGCTGCTTCTGGCTGTGGCCTCAACCCCTGAGATCCCTTCTGTGGAGGCTCCATCTGGCTGCATGGCCTGGGACACCTGCTCAGTCTGCCCTGGGAGGCGGAGTCTGGTGTGAAGAGGCTGGTGTGGGGGACCGAGTGGTCCTAGCACCGTCTCTCAGGTGTCCAAGAGGGGTTGGTGGCTTGGCCTAGCATGTCACAGCCAACCCATGTGGGGAGCCCGTGAGCGAGGGGCCTACATGCTGGATGTGCCATTTGCAACCCGGATCAATCTGGGCACCGAAATTTGGAACAGGGACTTCTGCCACATTTGAACGTTTTTGTAAGCACATGCCCTATGCTGTCAAAATCCAAAC
Source organism: Sciurus vulgaris (assembly GCF_902686455.1). Lineage (NCBI taxonomy): Eukaryota > Metazoa > Chordata > Mammalia > Rodentia > Sciuridae > Sciurus > Sciurus vulgaris. Next base: position 204,041,663 of record NC_136462.1, read on the forward strand.
CATGAGCAGGGCACAGTGGCAGGCCTGTCATCCCAGGTTCCAGGAGGTTGAGGCAGGCCTGCCTGGACAACTTGGTGAGACCCAAACCAGAAAGGGTTGCAGAATAGCTCCGCGGCTGCGCACCTCCCAGAGCAGCAGGTGTGGCGGCCAGGGAAGGCAGGAGCCAAAGCCCAGTCCTTGACAGGCCCTGTGGCAGCTCTGCACAGGATGGGGCACCTCTGGCAGCAGGAACGTGTCCCGTCTGTGTCTGACACGGAGAACACTGCGCTTGTCCTTGGGGACAGACGGCCGCCAGCTCGCACACACCCGCTGTGAGCCCAGGGAGTAATTAGCCAGGCAGAGGTGCTCAGCCCGCCCCTGCCGCTCCTGAGAGAGCTCTGAGCCTGAGCTGGGTACCAAGGTGACCAGGCGAGAGGCCCCGGGCACCAGCAGGGGAGCAGGTGCCCACAGCATCGCCATTGGATGCGCGTGGGAGCCCGCTGAATGGCTCTTAGCCAAGTGGGAGACAGGACTTGCAGACGCAAGCACTGACATCCCCAGGTCCCTGACAGAGGGCCGCTGTCTGCTCCCCTGGGCACACTAATCCACCAACAGTAAACAGACGGGCCTGAGGCTCACCTGTGGGCTGCCCAGGTCGCGTTCCCAGGGGGTGGCCCCATGCCTCCACCTCCACCGAAACACCACTGGTGAGAGGCAGAGCCCCTGCAGGAGGCTCCCAGGGCTGCCCACAGCCGGGCCCTGGGTCCCAGTGGCAAGCACACCCTGCACAAAGCCAGGACCGGCTCCCACGGATACGGGGTGGAGGCAGCCAGAGACCTGAGGCTCTGCCGGTTCTCAATATGCAGGCCTTCCTGGAGGCCTTTCGACCGTCCTGTCAGTGACTCCCCAGCGAAGTGACGACCACCACCACGAGTCCCTTCCAAGGCTGTCACTGCTGAGTCTGTCGCAGGCCCTTCTGCTGGGCAGAGTATCGAGTTGCAAGGAGGCCAGGGAGGACCCTGCCAGAAATGCACCTTGCCTTACGGGCAGCAAAGGCCACAAGGCTGTCTGCACCAAGCCTCGGCCTTCCCAAGGCTAGTCTCCGTCCCAGAGCCAGGGGCAAAGACTCACCCATTTCTCAAAACACGCACCCCTGAAAGGGGCAAGTTGCACAAAACACCGCATTTCCTGTCCACAGATGGACAAGCGTACTTCTGGCCACAATAACAAGAAGTATTCTCAACCCAAAAGACTGAGCCATGACCCACAGGAGACGCACACAACCCAGAGCCCCACGTGGAACTCTCTGTGGTCTGAGCCCAGCCAGCTCCGGAGAGCGCCTGCCAGCCTGTACACTCCCTGCTACCCAGAGACACACTGCACCCCGTCTGGAATGATCGGCAGCACTGCGAGGCCGGGTGCTCCTCGCCACAGGGATTTCTCTGTGACTCACCTGCCTTCTGCCCAGCACCCTGAGATCCTGATGCGAGGGTAAGCTGGGGGGCTGCTCATGGCTGACCAGGCCCCAGAGGGAGCTCCCAGTGTGCATATGGCTGAGGTGCTGGCAGTTAGGGAGGCATCACCGCCTCAGGGCCAAAGGGGTGCCCAGAACAGCTCTGGTGCTCTGGCCACCTGCGCTGGCCCGTGGGTGGGACCACTCCTCTCAGCGGCACAGCAGGTGAAGATCTGGGTGCGGCTGGGCTCCTGGCTGGCCGTGGGGGCTGCTGTGTGCAGGAGGAGGTGCGCAGCAGCTGGGGGCCCAAGAAGTCCCTCTGTACTGAGGGAACACACTTGCTGCTGGCCTCTGAGGCCAAGGCCACGGTCATAAGAGGATCACCCAGCCAGGGATCGTGTGCCAGATATTAATAGCACGGCTTTGCCTAGTGTGGCCTGCAAGATTCAGGCCAGCTGTGGGTGTGAGCTGCCCTCCTGGGCACACTCACTCACCAGCAGAGGCTTGCTAGGATCACTGTGCTCCAGTACCCAGCACACCCCCACCCCCAGAGCAGGACAGGGAAATCTGAGACTCCTCCTGGTCAGCTGACTTCAATGTCAGTGCTGAGCTGGGCTCCCCACCCCTGGCCCCAAGTACCTCCTACAAGCATAAACAGATATGAAACTCTACCCTCCAGCAGCATCTGAGAATATCAGCCCCACCCCCCACCCCACAGAGGTCCCAGAAAGTCCCCGGGCCACCCAGTGATCATCAGGGGACACAGCTACCTCCCACCCACAGCAACAGGAGGAAAGGAAAGGCAGTCTGACCCCACCCTCAGCAAGAACAGGCAGTCAAAATCCCTTACTGGATTTTTTTTTTTTTTTTTTTTTTTTTTTGCGGTGCTGGGGATTGAACCAGGGCGTTGTGCATGTGAGGCAGGCGCTCTACCTACTGAGCTACCTCCACAGACCCCTTACTGGCTTAAGGGGTTTGTACAGAGAGGTTCTGGCTGCCTAGGCCTCCTCCCGGGGGGGGATGTATGTGCCAGCTCCCTCCTGGCCACCCAGATAACCCTCCCCTCCAGAGGCAACTGGAGAAAGAACAGCTGTCCCGTGTGTCCTCAGAGCCCCCCACCAACACTTCCAGGCCTGGCAGGGACCCTCAGCTGTCTTGGGAGTGGGTGCAAAGTGGGGCTCCTGGGGTCATCTTCTAGCTTGACTGTCTAAGCAACAGAGGGGACTCGGTCTGCTCAGCCTGCATACTCCCTGGGTGCCCTAGCTGAGCAAGACCCATGGGCTGGGTAGGAAGTGAGGTGACAGGCCCGTGGGAAGCCAGTTCTGTGCTGACCCAGAAAAGGGAGGCCGGAGCCTAGGTGTGCTGCTACTGACAGAATAGCCAGCCTTCACCCTGGTTCACTAGCCCACCGCTCCCAAGAGCAGCCTCTGCCTGGGCTCAGGCTTACCGTGCTGGAACCCACATGGTTCTCGCCAGGGCCAGACTGGACCAGAGAACACCCATTCCCAGCACCACCTACCGGGGCGCTAATGCTGTTGGTCAGCCAGCCACACTTGGGAGCCCAGCTGGCCAAGCACCTGTGTGCCCAGGTTTCCTCCTGTTTCAGATGTCAGAGCTGTCTGAAGCAGGGAGTGCTAGGAGCTGGCCATCGCCTCAGGGCACCCCTCACTATCCTGGTAGAGGGTTCACTTTGGGTCACAGCATTGTGGGGAATGGCTCAGACCCCTCCACCACCCAGCAGGGAAGGGCAGGCCTCGGTGGCCTCCTCCAGGACCAGAAGTTATGCTCCAGGGTTCCTGAGGACCAAAGCAAGTGCCTCTTCCCCAATAAGGACCCCACACATGATGGCACAAGTGGAAATAAGCAGACGTGCAGACTGGAAAGCAGGGTGCCCCACACTGATCATCCCCAGCCAGCATCCAGGGCCAGGGGTGCTGGCTAATGTCTGTTATCCCAGCTACTCAGGAGGCTGAAGCAGGGGAATGGATCACAAGTTTCTGCTGGGACAGCCTGGGCACTTTAGTGAGTCTCAAGAAATAAGAAGGTCTGGTGATGGAGTTCAGTAGAAGAGCACCCCTGGGTTCATTCCCCAGTGCACAGTGGGTGATGATGAGCAGCTGGAAGCAGACAGCAGTAACTAGCCCTCAGGGTCTGCGACCGGCTCCTGATGGAGAGTCACTGGGGCAGCTTGTTTCAAGGGATGGGAGGATCGAGGCTTGCATTTGCTACCCTGAAACCCTTCCCAACAGGCCCTTCTTTCCTGCTGTTCTAGGCAGATGCAGTCAGCATCCCCGACTGCCCACAACCTGCTGGGATCCATCACTCAGGCAGCGCCTAAGGACAGTCCCTCTACCAGCACGCAGCCCCAGAGAGCAGGCGTTGCGGACTGAGAGGAGGGGCTGAGCAGACATGGGGCCAGTGCAGGGACTGTGGGGGGATGGGCTCTGGGAGCAGCATAACGAGCACCCCGGCTGGACAGGTCTGCCTGACTCCCACTGCTGCGGCCCAGTGCCCGTGACCCGCGGGAGAAGGACAGTGTCTACACTGCGACACTGGTGCCTAGGACAGTCTATGGGGTCTTGAAGCCTATCTGGCTACGCATGGCCTTTCTGCTCCTGGTTACACAGTGACCCTTTGAACTGATGAGTGTCACAGACTCAAGTCCTCTTAGACCCGAGCAATGCGGGCTCCCAGTGACTGCCCGCTGGGATGGTGTGGGCCTGGAAGGCCAGCGACCGGCCGCTCCGGAAGGGCTCCGCTCGTCCGCCAGAGCCCGGCTCAACACGGCGTGCAGGCGCACCGCACTCCCACCCGCCGGCACCCGGAAGGCGCCCTGGGACTCCGGGGGACGCGGTCAGACCCGGAAGAGGCGCGGCGGGCAGCCGGGAGCGCGGCCACCGCCCCCTGGCGGCCACGGCCTGGAGGCGCCGCCCGGGGCGACAGCCGGTGGGGACAGGCTCCCCGAAGCCCACCGCTCCCTTTAATGCTCCTGGACGCCTCGAGGTCCCCCCACATGCCGCAGTCGGAATGCACCCCCGCACCCCCGCATCAGATTCCGTCCGAGGGCCGCTGGGTGGCAGGGCCAGGCCGGACCCCGAATCCGAATGTGACCGACTCGGAGGTCCGGCGGGCACGCAGCCCGCCGGGCCGCTGCGCGAGGGCCGCCCGCGCGGGGCGGAAACCGAGGCCACGCTCCCATCTCGCGCGTCCCCAGAGGCGAGGACTCGGGCCACGTCCGTCCTCCGGCCCTTGCGGCCGCCTGCCTACCAGCCTCCCGCTCCTCCCGGGGAGGAGGCGCCGCCAGGCCGTCGGGGGCGTGGAGGGCCGGGGACGGCCCTCGGAGGCCGCTCGAGTCGGGCGGAGGTTCACGCACGCGCGGCAGGGGCAGCGCCCACCCGGCGGACCCGAGCCCGAGGCGGGCTGGGCCCGAGGCCGCGACGGCTCCGCCAGGGGGCTGCAGCGCGCCGCCGCCCGCCGGCCCCGCGCCTACCGGTCCTCGCACGCGGTCTCGCTGTGCTCCGCCGGCCGGCCCGGAGCGTCCGGGGCGGCAGGAGGCGGCGGGGGCGAGGGGGCGGCGTCCGCGGAGGCCGGCGGCGCAGCCATGGCGCCCAGAGACCGGGCGGTGGGCAGGCGGCGCGCGCCGCGGAGCCAGCGCGGGCGGACTACGCGCCCCACAAGGCGGCGCGGTCCCGGGCGCACGCGCGCACGCGCAGGGGCCGCGTCTTAGCACAAACTCAGCCGCACAAAAGCCCTGGAAAAAGGTCAATAAACATTTATTTGATACAGTCATTTTTAATACATACAGTTGATGGCGCGTCCCCGCGCCACTCGCCAGGGGACCGGGCAGGGACGAGGTTGGGGACAGATGGTCACAAGGCGGGCAGGGCCCGAGCTCACCGTCAAAACATCTTGCAAATAAACATTTGTAGATAGAATATATATGTATATATATGGTTACAAGTGATAGCTGGAACCTGTCTTTCGAAATGCACTTGTGTGCTAAGAACCTCATTAAAAACCAAACGAAGAAACCCGAAGTTTAGGACGCAGGGCTGCCAGGCAGAAGGGTGCTTGGCTGGCCCTCCTGAACGCTAGGCCTCCAGCAGGGACTTAAGGGAAGTCCTCCCCTTCCAGAGTCTCCCTTCAGAACCACCAGAGGGACAGGAAGGCCGCAGCCACTCAGGACGCACCCTCCTCCGCCTGCAAAGAAGCTAATAAAGTGCATCCCACTTCCGTGTGAAGCTCAGCCCGTGGGCACTCTTCTGTTCTCAGGGAAGGGCGAGCACGGGACCAGAGGTAGATCTGCAGAGACCCCAACTGTCACATTCTGTCAAGGGCCCAGGGCTTGGTCCTCCAAGTTCCATGCTCACCACACCCTGGGGGCCTGCCACTCTGCTCCCTCCCAGAGGCTGTCTGTGGAGGCCAGTGGTCACCTTGTCATGTGTGGGCCACACCCTGATGCACCCCACCCAGGGCCCTGCACCCTCAGGAGGAAGGCTTTGCAGACGGCTTGCCACCGCCCCTCTCGAGCTAGTGTGGGTGGATGGGAGGGGAGGAAAGGGAAGGAGGGAGGGAGAGAGGGAGGCAGACTCCCAACCACAGCCACTCCTCAGCAGCCCCCTGCTCAACTCAAGACGCAGGGGTTAAAGTGCTAAATACTGTCACCCAGGCCCACTTCTATGCCCAGGGTTACTGGTGGAATTTGGGGGTGTCCTGGAAACTCAACCTACTCCCCCCCAAAAAAAGCCAGGCCTCCCTTCCCCCCAAGTGCCAATTACCTGAGAGGCTGGGCAGGTGGCTACACCCTGCTGGGGTCCAACCTCCACCACACGCGGGAAAGCACACTGCCCCAGAAGCCCAGCCTATCCTCTGACTCTTGACCACACTTGTCCACCTAGGCCACCATCCTCTGAGCAGGTCAAGGTGTGTGGGGTTGGGGGAGTCCACTCTCTTCACCCCTCCCAACACATCAGGCCAGGCCTGCCCAGTCTTCTCACCCCAAAAGCCCCATGGAACTGGTCTCCCTACTGCAGGGCAGGACAAACCAGCTGGAGCCCCTCCTCCCTGGGGGAAGAGGGTGTCCAGTCAATACTGTCCCCTGAGCAGCAGAGGAGCCCCAGTCACAGCCCTGGCCCAGCCCAGCCCCACCTTCGGCACCAGGAAACCCTTAGCACCAAAATGTCAGATTGTTGTGAGTTTTTGTATAAAAAACAGAATTTTAAAAAAGGTTGTTACTTGTCACAGCAACAAGACTGGCATCCACTACACCCAGGAGACACGCACACAGGCAAATATCAAAATTCACATCCTCCAGGATTGGTGAGGCTGCGCCCTCAGCCCACTCCCGCCCCCACTGGCAAATGGCCTCCATCCACAGGTCTCTGAGCATCTTCTCCCTACATGGGGCTGTAAGTGGGGCTCCCTCATCCAGGTGCCCGGGGATCCCTGATTGACCCCTGCCCTACCTGCAGATCCTGCCGTCCTCAGGGCCCTAAAGGGAGCCCTGGAGTTGCCACCTTGTCTGAGCCCCCTCCTCCCCTACTGGCCTTTGGTTCTTGTATCAAATGCCACCAGATGTACAGGAGCTGGTAAAGGGGAGGAGGGCTTCTATAGGAGCTCTGTCCCTGGGCCAGCCCTGCCCGGCAGAGGATGTTTTCCATGGGGCTCACTCCTCAGAGCTGGGCCCTTTCCACCTAGCCCTGGACCCACATGCCCCTAGCCCCAGTGAGATCCCCCTCAGGCTGCGAACCTTGGCCTGCAGTGACAGAAGGCTGGAGGCAGGAGGCAGAGCACAGGCACCTCTGGTCCTACTCCACGTGCCTGGGCAGAGCAGACAGGAAGCTGTCCCCTCCAATTTGAGGACAAGGGCCAGTGGGATGGGGCCTGAAATGCAGCAGGGATGACAGAGGATGGGGGCAGGCCCAGAGAGGTAGAACACAGAAGCGGGACCAGGGTGGGCAGGTGGCTGTCAGGTCAGCATGGCAGTGGTCAGACGGGGTCTGTCCTGGGAGGTAGCTGGGGTACTGGAGTTCCAGTGTCGGGTGGAGGCAAGGCCCAGATGGTGGCAACCAGGGATGCCCAGGTGCTCTTGTCAGTCCAGAGCCTCGGGTCACCAGGGACACCACAGCTATGGGGAGCCTGGGTGGGGACCCAGCTGGGTCTGAGGAAGCAGAGACAGGGGCCAAAGACCATCTGACTGCTGTGCACTGCAGGCCCTTGGTGCCAAAGCCCCAGACACTGCCGGGCCCGAGCGTCCTCACAGGGAGGCTGCTCCCCCACTGCACTTCCGCTGCTGCCCCTGGCACCCCTTGTGGAGCCCCACCCAGGTGTGCCCTGTACAAGGAAAGGGCCACCACCCCCACTGGACAGATGGATGGGGGGTGAGGATGGAGGACAGGAGGTCCAGAGTGGCTCCCCAACCCTGGACAGAGTGGGGCTTGGCAGGCAGTGTGGGGGTTCACTCTTAGGGTGCCTTGCCGGCTCCCACCTTCCGCCCAGTGGAGCCCCGAGACCCCTTGTCCCTGCCTCCTAAGGGCCAGTCATCCCGGCGGGGGGGCAGCTTGGGCATGGGCTCCTCGGGAGGCCGCTCCTTGGGCTTGCGGCCCCGCTTCTTCCCGCCTGCCAGACTTCGCTTCTCTTTCCTGGGCATCAAGGAGCCCTGGCTCCTGTGTTTGGGAGGTGGGTCTGCTGAGGTCCGGAACCAATTCTAGGGAGAGAAAAGCCCCAACAAGGACCTGGGACCCTGTCCACACTGTAGGTCCGGTCACCCTCAGGTCAGGTAGGCAGGCTCACACTCACAGGCAGCTCTACTCTGGCTGCCAGGTGGGGCCTGGCCTCTCAGCTTTTCCCAGGGAGCTGGACACCCCTTTGAGGAGAAACTGCCAGGCTTCTCAGTGCTGGCTACTTGCTTAGACAGACACTTTTGGGCACCCCCTTCCGCCACCCCAGCCCTTGCCCTACCCTCCTGGGCCTCCCCAGCTGCAGGCCCAGTGGTGCTCTCACACCTCTGCGTGGGTCTTGAGGATGTGGTACTTGACGCCACTTTCAGAGCTGAACTCTTTGGGACACAGCAGGCAGCGGTACTTTCCCACCAGGTGGTCCCCCTAGGAAGCAAGGCAGTGCAGTTCTTGGCTCTTGAGGGCCCCAAGCCCAGACCCGGCCCAAGCCCTCACTTCGCCACTAAAGGGGCAGGGACAGCTGGAGAATCTGGCTGTCTGTTTCAGGGACCCATAAGGGCACCCTGCAGCAGGACCACTAATTGGCTTCTGCTACAGGGGATCTGAGGGTGGGAGGGTCACAGACCTTTGCTGAGGGTCCTTACCCCAAGTTAGTGTGTCCTCTGCCCATGTCAGGGTGACCACCCTCTCATATCCACATAGACAAGGAGTACTGCCCTATGACTGGGGACTGAGTGCCCTATGACCAGGGTGTAAGGCAAGGAGGGGTCCTAGGCCAGCTGTCTGCACCAGCCTGTCTCTGGGCTCATGCATGGAAGCAGGGAAGGGTCTCACACTAACGTGGGGGAACTGATGGCAGAAGAAAGCTGGGAATGCTCAGCACCCTTTGGGCCACAGGGAGCCCCAGGACTGACCTTGCTGCAGCTGGCCAGATGGGCCTTGAGACCAGACACGCTGGAGTAGATGGCTTCACAGCACTGCAGGTGGGAGAGAGTCATGAGGGGAAGGTGCTGGGATCTCCACACAAAGGTGCACCCTGCCTCAGCCTCAGGGAGCTCTGAGCCTTTCTCTCTGGGGCAGGAGGAGGGATCTGACCCCAGGAGTCCTGGGGTCTAGGTTGGGAATGTAGGCCTGAGGCCCTCTGCTAATGGGGTCTCATGTGAGGGACCCTGTGGGACTCAGGATCAGAGGTAAGGCTGGTCAATTTGATGGGTTGCCTGCTGACAGGTCTCGGTCTCGGCTTCTGTTGCTCCCCGAAGGGCACGTCTGGACGTGAGCCCCCCTCCCCACCCGCTCAGCCTGCCCCTGCTCACATCATTAGGACAGTTTACGTGGCCTTTCGCTTTGACTTCATTCTTCCATGCCTCCAGCAGCTGGGGGTTGAGTGTGGGGAGGCCTGGCCGAGTGTAGTTGAGCTGTAAAGCCAGGTACAGTGCAGGTGAGTCCGGGCCCAGAGGTACCTATGCTCTGAGACCGTGCGCCTCAGCAGCAGCTCACTGGCCCTTCCAGAGTCAGGGTCAGCAGACAGGGGCATGGCTGTCACCAGGGACCCTGGATTGAGGCATGTCCTGCCCAGAGAAAGGAGGCCAGGGGCTTGGGGAAGCTATCAGGGAGGAATCAGGCCCATGCCCCACCCACATTTGGGTGGGCAGCTCACCCGTGCAGTCTCGGGCACGAGGTCATCCTTCATGCGCCTCTTGGTCCAGTCCCGCGCCAGCTCATCCTCTGCAATCTCCTGCAGGTGGAACACGGCCACCTGGGCCGAGGTGCGGCGGACACGCCCACTTGGGGTCCGCTCCACACCCAACAGATCCTCAGCCTCAGGGGTCTTGTCCGTGGGCTCCTCAGGGGGCTGGAGAGCAGGGTCACATGTAGCCAGGATAAGCCGCAGAAGCAGGACAGCCAGAGATGGCAGGTCAGGGTCAGCAAGAGATGTAGGCCACGTGTGGCCCCTGCAGACGCAGGGACCCAGGGTGCATACAGGTGTGCAGGGGATGGGGACAACACAGGCATCCCCAAGGAAGATGGGACACAGGGGTTCTGGGTGCCCACCCTTCTGTCCACTGGGATGTACGTGACTTACAGGGAGGGGGATCACACATATGGTGGCAGGAAGGAGCACTGTGTTACAGCACAGGCCACCGGAGAGCCACAGGAGCACGAGGACTGCAGGCCACTCACCGGGGCCGAGTGCTCCGAGCGCACGTGGTAGTCGTGACCAGCCTTGGAGCGGTAGGTCTTGCCGCAGTGGGCACAGGGGAAGGAAGGGCTGTCTACCTCGCAAGGCGGCTTCCCACAGCGCCGCTGGTGGTACTGATAGCCCATGAGGCTGGAGAAGGCGGCCCCGCAGCCCTGGGGGTCCAGGTCCGTGGTCAGTAGGCAGCCAGAGAACCCCGAGTCCCATGCCTATAGGTGCTCCCCACACTGACCTCCTGGGGGCAGCGCAGCCGCCCCATCTGCTTCAGCACCTTGCGCAGCCTCTCTCGTTCCTCCTGCTCCCCGCCCTCAGAAGCCTCAGTGGCAGCAGGCTGAAAACGGTAAGCCGGGCGGTTGGGACCACTGGGGTCCAAGATCAGGCAGGGGGAAGCATCAGGCGGGTGAGGTCCGTGGTCGGAGGAGGCAGCACTGGGCTGCTGGCAGCATACCTTGGCACTGTGCTCAGCCATGGTGTGGTAGTTGAGGCCAGCCTTGGATTTGAACTGCTTCCGGCAGTGCTGGCACTTGAGCGCATCCTGCAGCTGCAGAGACAGCCCGCCGTGAGAAGCCAGGCATGGCAAGGCGTGGCAAGGGCGCCCACTGGTGGTGCCCCCGGCAACTCACCTTCTGACACACCTCCATGTGCTTCTTGAGTCCCACAAGGGTCTTCCGGGTGACCACGCTGCAGGTGGGGCAGACGGCCTCGCCCCGTTCGTGGATGGCTCGCTGCCACTGCTCCTCAGGGCCACCTGTGGGGCAGGGCTGGGGCCTCAGAGGCTGGTGGAGGCTCCTGGATGCCAGGGATAGCACCCAGGCTCCACAGTCAGCCTCCATGCCTGAGACCCGCCCCGGCTCCCCCCACCCCCTGACAGCCCCACCTGGGGCCATGTGAGTCACAGGAGCTGGTGCCTCCTTGCTGACAATGGTGGGGGTGGTCGGCACCTTCTTCCGCACATCCTCAGGACCCAGCCCCTCCTGCTTCTTGGAGCGGTGAACGCGGGCCTTGTCCTCAGCTTTGGCCAGGCCTGTGTGCACAGATGGGTGGGCAGGGAGGTGTGGGCTGAGTGCAGGCACACACGTGGAAGCAGCCAGCACCAGAGATGCCCAGCAGGCTGGAGTCTCACCTTTGAGCCCAAAGGTCCCTGAGATGGACGGCTGCTCCCCTGTAAATTTCTTGGGTGTTTTTTGTTTCCTTCCTGACTCGGGGGAGAGAAAACAAGGGCCAAAATTCTGGTCAAATAACCATCTGGAGAACAGAGCCCCACTACCCCATCCCCGGATTTTCCCCAGGGCTCTCATCTTACTATGCTTTGTGCGCTCGGGGTCTTCCTCAGGTGCGGGCACAGGGCCTGCAGACCGCACTGCCTCCCTGCCCACTGAGGGTCTGCCACCCAGCAGCAGGGAGCTACTGCTGGGGTCTGTGCTCAGCTGGAAGGCCATGCTCTGGTCGGGGGTAGATGGGCTGAATTCCCCATTCTCTGGCCTGGACTGCTTTTGTGGGATGGGGCAGATGTCCAGGCTGTCTGCGGCCCTGCAGAGGAGGTGAGGTGAGGTCAGACAGCCAGCCCTGGCCTGGACCCCAGGTGTGTGTGAGGATACTCAGGTGAGCTCCTGTACCTTTTCTTACCGCTGCTCTTCCCAGCAGCACGAGGTGTTTTGTTCTCAGACTTGGTCAGCAGCACCATTTTGCAGGTTGGTGTGTGTCTGCTGATGGCAATGGGCCTGCTGACCGGCACTGGCTTGCTGACCACAACAGGCCTGCTGACCGGCACTGGCTTGCTGACTGGCACAGGTTTTGTAATTGTTACCAGCTTGGTAACTGGGATGGGCTTGGTGACTGGCACAGGCCTAGTGACTGGCATGGCCTTGGTGACTGGCAAGGGTCTGCTGACCGTGACAGGCTTGGTGACCGGCATGGGCCTAGTGACTGGCAAGGGTCTGCTGACTGTGACCGGCTTGCTGATGCCAACGGGTCTGCTGACTCCCACAGGCTTGCCCATAGCAACAGGCTTGCTCACTCCAATAGGCTTGCTGACCCCAACAGGCCGGCTGATGGAGACCGGCCGGCTGACTGCGCCAGGCTTGGGGGCAGGCAGGGGACGGTCCATGTGATTCCAAATCCGATGTTTCTCCAGCTGGGTCTTGGAGGTGAATGCAGCCTCGCAGAAGGGGCAAGGGAAAGCCAGCCTATCTGAGATGGCACCCTGGGCAGGGAGGGCAGGTATGGGATGGGGCCCCAGGGTCTCTGCCCAGGCACACCCCCAGGCCACCTCCTCCCTGACCCACAGCCCCTTACCCCCTGGCAGCGCTGGTAATGATACTTGAGCCCGTAGATGCTGGGGAATTCTAGCCAGCACCCTGAGTTGGGACATTTCACCCTGGAGTGAGCTTTGAATTCATCTTTCCACTGGTCCATGAGGGAGATCTGGGCATGAAGAAATGGCGGGGCTGCTGCTTCTCATCCACTGAGGCCTCAACCCACCAAGCCCCAGACTTGGAACCCTCCCTGGGCTACAGGGCACAGAGGCAGCACAAGCCCCTCAACCTCCAGACCACGGCAAGAATTCAAGCCAAGCTCCAGATCTGTGCTGGGCTACACAGCTGTCAGCAGTAAGGCCCCAGGCCACACCCTGAAACTTGGAGCTGACTGGAGAGGTGCAGAGGGGCAGATAGGGGCAGGGCAGTGGCCTCCACAGACAGACCCAGCATGAGCCCCACCCCTGCCCTCAGGGAGCTCACAGGAATGTCTCGCAGGGCTTGGTTCTCAGCCTTTGGCCGCCCCTTTTTCTTCCCTTCCGTCCGGTCGCTGGCTGGACTTCCTGGGTCAAAGCAGAGAGGAGCCTGGCCAGATACTGTCTGTCCACTATGGACCACGGGCATCCCTATAGCATATGGGGCAGCAAGGCTCAGAGGCTGCAGTGTGGCTGGCACAAGGAGGGCAGGGCCACCGTGAGCCTGGGCTCACCAAGGCCAAGGCATGGGGCAGGGGCCCTGCCAGCCTAGGACAAGAACCCAGGCCCAAGCTATGTCCAAAATAGCCTCCACCCTAGAAAGGCCCTCAGTACTCAGACAGTGGAAGGTAGCCTACTCTGTGACCCTCTAGAATTGATTTGGGTCCTGGCTCCTCACCCAGCTTTGGTGAGTCCTGCAGCATGGGAAGTCGGACCTCCTTCCGGCTGCCACCCTTCCCAGGTCCACTTCTGCTGGACCCCTGGAGCCGGCGGCCTCCTCCAACACAGAAGGGATCTGTCATTTCTGCAGGGTAAGTACAGAGACCTGAGTCCCAATAGGTCCAACTCAGGACTTGCAGTGGGACTGCCGTGGAGCCTGCCCCCCAACAGGCTTGCTCTGGCCAAGGAGCCTGCCCTCCTGGTCTGTCACAGGGAAGCAAGTGATGGGGTTTCTGACTCAGGGGACGGGCTGCACAAGGTCTCCCCCAACAATCCAGAAAGCACAACCAGTGTGGAGACCCTCACCAGCTTTGACAGCCTCCCTCTCAATGTCAGACTCACAGTCCCAAAGTGTGCTGAGGATCAGGCATCGGGTAGGGCATGTCCCCAGGAGAGGTGGCCTGTGCAGGAGGAAGGAGGCTGACCACATCCCTCCTAAGGGGCCAATTATGGCACCAGCAACAGCTGCTGGCTCACAAGCCGCCAAGCATTGGCACCTTGAGGGTAGCTTCCCCCTCAAGGGCCTCACCAGTGACCACTCAGACCCCAAGCAAAGCCAACCTACCCAGGTGGGCACCCTGGATCCTTCTCCCCAGATACCCAAAATGGTCCAGGTGGGTGCTGAGGGACCCGGGGGTCCTCCTTAAACACATGCAACCCCTCTCTGGTGGGCAGATTGAGGGCCACTGGCATCTCCTGGTCCCTGAGTTTCCTGACCATCCAGTCTGGCCCACTTCTCAGCCTTGATGCAGGGTTCCTGGGTCACTGACCACTGGCTGGCTGACCTCTGCTCCCCCTACAACAGATCCCCTCCCACTTCAGCTAAACAAGGTCAGCACCAGCAGTAGAGGCCCAGGCTCCAGAGCCCACCAAGACACCTGCCAGGAAGAACCCTATTGTCCAAGGCTGGGCTTCCAGGGGCCTGTCCTGGGAGTCACCAGGCCGTCAGGTCCTCCCACAGAGACACCTGAGCCACAGAAGGGGGCGGTACCAGGGCGCAAGGTGTGAGCAGGGGAGCCCTCCTCTGACAATTTCTGATCAACTCAGATCAGAGGTCATGGGAAGGGGTTGGTGTGTCCGTGTCCGGGAGGGCTGCGGTCGGAGGTCGGGACAGCCACTGCCACTGCGAACCGTGATGCCAGCGTCCTGGGCCTGGGGGGCGGGAGGGTCCGAGGTCAGCCAACAAACTTCTCAGGGAGTCCTCACTTTGCAATTTCAAAGGAAGACGGCGGCATGAGTCATGCCCCCGACCCGCGGCCTGGCTGCGGGCGGTCGCCCTTTCCAATCTCTCCAACGCGGGGCACGAACCCGGGCTGGGGGCCCGGCCGCGGCGGCGCGACCCCTCCGCCCTGGGCCGCGGCCGGCGCAGGACGCCGCGGGGCTGGCTGGCGGGGCCGCGGCGGGCGGCGGGGCCCTCTGCGGAGGCCGGCGGCCGGCGGCGCGGCGCGGCCAGGTGAGGGCGGCCGGGGCGCGCGGCGGGAGCGGCCGCCACCCACCTGTCACTCGCCGGCGCGGGCGCGGGCCTCGGCCTGGCCGGAAGGGCGGCCGCGCGGGGGGGCGCCGGCGGCGAACCAAAATGGCGACTTTTTCCGCGCAGGCGGCGGCGGGGCGCGGGGCGGCGGCCGGACGCGGGGCGGCGGCGGCGGGGCGGCGGCGGGCGCTTACCTGCGGCGCCCAGCGGGCTGCGGCCGGGCCGGGCCGGGCCAGGGCGCGGGCGCGGGTCCGGGCGGCGCAGGCTGCGCGCCGCTGCGCACATGCGCGCTCCCGCCCCTCCCACCTTTGACAGTTTTACTGCGGGGGGAGGGGGCGAACTCTCGCGGTATTCCTGCCGCGCTCCGCGACGGGGAGGGGGCGCGCCGGCCCGCCTGCTCGGCCCGGCCGGGGTCCGCCGCCGCCGCGGCCGGCCGGGCGCCGGAGGCTGCCGTGCGTCCGCGGGGGGGCGGCGTCTGCGGACCGTGGGGTAAACCGAGGCACGGCCGGGGCGCACGAACTAGCCGGCAGGTGCGGCGGGCAGTTCGGAGAAGCCTCGCTGGGCAGGACTCTGACCTCCTCCACCCGGCCGCCGGGCCGGCGGGCGAGATCCGGCCTCTCTCCAGCTGGCCCCGTGGCCCCCTGTCAGGGCCACGTAGCTTTATCGGCGTTTCTGACCATCGGATCAACCTCTTGCAGTGCTGTGCGCAGGGACCTAGGCCAGCAGCCAGCGCCCAGCTTGCCCTGGAGCCTGGGTGTCTGCTGGTGACTCTCCCTGTGGGAGCTGGTGGGGAGGTAGAGTGTGACAGGAGGCAGGTAAGAGACACTAGTCTCCTCTAAGAGAATGCAGAGTCGCTGTCTCCTGCTCACATCGCCCTTCTGCCAGGGAGGAACTCCAGGGAGAGGAGGCTGGGTTTTCATTTTGTGTCCACAATGCTATTGAAATATTTTTTATTATGTACATGTATTACTTTTACAATTAAAGCTGACTTAAAAGTTTTTAATGCCCCTTTCTTGCATTCCACAAACATTGTGAGCTCCTTGAAACTAGTGTGGGCTGGAAATCGTTAGTTGGGAAATGGAGTTACAAGGTAGGTCTCTTCCCTGGGGCCCTTTCTGCCCAGCACCCTCTGCCCTGCCCTGCTCTTTGTGTTCGGCTCTTCTCGAGGGACCTGGAGATCTAGTTTGCCTCAGGCCTGCACAGAACACTGGCCTGGAGGCAGAGGCCAGGTGCTGAGCCCTCTGTGGAGGGGTCAACCAGTTAAGCCTTCCCTTGGAAATCTGAGCCAGAGAGGCCAGGGTATGACATCCTTCCCTCCTTGACCATCCCCACTGTAGGGGCAGAGGGACCAGCAAGATGCTGGGAAGGGTCACGTGTGTTCCCCGAGGTGTGTCAAGGCTGTCAACTCCCCTGTGCAAATGGGATGTGTCAGTATCCACAGGTGTGTCCAGATGATCATGTGTCAGGAAGGATCCATCCTTGCACATCACTCGTGGCATATCTGTGTGTTCCGTACCAGGCAAGATCAGTGCTTGTGCCTGAATGTTAGTATCCTGGCACCTTGAGGTCAGGTGCATGGTAGGTAGTATCTGAATCTTAGCATGTGTATACAGGCTATGGCATGTTCATGTGTGAGTGACTGTGTGTCAAGATGTGAGGACCAACAGTTTTTCACGTGTATCTAGATGTCAGGGTGTTGTGTAATATAACTGGGTTTGTATTGGGGCTGTGCTGTCCTGTTTCTGTATGTTAGGGTGTCATTGTTGTGCATCAGTATTTCTGTGTTTGGGTAATTATATGTGTGTGGGGGTGTTGTTAAATATACCTGTGGGTATCATTGTGTCTGGCCAAATTCACAAGTGTGTTTTGTGTTGGGGCACATAGTGCATGTCTGGATGTGTCATTGCATCTGTGTTACTGTTCCTGTTGTGTATCTGGCTGATGAGTGGGTGCCATGGTATTTGTGCTGCTTGTCAGGCGTTGCCCTGTGTGGAAGGTTGAATGGTGAGCCCCCACAGAAGACCATTTCAGAATGTTGAATGTGAGAGTGAACATTCCTTATTTAGAATATGGGTCTTTGCAGATGTGAGTAAGGATCTAGAGATGAAATCAGCCTGGGTTACCCAGGTAGGCCCTAATCCAAGCATCCTTACAAGAAGGAGACAGGGAGATTTGACAGACAGAAGAGGGGTAATAAAATCACAGAAACAGATGGGAGCGGTGTGTCCTTGAGCCCAGTAATCCCAGATGGCAACCAGAGGCTGGAAGAGCAAGGAAGGATCCCCTTCTGCACTCAGGAAGGGAGTATGACTTGACCTTTAGAACTGAATTCCTTTCTCCCTTCTGATCCAACACATGTCCTTGAGTAAGCTAAGCACACACACTACCTATATGCTACCTCTACACCCTGAATCAAGTTCTCTCTTTGAATTCACTCAGTAGATGCTCCTTTGTTGCAGAAGCCCCAGGAACCTCACACACCATGTGTCTGGCTATTGCTCTGAGCGTGTCAGGGGTCTTGTGTCCCATCTCTGGGTGCCATTCACCAAGTGTGTCTACCTGATGCCTCTTGTCCCAGAAGTCCTGGGGTTGTCGGGCAGCCCCTCCAGGAAGGGACACCACTGCCCTCTGGTGGTCCTGGAGCCAGGCTGTTGGGCTGGACACCCCTTCCTCCCAGACCTAGCTGTTGGCACTTGAGAACAGGTTTATTTCTGATTTTTTTGTCAGAATATAAAAAAGTGAATGAAAAACAAGGAAGACAGTACAGGAGCACAGGGTGGGCCACACAGGAGGGGAAAGGCAGAGATGGGCCTTCTGGCTGAAGGCCTATAGCACAAGGTTTTGGGGGATGCTCAGGGCAGCCAGACATGACAAGGGGGCTCCCTGTGAGTGCAGACGCATGGGATGGGAGGCACCAGACCAGTTGCCCAAATTCACTCAGGACCTGCAGTGACCAACCCTGAGTCCTGAGGCCAGCTCAGGTCACAGAGAGAGGACTGGAGACAGCCTCAACTGTCCCTGAGATTTTCAGAGTCCCCGGGGGCATGGGAAGAGGCAGAGGAGCAAGAGGGTGTGGGCTGCCAGGGCCGCCCTCACTGTCCCTCTGCCGGGCAGCACCAGCCCCAGACCACCCAGGGAGGGGTTGCTCAGGCATCTGGTGGCAGAGGTGGGATGCAGTCCTCAGGACAGTCTCTTCTATGAATCCAGGTTTTCTTGGGACAGCAGCAAGTGCGATGATCTCTTGAAGGTGCTCTCCAAGTGCAAGTACACAGGGAAGATGCTGGAAAACCAGACTTTCCCAAAGGTAGGCCCAGAGCACCACTGAATCCGGCAGGCTCAGGGCGTGGAGTCGCCTGCACAGGGCTGCTGTCCTCACTGTGCTGTGCTGTCTCTGGGGCTGGGACATCCAGGGCCTCTCAGCCTCAGTGCTCACAAATACATGCAGATGCAGTCAGGGTGGCTACAGAATTAGCAAGGTGCTCCGCGTGGGTCCCTGCCTGGCTGTGCTGATGACTGTTACTCTGGACATGGGTTGTGTCTACTGGGTCCTGGCGGGGGCAGGGGGAAAACACAGGCCAAGGGAGCCAAGGCAGTTTGTCCCACTGTGTGGCTGGCCTGGCAATTCTGTGAGGATGCAGAACTGGACAAGTGAGCAGAGAAATGCATGACTCAGGCAAAGGAGGACGGTCACATAGTAAAGGGAACATAAATAAACAGACTCCCTGGGAGTCTGGGGGTCATTTGAACCCCACTCTGGCTCCAGGTAGCTGCCCCACATGTTCCAGCAGCGCCAGGGGATGGGCTTATGTCCCAGGAGGAGGGGCCACAGATAAGCAGCCCAGGCCAGGCCACGGCCTGATTGTGCAATCACAGGTGCCTGAAGGTGGTGGTCCTGCCTGTCCACTAGGCTGGACTTGGCCACCATAGTATCCTGTGGGGTCCGAGAGGGTACGTGGGGCCAGCTTGTCTTCATTCTTGGCCGTGGCCTGTGGTCACAGTGCTGGGGTCTGGGGTTCAAGCCTTGGCAGCGGCTAGGATATATTTCCAAAGGAAGCTGTAGGATGCATGGAAGTAAGGGAGGGGCAGGTCCCTGCCCCAACCCAGGATGGTCCTTACTGGGGCTCCCAGGCACCCCCCAGCAGCAAGCCACTTACCTGCACCCTCAGTGCCCATCCCCCATCCTGGCTCCTCCCACTGACCTTGGCTGAGCAGCTGCAGGCTCCGGCCCTCTTCTCGCACCTGTAGGCGGAGCACCTGCTGCAGTACTTCTTGCCTCTGGGCCTCCTGCACCAGCCCCATCCTCTGTAGCTTCTCTGCATTTAGCCGCAGTAGGGCTCTGCCTAGGAGAGGGAAGAGGGCCCAGCAGAGGCCATCAGAGGCTGAGGCGGGAGGATCACAAGTTCCAGGGCAGCCTGGGCAATTTAGCAAGATTTTGTCTCAAAATAAAAAATAAAAAGGGCTGGGGATGTAGCTCAGTGGGGGGGTATCTTTGGGTTCAATTCCCAGTACCTCCCCCCGCCCCCCCCCACACAAAGAATAAAAGGAAAAGAACAAAAGAAGGGACACAGGGAGTCTCAGAGAAAGATTCAGAGAGACTTGGAGGGAGAAGCAGAGGGAAAGTTATGATAAGCAGATGGAGGCCAAGTAGAAGGTGCCAGATGAAGACAGTGCAGACGGGGGGGGGGGGGGGGGGGGGACGACAAGGACTTCAGGGAAGCACCTACAGGTGGAGACAACTGCAGAGTGGAGGCACTTGGTAGGGCGGAGGCTCTCTGGGCATCCAACCCCTGCCCTGACCAGGTCCCACCGTACCAGTGATGGCGTGCTGGGAGAAGGCCTCGACGTAGACGAGGTAGTTGTGGGGACAGTGTTTCTTAAGCCACTTGCAGACGTCCTGCTGGCTCCAGAGGACCACAGGCCGTGTCAGGCCACCCAGTGAGGGGCTTGTGTGGTACAGGCCGTAGTGGTCAGAGTACAGCCGGCCCTGCAGGGGAGGCGGGTGGCAGATAGAGGGAGAGTGGCAAAGCAGGGAAGGCAGGGGCTGAGGTGGGTGGGGTGGGTGGCTGGGTGGGTACCTGGGGAGCCTCTGTCCCAGGCTGCTGCAGGAGTTTGATTGGCCTGTTGCTGGAAGCCCTCTGGCTACGGGAGTCATGCCATGTGAGGCTGGTGCCTGGTGTTCGAGGCAGGTGGCAGGGTATGCTCTCGGCTGACACGGTGTGCTCCAGGAGAGTCCGGCAGAAGCTGAAGTGGGCAGTGGCTGTGTGCAAGGGTGCCTGGTCAGAGTGGTCAGAAGCAGGACCAAAGTCTCCTTTCACCAAAAGCCAGCTCCTTGCCTAGCCTATTTTCCCTCTACTGATGAGGGGCATGTCAAGTCCCCAAAGGCAGAAGAAAATGTGCAAGAGCTGGTTGTAAGGATTCCCCTTCCTAACCCCAAGATGCAGAGCTGGAAACATCTCTTCCCTTGCAAGCCTGCAGCCTGCACACCAACAGGCAGGATGGGTTCTGCTAGATTGGAAGACATGACTCCCAGGGAGCCTGAGACATTGAAAGGAGCGGACTTGGATGTCTGACGAATAAATGACAAGCCCCTAGTGGATGGCAAGCCAAAAAGACATAAGTGTCACGAGAACGCTGCACCAAGGAGATAAGACACCATCTGGACCAGAATTGGAAACAAGCCAAGAAAAAGGGTATATAAACTCCCCTCTCAGACAGCTCCTCGGCTCAGCCCAGATCTCCTGACAAATCCACATCAGCCAGGTTCATGAGCCCCACGGATCATCCACCCGTCAAGACTGCCGAGACTCCGCTGCTCTGACGGCTTCACGACCAGTGGAGCCTGCCCGTCCTCGATTCCCAGACCATCGGCCAGAGGGAGTTCAGAGGCCTGCCGTCGTCTTCTCTCCGACTAAGATAACGTTGCATTCGGGGTCGTCGGAACCGACAAGGCAGAGAGGACTTTGGACTATTTGATTGAGGTGTGTTTATTTGCCATTCGATTTGATTGATGTGTGATATTAGAAAGATTAAGGTTTGTGTTATCCCGAGTGTATCAAATAAAGCCAATTTGTTTGGAACCGAATTCTAGTCACTCGCCTCTCTGCCACTCATGACAGACATATAACCAGGTGAGGGGCTGTCCTAGGACCATCCAGACCTTATGCACACAAGCCTCACACACATCATACTAGATGCGTGTACACACAGAACACATCTTTGAGGAAAAATTCTGGCTCCTGGGTCCTTAGAGAATTTACTTCTTCTGTGGTGGAGAAGTCTGGCTGAGGTTCCTGCCTGCCCATCAACACTGAAGGCACCCAGTTTATACAGCCATACCTGGCATTTGAGGCTTGGCTCCTGCCTGGCTGAGCTCACCAACTATGACTCATGGACAAAAAGGCCTGAACTGGGAAAGCTGGCAACTGGAACTCCCAAACACACACAGGCTTGCCGGCTCTGCTGCTTCCACAGGGCCCAACCAGGACAACAGTGTGACTGGCAGGTGCTCACCAAAAATGGCTGGTCAGCACAGCCGCATGAGGCCCTCTTCCCACACCGACTTTGTCACACCCTGTTTACTGTTCCGACCATCTCTGGGGTCACTGCTGACAAAAGTCTGGGAAGGGTGACTGGTCTTGGTAGGACCTCTCCCACTGGGGGTGGGATCCCTACCCTAAGGCTTGCCCAGGTCTTGGTGCACATGAGGGACCCCATAAATGTTGTGAATGGTGTCTTAGGGAGGGGATAAAGGAAGGTGGGCTCAGATTCTCCTAAGTCTCTACAGCATCCAGGCACTGGGTGGGCAGGCAGGATGAGATTCCCGTGACCCACCCACGGTGGTGGCATGAGATCCTCTTTCCCAGACAGCCATCCCTTCCACACTGGGGTAGGGTTTGGTGGTGTCTAGGAGGTATAAGTAATGAGGGTACCCATTCTACTCCCCACACTCCCAGCTCGGTAGGACTACTGAGGCTTAGTTTCCTCCTCCCCCATTTTTGCAACTTTGAACTGAACTCTTGGTGACTCTAAATTTGAGGTCTAAGGTCAGACAAAGGGTGTGTGGCTATTGCCCTGAAGTGACTTCTAATACTGTGGGGAAAGACTGATTCTGAATCTGCACCTTCCAGGAGGCAGGCACGGTTGACTCGGGTCTCCTAAGGGCCTTTGCCCTGGAGCAAGAGCAGCTCTGGAGACCCAGTCAGACACTTCTGCCCCTGCCGCACCTGCCAGGCCAGTGGGGCCCCGCCCATTTCCTGCAGGCAGTACTTAAGAATGGGTCCCTCCCTGTCCCAACGTCAGAACCAAAGGGAAATCTGGGGTTATGACCCCGACCCCTTGTCGGCCCCACTGCCAGGGGGAGGGTTTTCTCTGCCTTCGGACGAAAAGGGTGACCCCACTGTGCCGCCAGCATGGACACAGAAGCCCTGGGCCGGCATCCCCGACCCCAAGTCAAAGTCGCGCTGATCCCCAAGGCCTGAGGTTGACCAACCCGTCCCCCATGGCGCAGGACAAAGGCCACCGGACCCCGTTAGGCCAGGACGCCCCCCGCAGTTGTCGATGCTTTAAGTCCTCAGGGTCTAGCCCCCCACCCCCACCCCCTTGCCTCTTGGTTCCCTATACCCCAGCCCGCGACATTCCTGTGTCCAGTCCAGCCCCGCTCACCGTCCACATCCCGGCGCTCCCCTAAGCCCGCGCGCACAGCCCCGGCGCGGCCTCCCGGGGGGCTCAGCTTGGACCTCAGCTCGGTGAACATGGGGCCCGCGGGTGCCGGGCCCGCGCACACGCCCCTCACTGAGTGCAGGGCGGCCAGTGTGGCCCGCGGGCAACGCGCGTCACCGTCCCGCCCCGCCTGCGCCGATCCCGCGCCCGAGCCGGTCCCGGCGGCCGGCGAGTCTGCGCGGCGAGGCACCTGCCGCCGAGCCCTGTGCGCCGGGCGCGCTCCGGGAGCCCGGAGGTGTGTCGGCGGCGCGCGGGCTGCTCTTGCGGAGGGTGTCCGCCAGGGCAAAAGGCTCCGGTCCGCACCTGGGCACAGACCACCTGCTGAAGGTCCTCTGAGGCAGGGAAGCGAAGAGCTGTGGGTTCCCCATGTGTTGGGGAATGCAGGTCCCGTACCTACTCCTGGGGTTTTCTACCCACGGAGATCCTGGCCAAGGTGGGACCAACACTTCCCGCTCTCCCATCTCGTGAATTAGTCCTTCCCCACCACCCCGCACCAACTGGGGATTGAACTCAGGGTCTTTGCCCATGCTAGACAACCTCCCTGCCACTGAATTACACCCCCAGCCCTTTTAATACTTCTATAATTTTGCATTTGGACTGGGGATGTAGCTCAGGGGTTCAGGATGTCCTTGGAACTGGTGATCCTCCTACTTCAGCCTCTTGAGTAGCTCGAATTACAAGGCGTGCATCTCCGCTCTAGGCTACTGACTTTCTTTAGCGGGGCACACTTCTGATCCCTGAGGTCTCTCCTTCAAATGGGTTCCTGCTTCCCTGGTTTCCCGGAAAAGCCAGCTTGACCCTCAATCTCACCGCATCTGTGGACTCCCTTGTGACTCTTCCCTTCCCTGTGTAACAAGCCCCTGAATCTGGCTTCGTGCTCGATAACCGAAAATGGGGTTGGCTGGAGAGGGTGGAGAGGAGCTCCAAGGACTGTGAGAGGCAGGGCTGAAGTATTTGCTCCAGGACCCCACTGAGAAGGGCTGAGTGTGAAAGTGTGTTTGCCTGGTCCAGCGAAAGGCCAGGTTGCCACCGACCGTTTTTGCCTGCTCTGCCCAAGAACGTGGTTGCGCTCCCTAGGTGTTGGTGGGGTTGGTGTCTCGTAGTAGGGACAGAAGTAGAGGCAGAGTTGCACTTGGATAGGTAAAAATGTGTGCAGAGTATAGTGGGGCACGTCCATCCAAGGCAAGAGCACAGCGGGGTCCGCGCATGTCTGTAACGCCAGCCGACACACCGGAAGGGTGCTTTCACTTGTTTCCCTCGGCCGTGCAGGAGCGCCGGTGCCCGAGTGGGGCCAGGGACCTGGGCGCAAAGCGCGCAGGGTCTGCACAGGGCGCACGCAAGCTGGCGCATGCGCAGTCCCCCAGCAGTTCCCACAACCAGACAGGTGCGAGCGGGCCTGGGACGGGCAGGACGGCCCCAGGGACCCGCTCCGGTCCTGCACTCACAGGACGAGGAGCGCGTGGCCCGCTCGGAGCAGGCACGCCAGGCCGGGGGCTGGGCCCTCCGGTGTGTCGCGGCGGCGCGGACCGTTAGTGCTCGGAGCCGCCCACGCCGCCACCGAGCCACAGGCCGGCGCTCGCGAGCCCGCGCCTGCCGCAGGCGCGCCCCGCCGCCGCGGCCGGAAGCGCTGCGGCCGGCACTTCCGCCCGAGAGCCCGACGGGCGGTGCACGCGCTCTGCTTCCGGGGCGCCGGTGACGCGACGGCCGCGACGCTTCCTGCGGCGGCGCCCGAGACTACTTTGGTGTTTCGCTCCCGGAGTCCGCTTCTCTGCTCTGCGCCGCTGCGGGCGCCTCCGCTGCCGCCTCCGCTGCCATGAACAAGAAGAAGAAGCCGTTCCTGGGCATGCCCGCGCCCCTCGGCTACGTGCCGGGGCTGGGCCGGGGGTGAGGCCTGGGGCGGCGCGCGGGGCGCGGGAGGGGGTCCCGGAGGAGGACCGTGCTGGCTGCCCGCGCCTCCCTGGACGCAGGACGCTAAGATGCAGCGAAGATAAGTAGGGTCGGCCGCCAGTCTGCATCCTGCTGGATGGTCTGGCTTAATCCGCGAAGGACGCAGAACTGGCCGGGAGCCCTGCCTGCCACCTAGGAGCTGTGACTCCTAGCCAGCGTTCTGGTGTCTACAATGAGCATGGGCTGCACGCAAGTCAGCCGTGTGGGGATGAGGTTCTGATGTGAAGCAGGAGCAGGTTACCGCCTCCTTGCTTTGAGCATGACTGATCTTTCTCTCTAGTGTTGGTCACTTCAGGTTGCCTGTTCGTTCTCAGCCCCTGGGGCAGGTAGGCTGGTGCCTGGGTGACCCGTGCCTGCCTGACAGAGGACCGCCGTTAGTTGTTGGATGAATGAGCAGCACTTAGTGTCTACTTAGTTATCTGTAGCAAAACGTGGGTCTCATTTGGTAGTAGTATCAGAAACTGCAAGGGGCACACAGAACATAGATGTCTCACCATTTTAGGAGGACCAGCGGTGTACTAGAGGAGGTTTGATGCTTGTATAAATAAGCACATGAAGAGGAACAGATTTAGAACGTGGGGGTTCTAGAGATTAGAAAATACTCAGTGTGGAGTCCAGCATTTGAGTCATGTTTAGTAGGAAAGCTAGATTTGAAGGTATCAGATGTGGCAGGACTGGAAGAGAAACTGGCGTTGTGTGGGTGTAGGCAGTTAAGGGGCATGGGGATGGAAGGATCAGAGGAAGACCAGGGGATAGCAAGGAGTCCAGAGTGAGTAGGATGGGATGATGCTGTAGGATGTTGGAGGGGCCTTGTGCATCAGACTAGAGTTCCTGTGAGCTTCAGAGAGTCAGTGGCACCAAAGAATGCCCTAGTCAGAACTGTGTTTTGGGAAGAATCACCTGGCAGAGCAATGAGAAGTTTAGGAGTAGGTATGGCCAGCTGGTTTGCCAGTTGTGGGAGTCATGATTTGGGGAGGGGTGATTAGGAGGTAATATCAGTTGTACTTAGGGGGCAGGTGGGGTGGAAGAGGGAAGTGAAGATGATGTTTTGGTGCCAGGGTCTACACTGCTATTAACAGCAGAGACAGAGTAGCTGCAGAGTGCAGTGAGGGGCTTGGTTTGGTGTAGCTGGATTGGGATGCTCAGGAGGCTCTTGGAAATGTGAGGCTGGAACTTGGGAGGAATGAGATCTGAGGTATGGGCATTCACATGGAGGAGAAATGGACAAACCTTGGATGGATGGAAACATTTAGGCAAGCAGAGAAGATCAGTGGTGCTCAGAGAGCATGGTTTACTACCACCAGAATGTTTGGAGATAGAGGTGTTAGAAAAAGAGATGTTACCATAGGGCCACTCAGGTAATGGCATCTTGGCTTTCTGCAGTGCCACTGGCTTCACCACCCGGTCAGACATTGGGCCAGCCAGGGATGCAAATGATCCTGTGGATGATCGCCATGCACCACCAGGCAAAAGAACAGTGGGGGACCAGATGAAGAAAAACCAGGCTGCTGATGACGATGATGAAGATCTGAACGATACCAACTACGATGAGGTGACTTTTGTGGGGCTTCTGTGACGCCTTCCACCAGTCAGAAGGGCTGACTGGCTTCTGTGATGAGGTGCTCAGATTCGCAGACACCTTAAGCTGTGTGAGGCAGGAACAGTAAAAACATCTTTAGAAGAGATGTACTTATAAATGTCTAAATGTTCCATTGGTACTTTGCACTGCTGGTTATTAATGATGGTGTTGGTGCTTACTTGTTCTGGTTTCAGTGCCTGCCCCTTAGCTCATGGTTCAGTTGAGGTTTTCTAGATAGCTTCTAACAGATGATGTCTTTCCACCTAGGAAAATAATTTTTACAGAACCTTTACTTTGAAATCAATCTTTTCCTTTCTTTTCTTTCTTCTTTCTTTCCTTCTTTTCCTTCCTTCCCTCTCTCCCTCCCTTCTGAATCCAGGGATGCTCCACCACTAAGCTACATTCCTAGCCCTTTTTATTTGTTTGAGACAAGGTCTTACTAAGTTGTAGAGGCTGGCCTTAAACTTGTGATCCTCCTGCCTTAGCCTCTTGTGTCACTGGGATTATAGGAGCGCACTACTGTGCTTAGAAATAATTTAAAACTTGTGGTCCCTTAAACAGTACCAACAGAAGTTTAAAAAAAAAAGTTCCCCAAAACTCTTTACTAAGCTCCCTTCCGTGTTACATTCTCTTAATACAGCTATTGAAACTTGGATATTAATGTTGGTGCTATAGTGTTACTTCATCTACAGCTCCTGTTTGAATTGTTCAGTGTTTCCGTAAGTGTCCTTTTCCTGACATAGGACCTATTCCAGGATCCCCCATCACATTTTGTCTGTTTAGTCTCTTACAGCTGGACCAACTCCTCTGTCTTTCACATCCTTGGCACTTGAAGAGTATTGATCAATTGGCTATAGACTGACCCTCAACTTCGGTTGGTCTGATAAAAAGCAGTTAGCAAGTAATTTATATTTGGAAATGTCCTCTATGTTGGTGGGATTGTGCTCAAGGGAGCACTGATTCTAAATGTGTTGTTTGGTTCTCAGTTTAATGGCTATGCTGGGAGCCTCTTTTCCAGTGGGCCCTATGAGAAAGATGATGAGGAAGCGGATGCTATTTATGCAGCTCTGGATAAAAGGATGGATGAAAGAAGAAAAGAAAGAAGGTAAATTGATGCTGTGTTTATCTGGCTCACAGAACAAGTTTTGCTCTGACTTTGGACTAAGAGAAGAATTATAGGATTAGTGTGTATCAGCTTAGCTTCAAGGCATCATGGGTCTTGGTCTGGGTCAGCTGGGCCTGGGGGCTACAGTGGAGCTTAAGAACTCTGAAGCCTGAATACCCACAAATCAGAATTTGAGGCATTACTTTGACTAGATATCAGAGTTACCGCCTTGAAGTGGAGAGTGATATTGATTACTCTATTGTTAAATAATTTGAAAACAAATATGTGGATCTTATGGGTAGGTAGTTGTTGTGGTTTAGAAACTTGTTCCTCATGTCATTGTGTGGTATGGCTGTGGAGTTGGGGGTGGTTGAGCCAAGTTGGACTGGTGGGAGGTGCAGACTTCAGGAGGCCTATGAGAAGCAGGCTTTGGATAGAGGTCCCTGCAGTGACAACTCAGGCAAGCTATGTCCTTGGTACCTGTTAGAGATGAGAGTTTCTCTACAGGGCCCTGTGTTTTCTCTGCAGGGCTCTGAGGTGGGTGTTTTGCACCTCTGTTGTTGATGTTTCTTCAGTGTGCCAGTTGATGTGGCAGCTTTCTGAATGCCTTGTCCTTATTCTGGGAAATTTAGTGAACTAAACAGAAGATGCTGCAATGTTTAATAAGTTGTCATACTGCTTTGCAAGTTTCTAGTTTTTTTCTTTTTTCTTTTTTTATAGAAAGTTACATTTTTACCTGGGTTTGGTGGTGCACACCAGTAATCCTAGGCGCATGGGAGGTCGAGGTAGGAGGATCATAAATTCAAGGCCAGCCTGGGCCTTGAATGAGACCTTGTCTCAAAATAAAAAGGATTGGTGGTGTAACTCAGTAGTAGAGTGCTTGCCTAATTTGGGTTCAATACCTAGTACAAGGGTAGGGGAAAAAAAACCCCAAATTTCTCATTATAGAGGATTAGAAAAATAAATATGGATAAGACTATAACATTTATTTATAAACCCAGAAAGTAACAGTTAATACTTCTTTTTCTTCTTTCTATTGCTTTTTGTTTTGGGTGGTGCTGGGGATTAAACCCAGGGGTTTGCACATGCTGGTCAAGCACTCTGCCACTAAACTAAACTACATCCCTCACCTTTCTGTTGCTTTTCTCTCCCCCACCCAACCCTCCAATACTGGAAATGGAACCCAGGACATCACACATGCAAGGCAGGTACTCTACTGCTGAGCCACATCCCCAGCACTTCTAAAATTTTTATTTTGAGATAGGGCCTTGCTAAGTTGTCTGGACTGGTCTTGAACTTGTAATCCTGCTGTCTCAGCCTCCTGAGTAGCCCAGATTATAGGCTTCTGCCACCACATCCTGCTCCCTCAGTCCATTTATTAGGTTACATATAAATTCCTACCAATGGATATTTTCCTTTTTTTTTTTTGGAGGAAAATTTAAACCTCATTGTTAAAAAGTTGTAGCTAGTTGGTTCACATCAACTGCTGGTAGATTTATTTGGTTGGTCTAAGCCTGGTTCTGAATGACCCATAGCCTGTGTCCCTGAAGAAGTCACATGGATGATGATATGAGCCATCTGCCCTGGCAGATGGGGTGAGAAGATGAGGGAGGGCTGTTGGTTGGAGGCGAGTGATTACGTGGAAGTGAGGGGAACAGCGATGGATGATCTGAGGGCTACATAGGGACCTAGGATGGCGTTTCGGTTTTGCTTCTGAGTTGGATGTTCTAAGGATGGCCTAAGGGATTTTGTGAATTTCGAAGCAGTGAATATACTCAGGTTCAAATGGACGGTTATTGACGGTTGCCCTCTTAAAATGGTTTGATTCATGATTTTCAGCTTTACAGATGGTATGAAAGCATTTTGCATTCCATATAAACTGCATTTTGAATTTTGACCTTTTCTAGAGTTAGTGATAGGTGGCAAGATATTTTCTTGAGATGCTGAGCATCTCCTGGTCATCCACATACTCATAAGGAACTATATTTGGCGATCTGCAGTATATTCTGCTAAGCTCAGAGGTTCAGTAGGTAGGGGTATTACACACACTTTTTTTTTTTTGGCATAGACAGGTTTATTTAGGAAGGTCGATACACATTCAAGGGAGAATGCGGGCTGTGTTGAGAGTGAGAAGCAGTCATTTACACTCTTTTTTTCTTTTCGTGGTACTAGGGATTGAACCCAGGGCTGTGTGCATGCGAGGCAAGCACTCCACTAACTGAGCTATATCCCCAGCCCATATTACACTCATTTTTAACTTGGAATATTTTTAGCTTGTGATGGGTTTATTGCTACAGTACCCCACTGTAACTCAAGAAGCATCTGTATATCAAAGTAAGATAATTTCTTTTCATTTTATTGAGTTTCTGACTATTTTCATTTGGTAGATAGTTGATTATTAAATATATAAATGTTTCCATAGTTACCTTAAAATACATTTGCTAAGCAGCTCAGTATGGAATTATTTTTTAGAAATTTTTTTATAACTTTATTTATTCATTTTTTTCTTTTTACGAGGATCGAACCCAGTGCTTCACATGTGCTAGGCAAGTGCTGTACCACTGAACCACAACTGCATCCAGGAATTATTCTTTTTGGTGATTTAACTAGTATATATAACTAGCCTGCTTCATTTTGAAATGGACACGATATTTCTAATGTAAGTACGTGTTTTATTTCATAGAGAACAAAGGGAGAAAGAGGAGATTGAGAAGTACCGAATGGAACGCCCTAAAATCCAGCAGCAATTTTCAGATCTCAAAGTAAGCAGATGGGATGGCATGCTGTTTCTTTCTTCTTTTTCTCTTTTTTTTTTTTTTTTGTAGTGCTGGGAATTGAACCCAGGGTCTCATGCCTGATTTAGTTAAGCTCTCTGCCACAAAGCCACACCACACACTCCACCCCTTTTTTGGATACAGGGTTTCGCTATATTGTGCAGGCTGGTCTCTTAAGACTCCTGGGTGCTGGGGCTTCAGGAGCCGTGTCTGAGTGGTGTTTCTGATATACCTAACCTGAGCAGTGAGAACCAGGCTGCTTTGCTGTGGAGCTGATGAGATTTTAGTAACTGTGCTCTACTTAGTTTAGAGGGGTAACTGCTTAGAAGGTTTGTGCTTTAGTATGTTTAATTATGTGTAGTTTAAAAAACAAAATACCTTTCTTTTGCCTACTGTGAAAGGTGGGACCAATGAACTTATTTTGATGTGATTTTTTTTTTTTTTTTTTTTTTTTTTTACGGTGCTGGGTATCGAACCCAGGGCCTTGTGCTTGCGAGGCGAGCACTCCACCAACTGAGCTATCTCCCCAGCCCTATTTTGATGTAATTTTAACTCCATTTGTACATAAGGTTTTCTAAACTATACTTGCTGGACTCCCCTCTGGCTCCCAGTATTGGGAATCAAACCCAGAGGTACTCCACCACTCAGCTACATCCCCTTTCTTATTTTGAGGCAGGGTCTCACTCAGTTGTCCAGACTGGCCTGGAACTTTTTTTTTTTTTTTTTTTTGATGGTGCTGGGGATTGAACCCAGGGCCTTGTGCTTGCAAGGCAAGCACTCTACCAACTGAGCTATATCCCCAGCCCGGCCTGGAACTTTTGATCCTTTTGCCTCAGCCTCCTCAGTTGCTGGCATTACAGGCATGTGCCACTGTGCCTGGCTTTCCTACTAGGCTTTGATAGAATAATTTACATTTTATTGAGATAGAGCAGATCCAGTAAGTGAATTTCTCTTAAGCATAGTAGAAGGCCATTTCTGCATCAGAGTCCTTTCTAAGACCTGCTGCTCTGCAGGTTGTGAGAGGATAAGTGTAGCCCTGCCTGAGCCATGAACTCCTGTCAATGATTCTTGCTTTGGGACTGTGTTTCTAGAGGAAGCTGGCAGAGGTCACGGAGGAAGAGTGGCTAAGCATCCCAGAAGTTGGCGATGCAAGAAACAAACGCCAGCGGAATCCACGCTATGAGAAGCTGACCCCAGTTCCCGATAGTTTCTTTGCAAAGCATTTACAGACTGGGGAAAACCATACTTCTGTGGATCCCCGGCAAACTGTGAGCACCTGAAAAGAAGGCAAATGGGGCTCTGGGGTCTGATTGGACAGGTCAGGCGGGAACAGTGGGTTGAGTGTGCCTGCAGCTTAGCAGTTGCGCTGTGGCCGAGTCTGTACTGTTGTACCTGACAGGTCACTGTAGGAATATTTCAGGGAAGATGAAGTTCTGTGACATGAAAGTACAAGCCAGTGTTTTATTTTTTATCCTCCAGCAATTTGGAGGTCTGAACACACCATACCCAGGTGGACTGAACACTCCGTATCCAGGTGGGATGACCCCAGGCCTGATGACTCCAGGCACAGGTGAGCTGGACATG
Source organism: Sciurus vulgaris (assembly GCF_902686455.1). NCBI lineage: Eukaryota > Metazoa > Chordata > Mammalia > Rodentia > Sciuridae > Sciurus > Sciurus vulgaris. The sequence goes on from NC_136462.1 coordinate 204,073,317, forward strand.
AGGAAGATTGGCCAAGCAAGAAACACCCTGATGGACATGAGGCTGAGTCAGGTGAGTGACCCTTCAGTGTTCTCCTGTAGATAGTTCTGAAAATCTTGTTGCCTGATTATAGAACTATTATGATTATTTTAACAACTCAACAAGGCTGGGCATAGTGGTGCATGCCAGTAATCTCAGCAACTTGGAAGGCTTAGACAAGGCAATTGCAAGTTCGAGGCCAGCCTCAGCAACTTAGTGAGACCCTGTCTTCAAAATGAAAAGGGCTGGGGATATAGCTCAATGGTAGGACATTCCTGGGTTCAATCCCCAGTACCAAAAAGAAAAAAAAAAAGTGAAGATTCTTTGTTCTGTTACAGAAATGGTCAGGATTCTATGTTCAGGTAAGGACTGTGTACAACTATAGGCGAGGAAAGCACAGTGCACCTGGGGCTACAAGCAAAGGGCCAGCCCTGTGTGACATTGCTTACCATCTACTTCCACTCTGGACCCATCAGAGATGACGAAGGTGCTTGTGACAAGCAATACGTCCTCTGTTGATAAAGCTTAATGTCTTTTTTTCCCTCTTTTTTTTCTGTGGTGCTGGGGACGAAACCCAGGATCTTGTGCATGGTAAGCAAGTGCTGTACCACTGAACTACATCCTTAGCCCTTGTCTTTTTCTATTTATTTAAAAATTAGATGGCTGTGCGCAGTGGCGCTTGCCTGTAATCCCAGCGGCTCGGGAGGCTGAGACAGAAGGATTGTGAGTTCAAAGCCAGCCTCAGCAATGATGAGGTGCTAAGCAACTCAGTGAGACCCTGTCTCTAAATAAAATACAAAATAGGTCTGGGGCTGTGACTCAGTGGTAAAGTGCCCTTGAATTCAATCCCCAGTACCAAAAAAAAATTAGATGTTTTATTTCTGTATCTTACTAAATTGCCATGCGGCTCTGTAAGTAAATGGGCACACAACTCTAGAGACAGGTTGCTGAACCTAGTACAGTAGAAAACCCTTTCTGGTTATGAAATGCACATCAGAAACCATGAAGGGAATATTTCAGATTCGTATATGGTGAAATTCAGAATTTTTGCATGATGGAAAACACTGTAAAGTCAACAGAAGACCCAGTAAACTGGGAGAAATAATCATGCACATGAAAACCAGTTACAGCTGGGTGTGGTGGCACATGCATGTAATCCCAGTGGCTCGGGAGGCTGAGGCAGGAGGATCACAACTTCTAAACCAGCTTCAGCAACTTAGTGAGGCCCTAAGCAACTTAAAGAGATATTATCTCTAAATAAAATATGAAAAGGGCTGGGGATGTGGCTCAATGGTTGAGTGCCCCTGGGTTCAATCCTCAGTACCAAGAACAAAAAACAAAAACAAAAACTTAAAAAAAAAAAAAAAAAAAAAAAGTTGCAGAGTGATGTGTATATTCTGTGTGTGTTTGGAGAATCACTTGTGGATATACTCACAAACTTCAAAAAGTCCAAGCTGGGCCAAGTGGCTCCTACCTGTAATCCCAACAGCTCAGGAGGATCCCAGCAACCTTGGTAGGCTGAGATAGGATCATGAGTGCAAGGGTAGCCTCAGCAATTTAGCGAGGCCCTCTGCAACTTAGGAAGGCCCCGTGCAACTTTGCAAGACCCTGTCTTGAAATAGAAAATTAAGAGCCTGGGGATGTGGCTCAGTGGTCAAGAGCCCCTGGATTCAATTTTTGGTTCCAAAAACAGAACAGAACAAACCTTGGAATTACCAGTCTTATGATTTCTGGGTTTCACTCCTTCTCGGAAAGAGCGTTTTTGTTTTGTTCTTTTCTTTTTTAATGTCTACTTGGTAGGGTTTTATGGTGCTAGGGACCAAACCCAGGGCCTTGTGCATGCCAGGCAAGCTCTGTACCATTGAGTTGCAACCCCAACCCAGGATTGTGTTTTTTAATATAAGTCTTTTCCATATAGAAAAAATTCATCATCACAAACTCATCTGAATTAACGTTTTCCTCTTTGGGACTCCCCCTGGGTCAGGGCTTTGGGAAGGACTTGTTGTAGGGGCCCTATGAGCACTTGTTCTGTATGGACCTGGTTGTGTCCAGCTGATTCTCTGCTTGTCCTGTCCTGCAGGTGTCTGACTCAGTGAGTGGACAGACTGTTGTGGACCCTAAGGGCTATCTGACAGATCTCAACTCCATGATTCCCACCCATGGTGGGGATATCAAGTGAGTGGTTTGCAGAGTTGGTGATTTAGGATGGGAACTCTGGTTGCCTAGAATGTTTTAGATTTTTATTTGGACAATATGCAGTCAAAATAGGGCATAGATGTTCTAAGAAATGAAGTTTGGTTTTCTTTTTAAAATATGTCCATATCCATTTGTGTGTGTTAAATGTCTTATAAATAGCATTCAAAGTCAGGGCCTGGGCTGAGCTAGAATGTGGTTTTTGGTGCTCAGAATTTATTTGCACTGGTGCTGAACAGGCTTGGAGTAGTGCTGTCAGGAGGTTTGGTTGCCTTGCATTGCTGAGTCAATGGTTAGTACATTGGGACATGGACACTTTCTTTCTGGTATTGGGTGCACCCCTGGCAATGTGGCCTAATTCTGTATTCTTGCTCTCACAGTGATATCAAGAAGGCACGACTGCTCCTCAAGTCTGTCCGGGAGACAAACCCTCATCACCCACCAGCCTGGATTGCGTCAGCCCGTCTAGAGGAAGTAACTGGGAAGCTACAAGTTGCTCGGAACCTCATCATGAAGGGAACAGAGATGTGCCCCAAGGTGAAGCCCATTGTAGGGTGTTTTCCTGGATGGCTACAAGATTGTGACCCCTGAGGGACCCTGTTTCTGTACCATGCAGGATACCTATAGAAGTAGCTTGGAGCTGGCAAGTCCTTTTGCCTTTAAGTACTGTGGGTAAGGCAGCCTAGGGAAGGGTGGGTGTCACTTGTTTCTACATGGAGCTGATCTGCTTTCCCTTTAATAGCAGGTAAGAGTGAAACTGGGCAGCTTTTCATGCCACATGATGTAAGAAACCTAAGAACTGATGCTAACCCTTAGGAGAATATTAAAATATTCCAGTGCTTTTTTTTTTCCCCCCAGTACTAGGGATTGAACCCAGGGGCACTTGACCACTGAGCCACGTACCCAGCTTCCCCCGCCCCCCGCCTTTTTAAAAGAATTTTTTAGTTGTAGGTGGACACAATATTTTTATGTGGTGCTGAGGAGCAAACCCAGGGCCTCACACAAGCTAGGTGAGTGTACTACCACTGAGCCACAACCCTGAGAACAGGGTCTCCCCGAGTTGCTTAGAGCCTTGCTAAGTTGCTAAGGCTGGCTTTGAAGTTGTGATCCTCCTGCCTCAGCCTGCTGAGCCACTGGGATTACAGGCATGAGCCTTTGCACCCAGCCAGTGCTTGTGTTTTTGAAGGTGGAACAATTAGAAAGGCTTAGTAAGTTTTGTGAAGAAGCCCTCTTGAGTGCCATGTACTTTGCTGTACAGACTGGTAGTGAAAAGGCCCCAGGAGACTTACCCAGGAATCAGGCACAAATCAGAACTTCCCACCAGACACAGTCTCTGCTTTGTCTGTGGGTTAGCCCTGCAGGGTAACTTATACTCCTCTCAAGAAGTGTTGTCATGTGTCTTTCATTAGACCGCGTTCTTTGTTGGTGTTTCAAGGAGAGGCCTGGGAAGTGTGTGTGACTGAGTCGACTGACTGATAGAATCCGGGCCCCAGAGTACTTGCTGTTCCCCTGTTGCTCCCAGTCTGCACATGCTCTCGCTATTCTTTTTTCTGCCTCAGAGTGAAGATGTCTGGCTAGAAGCAGCCAGGTTGCAGCCCGGGGACACGGCCAAGGCTGTGGTGGCCCAAGCCGTCCGCCATCTCCCACAATCGGTCAGGATCTACATCAGAGCTGCAGAGCTGGAAACAGACATTCGAGCAAAGAAGCGGGTTCTTCGGAAAGGTGAGCTTCCCTCGGGTAAGGGCAAAGCCTCCCTTGGAGGTCCTCTGGTCTCTGTACTTACAAGAGGTGTGGTCTCCCTGGTCTGTCCAGTAGGGACTGGAAGTGCCCCATCATGGTCTCTGTCCTCTACAGGTGATGCCCCAATGGTCCCTATCCCGTGTAGGATGTGTCCCCATGGTCCCTCTCTCTTGCAGGAGGTATCCCTATGGTTTTCATCCCCTAATGGAGCTGTGTTTTCTTGATTCCTTGGCCCAGGGTTTTTAATTTATTTTTATTTTTATCATTTTGGCTCATACTTTTGCTGAGAGTAAGGAGTTGGTGACATTTGCCAAGATTTTTCCTGATTGGGTTGCCTCTGCTCTTAGACCCTCCATAGGGGAGGGACACCAAGGTGTGAAGTGCCCACCCTGGCTGGAGACTTGGTTGAAATTCTTGGTTTTCTCCAGCGTGTAAGCTGGGCAGTCTGTCATCCAGATACGCTTCATCTTCCAAACAAAACCTGTTCTGGGCCTCTGGAGGCTGGATGGGATGCCTGTAGGAAGGACGGTGCTGTTCTACGCTGTTGGACAATGGGAGGGGTGCCTGTGGGTAGCATGCAGCTAGGTGTGAGTCTGAGTTGACTGGGTGGTCTCCCCAAGTCTGCAGTGCTCCTTCCCGTGTGGACCAGGCTATGCCTCAGGCTCCTGCGAGGTAACCTTTGTCTGCAGTGTGCTACTCTTTACTGTGGAGATCATGAAAGGAGCTCTCTCGCTCCCTCCACCAGGGCTTTTCCCCCCACAAATTTTTATTGGTGTGTTGTAGTGTGCATCATGATGAGATTTGTTATGTATTCCCATGTGCACACCAGATGTCAGTATGATTTGGCCAGTATCATTCCCCAGCACTTGCCCCCTCCTCCCCTGGTTCCTCTCCTCTCCTGATCTCCCTTTGATTTTCATGAGATCTGCCCCCAACTTCTTTTTCATTTTCCTTTCTAGCTTCCATATATCGGAGAAAGCATAGGACCCTTGAGCTTCTGAGTTTGACTTATTTTGCTTAACATAGTGGTCTCTAGTTCCAAACATTTTCTTGCAAATGACATAATTTTATTTTTCTTTATGGATGAATAAAACTCCACTGTGTGTGTGCTACATTTTCTTTATCCTTTCATCCAGTGATGAATACCTCGGCAGGTTCCATATTTTAACTATTGTGAATTGTGCTGCTATAAACATGGGTATGCATGTATTACTGTGGTATGATGACTTTAATTCAGGGTAAATACTGAGGAGTGATATAGCTGGGTCACGTGGTTGTTCCATGCCTAGTCTTTTGAGGAACCTCCATACTGATTTTCATAGTAGTTGTACTAATTTACAATCCCACCAATGGTGTAAAAGTGTCCCCTTTTCTCCACATCCTCTCCAGCATTTATTATTATTTGTATTCTTTTTTAAAAATTTTAAAATGTTTATTATTATTATTGTTATTTTTTTTTTTTTTGTTATATTTATTTATTTATTTATTTTTGACCCAGGGATTGAATCCAGGGGTACTTAACCACTGGGCCACATCCCCAGCCCTTTTTTATATTTTATTTAGAGACAGGGTCTCACTGAGTTGCTAAGTGCCTCGCTAAGTTGCTGAGGCTGGCTTTGAACTCTCGGTCCTCCTGCCTCAACCTCCCTAGTTGGCTGGGATATCAGGCATGTGCCACCATGCCCAGCTTATTATTTGTATTCATGGCTGCCATTCTGACTCATGTGAGATGAAATCTCAGGGTAGTTTTTTTTTTAATTTTTTTTATTTTTTTATTTTTATTTTTTTTAATTGTAAACAAATGGGATACATGTTGTTTCTCTGTTTGTACATGGCGTAAAGGCATACCATTTGTGTAATCATAAATTTACATAGAGTAATGTTGTTTGATTCATTCTGTTATTTTTTTCCTTCCCCCCACCCCTCCCACCCCTCTTTACCCTCTATACAGTACTTCCTTCCTCCATACTTGCCCCCCTCCCTAACCCTAACTCTAACCCTAACACTAACCCTTCCCTCCCCCCCATTATGTGTCATCCTCCACTTATTAGCGATATCATTCGTCCTTTGGCTTTTTGAGATTGGCTTATCTCACTTAGCATGATATTCTCCAATTTCATCCATTTGCCTGCAAATGCCATAATTTTATCATTCTTTATGGCTGAGTAATATTCCATTGTATATATATATATATATATATATATATATATATATATATATATATATATACCACAGTTTCTTTATCCACTCATCAGTTGAAGGGCATCTAGGTTGGTTCCACAGTCTGGCTATTGTGAATTGAGCAGCTATGAACATTGATGTGGCTGTATCTCTGTGGTATGCTGATTTTAAGTCCTTTGGGTATAGGCCAAGGAGTGGGATAGCTGGGTCAAATGGAGGGTCCATTCCAAGTTTTCTAAGGAATCTCCACACTGCTTTCCAGAGTGGCTGCACTAATTTGCAGCCCCACCAGCAATGTATGAGTGTACCTTTCTCCCCACATCCTCGCCAACACCTGTTGTTGCTCGTATTCTTGATAATCGCCATTCTAATTGGGATGAGATGGAATCTTAGGGTGGTTTTGATTTGCATTTCTCTTATTACTAGAGATGTTGAACATTTTTCCATATGTTTGTTGATGGCTTGTAGATCTTCTTCTGTGAAGTGTCTATTCATTTCCTTAGCCCATTTGTCGACTGGATTATTTGAATTCTTGGAGTAGAGTTTTTTGAGTTCTTTATAGATTCTGGAGATTAGTGCTCTATCTGAAGTATGATTGGCAAAGATATTCTCCCACTCTGTAGGCTCTTTCTTCGCATTGCTGATAGTTTCCTTTGCTGAGAGAAAGCTTTTTAGTTTGAATCTATCCCAATGGTTGATTCTAGCTTTTATTTCTTGTGCTGTGGGAGTCCTGTTAAGGAAGTCTGATCCTAAGCCAACAAGTTGAAGATTTGGACCTACTTTTTCTTCTATAATCTGCAGGGTCTCTGGTCTGATTCCGAGGTCCTTAATCCATTTTGAGTTTAGTTTCGTGCATGGTGAGAGATATGGGTTTAGTTTCATTCTGTTGCATATGGATTTCCAATTCTCCCAGCACCATTTGTTGAAGAGGCTATCTTTTCTCCATTGCATATTTTTGGCACCTTTGTCTAGTATGAGAAAATTGTATTTATTTGGGTTTGTGTCCGTGTCCTCTATTCTGTACCATTGATCTACCTTTCTATTTTGGTACCAATACCATGCCGTTTTTGTTACTATTGCTTTGTAATAAAGTTGAAGATCTGGTATTGCAATACCCCCTGTTTCACTCTTCCTGCTAAGGATTGCTTTAGCTATTCTGGGTTTCTTATTCTTCCAGATGAATTTCATAATTGCTTGCTCTATTTCTGTAAGGTACGTCATTGGGATTTTAATTGGAATTGCATTGAATTTGTATAGCACTTTAGGTAATATGGCCATTTTGACAATATTAATTCTTCCTATCCAAGAACATGGAAGATCTTTCCATCTTCTAAGGTGTTCTTTAATTTCTTTCTTTAGTGTTGTATAGTTCTCATTGTAGAGGTCTTTCACCTCTTTTGTGAGATTGATTCCCAAGTATTTTATTTTTTTCGAGGCTATTGTGAATGGGGTAGTTTTCCTAATTTCTCTTTCTGAAGATTCATCACTTATGTATAAAAATGTGTTGGATTTATGGGCATTGATCTTGTAACCTGCTACTTTACTGAATTCACTTATGAGTTCTAAGAGTTTTCTGGTGGAATTTCCAGGTTCCTCTAAATATATAATCATGTCATCAGCGAACAGGGATAGTTTGAGTTCTTCTTTTCCAATTCATATCCCTTTAATTTCTTTGGTTTGTCTAATTGCTCTGGCCAGAGTCTCAAGAATGATGTTGAATAGAAGTGGTGAAAGAGGGCATCCCTGCCTTGTTCCAGTTTTTAGGGGGAATGCTTTCAGTTTTTCACCATTTAGAATGATATTAGCCATGGGCTTAGCATAAATGGCCTTTACAATGTTAAGGAATGTTCCCACTATCCCTATTTTTTCTAGTGTTTTGAGCATGAAGGGGTGCTGTGTTTTATCAAATGCTTTTTCTGCATCTACTGAAATAATCATGTGATTCTTGACTTTAAGTCTATTAATATGGTGAATTACGTTTATTGATTTCCTGATGTTGAACCAACCTTGCATCCCTGGGATGAAACCCACTTGATCATGGTGCACTATCTTTTTAATATGTTTTTGTATGCGATTTGCTAAAATTTTGTTGAGAATTTTTGCGTCGATGTTCATTAAGGATATTGGTCTGAAATTTTCTTTCCTTGATGAGTCTCTGTCTGGTTTAGGTATCAGTGTGATATTGGCTTCATAGAATGAGTTTGGGAGGGTTCCCTCCTCTTCTATTTTATGGAATACTTTGAGAAGTATTGGAATGAGCTCTTCTTTAAAGGTTTTGTAGAACTCGGCTGAGAACCCATCTGGTCCCGGACTTTTCTTTGTTGGTAGGCTTTTGATGACTTCTTCTATTTCAGTACTTGAAATTGGTCTATTTAAATTGTTTATGTCCTCCTCGTTCAGTTTAGGCAATTCATATGTCTCTAGAAACCTGTTGATGTCTTCGAAATTTTCTATTTTGTTGGAGTATAGATTTTCAAAATAGCTTCTAATTATGTTTTGTATTTCAATCCTGTCTGTTGTGATATTTCCTGGTTCATTCCGAATTTTAGTGATTTGGGTTTTCTCTCGTCTTTGTTAGTGTGGCTAAAGGTTTATCAATTTTGTTTATTTTTTCGAAGAACCAACTATTTATTTTGTCAATTTTTTGTATTGTTTCTTTTGTTTCAATTTCATTGATTTCAGCTCTGAGTTTAACTATTTCCTGTCTTCTACTACTTTTGGTGCTGTTCTGTTCTTCTTTTTCTAGGGCTTTGAGCTGTAGTGTTAGGTCGTTTATTTGTTGAGTTTTACTTCTTTTATTAAATGCGCTCCATGAAATAAATTTCCCTCTAAGTACTGCTTTCATAGTGTCCCAGAGATTTTGATATGATGTTTCTTTGTTCTCATTTACCTCTAAGAATTTTTTAATTTCCTTCCTAATATCTTCTGTTATCCATTCATCATATAATAGCATATTGTTTAATCTCCAGATGTTGGAATAGTTTCTGTGTTTTACTCTTTCATTTATTTCTAACTTCAATCCATTATGATCTGATAGAATACATGGTAGTGTCTCTATCTTCTTGTATTTGCTAACATTAGCTTTGTGGCATAATATATGGTCTATTTTAGAGAAGGATCCATGTGCTGCTGAGAAGAAAGCGTATTCGCTCTTGGTTGGATGGTATATTCTATAAATGTCCGTTAAGTCTAAATTATTGATTGTGTTATTGAGATCTATGGTTTCTTTGTTCAATTTTTGTCTGGAAGATCTGTCCAGTGGTGAGAGAGGCATGTTAAAATCACCTAGTATTATTGTGTTATGGTCTATTTGGTTTCTGAAATTGAGAAGGATTTGTTTGACATACATGGATGAGCCACTGTTTGGGGCATAGATGTTTATGATTGTTATATCTTGCTGATTTATGCTTCCCTTAAGCAGTATGAAATGACCTTCTTTATCCCTTCTGACTAACTTTGACTTGAAGTCCACATTATCGGAAATGAGGATGGATACTCCAGCTTTTTTGCTGAGTCCATGTGCATGGTATGTTTTTCCCCATCCTTTCACCTTTAGTCTATGGGTATCTTTTTCTATGAGGTGAGTCTCTTGTAGGCAACATATTGTTGGATCTTTCTTTTTAATCCAATCTGCCAGTCTATGTCTTTTGATTGATGAATTCAGACCATTAACATTCAGGGTTATTATAGAGAGATGATTTGGTTTCCCGGTCATTTGGTTCATTTTTTAAAATTTTATTTATTTATTTGTTTGACACAACTTGTTTCCTCCTTTATTTGACAATTCCTTTAGGATAATTTCTCCCTTTGCTGATTTGCTTCTTTGTTTTTTATCTCTTCCTCATGGAATATTTTGCTGAGAATGTTCTGTAATGCTGGCTTTCTTTTTGTAAATTCTTTTAGCTTTTGTTTATCATGGAAGGATTTTATTTCATCGTCAAATTTGAAGGTAAGTTTTGCTGGGTATAAGATTCTTGGTTGGCATCCATTTTCTTTCAGGGCTTGAAAAATGTTGTTCCAGGCCCTTCTAGCTTTTAGGGTCTGGATTGAAAAATCTGCTGATATCCGTATTGGTTTCCCCCTGAATGTAATTTGGTTCTTTTCTCTCACAGCCTTTAAAATTTTGTCTTTATTTTGTATGTTAGGTATTTTCATTATAATGTGCCTTGGTGTGGGTCTGTTGTAATTTTGTGTATTTGGAGTCCTATAAGCCTCTTGAACTTGATTTTCCATTTCATTCTTCAGATTTGGGAAATTTTCTGATATTATTTCATTGAATAAATTGTTCATTCCTTTGGCTTGTTTCTCTAGGCCTTCCTCAATCCCAATAATTCTTAAATTTGGCCTTTTCATGATATCCCATAGTTCTTGTAGATTCTGTTCATGATTTCTTACCATCTTCTCTGTTTGTTCAACTTTGTTTTCAAGGTTAAATATTTTGTCTTCAATGTCTGAGGTTCTGTCTTCCAGGTGTTCTATCCTATTGGATATGCTTTCTATGGAGTTCTTAATTTGGTTTATTGTTTCCTTCATGTCAAGGATTTCTGTTTGTTTTTTTTTCAATATCTCTAACTCTTTACTGAAATGATCTTTTGCTTCCTGTATTTGCTCTTTTAACTGTCGATTGGTGCGATCATTCAATGCTTGCATTTGCTCTTTCATCATTCAGTGCATGCATTTGCTCTTTCATCTCATCGTTTGCTTCTCTGATCATTTTAATTATGTACATTCTGAACTCCTTTTCTGTCATTTCTTCTGCCATGCTGTCATTGGGTTTTATTGATGTAACATCTAGATTTGTTTGCAGCATTTTCTTTCCTTGTTTTCTCATATTGTTCAGGTTATCAGTGGACCGCTGAGATATTGCAGATTTCCTCTATTGACTTACAATGTCCCTGAAGATTTCTATATATATCCCCCCTTAGCCTTCAGTAGGCTGAAGTCTTGGAGGAAGTTGATAATGCGGTGCTCCACAAGGAAGCTGCCTCTCTAGGAGTGGTGGCTTTCAGGTGGGGTATAATCCCTGCTAGTGGGCAGAGGTGCCTCTACTTGTTGACCAATGGTCATCCAAAGGGGACCTAGGCTGCGGGCTGAGGCAAGGCCTGTTTGGGCCTGAGTCTCTGGTTTTACCGTCCTTGTGGGGAAACCTCACCCAGCAGGGAAGACTCACCCGGTGGGGAGGTCTCGCTGGTCAGTTCCCCTCCTAGAGGTTTCCCTCAATTTACAGCTACCGCCTGGGCTGGGCTGCCTTCCTCTGCAAAGTTCCCAGGGGCCCGGCCCTACCTCCTGGGCCTGGGAGCCTCACCCTTCGCAGATGAATCTCCTTAGGCTGCCCCTCCTCAGAGAATCTGCCCGCAGGCCTGGAACCTTCGCTCCGCCCTAAGCCTGTCTCTGTGCGGCTCTTCTACCCAGAAGCCTCCTAGAACCTGGGACCCTGCTCTGCACCTAATCGCCTGGCTATGCGGCCCCTCCTCTGAGCAGCCACCTGGGGCCCCGTACAATCGCTCTGAGTCCCAGAGACCCGCCACACGCCTCTTCCTCCAGACAGCTGCCCAGTATTCCGGTGCGGTCACTAGGAGTCCAAGAAACTCACTGCGTGCCTCCACCTCCCACCAACCACCCGTAGCCCTGGGCAGTCAATCACTCCGAGTTGAAGTGACCCTCCCCGTTCCTCCTCCTTCTCCAGATAACCCCCCGAGTGTTCAGGAGCGGTCGCTCTGAGTGGCTCTGAATCCACGTGACCCGCTGCACGGGTCCTCTGGGCAACCGCCCGGAGCTCTGGTGCGGCCACTCAAGACCAAGCGACCCACCACGCTTCTCCTCCAGGCAGCCCCCCTGTGTTCAGGCGCTGTCACTTTAAGTCCAAACAACTCACCACTCGCCTTCTCCTCTGAGCAGCCGCCTGGAGCGCTAATGCAGTTACTGTGAGTCCGAACGACCCGCCGCGCTCCTCCTCCTCCTCCTCGTCCTCAGGGCAGGCCCCGGTGTTCAGAAGCGTCGTCCTGAGTCCAAACAGCTCGCCGCGCAGCTTCTCCTCTGGCAACCGCCTGTAGCTCTGGTGCAGTCACTCCGAATCCAAGCGGCCACGTTCCTCCTCCTCCTCCTCAGGCCAGGCCCCGGTGTTCTGAGTCCACACAGCTCTCCTCGCCACTCCTCCCCTGGGTAGCCGCCAGAGCCCCAGTGGTTGCTCTGAGTCCCAGCGCTGTGCTGAGCGGCCTCCTTTACCGCGCTCCCAGTTGTCCAAGTTCACTGCTCCAGTGGGGGGAGGGGCGTTTCGCCGGCAGCTCTACTTCACAAAGTTTCCTGCGTTCCGGGACCACCGTCCCATGCGGGACGCCTTCCCAACGGGTGAGAGTCACCCGGCTGCTTTGAGTTGGTCCCAAGTGTCTCAATATCTCCTCTTTTGAATCCTGAGTCCTGGAGCAACATGAAATGCAGCCACCCCTAGGCCGCCATCTTGAAACCTCTCTCAGGGTAGTTTTGATATGCATTTCCCTAATTGCTAATGATGTTGAACATTTTTTCATCTATTTGTTGGCCGTTTGTATTTCTTTTGAGAAGAAAGAAATTTAATTCCTCTGCCCATTTATCAATTGGATTATTTGGTTATTATTATTTATTATTTATTTTGGTACTGGGAATTGAACTCAGGGCCACTCGATCACTAAGCCACATCCCCAGCCCTATTTTCTATTTTATTTAGACAAAGGGTTTCACTGAGTTGCTTACTGCCTGGCTTTTGCTGAGACTGGCTTTGAGCTCAAGATCCTCCTGCCTCCGCCTCCTGAGCCTCTGAGATTACAGGTGTGCACCACCGGGCCCAGCCTCATGATTATGATTTTTTGACGTAGAGTTTTTTGGGTTTTTCATATATTCTAGATACTGGTCCTGCCAGAACAGTAATTAGCAAAGGTTATCCAATCTGTATATTCTCTCTTCACATTCCTATTTCTTTGTTGTGCAAAAGCTTTGTAATTTAATGCCATCCCATTTACTAACTCCTGGCATTATTTCCTGGGTCTTATTAAGAAAATCACTGTGACTGTGTGTTGGGAGTGTTGACCCTACATTTTCTTCTAAGAGTCACATAGTTTCTGGTTTGGTTTCAAGGTCTTTGATCTACATAGAGTTGGTTTTGTGCATCGTGAGCGAAAGGGGCTGTTTCATTCTTTTATATGTAGATAACAAGTTTTCCTAGTACCATTGGTTAAAAGACTCTTTTCTCCAGTGTATGTTTTTGGTACCTTTATCAAGGATCAGATGATTGTATCTGTGGGTTTGTCTGTGTCTTCTGTTCTGTACCTCTTGACTGTGTGTACGTTGTTATGCCAGAACCATGTGGTTTTGTTACTGTAGCTCTGTAGTATGATTTGATGTTGGTTATTGCGATGCCTCCATCATTGCTTCTTTGGCCTGAATTTGCTTTGGCTACCTCCACCAGACCTGATGATCCATGCTGCCTGCCTGCCTGCCTGTCTGCTTTCTTTCTTCCTTCCTGTACTAGGGATGAAACTCAGGACCTAAGGCACGCCAGGCAAGTGTTCTACCATTGAGCTACAACCCCAGCCCTTTTATTTTGAATCAGGGTCATAGTAAGTTGTCCACACTGGCCTCAAACTTGCCATCTTCCTGCCTTAACCTCCTGAGTAACTGGGATTGCCACCATGCTGCTTGGAACAAACGCTGGTCAGAAGGCTATTAGGCAGTAAATCTGTGCAGATGTCTTGTTCTGCCTGAATTTAGCCTAGGTGCAATTGGGTGTGTTTGTGGAAGCAAGGGGTCTTTGGTGGGGTTTCTTGCTCTCCTTTTTCAGATGTGTATTTGAAGGAGAATCAGAGTTGCCTTAGGACCGTGTACTGTGATAGGACCCTGCAGACAAGAGCTTTTGGATGGGACACCCCTTATCACATGCAGCTTTTGCCCTCTTACTGTCTGCTATATGTGACTCCTATTCCCTGGTTCTCCCTGAATGTGTGACTCGTGTGTTCCACCGTGTTTCCTGTTGGTTCTCATGGTCTAGTTTCTTGTGTGCAGTGCTTAAGGCCCATCTCATAATGAGGCCAGGAGCAGAAAGTTAGCACTGTCTTGGTTTATAGAAATCAACTTCTTGTCTGTTTCATCCAGAAAAATAGTTCTGTGGTGAAAAATACATTAAGTGCTATGTAATTAGTGTTGTTTATTTAGGAAAACCCTACTGAAGTAATTTCCCCTGCTGCAGTCGGATGAGTGCTAATGCATGTGTTTGTGGTCATTCCCTGTTCACCACCAGATTGTCTGGTTTCATTTCTAGTTGGCTTCAGATCTGGAGGGGGAGTGTGTCATGGAGATGGGCCCTGAGAAGGAGTGTTGGGGATTGTGGAGGGATTGCCTGTCTAGGGCCCTCGTGGACCTTGTAGGGAGGGGCCTCCTGGCTCTACTCACTTAGACAGATGCTGCACCAGAGTGAGGGAGCTTCAGATCACCACATCGGCCTGCTACTGCTCCCTGATCCTGGTCTTGGCTGGCCCCTTCCCTTGGGGAGTCCTTGGAAACAGCATACTTTATCTGGGGTGCCTGCAGCAGAGCCCAGAGCTGCTGCGCTGAGTTGTTGGTGAGTTCTTAAGATAGGCACCACAGGACGGACCCAGCTGTAAAAAGGAGGCGAGTGCCACTGCATAGTGCTTAGGACCCCGCCAGTTCACGGGGCTTGGCAGGCACATCTCTGTGAGCTCTGGGTTGCAGTTGGTGCAGCTGACACCCTAGTTGTTTATTTGAAGAACAAGTTTTAGTTACTAGTCTGAGATAAGAGGATGCTGAGTAACTTTGGGCGTGTGTGTGACTTCCAAGTTCAGTGTCTTCCATCTGTGAAAGGAGGGTTGGGATCAGGGGAGGTGGTGTGGCCTGTGCATTCACTGGTCAGGTGGGTGTCCCATGAGCAGAGTGCCCTGGAGGGGTCAGGCCATTGGGTGTCTCTCTTCACCTCCATAAGACAAGGCCAGCCCTGGTGTGTGGAAAGCACTGTCTCTGCCAGTCAATGCAGGTGATGGAAGTGGGACCATGTGCTCAGGTCCACAAGGCAGGCAGCCTCTGGTGGCTGCACTGATGTGTCCTGAGAGCACAAGAACAGCACAGCCCTCAGTGCACTGGATGTCCCCCTGTAGGGTCAGGTGGCCATGGGACGGGAGGTCCTGTTGGCTGCTGTGTGGTCATATCTTCATGTTTAGAATGCTTTCCCATTTCTGGCCCACTGAAGGTGTGTGGCTCCATCACTGGGCCGACTGCACTACAGTGCTTCCTGTGCTATTGCTGCTACATCAGGCTTCTGTGGGTGGGGTAGTCTTAGCTTGCAGAGATATTTAGCCTAGGAGCCCTGTGAAGAACTGAGTTGTTCAGCAGGCTCTTGTGGGCTGCTCTTGAACCACTGATGAAAGGTGCTGGTTCTCGTAGAGGTTGGAGACGTGGGGTCTTGGGGTCATCATGCCCCCTCTGGGTGAAGTCAGGGACTCCACAAGTTCAGTCCCACCAGGATGCCCTGTTCTTGAGACATGGAATGGTGAAGTCTGGAGTCAGGAATGGTGACACTTGTGTGTATTTCCAGCAACTCGGGGGGCCAAGGCAGAAGGATGGCAAGTTTGAGGCTAGCCTGGGTAACTTAGTGAGATCCTGTGTTAAAATTAAAAGGGCTAGGGGTGTAACTTAGTGATAGAGTACTCCTAGGCTCAGTGCCCAGCTTCCCCTCCCACCCACACATGTGATGGGGAGAGGAAATTAGTATATAGACAATCCTCCCTTGCTGGAGAATTGTTCTGTGCCACCTGCTGGAGGCAGGACTTTCTTCTCCCACTGCTATGCCTAACTGAGTGCTGTGCTTGTACAGGTGACCCAGACTTTGCCTCCAAAGAGTCTGCATCTCTGCTGGTTTTGCCTGTTCTGACCATTGTAGTCCCATAACTTTTACACTTGGAAATGCTGAACCTGGACTCAGGACCTTCTAGGCTTTAGACATGATCTTCCAGTGTGTGTTGGTATCTTGGTTTCACCCTGGGAATCAAGGAAGGTGCATGAAGAAACCAGAGAGACGGTGGAGCTGCAGGCATGTGCTCGGTTGGCACCTCCTGCTTTGGGACGAGGCTTCTGATGGCTGGTGCACAGGGTGGAAGTGGGATACAGGGCCTTGGGAGCTATGCAGGCAGCACTGTGCCTTTAAGACTGGTTTTCTGCTGTGTGACTGGTGTCTGTGCACAGGCACATGCTGCCTCCAATAGGGTTGGGGCCTGACTTTGGGGCGTTTTTCTCAGCCAGTGTTCCCACTGCTCAGGAGGATCGGCTGCCAGCCTGAACAGGAGGCTGTGCCCTACAGGAATCAATGTAGATCAGTCTTCTAATTGTCTCACACTCGATTTCACATCAGGACTGTTTGTTACCAGTGTGCCGTGCAAAACCCCATAAACCTCAGGGTTTTTTTCTTTCTTAGTTCCCAAAGCTGCAAGTATGGGCCAAGGGAGGCAGGTGATTGAGCGGCCTCCAGTTATGGGTGGCATCATTCTGTGGCTCAGTCAGCTTAGCAATGCTGTCCCTGCCTTTGGTCTACCCTCTGTCTCCTCCTTTCCATTTTACCTAATGAGGCCACTGTCAGATCCACCTGATTTTGAGGCTTGGTCTGTAGGTAACACTGAGTTCATGGTGAGAGTGTGTTGCGTGGTCACCTCATGCTCCTTAACCAGGTGATTGCTTCTCGCCAGGACTGCTTCCCAGGCCACTTGACCACTGAGCCACATCCCCAGCCCTATTTTGTATTTTATTTGGGGACAAGGGTCTCCCTGAGCTGCTTAGCACCTTGCTAAGTTGCTGAGGCTGGCTTTGAACTCACGATCCTTCTGCCTCAGCCTCTTGAGCCACTGGGATTGCAGGTGTGTGCCACCAGGCCTGCCTACAATTTGCTTGTTGACACTGATTTTCGGTGTTCAGGAAGTGTGGACCTTGTGGTGTGTGGCCTGTGTCACCTGCTGCTCTAGTCACTTGTCTCCCTGTGCAGCCATTATAGAGTGAACCCTAAGTTTTAGCATGTTCCCCTAAAAATATGAAGGCTCTTTTTACACTCAGAATACCATGCTACATCTGAAGTCATAACAACATCACAGATATGACTTATTGTCTTGTCCAGTTTCCATAGTGCTCAACTTTTCCGCATGTCAACACATGCCACAGGCACTCACATGGTTGGTGTGAATCAGGACCAAGTGGTGTCTTTGACTGATGTGTCTTTTCTAGGTTGGTGGGTGGTTTTTCCTGTATATTCTGCTCACTGCAGCCATGAGGCTTAATGTGGGTCTGTCATTTCTTGAATCTTCTTGAAATCAGGAGGTAAATCTGGAGGCTCTGCAGAATCAGGCTTGGTTGGTTTTTTTTTTTTTTTTTTTTTTTTTGGCAAGAAGTGTTGGTTACAGTGCATCAGGAAGCACAAAGGCCCTCTCCTATTGGCAGGTGAGATGGCCCAGTAGCTGAGTGTTCTTTCTGGAGTTCTTTGCAGCCTTTGGGCTCCTGCCTTGTGTAGCAGTTGACATGTGCTTGTGCCCATTAGGCCACTAGGGTGTGTACAGTGGTGCTATTACAGCTCTCCTACCATTTTTGATTGTATTTTCAGAATTATTCTAAAGAGATCTTATATCAGTATTGTTTACTGAGTTTATTCAAGAAAGAATAGGTGCCGGATTTGTTCTTTTTGTTTGCCAGCTTTCAGAATAACTAGTGGTTCTCCAAGATGACTGGGATATCTGTTCATTTACTAAAGATTTAAAATCAGGTGTGTGTGTGTGTTTGTTTTGCTGGGAATAGAAGACAGGGCCTCATGTAATAGGCAAATGCTCTGCCACTGAGCCACATCCTCAACCATTTTATTAATTTTGCGACAGGATCTCACTAACTTTCCCAGGCCAGTCATGAACTCAGGGTCCTTCTGCTCAGCCTTCTGAGCAGCTCAGACCTGAGGAGTGCAGTGGTGCCTAGATAATGGGCTTTTTTTTTTTTTAGCATTGTTGCATTTCATGGGTCTGGGTAGCAGTTCAGTACTGCTGAGCTCTTGGGTGTTGCCTGTCATCTTGAGCATTTGAATACACTGCGGTTTTATAGTAGTCCCTCATCCATGGTGTCACTTTTCCTGGCTTAAGTTACCCACATGGTCAACCGTGGCCCAAAAACATAAATAGAAAATTCCAGAAAAAAGTAGTTCATTGGTTTTAAGTTGCTTCTAAGAGTGTGACATAATCGCATGTTTTCCTGCCTGGGACAGCATCCATCCTGTCCAGTGCCCTAGCGCTCCATGCTGTGTATCCTGCCTGCCTGTTCGCTACTTAGCTGTCATCTCAGGAATCAGGGCCTGCTGCATACTGCAGGGCTTACTCCACGTGAGGTGTGGTGCTGTGACTTTGGACTGTGACGCCCATGCACACGGGTCGACTGTGCTCTTAGACCTTCAGAGTATCCCATCGTCGTCCTATAAGTTGTCTTAGTTTGCTCTTGATTTTTTTTCCTTCTTTTTCAAGTTCCATGTGATTCGTTTTAAGAGAAAGTGTGATTCTAAGGTCTTTCTCATGCTGGTCATTTTTTGTTTTTTAACATTGTATTTAACAAGTCACTTAGAACTCAGGCGTGCCATCTGTTGTCCTCCCAAGTGCTCCCTTGCCCTGCCAGGATGCAGGCATTGCCTGCCTCACCAGTGCCCCCAGGACTGTAGCTAGTCGCAGCCCACTGCTTGATTTTCACAGCCACTTGTCTTTTTTTTTTTTTTTTTAAGTTGTAGGTGGACTCAATACCTTTATTTATTTTTATGTGGTGCTGAGACTTGAACCCAGGGTCCACATGCACTAGGTGAGTGCTCTACCACTGAGTCACAACCCCAGCCCCATTCTTTTTTTGTGTGTGTACTGGGGATTGAACCCAGGGGCACTTGACCACTGAGCCATATCCCCAACCTTTTTTTTATATTTTATTGAGAGACAGGGTCTCTCTGAGTTGCTCAGGGCCTCACTAAGTTGCTGAGGCTAGCTTTGAACTCACGATCCTCCTGCCTCAGCTTTCCAAGCTGCTGGGATTACAGGCATGGCCATTATGCCTGACGAAGCCATCCTCTGACACCTTCCACCAGGATCAGTTCCACCTGTCCTCACAGTCATCACAAGTGGGGCCTTCCAGTGTCGCTGTCCTAGGACTGGCTACTTTTACTCAGTATGTTGTTGAGGTTCATTATTTCACCTGTGTCCTGAGTCCTGCCAGTGTGGACCAGCAGGCTTTGATTGTTCCCTTGCTTTTTGGGACACTCAGGTGCTCTCTTTGTCTTGTGATCTGACTTAGCTGAGCTCTGTAGCCCTTTTCTGTGGCCAGGGAGTCCAGCTCTTCCTGCTGGCAGCAGCATGCTCCTGCATGAATCTCCCATTTTGTTTCCTTTTCTGTGACCCACTTTGGTGTTTGCCTTTCCAGCCCTTGAGCATGTTCCAAACTCAGTTCGTTTGTGGAAAGCAGCTGTTGAACTGGAAGAGCCAGAAGACGCTCGGATCATGCTTAGCCGAGCTGTGGAGTGCTGCCCTACCAGTGTGGAGGTGAGTGTGCTGGGCTCAGGAAGACCCAAACCTTTCAGCATCTGCGGAGGTCCACGTGGAGCATGGTCTCACCTGGACTCTGATTTCTGGCAGCAGAAGGCAGGGTTAAACCTAGGATGCTGCTCTGCATCGCTGCCAGGCAGGGTAGTAGGTGGTTCAGTGAGGCATGTGCTGCAGAAGTGCAGCGCGGGGTGGGTGCATGAATTGGGGAATGGGCGTGCAGAATGAAATCTTTGCTCACCCCAGACCACTATAGAAAACTCTTCAGGGACATGACTTCTAATGCAGCCCAGAGTTTGTAGGTGGAAACTGAAGGGTGGCAGGTGATACAAAGCAGTGTGCTGCCCTGCCAGCCCAGTGTGGCTCCCCTCCTTGCCTCATGGCTGGTGGGATTTCTTTAAGCATTGTAGTTAACAGCATTCTGTGCAGTGATTTTCGTCTTGGTTTTATGATATCTAGTATGTCTTTAATTATCCTAAGGGGCATTATGAAATTCTCCAGTTAATCTTATTTTATTGACATAAAAAAGAGCCCATATACATTTTGGAATTAGATGCTGCAGAATTAACAGATTTAGGATGAGAATTCCAGAAGGCTGAGCAGCCATCTCTCATCCAGCTCACCTTGCTCACCTCCTGCCCCAGCATCTGATCAAGAGTGCCATTAACTTTTCGTGTACCAGTCAGTTGCTAAGTCAGAAGCACAACCACATGGTCAGTTGATGAGAAATGCTGCTGTGAATATTTTGTGTGTTCTTGTTTAAACGGTCCTTGAAAAATTTTTCCCCTCAGTACTAGGGATTGAACTCAGGGCCTTGCACACGCTAGGCAAATGATCTACCACTGAACTGCATCCCCATCCCTTTTAAAATTTTTATTTTGAGTCATATCTCACCAAGTTGCTCAGGCTGGCCTCCTGCCTTGGCCTCCCAGGTAACTGAGATTGCAGACATCTGACACTGTGTGCAGCTTAGTTTTGAGAAAGCCTGTGCTGTGGGGCCCTTGAGCTTGGCTTACCTCAGGCCTGGAGGGTAGTACTCTGTGCCAGTGTACACGGTCCTCTTTCTTTCTTTTCCTATTTCTTTTTTTTCCCCTCTTTTGTGGTGCTAGGGATTGAAACCAGGGCTTTGTGCATGTGAGGCAAGCACTCTACCAACTGAGCTATATCCTCAGCTCACACTGTCCTTTTTCTGACACCCTCTCTAGCTCTGGCTTGCTCTGGCGAGGCTGGAAACTTATGAAAATGCCCGCAAGGTCTTAAACAAAGCACGAGAGAACATTCCTACAGACCGGCACATCTGGATCACGGCTGCCAAGCTTGAAGAGGCCAATGGGAACACGCAGATGGTGGAGAAGATCATTGACCGAGCCATCACCTCCCTGCGGGCCAATGGTGTAGAGATCAACCGTGAGCAGTGGATCCAGGTAGGCTATGCTATTCCACTTACCTGTAGATGTAGGGTTGGACAATCTCTGAAGGTCATCTAAACCACCCCTAGGACTTGGTCCTCCATTGCCCCCTCCAAGGAGCCACAAGCAAGTGAGCCTTCTGCTGTTTGGCTCTACTGAGTAGAAGTACTTTGTAATGGGACCTGTACCCTAACTCCCCAGCACTGTGTCCTGCCAGGAGGGCCCCTCTGTGCTGGAAGATGCTCACACCACCCTGCAGCCTGCCTTCTGTGCCATGGACATCTGCAGCTGGCTGCTGCTCCAGGTGCTCAGGAATATACTATCCCCTTCCTCTGTGGTTCTCCTCAGGAGGTTATGTCAACTGATGCCACTGCCTGTTCCTAGGTCTCTTGACTCTTCTCACACTCAGCACCTGTGCTTTGTTTCATAGGATGTTATTGTTATTCAGCCATGTGACTCCTTTCTGTGTTTGGCAATTTTGTGGGGAAGGGTACTGGTTGTTGAACCTTACTCATGCTAGGCAAGCACTTTGTCACAGAGCCACATCCTCAGCTCTTTTTATTTATTTATTTATTTATTTTGCAGTACTGGGGATTGAACCCAGGGTCTTGTGCTTTCAAGGCAAGCATTCTACCAACTGAGCTATATCCCCAGCCCACTCTTTTTATTTTGAGACAGTCGTTAAGTTGCCCAGACTGAGCAGGAACTCATGAACTTCCTGCCTCAGCCTCCCAAGTAGATGAGACTATAGGTATGTGCTCCTTTCCTTGACCTTGTTACTGTTTTTCTTTAAACTCTGAGATGCAGGGTTAGGGTTGTGGCTCAATGGTAGAGTGCTTACCTAATGTTTGCAAAGCCCTGGGTTCAGTCCCCAGCACTGAAAAAGAAAAAAGAAAAAAGAAAGAAAAAGACAAACCCTCAAGTACAAGACCTGAGGTTGCACATCTCTGACCTTAACCAACCAGGCCCAACTCCGTTGGTCCTGCAGCCTTGTTGTTGCTGTTTCTGAGGCTCTCCCTGCTCCTCTGTGCCCAGATCTCTAGCAGGCATCATGTTCCTCCTGCCTGACTGTCTTTAATGTTTGTTCAGTATAGGTCTGCCTACATAAATTCTTCCTGCTTGTGTGTGTCTGCAAATAGTCTTTATTTCACCCTTATCTTTGAAAGGTATTCCCGTTTGGTATAAAAGGTCAGGGTGATACTTCTTTCTCTAGTGAGCAGTGTGATGTCTTGGTTTGAATTCTTGCAGGTTTTTTTTTTTTTTTGGGATGGAGGTATTTATTGGGGTTTAAACTCAGGGGTACTCAGCCACTGAGCCACATCCCAGCCCTATTTTGTATTTTATTTAGAGGCAGGGTCTCACTGCATTACTTAGCACTTCACTTTTGCTGAGGCTGACTTTGAATTTGTGATCTTCCTGCCTCAGCCTCCTGAGCTGCTGGGATGACAGGTGTGGGCTACTGCATCCGACTTCTGGCAGTTTTTAAGATTTCTCCATCTGATTTTGATTGTAACATGCCTTGGTGTAGTGTTCTTCATGTTTCTTGTGCTTGAAGTTCATCAAACATTTTTGCCAGATTATTAAGCTATAATTAATATTGCATAAAATTCACTCTTTTACAGTGTGTGAGTCAAGTCAGGCATGGTAGCCACATCTATAATCCTGTGAAAAGTAGAAAGTTTGGTTGTCCATTTTCAGAATATAGCATTTAACCTTAGTTGTATCCAGTTGTAGCCATTTTAATTATTAGCCCTTATATTTGTTTGCCCCAATTTTAAAATTAGCTAATCTCTTAGATTGTACCCCTGAGCTCCTCCAGTCAGGGCAGAGGGCAGCGCTGTGTCACGGATAAAAACTGCATGCCAGGTTCTGGTAGCATGCCCTTCTGGAAGGAGTAAATGCCTTGCACACCCACTTTCAAGCACATGTCTGATTTCTTGTGGTACCTTAGTATTTCTAACAATCCCAGGGAGTTGGTTGACTGAGGCAGGAGGACACAAGTTCAAGGCCAGTCTGGAGGACTTAACAAGACCTGTCCCAAAGTAAAATAAGAAAGGGGATGTAACTTAGTGATAGAGTACTTGCTTAGCATGAGCAATTCCCAGCACCACAAAAAAAGGCACAGGGGAGCCCTGGGGTAGAATGCCCATGGGTTTAATCCCCAGCACCAGAAAATAAATAAAGTGTACAGTTGGAACAGAGAGGCAACATGTATCCCATTTGTTTACAATAAAATAAAAAAAAAAAAAAGTGTACAGTTGGGCAGTTTTCAGTATGTTCCTGGCTGTGCACCCTTCACTGTGGTCTTCCCCCTCTCCTGTTACTAGTAAAGGGATGCTGTGCCCAGCAGCCATCTATCCCCGATTCCCTCCCCTCCCCTTTCCTCTGTAGCCTTGCTTTTCTTCCTTCTCCCCTTTCTGCTTTCCTTTCTCTGGAAATTTGAGGTAAATGGACCTGTATAACAGCATATGGTCTTCTGAAACTCGGCTTTCACTTGGTATATTTTCAAGGGACATCCATGTTGTAGTATACATGTACCAAAATCCTTTACCTTTTATTTTATTTATTTTTTTTATTTTTTGATACCAGGGTTTGAATCCATAAGTGCTTAACCACTGAACCACATTCCTATTTTAAAATTTTGAGGCAGGTTCTCGCTAAGTTGTGTAGGTTGAGTTGCTGAGGCTGACTTTGAACCTGTGACCCTCCTGCCTTGGCCTCCCAAGCTGCTGGGATTGCGGGCATGTGCCATTGTACCCAGCTCTTTTACCTTTAAAAATTTTTGCCTTTTACACTTTTAAATTGGATTGTCTCGGTTGTTATTGTTGTCTGCTCTTTTATTACTACGTTGTATTAAGATTTAAGCTTTTTTTTTTTTTTTTTTAATTGGGGCTGGGAATTGAACCCAGGGCCTTGCACATGTTAAGCAAGTGCTTACCACTGAGCTATATCCCAACCCCCAGTTCTTTCCATATATTCTGGATATAAATCATTATCAGAAAGATGATTTACTTTCTTGACTACGTTGCTTATAGCATAAATATTTTTAGTTTTGCATATTAAAATTATATATCCAATTGAGCTTTCATTTTTGATCATGCTTCAAGTGTCATATCAGAACTCTCGCCTAACCCAGTCCTGTTAACATTTGCCTCTGTGTTTTCTGAAGGTTTCAATGTTTAGGACGGTGGCTTATTTTGAGTTAGTGCTGGCACATGGTATGAAGTGGGGGCTCACCTCATTCTTTGGTGTTTTTACATCCAGTTGTCCCAGCACCACTGACTCTTCTTATTACCCATCCAAATGGTCTTGGCATGCTTGTTGAAATTGGTGGGTTGTCCGTGTGAGGGTTCATTCTGAACGTGCTCCACTGGTCTGCATGTCTTTCTGCAGCACCACAGTGTTCTGACCACTGCAGCTGCAACAGTTTTGAAGTTGAGAAGTGTGAGTCCTGCTTTGTTCTTTTTCATACGGTTTTGGCTATGCTTACTTCTTTTTGTTTCTATATGAATTTTAGAATCATCTTCAGCTTCTGCCAAAAAGCCAACTGGTTTTTGACATAAGAGTGCATAGATTCAATTTGATCAATTTGAGAAATGCTGTCATCTTAATATTTAGTTGTCTGATCTGTGTGGGTGATACATTTTTTATTTTTTTAGGTCTTTAATCTTTTTCAGCAGTGTTTCAGTATGCAAATCTTGCACTTTTTTTGTTAAACTCATTTCTAAATTTTTTACATTTTTTTCACTGCTGGGTATTGATCCTAGGGCTTCATGCATGCTAGGCAAGCCCTCTACCCCTGAGCTATATTCTGAGCCCTGTTTTATTATTTTTGGTTGCTATTTTAAGTGGAATTTTTTTAAAGTTTTATTTTCAAGTTGTTGATAATGTGTGTATGTGTGTTTGTGCATGTGTGTGCACATAATACTGGTAGTTTAACCCAGGGGCACTTTACCACTGAGTTACATACTCAACCTTTTTTGTTTTTTTCATTTTGAGACAGGGTCTCACTAAGTTACTTAGGGTCTCAATAAATTGCTGAGTCTGACCTTGAACTTGCAATTCTCCTGCCTCAACCTCCCACCTTGCTGGGAATACAGGTGTGCACTACCATGCCCACCCCTCTTTTTTTGGTACTGGAGATTTAACCCAGGGGTGCTTTACCACTGAGTCACATCTTCAGCTGGCTTTGAACTTGCAATCCTCCTTTCTCAGTCTCCAAAGCCTTTGGGATTATAGGAGTGTGCCATTATGCCTGGCAGCCCCAGTCTTTTTTGGTACTGGGTATTGAACCCAGGGGCGCTTTAACTACTGAGCTACATTCCCATCCTTTTTTGTATTTTACTTAGAGACAGGGTTTCGTTGAGTTGCTTAGGGACTCGCTAAGTTGCTGAGACTGGCTTTGAACTTGTGATTCTCCTCCCTCAGCCTTCCGAGGCACTGGGATTATAGGTATGCACCATCCCTACCTGGCCCCAGCCCTTTTTAATAAATTTTTTTTGTTTTTTTTTGTGTCAGGTTCTCCCTCGCCTGCCCAGAGAGGCCTAGTACTTGTGATTCTCTTGCCTCAGCCTCCCAGGTTGCTGAAGTCACAAGCATGACCACCATGCATTGCTCAGTTTTGCTTCTTTTCCATCTGGGTGCCTTTTATCTCTTGTCTGAATCTCCGGGTAGAAACTTCAGTACTGTATTGTATAGAAGTGGTGAGAGACTCCTCCTTTGTCTTGGGTTTCTGACATTCTAGGGAATGTTCTTCCCACTAAGTATGACGCTAGCTCATATAGTTAACACACCATTCATTTAAAATAGATTTCTCTTTTTTTAGGCGGGAATACCAGGGATTGAACTCGGCCAAGTGGCACTTGGCCACTACGCCACATCCCCAGCCTTATTTTGTATTTTGTTTAGAGACAGGGTATCACTGAGTTGCTTGGTGTCTTGCTTTTGTTGAGGCTGGCTTTGAACTTGTGATCCTCCTGCCTCTGTCTTGTGAGCCGCTGGGATTATAGGCATATGCCACTGGGCCTGGCTAGTTTCTCTATTTCCTTTTTTAATTTTTATTTATTTTTTAGTTGTCAATGGACCTTTACTTTGTTTGTTTATATGTGGTGCTGAGAATTGAACCCAGTGCCTCACACATGCTAGGCAAGCGCTCTATCACAGAGCCACAACCCCAGCCTAAGTTTCTCTATTTCTCTGTCTTTAAATTCACATACCTTTTTTTTCTACAGTGTCAAGATGTATTTTTCATCTCAGATTGTTTAGTGTTCATTTCTAGAAATTTAATTTTGGCCTTTTCTCCACGCCCCTCCCTGACTTCGAACACATGGAATACAGTTACAGTGAGTGTTCCAGCCTCTTTGTCTGCTGCTTTTAACAGCTGTCATTTTGGCTCAATTTTGAGAGATTGTCCCCTTCTTGTCGTGGAATCTTGCATGTGTGGTTTGTTGCTAAACACTGTGAAGTTGACCTTGCTGAGTGCTAGACATTTTTACCTTCTAAATATTCTAGAGCTTGGGTTTTCCCTGGTTTTAGTGTTGGAGTGCAAAGTCACTTGGAGAGACTTTGATCCTTCAGGTTTTGCTTTCATGTGTTGTAATTCAGGGCCCAAGGGGTATTCAGCCTTGGGCTGATCCCCCCATCAGACCTGGACTTCTTTGTGTCTTGTCCCAGTTCCTTGTGCCCTTGAGGTATTTCAGCCTGGCTGGGGACAGTAGGCACTGGTCGGGGCTCTGTGTGTGGTCCCAGGGTTGCTCTCGGTAATCCTTCCAGTGGTTCTTTTTGGATGGGGGTGCCCTGATTGGACTCATGGGTTCTCCCTACAAGGCAGAGCTCTGGGGTTCTGCCGTGTATTCTCATTCTCGTATTTGGTTCCGTATACTCTGTCCTCCCTGGTTACCCTGGCTCTCTCGGGGTTACCTCTGCTCGGGGAGTCCCCTCTGTGGCCTGGAAATCCCCAGGCAGTGAGCTTGGGAACCATGGAGCACCCTCGACTTTTTCCTGTGTCTCAGTCCTCCCCATGTGTAGCTCCAGCCACTGCTGCCTGTGTTTTGTCCAGGTTGTCTGCCTGTGTTGGGCGAGGGTCTGTGCTGGCAGTGGCAGTGCTTTCCCAGCCCCAGGGCACCATGACGGCTGGTTCTGCCCTCCCGAGGGCTCCCTCTGCCCGGACTCTGAGGTCCTTATTGCAGCCCTAGTGGTGGTGGTTCGTGGAGTCCAGTGAGCCAGGGTTCCCTAAGCCCCTCTGAGTGCACTTCCTCCGCCAGCAGTGCGTCCCATTTGCTCTCCTAGCCTGTGTTCTCCAGCTGCTTGAGAAGAACACTGCATC
Source organism: Sciurus vulgaris (assembly GCF_902686455.1). Taxonomy (NCBI): domain Eukaryota; kingdom Metazoa; phylum Chordata; class Mammalia; order Rodentia; family Sciuridae; genus Sciurus; species Sciurus vulgaris. The sequence goes on from NC_136462.1 coordinate 204,100,757, forward strand.
AGGTGAGGGAGGACACCTGTGCCTGATTCGTAGACCACCCTGCTGTGGACCCAACTTGGGGGAGTGGGACCCATCTCTGAGCCTGTGCCAGAGTGCAGGCAAACTTGGCATGAACTTGGCGGTCTGTTACCTGCTCCTGCTGTGTGTGCTGTGCTGAAACGTGACCACTCCAGTTTCCTCGCCAGTCATTTTGGGTCACTGTGTTTCCACAGTGCCCTGCAGTGAGCATTGTGACTTCCTGGTGTCTTGCCTCCTGAGCAGCGGTCACTGTTACCAGCCTCCTATTGTGTGCCAGATTGTGATTGCTGTTGTGTTGTGACGTCTGGCCCTTCCTTCTCCCCTCCAGTGCAGCTTCCAGGCACCATGCTCCTGAGAGTCCTAGAGGTGCAGCTCAGGGTCATTCCCTGCCCAACCCAGGGGACTCTCTTCCACAAACACTGTGCATTTTTCCTTTTCTTTTAGTCTTGCTGGACCTTCCTTCACTGCCTTTGCTGGGTTTTCCTTTTCTTCTCAGTTTTCTAATAAGTGCTGCTAGGTCAGTCCTTAGCCTTGTTCTGCACTTCTGTGTTTGCCCATTGCTTAGAATGCTGTTTGTGTGCCAGGAATCCTCAGGTATGCCATCTCCTGTCAGGGGACATGTAGGGGGACTCCTGCTGCTTTCTGTTTGCAAACCATGCTGTGAAAATGTGCTGTGCACACGAGAATGAGCTCATATTGTGACTCCCTTGAGGTGGAGTTGCTGGTCAAGCGTGCATATGCTTTATTTTGATGGAGGGTGTGAAGTTGCCAGCTGTAGAAGTCATTGTGTGTGCTGAGTAGTGTGAGGTATGTACCTGCCTTCACCAAGCAAGCCAGCCAGCGCACACCTCAGTGTCACTGATCCTAAAGAGGTGCCAAAATGGCTTCAGCATCACAGTGAAAGTGGCCAGGCATGGTGGCACATGCCTGGAATCCCAGGGGCTCAGGATGCTCAGGCAGGAGGATCAAGAGTTCAAAGCCAGACTCAGCAACTTAGTGAGGCACTAAACAACTCAACAAGACCCTATCTCTAAATAAAATATAAAAAAAGGGTTGGGGCTGGGGCTCATTTATTAAGCACCCCTGGTTTCAGTCCCAGTATTGAGAAAAAAGGAGTGAGTGACTTCGGATTTCTTTTTCCAATTGTTTAAATTTGTTTTTATTTTTATTTTTTGGTGAACCATCTGTGTCCTTTTCTGTTTCCCTGTTGAATCAGTGGGATTTTTTTTTTTTTCTGGTACTAGGAATTGAACCTAGGGGTGCTCTGCCACTGAGCTACATCCCAGCCCTTTTTGTGTTTTACTTTGAGACACGTTTTCACTATGTTGCTGGATCGGCGTTTTGTTTTCTCATTAATGTGCAAGATATTTATTTTATCTCAAATCTTTAGTCATCATTTCTGCAACTCCTGCTGTAAAAGTTGGTTGGTTTCTCTCTGCATATGCTAAAATTTGCTTTCTTGAAGCAAGAGTTCTTTGCTGATGTTGGTCTACCCAGTGGAAGGCTCTGTGATTGGTTGCCCCTGCCTCCTGGGTTTCTGTTACACCTCCTGTACACCTGGCTCCCTGCCTGTCATGTTCGTCTGACTGGGTCAAAGCATTTCCTTCTTTTTGTCTTGAGTTCCAACCTGACAAATACAGTCTTTCACTCCTGCTACTTTGAAAAAGTTTCCTTAGCATAGGAAACTGTAGCCACTGAATGACCTAATATAATCACTTGTGCACAGTAAGTGCTTACTCATAGTTCACTGCATGGATGGGTATGCTTGCATTTAGTCGTTCAGTATTTATTTTTTTAATATTTTTAAATTCTAATTAGTTATGCATAACAGTAGAATGCATTTTGGCACATCATACATAAATGGAGTATAACTTCTCTTTTTGTCTGGTTATGCATGATGTAGAGTCACACAGGTCATGTAATCATGTATGCACATAGGGTAATAATGTCCAGATCATTCTACTATCATTCCTATCCCCATGCCTCATTCAGTATTTATTGAGCAGTTGTGTGGTGGGTGGCAAGGACAGGTACTCAGGAAACAGGGCAGACATGGCAGAGGTGTTTAGTCAGAGCCCTGAGCTGTGCACCACCGTCTAGCCATAACATTTTCCATTTCAGGCACTTGACTTCAAAATTCAAAAAACAGATTTGTGTCTCTTTTAGGATGCTGAGGAGTGTGACAGGGCAGGGAGTGTGGCCACCTGCCAGGCAGTCATGCGTGCTGTGATCGGAATCGGGATTGAGGAAGAAGATCGGAAGCATACCTGGATGGAAGATGCTGATAGTGTGAGTGTGGCTGTGTGGCATTTATACCGGCCTGGAGCCTCTGAGAGAACGGCAGGACCCTAGGACTAGGAGGCAGTTTTAAAAGTCTCCTGTGAACCTGAATTTCAGTGAAGAGGGTTTTTGTGTGTGTGTGAGGCAGTGAGGATTGAACCCGGGGGCACTCTACCTCTGAGAGATACCCCTAGCCCTTTTTATTTTGGGGCAGGGTCTCGTTGATTTGCCCAGACTGGCCTAGAATTTGCACCCACCTGCCTCAGACTGCTGAGTTGCTGGGGGTCACAAGTGCCTCTGCACCCAGCTGAAGAGCTGATGTTTCGAATGCTCACTGAGTGGCTGAGGAGCCCAGCATACCACCAGTGACACACAGCAGGGGGCAGCACGTTGACTGCAGCTGCCTTAGTGGCTGCCCCATTAACACCAGGTGCTCCCCATTCCCTGGTTTCTGCTTCACATTTCATTTCAGAAAACATTTCACATACAAAGTTTTTGCCTCCTTTGAGATTATCTCCTCAGAACAAGTTTCCAGAAGCAAGATTGTAGAGCCAAATTGATAAAAATGTTTAAGGCCAGCTTTAGCAAGACCCTGTCTCAGAATAAAATAAAAAGGGCTGGGGACGTAACTCTGTGGTAGAACATCCCTGGGTTCAATTCCCAGTAGTACCAAAAAAAAAAAAAAAAAAAAAGGTTTAAAGTATTAATACAGTCATAACCCCCTCTTTTTTTAGCTTTTCATTTGGAAATAAAAATAATGTCAGATGTACTTTAACGTTCAGAACTGCAAAGAGTTCTTCCATGCCCCTTACCTCACTCTGCTTGTGCTCATCTCCTCATGCACAAGCACACGATTACCCCGAGCTGCTGCTCCTGAACTGCTTGGGAAGTTTGTGCAGACACACAGCCATTTGCCTCTCGGCACTTGGTACAGCACAGCAGGCATGCTGTTGCCTGCCTACAGACCTGATTCAGATCTCACCAGTCGTCTCAGTGTTAGCAAAAGAAAGAAACAACTGTGTTCTGCCTAGAGCTGTTCAGGGCCATGTGCTCGGGCCAGTCTGAAGCAGGCCTTGGTCTGTCTTTTGTTTCATGTCTGAATCTCAATTATAGACCAGCAGTGTTGTAGGTCCCTTTTTGACCTGGGTCTCTGCACTGTTTGCTTGTGACTGAGTTGAGGTCCTGTGTCTGGCAGGGACATCAGGTCTTCCTCTGTTCACTGACCAGCTGGTTCAGGTGATGGCCCCAGGTCTCTCCTCTGTGTGGCTGCTCTTGTTTCCTTTGGTACTAGTAAGCATTTGTGAGGAGGCACCTTGAAACTGTGTGGAATAACCTGTTCTCCCCAGACTTTGACCCACTATTTTCAGGAGCTAATATTGGCATTTTGGTCTGAATCAGTTGTTACTATGGTGTTTGCCAAATAATTGATTTGGCCAGGGGTGGAGTTGGGAGAGGACAGTACTACAGATGGAACTCAGGATCACTTTTCCACTGATCTATACCCCCCGCCCTTTTAAAACACATTTTTATTTTGAGACAGGGTCTGGCTAAGTTGCCCAGGCTGGCCTGGAACTTGTGATCCTCCTGCCTCAGCCTCCTAAGTTGCTGGTATCACAGGTGTGTGCCACGGCCCAGGCCAAATAATTGATTTCCTAAATACTGTTTGTTGTACATGTTGTGAGCTATATCTATGTGTCATGGAGAACTTTCTACCCTTCACTTGTGTAGATGCTTATCCCTTTCCATCCAGGCAGGTTAAGCCTGTGGGGTTGTGCTCCATGGCTGGCATCTCTGAAGCCTTTGAGATTGGCATTTCAGGTCCCAGTGTGGCATGACCCAGAGCTCAGGCATTGGCTTGTTGACCTGAAGATGAGAGTTGAAACATTGGTCAGTGGTGACAATCTTTCAGATTTTCATCATGTTGGAGCTGTAGTTGCAGATTAGTGATAGGGAGTGTGCATGCACCAAGTCCTGGCTTTGATTCCTAGCACCAAAAAAGGAAAAGAAAAAAAAATATATATAAAGATTAATTTAATCCAGGCACAGTGAATGGAACATGCTTGTAATCCCAATGACTCGGGAGGTTGAGGCAGGAGGATTGCAAGTTCCAAGGCCAGCAACAGTTTAGTGAGACCCTTTCTCAAAATAAAAAAGGAGTGGGAATGTAGCTAAGTGTTTAAGCACACCTAGGTTCAAAAAAAAAAAGACTAATTTAACAAACATATGTAGTCTCTGTATTGAGTGAAAATTCCTTGGTCATGTGTCAAAGAAGCCAGCACCTGGTGTTCAGCCCTCTTTATTCTGGACAGAGTCATAATGCTTTGCTTCCCTTTTGTTCTCCTTATTGCTTTTGATGCCTTCAGAGGCCCTTGGTGGGTGTCGCTGCAGGTGATGTGGGAGCCATTGGGGTTTCTCATCTTTTATTGTCCTCCCACCTTGACTAGAGTAAGCACAGCTACTTTTCAACACTTCGTAATGTAAGAGTAAGAACTGAAGTTTCTCTTATGCTAGAAGTGTGGAGTGTTCTCTAGTGTTCCTCCCTACCCCGGGACTGGCCCATCCACCCCAAGACCCTGGACACTTTAACTTGATCCCATGAGGTGTCCCAGCTGTTCTGGAGACAGTTGTAAGATCAGACAAGGTGGTGGAGGATCTGAAAAACTTGTCACTGGCCCCATCTGCTTTGGGTAGCAGCCTCAGGGGAGACCAGGCTTGCTCTGTCCAGGTCTGAGTCCTTCTGGTCATGACACAGCACACAAGGCAGGGCTCTCCCTGATTTTTGTGGTGGTTGAGTCAGAGGGAGACCACATGACAGAGGAGGTATGGGGTGTGGGCTAGGAGATCTTGACATGCCTGATCCTTGTCCCCTCTGTACCCATTTCCACACACACAAGTGTCCTTTCTCTGGGACAGCAGCTGTCCATCTGGGAAGGGGTCTTGTATGGCCAGGTGCCTCCCTGTGGATAGACATAGAACTGTGAGTCCCAGTTCCACTCAGAGCATTTTGTTATTCATGGAAGAAAAGCTTTGTCCATGTCCTTCTCCCTAGTGGCCTTTTACTCATCTCCAAATTTAAACCCCTTCTCGGTACAAGGATACTTTGAATGTCTGCAGGGTGTGGAGGGCAGTGATTTCTCTTGGGGATGGTGCCTGTGATCCTGTGTGCAGTTGCATGAGAACAGGTGTCTGAGCCTGTCCAGTGAGCTGGCTGTCATGGCCACTACACAGATCTGTTAAGCTAGCTCCTGGATGCTTGTTACTGCAGGTGATGACTGGCTCTCTGACTTGGTTTTATTGTTTATTGCTACTCAAAAATTAAAACATCCCGAGTATGGAAATGCCTAGAAGCAGCCTGTGCAGTGATTCTGTTGGAGTGAGGGCTTCCCTTCCTCTTCCCTCTCATCATCATATTCAGATTTCCAGTGTCACTTTTATAACGGAAAATACATGTACCTAGTCTTAGACAAGTAGTACTCTTGATGTGTGGTTTTGGTGTGTGAGTGTGCCGCAGGTGGTGACCGATGCCCTTGCAGGCAGTCCCTGGCTGGCTTCAGTGCTTGTGTCCATCCCTGGTGTACCTCTCCTAGATTGCAGTTCTGACTAGATGGACTGCTGTGGACTTTCTGGCAGATACCGTCACTGAGAATCATGGGAGGTTGGGCAGGGCATCAGCAACCTCACATCTGTCTCTCTGCTCTAGTGTGTAGCCCACAATGCCCTGGAGTGTGCACGGGCCATCTACGCCTATGCCCTGCAAGTGTTCCCCAGCAAGAAGAGTGTATGGCTGCGAGCTGCATACTTTGAGAAAAACCATGGTACCAGGTACGAGGTGGGATCCACCTGCCCATTGCACTGACTGAACCTTTGTCTCTTCTCTGCATGGCACTGGAGACCCACGAGTGCCTCCCTTTGGGACCCAGACTTCTGTGGTGGGGGGACCCTGACAGGGATGGTGTGCATGATGAGGGCAGGAGCTTGTTTCATGGTCCTTGGGACTTTGCAATGGACTGATCTTTACAGTCCCATCTCAGTAGGATCATACTTAGAGTTGAGAAACCAAGGGCTTGGAGGAGACCTATCCTGCCGGGTGCTAGCTGGAAGCTGAAGCTACACAGTTGGTGCAGCAGTGGTGAAGAAGAGTCTAGTCCATGCAGGCTGTTTTCACTTAAGCTGTGCTGGCTCTGGGTTTGGGCTGGTTTGTACGCAGAGGAGGTCCTTTACAATTTTCTTTAATTGAAAAAACCTTTTGGATTTGCCTTACTGCCTGGAAGTGCTGATTAAATTAGGCATTGCAGTTTCTTCTTTTGAATGGATAGTGCTGCAAGGCATCAGGCTGGGTCCCCAGGCACCCTCCATCCATCCCCTCCTGGGGTCTCTGTCCCAATGCTGGGTGGGTTGTGCTTGGCTGCTCAGTGTGGCTGCAGCTGAGAGTGCTCAGCCCTGTTTCTTTTCTGTTCTGGCATTGTTGAGTGTTGTCTCTTCAGGGCCCCTTTCCAGTGTGCTACTGGAGCTCCAGCTCCCTCCCAGCACTGCCAGCTGGTTTGTTTCAGAGTTAACCCCTTGAGGAACGTGGGACATTCTGAAAAGATCCTTATGGCTCACACTGTTGGTCACCTGGGATAGTCTAAGCTGGCCAGGGCAGTTGTCGTCTGAGACTTCTTGGCCCCACGGCCTGAGCAGGCACAGCTGCCTCCTCAGTGCCTAACTGCCTCCTGCAGGACTTTCTCCAGGGTGCCCACTTAGAAGTATGGGAAGGCAGTGGTGCCCGGGGTCCAGGGCTCTTAGTGAGACATGGCCATGCCCTCAGGCCTCATAGTGTGGCTTTGCATGTTTATTGTGACTTGCTGTTGAACACACTGAAGCCCACAGGGGTCACTGATGAAGGTGACATGATCCAGAGACAGAGGACCAAGGAGAGGCACTCAGCGCTAGCAGCGTTCTTGCTCAGGTGTGACCTAAAAGCCACTTTTTTCCAATAAGGCCAGAAGATAGACTCTTCATCAGTGGATCCAGGGTGTCCTTCTGTTTGAGGTGAAAGACCTTCCCTGTCACCTGATGGGGAGTTATCACTGCCTCCAGGCCACACATTGTAAAAGGCTGTGCCCTTTAAACAATGCGCGCTTTGTGGAACCCTCTTCAGTAGTTGGATTTAGAACCTTTATGGAAAGGAAAGATCTCCCCACACTCTCCCCATTATAAACTCTGGTAAATCATTTATAGTGCCGGACTTTGGAGTAGTAACTGTCTTTTTGCTGCCCCTGCTGTGTCTGAGTGCCTGTGTGCTCTGGTTTATGGCTCTGGTGACCCTGACCTCTGTCTTCCAGGGAATCTCTGGAGGCGCTCCTGCAGAGAGCCGTGGCCCACTGCCCCAAGGCCGAGGTGCTGTGGCTTATGGGCGCCAAGTCCAAGTGGCTGGCAGGGGATGTGCCTGCAGCGCGGAGCATCTTGGCCTTGGCCTTCCAGGTGCGTGAGGGGTCACCTGTGTGGCAGACCCCAACCTCTGTGCTGGCTGGTGCCTGAGAACTTCCCATGCATGTGTCTTGGGATGGACATGCCATGATCTAGATGCACTGAACTCTGCAGTGGCCAGTGCCCTGAGGGGCCCTGTGAGCAGGAAGAATAGCCCAACTGGGGAACACTTCCCTTCTGGTCCCCACCACGCAGTGTTACCACAGGCTGAATGTTCCAGATCATAGAACACAGGATCACACGTGGTCTCTCTGGGAGCCCTGAGGCCCTGTCTGAGGGGAGCCCTGTTGAAACTGCTGCCCTTGCCGGTCTGACTGTCCAGCTGCCATGAGGTGTATAGGATTTTTAAGTTTTTTTTTTTTCCTTTGTCACATGTAACATCCTAATGACAACAGAGTGTTAGATGGTTTTATAACACACTTCTTAGTAAACAGTGGAGTGCTATGAAAATGCCATCCATTCCTGCAGCCCAGGCTGCCACCATAAAGTGTCCTTCCACCAGAGGGCCTGACTGGGCCTCCTGGAGAGAATGCAAAAGAGGCAGTGTCCTTTCTACCACCTGGTGACTGCTGCCCATCACCTCATGCTGTGGCATGCTAGAATCCCTGAGGTGGCTTTTCTTGCCTGTCCTATGGGGCTGCTGACTCCTGTGCTGGTTAGGCTTTGTCTGGGTACCACTCTAAGGACACTTCGAAGGCTCCGTTTGCATGTCCACTGGATTCTGGATTGCGTGTAGCTCAGTCTCAGTCTTTGGGAGCCCTCTGCATGCAACCCACAACACATTGGGGCAGCGGGAGAAGGGAAGAGTGAGGTCGCCTGTAGTGAGTCCACACAGACAGGACGTGAGTGACCCACTCAAGACTTTGAGAGGGCCATGAAGGGTCTGAGTAGATCCTGGAGATGCCTCTGTAGCCTCTAGCTTTGCTCCACTGCTGTCGGACCTCCCCTCTGCACAGAATAAAAGTGGAGTGTGTGTTTTCAGGTAAGCTCAGGTTCTTGCCTGGAGTCTGCTCTATCCTTGCCTAACCTGGGAAGGGCTTGGACCTACTGTTCTTGCTGTGGAGCAAGGCCTGGCCCTGTCCCCAGGGGCAAGGCCTGCCTTTGATTGTATGTGCTCCCCTCTCCCCCGCCACTGGTTCTGAACCCATCTTGATATGCTATGCTTGTCCCATAGGCCAACCCCAACAGTGAGGAGATCTGGCTGGCAGCTGTGAAGCTCGAGTCTGAGAACAATGAGTACGAGAGGGCCCGCAGGCTGCTGGCCAAGGCACGGAGCAGCGCTCCCACAGCCCGTGTGCGTGATGGTAGTCGGGTAGGGTGGAGCTGTTGGGGTGCCGTGTGTGCATGTGTGGACCTGGCGCCTGGCTTGCATGTCAGTGAGGAGTGCGAGGAGGAGAACCCAGGCTGCAGCCCAGTCCTGTGTAGCTTTGCTTTTGTACTTACCTGCTCTGCTGTGAATCAGCTTACAGGGCACGTCAGATCAGCAGGGTAGACAAGGGGAAGATGAGCCACAGTGTACAGTGAGTGTCACGGGAGTGCCTCTGCTGTGATTTGCACGTGTCTGCTTACAGGTGTTCATGAAGTCCGTGAAGCTGGAGTGGGTGCTGGGGAACATCGCAGCTGCCCAGGAACTATGTGAGGAAGCCCTGAAGCACTACGAGGACTTCCCCAAGCTGTGGATGATGAAGGGGCAGATCGAGGAGCAGGGGGAACTGATGGAGAAGGCTCGGGAGGCCTACAACCAGGGGGTAAGCTTCTGTTGGGACACCTGGGCTGCAGCTTGCCTGCATTGTGGCCGTTGCCCCTCACCTCCAAGGAGAGTTGGAGGGTTAGTGGTCAGTGGCTCACTCAGGCCTCAGCTGGTGGAATTGTGGACTCAGGACCAAGCCCTGGTCCTCCCTCTGTGAGTCCAGTGCTTTTCTTCTGCAGAGCTGCACACCCCAACATGTGGGGTGTAGCACAAAAAACATACGGTATGTGTGCCCGTGTGCACAGCACAATTGCAAATGTAGAACACATGCTGTGAACACACCTGTACACTCACACGCACCCACGTGTGTTTGTACCTCAGTGTGCCTGTAAACCCTTGTGGAGCAGTCTCTGGACACAGCAGAGGTGCCTGTAGGTGAAGCGCACCTCTGCTATGTCTCAGTCCTTCCTGGACACCACCTGAGCATCTCTCATGCTTGCTTTGTTGGCCACAGCTGAAAAAGTGCCCTCACTCCACACCCCTATGGCTCTTGCTCTCCCGGCTGGAGGAAAAGATTGGGCAGCTGACCCGAGCACGGGCCATTTTGGAGAAGTCTCGCCTGAAGAACCCAAAGAACCCTGGGCTATGGTGAGTGCTGGCTGTTGACCAACTTGCCCTTTAGGGGACTGTCCTCACCAGCCTTCTGGCTTCTGGGGGGCATCTGGGAGGCCCAGGTGCTGCCATGAGGAACTATGGGCCTAGACAGGGGGACGGGCCTGTGGGTGATTCAGTGCTGTTTAACGTGCTCGGAAAGGGGGTGCTCAGGGAGCCAGGGGTTAGCCAGGGGTGCAGGGTGGAGCTGAGCAAGCAGACTGCGTGGAAGAGGCCACGGCAAGTGGGCCACAGCAAGAATTTGCCAGGAGAGGAGTGGTGTCCTGCCTGTAAAGCTACAGGGCTCTGCTCACTGAAGGAACCTGGGAGGACACCGGGTGGGTGCTCACTCCCTGGTCCAGTCTGTCCTGTTCTGGCATCTTCACTTCATCTCGGTCTGTGGGAGTCAAGGGCTCAGCAGGGGCAACTGCCTCTCATGGATGAGCTCTGCTCTGCAGATAACAAGTCCCAACTGCTGCTGTTATTGAGCTACCAGGGGGCCAGCAGGGGTTTGTGCACAGGTAGATGGGCTTGTGGATGTCCCTGGCTTGTCTCCTCAGGTTGGAGTCCGTGCGACTGGAGTACCGAGCAGGGCTGAAGAACATTGCCAACACACTCATGGCCAAGGCGCTGCAGGAGTGCCCCAGTTCTGGTAAGGGACTCCTGGTTGACTGTCAGGACCTGTGCGTGACTTATTTTGTTCAAGTTTCACTGGACTTGGTCACTGAGATGTTTGGACTGAATTCCCAGTTTCAACATGGGAGAGTTTGAGTTCGTGTTTATTTCTCTTTCAAGATTTAATTTTTTTTTTTTTTTTTTTTTTAGCTTTTAACATTTCTTTTTTTTTAAATTTATTTATTTTTATTGTAAACAAATGGGTTATATGTTGTTTCTGTTTGTACATGGAGTAACAGCATACCATTTGCGTAATCATACATTTACGTAGGGTAATGGTGTTTGATTCATTCTGTTATTTTTTCCTTCCCCCCATCCCTCCCACCCCTCTTTTCCCTCTATACATCCCTCCTTCCTCCGTTCTTGCCCTCCTCCCACCCCCTATTATGTGTCATCATCTGCTTATCAGCGAGATCATTCGTCCTTTTGGTTTTTTGAGATTGGCTTATCTCACTTAGCATGATATTCTTCAGTTTCATCCATTTGCCTGCAAATGCCATAATTTTATTATTCTTTATAGCTGAGTAATATTCCTTTGTGTATATATATACCACAGTTTCTTTATCCATTCATCAATTGAAGGACATCTAGGTTGGTTCCACAACCTGGCTGTTGTGAATTGAGCAGCATGAACATTGATGTGGCTGTATCTCTGTAGTATGCTGATTTTAAGTCCCTTGGGTATAGGCCGAGGAGTGGGATAGCTGGGTCAAATGGTGGTTCCATTCCAAGCTTTCTGAAAAATCTCCACACTGCTTTCCAGAGTGGCTGCACTAATTTGTAGCCCCACCAGCAATGTATGAGTGTACCTTTTTCCCCACATCCTCTCCCACACCTATTGTTGCTTGTATTCTCGATAATTACCATTCTAATTGGGGTGAGATGGAATCTTAGTGTAGTTTTGATTTGCATTTCTCTTATTACTAAAGATGGTGAACATTTTTTCACATGTCTGTTGATTGCTTGTAGATCTTCTTTTGTGAAGCGTCTGTTCATATCCTTAGCCCATTTGTTGATTGGGTTATTTGTATTCTTGGTGTAGAGTTTTTTGAGTTCTTTATATATTCTGGAAATTAGTGATCTATCTGAAGTATGAGTGGCAAAGATAGTCTCCCACTCTGTGGGCTCTCTCTTTGCATTGCTGATAGTTTCCTTTGCTGAGAGAAAGCTTTTTAGTTTGAATCTATCCCAGTTATTGATTCTTGCTTTTATTTCTTGTGCTATGGGAGTCCTGCTAAGGAAGTCTGATCCTAAGCCAAGAAGTTGAAGATTTGGACCTACTTTTTCTTCTATAATCTGCAGGGTCTCTGGTCTGATTCCGAGGTCCTTGATCCATTGCGAGTTGAGTTTTGTGCAGGGTGAGAGATAGGGGTTTAGTTTCATTCTGTTGCATATGGATTTCCATTTTTCCCAGCACCATTTGTTGAAGAGGCTATCTTTTCTCCATTGCATATTTTTGGCACCTTTGTCTAGTATGAGAAAATTGTATTTATTTGGGTTTGTGTCTGTGTCCTCTATTCTGTACCATTGATCTTCCTGTTTTGGTGCCAATACCATGCCGTTTTTGTTACTGTTGCTTTGTAGTATAGTTGAAGTTAAGATTTAATTTTTATTGGGGCTGGGCTTGTGGCTCAGTGGTAAGAGCACTTGCCTAGCACATGTGAGGCACTGGGTTCAATCCTCAGCACCACATAAAATAAATAAATAAAGAGCCAGTGCTGCCAATTCTTGAGCATTAAATTATAAAAAAAAAAAAAAAAAAGAAAAGAAAAGAAAAAAAATTCAACTTTTATTGTCGGGGGCAGTGGTGCATGCCTGTGATCCCAGAGACTCAGGAGCTAAGACAGAAGGATCACAAGTTTGAGTCTCAAAATAAAAAACATAAAAAGGGCTGGGGATGTAACTCAGTGGTAGAGCACCCCTGGGTTCAAGCAAAAACGATTTAACTTATTATTTTACTCCAGGTGTACAAGGAATGCATATTCGGCATAAAGAATTTTGGAGCTGGGCGTGATTGCACATGCCTGTCAGTCCCAGCAGCCTAGGCCAGCTTGGGCAATTTAGTGAGGGCCTAAGGACTCAGCAAGACCCTGTTTGAAAATAAAAAATAAAAAAGGCTGGGGGTGTGATTCAGTGGTAAAGTACCCCGGGGTTCAAGCCCCAGTGACAAAAAGAAAGAAAGAAATTTGAAGCTAAAAGGAAAAAATAGATATCACCTCCAGGTCCACTAGTCTATAATCAGGAATCCATACTCTTACTTGTTCATGGGATTACAACCTCTATTATGTTGTAGAACTAAAGTCATCTTGGGTATTGGGTATTGAGTATTTTACTTTTTTATTATTTTTTGGTGGTGCTGGATTCAGACCCAGGGCCTAGCACATGCTGGGCAAGTGCTCTACCACTGAGCTACACCCCAGCTACTTTTTTACTTTGAGACAGGGTCTTATTAAGTTGCTGAGGCTGGCCTGGAATTTGTGATCCTCCTGCCTCAGCCTCCTGAGTAGCTGGGATTACAGGCCTGTGCCACTGCATCTGGCCTGTTTTATCTTTATAAAGCTGAAAATTTTGTGAGAATTTTTGGTTCTTGTTGGCTCTTCAAGAATGTAAATCTCAGTAGCATACCCTCAGTTCTTGGCCACTTTTTGGATGCTTAGGTAATCTCCAGTTTTGTTGTGGTGGTTTGTTTTATTTTGTTTTGTTTCCCCCTTGTGGTGCTGGGGACTGAACCCAGGAGTGCTCTACCACTGGACTCCATCCCAGTCCTTTTCGGTTTTTTGTTTTGTTTTGTTTTTTGTTTTCACGGTGCTAGGGATTGAACCCAGGGCTTTGTGCTTGACGAGCAAGCACTGTACCAACTGAACTATCTCCCCAGCCCAAGCCCTTTTCATTTTGAGACAGGGTCTTACTGAGTTGCCCAGGGTGGCCTGGAATGTGCACCCTCCTGCCTTGGCTCCCATGTCACTGGTGTTGCAGGTTGTGTCATTGTGCCCATCCTGACCCCGTTTTCTCTTGTGAATCTCTATTGGTATTTCTGATCATCTTACAATAAATCCTTAGGTGTGCAGTTGCAGAATCAGCAGAACTGGAGGCTTGGCAGTGGTTGATGTCAGGCCATTTCCCCAGGGCATGTGTGATCCAGGCTGCTGCTGTCCAGGGGGGCCATGGCAGATGGAAACTCAACCTTTGTGACTGGTCCTCAGGGCCCTCAGGTGGCCTATGTGGGGTGGATGTGCTTCTGTAACCAGAGGAAATGCTGAGGCAGATCTCTCTTGACTTCAGGGATTCTGTGGTCTGAAGCCGTCTTTCTGGAGGCGAGGCCCCAGAGGAAGACCAAGAGTGTGGACGCCCTGAAGAAGTGTGAGCATGACCCCCATGTGCTGCTGGCTGTGGCCAAGTGAGTGGGTGTCCTCTCGGGTTTCTGGCCTCAGGTGCCACTGGGGCCTTGGCGGCACGTCTGCCCCTCCCTGGCTATGCCAGATGTGCAGGGAGCAGGCTGGGCCGCCCTGGTCCTCAGCCACAGGAGCTTCTGCTTCCACCTTCTGGGGCAGCATGTCTTCCAGCAGAGCCCCACAGCATGCACTGTCCATGTCACCTGGGCGTCTGTCCAGGTCAGTCCCTCTCCTGGGGCCTCCTAGGTGCTTTGGCCCTCCTGAGATCCCAGGCTTCTTGTGGGCTGTACTTGTGGCCTGAATTACTCAGCAGAGACAGATTTGCTGGTGTTGGTCCACCCTTTGGCTTAAGGGACTTCAGCCAAGAAATTTGTTTTCCTTATATTAGAGTAAGAAATCTCTGTGGTCCTGGGAACAACTCCAGTCTAGTCTGCATGCCTGGGAGTGTGGAGGTGACCGACTAGAGACAACCTCTCGGAACACATGGCCCCCAGGGGAGGAAGAAGTCAGAGAGAGACCTCAGCACGTCCTTGAAACTGATACATGGTGCTAGGTCAGAGGTTGCCTGGGAGGCGACTGGACCCTGAAGGATCTCAGGACAATGGCATAAGGCTGTGGCTAGGATGTGCTGTGCCTTGAGGGCCATCCTAATCCCACAGGCTCTCTGCTTTCTTCTAGAAAGAGGGATTGGGCTGGGTGTGGCAGAAGGGCCAGCAGGTGTCTGTGCACATGGAACTGAAGAAGGTCTTCAGGGAGGATGGCAGCTGCCCCAGGGACGTGCTCCGTGTTCTCCAACCCTGGAGTGATGCTCAGAGGCAGAGCCTTCCTGGGGCTGGCCTTGACTCTGCTCCAGGTGGCACCAGGGCTCCAGGGTCTGGTATGGCGGCCCTTTGTCTGTGCCTCTCTCCAGCACCTGGACCCCTGCCGAGACAGAGGCTTCTCAAAGCCTGGCTGGTACCTGCCTGGGCTTCCTCCTCCCAGAGTGACTTATGTGTGGCCCTCAGATAGGGCAGCCATAAAACCTTATAAAGGCTTTGCTAAAGTAAATAAGTCACTCTTTGCTGTTCTGATATCTGAGTTTGCACTCTTTAAATCACAGTTTATCTGACACCAAGCAATTAAGAGTGCCACACGGCTTAAAAAACAATCAGGTTATCAGCATGAAGTTACTCTGAATGGTCCCTGAGACCTGCCCAGACAGCAGTGGAGTGGAGGCTGCTGTGCTGGCAGCTGCTTAGTGCCTGTGTTGAGGGGTGCTGAGCCAGGGGTAGGTGGGCGAAGCCCCAAGTCCCAGGCCTGCCAGAGTGCGCAGAGCCTAGCATGTCCCATACCAGTGGGAAGGGGAAGGGTGCTCCTGAAGACCCTGATTTGGCTTCTGAGGATCCACACATGTGGACCCTGTTCAGCTGACTCTCAGTTGTCTGTGTGTGTGGCAGGCACAGCAGGCATGTGCTATAGTCCTGGGCCTGGGGCCTGCAGCCCCAGCAGGCAGTGTCCCTAGTGCTGACTGGAAGCCCACTTCTTAGTGTTTGCTTAGTTGCCTGCCTGGAGCTGGACGAGCAGCAGACACCTGGCTGAGACTGCAGTTTGGGCCTAACTGACGCTTTGCCAGGTTTTGCTTTGTCTTTGTTTGACCTGGAGGAAAGGAAGTTTCAAGAGTTGGGGTCTTGCTGTGCATCTGAGCATTCCTTTCTTTTCAAGTAGCAGTGTGGTCAGATGCTTCAGGACAGGCAAGGTGGCGGGGGCAGTCCAGGCCTTCCCACGGCAGGTGCCAGTGTGGGTGCAGACTGTCAGGAGAGCCAGGGGTCACACTGGCAGCCCTCCCCACGCTGGGATGCCCGCTCCCTCTGAGTCCTGCTGCCCTCCTGCCACAGGCTCTTCTGGAGTGAACGGAAGATCACCAAGGCCCGGGAGTGGTTCCACCGCACGGTGAAGATCGACTCCGACCTGGGGGACGCCTGGGCCTTTTTCTACAAGTTCGAACTGCAGCATGGCACCGAGGTGAGGCCACACCAGCTGACCATTACACATGCCTTCCTGTTTGTCCCCAACCTTCTGGTACTGTAGGGAGCTCTGCCAGCACCCCTCAGTCCTGGGTCTGGAGAATAGGGTTGGGGCACAGTGATTGACTGAGCCACAGCTGTTTTCTCATTATAGCCTGAAATTTATTTGCTTAGTTCAGTTTTTAAGTGGTCTGTTATTCGTTTTGTTTTGTTTTGGTACTAGGGATTAAACCCAAGAGCACTTTACCACTGAGCTACATTCCCCATTCCTTTTTATTTTTTTATTTTGAGGTAAGTTGCTGAGGCTGACCTGGAACTTGGTCCTCCCACCCCAGCCTCCTACTGAAGATTTACAGGCCTGTGCTACCAAGCCTGACCCTGTTACCATATTTTGAGTTGTTTGGTGACTGGTGGGGCTTGGAGTCACCTTGGAGAGGAAACTGGAGTTGGCTTTTGTCCTCTTGGGCCTAATCCATGGGTGGTATTCCAGGAGCCCAGGCAGCAGCCTCTCCTCAGCCAAGCCTTATCAAAGCCACGTCTGTGGGGTAGGGGTCACCAGGATGTCCTGGGGTCCTCCTCAGAAGTAGCAGGCAGACTACTTTGAATCTAGTGAGTGCCTTATTCAGACAGTGGCAAGGAGCCTGGCTCAGCTTGGCACCAACCTCGTTGACTGGGTCTGGGTTTCTGAGGGGGAAAGGCTGTCTTGAGGAGCCCAGCTAAGCCCTCCTAATCCACAAGCTGGGGCCAGGTCTGCAAGGGGGGGGCAGTTGTGGGGCTGGAAGAGCCCTGCCTGAAGCCCTGTGGTCCCTCCTCCAGGAGCAGCAGGAGGAGGTGAGGAAGCGCTGCGAAAATGCAGAGCCCCGGCACGGGGAGCTGTGGTGCGCCGTGTCCAAGGACATCACCAACTGGCAGAGGAAGATCGGGGAGATCCTAGTGCTGGTGGCTGCCCGCATCAAGAACACCTTCTGATGACCCAGTCTGGGACATGGGGTGGGACCAAGGGTGGCTCATGGATGTACATGGGCAGGTTGACCGTCTGTCCATCATTCATTAAAGGTCTTCATGTCATGGGTCAGGGTGGGCCTGCTGTCTTGTGCTTTTGCAGCCCCATCAGCCTCCTACACATGCACAGGGTGGTCCCGGTGCCTCTGCTTGGGGCAAGGCCTCTTGCAGACACCTGTGTCCTACAGAGGAAGCTTGGTGGGATACCAGGGCTTGCTGAGGTTTTGTGGAGATGGTAGAGTCCAGGGTCTGGAAGAAGTGGCAACACCTGATCATCAGTCTGTAGCACAGGTTGGAGGCCACATAGGGACTGGGCCATGAGTAGGAGGAAGCACTTACAGGAGCCCCCATGGTCACACCCACAGAGTTAGGGACTTTCCCAGCCGTAGTCTAGGGACAGCTGGAGCCTCTTGAAGTCCTGAGTGCACCCAGCAGTGCACCCAGGCCTGGCTGTGCCCAGACCTCTCCATGCTGGCCAGGAGATGTCCCCTGGAGGAGTTTATATTGCTTTTGCAGGTGAATCTGCTTCTGCTAGTTCATAGTCAGCAGTTTTATCCTGAAGCACTGTGGCTGCCCTCATCACCAAATGGAATTTTGTATTGCTGAGATGTGACTTCTTTTAGCCTTTCTGTTCTGTGGGGATAAATGAGTTCTTGGGCCTTGAATCTGTGTGTGTGTGCATTCAGTTGGGAAATAGCTCTCAAGAGTGGTGTGTAGCAGGCCATGTCAGGTGACTGGCTCAAGGTCATGGCTGGTCTAAAGGGCAGTGGACAGTCTCCCACACTGGCCAACAAGAAGATGAGTGGCTGTGAGGGATGGTGAGGGACACCCTCTGACCCCTGCTTCCTGCAGAATAGCTGTCCTCCACAGTCTTAAGAGATGAGCCCCGGGGGTCCCCTGTGTCTCATACCTGTGGCAAGGCCTGCAGCAGTAGTCACTCATGCACAGCTCAGCCCTCCTACACACAGGACCCTGCTGGTTTGGGGTGCCTTTCTGCCCTCCTTCCAGGTGAGCCCTGAGGAGTGCTGGCCACAGGAGTGTCCAATTCAACTATGGGCATCTGGGGTAGATGAGGCCCTGCTGTGGAAGCCGTGGGCCCAACTCGAGGACAGAGGACCAGTCTTCAGGGTGGAACTAGAGGTGCTGGTTGTTTGATGCCAGGCAGCCACATGGACGTTCTGGCTCACCTGGGGCCTGTGAAGTTGTGATCAGTCTTTGCTGCCCTGTCTTGAGAGGTGGCCACAGGGCTTCATGTGTTCCTGGGAACCTTGGAGGCAGCCTTATGGGAAGGGGCAGGGTGACCTTTGCTTTTAGTGGCTTGTCCCCTTGGCTCCTCCTGGGAAGGCTGATTGGTGTGAGACTTCAGGTGGGTTCTAGAATACCCACACGTCCACGGGTACATCCTCCCATCTGCAAGGTGGTGGCTTTCTCGTGTGCATCACCAACTTCCATCCCTGAGAGGCTCAATGTAGCTTTTCTTCAGCTGAAGGTTTTTAGCTCAAACTGAAGGCGAACCATGTTCCAGAGGCTGCTTCTGTTCTAGGGCAGAGCAGCAGCCCCTACCCATAAAGACCCCTTCAGGCCAGGAAGAATGAGACTGGACCAGCAGTGTGGGAGTCTGGGAAGTCCTGAATCTCAACCTGCTAGGGCAGGACTTCCTGAGAGTTCATATAGGGGCTTGTGGTCGTGGACCAGGGAGTGAAGTCCTGCCCACCAGGTTCTGTCAGCCAGCTCCTGGGAGAGGCAGCACCTGCTGACCACTGAGGCAGGCCCCAGTCAGCTTTTCCTGGCTCCCCTTGCCCACAGCTGGGCCCTGCACTACCTTCTGCCCACTGAGCACTCTCACTCCTTGAGGAAGTGCAAGGTCTGCCTAGGGCTTAACAATTCCCAGTGGGTCAGTGCAAGACCCTCAGCCCCAGAGCAACCCTGGGCCTGCAGGACAGGTCGTTATGGGCTCCAGGTCCAGACTAACTGAAGAAGTAGGATGGAGTCTGGGAGAGGGAGGGGCAGGGGCAGGCTGGTTGTGGGCCTCTCTTTCCCTCTGCGCCTGTCCCCTCCCTCCCTCTGCTGGAGGAGCCAACTTCAAAAGCCTCTCCGCCTGCCCTGCAGCAAGGCAGTTCTGTCCAGGGAGTTCCGTGGGCTGGTGTTGGACCTGCCAAGTGCAGCTGCACTCACCACCACAGACCCAGGACCATGTGCGTGGTCGGCTGGAGGGAGTGAGGGAGGGCAAGACCCTGATTGACCGATGGTGAGCAGCTGGGCCTGGGGGGTTGCTACAGTAGGCCAGGGGGCTGGATTGCATACAGGCCAGGGAAGAAGCCACCGGTGGTTCCCAGCAGCTCCCAGCACTGGGACCAGCTTTGAGTGCTTGCACCACAGCCTTCCACAACCCTTTTCTCCCATGCTGGGCTGAGCCTGGGACTCTCTGGGTAGCCAGTCTGTCCTTGCAGTACCTTCTGCTGGCCTCTCCTGAGTTAGATGTGCCTCAATGTGACTGCAGTCCACAGAAGGCTTGGGGCCACAGACAGTTGACCATGGTATGTAGTGTGCTAAATTTAGGAAGGGGTGCAGTGAGCTGTCTGCTCTTCTGGTTGCTGCTTGGTGCCCTGGATGGAACCCCCCCACACACACACATGCACACAGGGTTTGGGTATGTGCAGTCAAACTCCCCTGCTGGGGCTGGGAAGCAGAGTCGAGTCCTGTGGTCCGGCTGGGTTCACATGATTGATTTTCCAGCCTGAGTCAGCTGTGTGACTCCAGCCTGGGGGCCTGGGGACCATCAATTGTCTCCTTGATGCATGGGTTTCCTTTCAGAGTCAGTTCCCACCCCTATTTTGGGTAGGAAGGGGCCTGTTGGCTGGCTGCTTGCAGTGTAATGTGATGGCCCCCTTCATCCCCATCACCTTTGGGGGTTTCCCCGGTCTTTCCCTTTGCAGTGAGGTGTAGCTTGGAGCTCTGAGCTTGCCTCTGTCTGGGTTGAGTTGGGGCGTGTGTGTGTGTGTGTGTACCCCAGTTCTCATGGCTCTGTGAGGTGATTGAAGCAGAGCCATCAATGAGGGGTGGGCACTGCCACATCACACAGGGCAGAGTGGTTCTACCCCCACTCCTGTGGGATGGCAGAGCCTCAGGTATTGTGATCCCAATTCTGTGGGCATCCAGAGGGGATGAGGTGGGGGATTTGGTGAGAGGAAAGCCTGATCCAGGTGGTGGACTGTGGCTGGTAGTTGACCCTGACCAGGGTGAGGCTGTACTGGGGTAACCAAGTGCTGGACCCCAAAGTAGTCATTCCTGCTGCACAGAGCCCCTAGACTCTGCCCTCCAGCTTTGCAGGGGCTCCATTGTTTCTTTCCCAGGTAACCACAGCACTGGCCCCATTTTGGAACAGCTCCTTGTCCTCTCTGCCCTTCAGGGCTCGGTGAAAGGTGTCCCCACCCCACACACAGCCCTAGATGCCTGCGTGGTTTGCAGGCTGTCTGGTATCTCCTTCCTCGAGCCTGCAGTTTATCCTCAGACCTGTGTCTCAAGGTTTTGTGGACAGCACCGTCTCCATTTTATACCAACTCAGAGATTGGGAGCGGGTGCACTTTATATTGTGGCCCAAAGTCCCCCTCTCGCCCTGTGCTGGAAGGCACTCCACGGCCCGCGTGCCCAGCCCGAACCTGGTGTCCCCTCCAGGTGCCTTCCAAGCCCACGCTCTGCGCCCTCCTGCTGGCACTGCTGTGGTTCGTCCCTGGCTGGGCTCGGCTCAGTGCCTGCAGCGTCCCGGAGGTGCTCCGCCACTACCGCGCAGTCATCTTCCAGGACCTGCAGGCCGCGGTGAGACGGGTGGGGCCGGAGCCGGGCTCGGGGTACCGTCAACTCCTTAAGAAAAACCTGACTGGAACGGGCGGAGGGCGGGCATGGCCTCGTGTCTCCTGCGGTGCCCAGAAGGTAGGAATAGGTGTACCTATCTACCCTCCCTACCCCACCTACGCCCTCCCTCAGGACTCCCGCGCCCCAGCTTTCCTTCCTTCCCAGGAGCACGGTATCCTCCTGTTCATCGAGTCCCTGGGCCAGACCCTGCGCGGGGCAGTGACTGGAGGCCGCCGTGGTAACCTGGAGAAAGCTGCATGGACAGTGGCCCTACGCACCGAGGCGGTGATGCGGCGCCACTGCTGGAAGCCGCGCCAGGTGTGTGTCCCTAGTGCATGCCTCTCCCTCTCGCAGAGCTTCGGTGCAGTCCGCGGCCATGGCCCTACGGGCTGGAGGCTTACTTCCCGCCCACTGGGCGGGCGTGCGGTCGGGCGCATTCCCTGACCATGGGTGTCCGACAGCAGAGCCGGCGGCCCAGGACGCGACCTGCCCCGCGCCGTGGGGGTCGGAGGCGGCTCCTGCTGCGTGTCCTGGACACCGTCGCCACCTGCTGGGAGAAACTCTTCGCGCTTCGCGCCACGGCCACCGGGGAATCCTAGTGCGGCCCGCCCCGCGCCCTGCCCCCAGCGCAGCGCAAGCAAAAACGGGGGTCCGCGGCGGAACCTAGGAACCGACGTGCCAATGGCACCTTCTTGCCCGGGCTCGGAGAAGTGTGGCGGGTCCCGGAGGTGGCCCGCCCCCCACGCGCCAAGCGAGGCCTCAATAAATGGAGCTGGTGCTGCGGGTCCGATTCTTCTTTTCGCCGGTCAGGCTGTGGACCCTGGGCCGCCCGGGGTCTGCGCCTCGGTGTTAGGGCCACGGGACCTGAGCTTCCCGCCACATCTGGGGGCGGGAAGAGCCTGCGGGCAGCAGGGGGCGCGCGTAGGGCACTGGACGCGGCTCCTTGTGAGCGGAGCGGTGGGGTGGGGCACCTGCGGCCCGTTGGGGGGCTCTAAAACGTCACGCATCCGTCCTGCTCCATTCTGGACCTGAGTGGGGAGGTGGAAATGGAGGGGAGGGGAGGGCTAAGCTCGGTGAATTCGGAGCAAAACAACCGGATAAAGGAAACGGGCCTGAGGGGAAACCGGCCCTGCCGCCCTGGCCGCGAGATCGGCCAGGCCATTTCCTGCGGCCTCAGGGGGGTGGTCACGGTGGAGGCCTCCAGAGACTGCCCCAGCCCAGGCGCGGGACCCGCCTGGCTGGCCCCTAGTACCGCACCTAGCCCGTGGGAGAGAGAGGTAACGCCCATGGGCTGCGCACCTGCCTTCGCTCTAGAACAGGAGGAGAGGAGGCAGGCCTTTTGCCCCGTGCCCGAAGGACATCAGGAGACTTGAAATGGCCTTGGTTAGGCAATCGGCCACAAATCCGACCCCCACCCCGGCTCCCTCCCACACGCACTGGATCTGCCCAGTGGGAGCTTCACCGTGGGGAAGCTAAGGCTTGCCCAAATCACACAGGAACTGTAAGAGCTGGGTCCACCTGACCAAAGCGCTGGGGATGAGGGGGCGGGCCTTCCTGGACCTCAGCGTGGGGATAGACTTCAGATTCAGACCTAGAACAGTCTTCCAGGCCACCTTGAACACAAGTACAGAACAGTCCAGACCTTTTTTCTGCTTCATGTGCTTCATGGAGGGTGGTGTGGGCAAGTGCTACAGGTGTTGATGGGGCAGGGGTGCCAGGCATGGCTCAAGTGCTGGAACCTACCTGGGGCTCCCACCGAAGCCCCTTAGATAGGAGCCTACAAAAACCCAGGCCTGTGTGTAGATGGGTGCCAGACATGAAGGGTAAGGGGAGATCCTGAGATCCCAGGACATGGACGAGAGCCTTCTCTTGAATTGGGGGACAGTAGTGGGGATAGTGGAGGGAGCATGGACCTGGGCTGAGTATGGCTCACTTTGATGGCCTCTGCTTTACATGCTCAGGTGTAGCCGGGTGTCCAGGTAGGGAGAAAAAGTTCCAGTTTGTTGGACATAAGGTGTAGGGCAGCAGAACATGACCAGGGCAGTCAAATGGTGGTTTGGAAGAGGTCAGGAGGAGCTTGGAGACAGGTCTGGGCTGGGTGCCGGGACAGAATGGACAGGCTTAACCAAGGTTCTCTTGGACCCGTTTTCCCCACCCCTGGGGAAAGCAAGAGCAGTCCTGTGATAAACAGCTGTGAGTCACCTCCTGAGTGTCCTGCTGTTGCTTCTGCCTGCCCACGGTGCCCCCTCTTCAGAGCAATCTGGCTGGGGAGATGAGTGGGCAACAGGGCAGCTCCCACTCTCGTCACTGAGGAAAGATCAAACAAATCACAGTGTCCTGGGGGCTGGAGGACAGGCAGAAACCTCAGAGTTTTAGGGACACAGGTTGATGTCTGAGTCCTTGGGCCAATGAAGAGAAGCCTGTACGCCCCAGTCCTGTAGTTCCTCTGTAGGGGAACTGCCAGCGTCAGCCCCAGAGAGTGGGGTTCAACTCACGATAGTGTCTTTCTCTTTCGGAACTAGGCCAGGTGCACAGCCCCACTGAGAGGCTCAGAGCTGCCAAGACATGGAGACCAGAGGAGAATCTGGGTGTCTGCTCAGACCCTGAGAGGCTGAGCTCTTCAGGCTCACCATGGGGACCCCAGTGGCAGCTCTCCTGTGGCCTTTTTGAAGCTCTGAGAGGACAGGTCAAGTTGTCCTCATGCTCACCTGGCACAGACCAGCACAGGAGCTGCTCCACAGACGTTTGCTGACTGGAACCAACTAGAACCGACTCAGAGACGCAGGGGCTCAGCCACGCATGGGGCGGGAGCCTGCATCCGGTCTTGTTCTACCCGGTGCACGCCTTCTCAAGGCTCAGCTGTTTCCAGGGATGTAGGGGCTATGGCTCAGAAGGAGGGGGCTGTGCCAGGGTGGCAGATGGGGCCTGCAGGGCATTGGCCAGCGTTGTGCAATTTCCTGCAGCCCAGGAGCCAGGCCCCCCATGTGCAGCACTGGGAAGAGGGGGCCTGGCAGGCTTTGAAGGGAGCCTGGTTCCATGGCCTCCCAGACTGGGAGCCTTTGAAAAGAACATCTGGAACTAGGGCAAGAGGCAAGCCAGTCTCTGGATTTGCAAAACTAAAAGTTAATCCTGACTTTGCCACTTGTGTGTTCCCCACCCAGCCCCACCTCCCACCTCTACCTCCACTGGGGTGAAAGCTGCAGCCTCTTGGGGGCCGGGGCAGCACCTTCCCCCCATCTCACTATCCATCACCCATCCCAGGATTGTTGCTGAACTGAACAAGGGACAGACGGGTGGGAAAGATGGGGGATGTCTTCTCTGTGGCCCCTGTGCATGGAGCCACAGCCCAGCAGACTGCGGGCAAGTGAGTTCAGCTGCATGTCTAGTGTGGGTGCTGGATGGGCTCAGGGCAGCAACCCAGGCAGGGAGACCAGGGAGGAAACACCTGCTCCCAGACCTGGAGGATGCCTGGCTTTCTGGCTTTGTGGGCACTTGGCCCTTGCGTGTGAGTGTGAGTGTGGGGTCTCAAGACCTGCAGGTGTGCAAGGAGGCTGCCTGCTCCAGCTGTGGTGGACTTAGAAACAAACACCCCCCCCCCCCCATCAGGAAGCACATACTCACTGGGGACCAATGCCAGGTGCTGGGGCCCATTGTCCTTGCCAGTGGCCTTCAGGACCCTGGGGGAGGTCCAGGGAAAGCCCCCATCCTGCCCTCTCCCCAGGAAAGGACTCAACTTCGTAAACACAGAAACAACTATTCCCTCCATTAAAACCGGAAGAACCAGCAGGGAGGTCGCACCTGCTGTGGGAAGCCAGTCCCTGCTTGGGGGAATTGACTGGTCAGGCCCTCAGGGGCTGGCGGTGGGACGCCATGGGGTCAGAGGAGGCTCCTGGGTCATCTGCCGACCGAGTTGACTGGACTGTGCCTGCGGAGGGACTTCAGGCCGAAGTGCCCTGGGGGGCTCAGTGGCATCAGTCTCCACCTTTTCGCTCCCTGGCCCCCGCTTGGCCCAATTGTGGTTATGGAGAGAGGCCGCCAAGGCTCCCTGCCAAGCGAACGGCCCTGTCCTTGGGCCGCCCCAGGCGCCCCCTGCCCGGCGTGAGGCCAGGGGTCGGGGCTGCGGCCCGAGATAAGCACGGCTTCCTGCACTCGCTCCCAGCGCCGCTGCGCGCAACGCTTCCTGTTTTCTCACGCGGGCGGAGGGCTGGTGGGAGATGGGGTGCGCCGAGGGGCGGGGCACCAGGGAAGGGGCACCCGCGAGGGCCGCGCTGAGGGGCTGCGCGGTGCCCTCTTGCCTACCCCGCGCACGTGCTGGGTCTAGAACCCCTCCCAGACTCCCGTCCTGGGCCCTCCTCCTCGGACTGGGTGCCAGTTGATGTGGTTCACAGCTGGGTTACAACAGCCAGAGGGTAGAACGGTATGAATGTCCGTCCGCTGGTGAGTAGATAAAGGCAGCATGTGCACACCACCACGCACAGTATTAGCCCCCAGAAGGAATGACATCCCCAGGCGTGCTACAGCACGGTGACCCACACCTTGATTCCACACACAGCCCCATGGCACACTCCCAAGACCCCAGGGCCAGCCTGAGGCTTCGCACAGTACTGGGTCCTGTGTACACCCTTTCTCTAGACAGGGCCCTGTGATAAGGTTTAAGTCATAAATTAGGCACATCGAGACTGACAACTGATAATCTGGAACAACTACAACACTGCTGTAAAAAAAAGTATGTGACTATCTCTCAAAATACCTTGTACTGGGCTAGGGAGATAGCTCAGTTGGTAGGGTGCTTGCCTCTCAAGCACAAGGTCTTGGGTTCAATCCCCAGCACCTCAAAAAAAGAAAAAGAAAATACCTCCTACCGTGCTCATCTTGAGTCACAGAAACCTCAGAAAGTGAATAGGTGGATAAGGGGAGTAGAGTGTGTGAAATGTCCAGAAGGGGCAAATTCATAAAGATGGAAAGCAGTTTAAAATCTTAGGGGCAGGGCATGGGGGAAAAATGGAGAGTAATGGGTTTCTTATGGGGGTTGAGTCCATGGGGATGAAAAAGCTCTGAATTAAGATGGTAATGGTTCACAACTCTGTGAATGAATATGTCAAAACCACTTTAATCTTCACATAGGCTGGGCTCAGTGGGCTCACAAAGGCTGCAACTTTGAGACTAGCATCAGAAAACCTGTCTTAAATAAAAAGGGGGTGGGTTCAATCCCCAGTATCACAAAACAAAAAAACATTTGTGTAGGTTTTGTAGAATGTAAGTTCAGTGGTTGGGTTTTCTAGTGCACTTTTCAAGCTTCCCACCCATTGACCTAGAGGGTGGACCCTCTGGGGAATTAATGTCGCTCTGGCTTACTCCATCTTGTCTGTTCATCACTTCTTTGTGTTTGCAGGTAGGGCTGGGGTGGCCACCTGTGGGAAGATGCCCCAGCCCAGACAGGGAGGCACTTGGGTGCTGCTCAGTGGGTTCAGACAGAGGAAAAGCTGGAGGCCCCTGCCCTCCCCAGTTCATTTGTTTCTGTCCCCTCTATGTGTCTCTGTCCTGCTTCTGAGTCCTCTGTGCTCTCCAGCCGATGGGGGATATGGACCATATTGAGAGTCTCTCGCACTCTCGGGCTGTGCTCACACCCCACATTGGACATTAAGCTGTGGATGACTCTTAAAGTCCATCTGCACAACCCCTGTATGCCATGGGATACTGGGGTAGGACAGGCTCCTCCTCCAGGCTGAGGAAAACTATGAGATCCTGGGGGTGTGAGTAATCAGGATCCCCACCGGGGCGGGGGGGATGTTATCACCGTCCCTAAAGGAGACCTCATTCAGTGAGGGGCTTTGAAAAGGACTAGGGAGGTCCAAGGAGGTGGTATGGAAAAGGGGTCCAGACCTCCTGGGAGGGGCCCAGGGCTAGTGTGATTGGGGTTCCACAGTTTGGGGGGCTTGAGGCTTGATGTCTGGGGCTCACTTGACTGGTCATTGACACTGTGTGAGCAGAGGCTAGATAGCTCACTGTGGGGAGCAGAGTGGGAGTAGCATAGTGTTGCCTTTGGGACGTTGTGGTGAGTGGAAACCACTGCAGGGGCCCTGGGATGCTGTGTCGGTGTCCCTGGGGAGGGACGATGTCCTTGCAGCCAGCCCCGGGCTTGAAGGTTTTAAGGAGCAGATGAGTATGATGAGCTAAGGGCCTGGGGGATTGCTGGCTTGCCTGACTCACTCGTTTGAGTTACTGTGGGTGATGGGCAGAGAGAGCCGGCTGGGTGGGTGCCGCAGTCTGGGAATGCCCTGGAAGGATGGAGGGAGCTGTGGGGCTCAGCTGGGTCAGCTCCCTGGGGAGATCAGGGAGAAGGGGGTTTAGGACCTTTGTGGATGATTCTCTTCCTGCCCCAACAACCAAGACACAGGTATGCAGAGGGAAGTCCCCACACTTTATTTGTGGCCCCCGGGCCAGGGGGGACCCAGATCCTGCCCCTCTTTTACAGCAAACCAACATTGTTATTCCTTGTATTTTAAAAGGCCTTGCTACATAAATGCTGGTGATCACTGAAACCTCTTGGAAGAAAAGTTTAAACGTTTAATTAAAAATTAAATATATTGTATTATGTATATAAAAAAGGCAAAGTAAAAAAAAAAAAAAAAAATCTGGTTCTAGAATATACACTGCAGGAAAAGAACTAGGTGCTTTGAAAAGCTGAACCGGGGCATGGCCAGCCAGCGAGTCCCAGGCCCCGGCCTCCTGAAACAGCCCCAACTCGCGGGAGCCCCCAGAGCCAGGGCGGTGGCAGGGAGACAGGACGCATGCTGCGACGTCCTGAAGCTGTTGCATAGTCGAAATATACATCTGCGAGAG
This sequence comes from Sciurus vulgaris, assembly GCF_902686455.1. Lineage (NCBI taxonomy): Eukaryota > Metazoa > Chordata > Mammalia > Rodentia > Sciuridae > Sciurus > Sciurus vulgaris. The sequence goes on from NC_136462.1 coordinate 204,128,632, forward strand.
GGAGAGGGCAGCGGCAGCAGGCCACAGGGTCGCAGAGGCTGCAGGAGGAAGAGCTCCAGGACCAGCGCAGTGGCCTAGCCGGAGATACAGGCGCTGTAGTACACAGCGCTGCTGGCGTCTGACAGCGCTGAGATCAGGCTGCTCTCCTCTGGGCAGGTCATGGTGCGGGGACCCAATTTGGCCAGAGCCACATGGTAAGGGAGCGCAGTGGCGTCGGGCCGAGTCCGGCTGCAGTTGAGGTACTGGTCGAACTCGGTGAGGTCCACGTCTGCCCAGAGATCAGCGGCGGGCCCCAGAGGCTCAGCGCCCTCCAACGGCGGTACCTCCGGCGGCGGCGACAACGGGCTGGGGTACTGGCCTGGCGCGCCCAGGGCGCCGTAGTAGAGACCAGCGAGGGGCGTGGCGGGTGGCGCGGTCCTAAGCGCCTCAGCCAGGGGCGCCCCGTAGCAGCCGCTGGGGTCCCGGGCCAACTCCGGGGCATAGGGTGCACGGAAGGCCCGCAGCGTGCAGTCCTCGGGCGCCGCAGGCGGCGGGAAGAAGGCGGCCTCGCCGGGCTCCAGGCCGTCCAGAGGTGAGCGCTCGGGTGTGGGCAGCCCCAGGCCGTCGAACTCGGCGCCCAGCGGGGGCAGCTCCCGGAAGACGCGCGCCGAGCCAGGCGCCACCGGGAAGGGCTCGGGAGGCGGTGGCGGCGGCGGCGGCCCCAAGCCTGGGAGCAAGAGGCCGGGTTCCAGCCTCCGGGCCTTGCGCGCCTGCTTTTTCCGTCGGGGTCGGTATTTGTAGTTGGGGTGGTCACGCAGGTGCTGCACGCGCAGCCTTTCGGCCTCCTCCACGAAGGGCCGCTTCTCTGACGCGTTCAGCTCCTTCCACGCTTTGCCTGCGGGCCGCGCGCACAAGTGAGTGGACTGCCGTCGGGTGCACGGCCCACCGGACCCTGCGTGCCACCTGGGCGCGCTGCGAGGGTTTGCCTTTGCCCCCTCTGCCGGGTCCCGAATCTCCAGCCCCCCAGCCCAAGCCCCCAGTCCCCGCACTGTCTCCCCTTCCCTTCCCCGCCCCTTACCCAGCATCTTGCTGAGCACCGCGTTGTGCAGGTCCGGGTTCTGCTGAGCCAGCCGCTTGCGCTCGTCCTTCGCCCACACCATGAAGGCGTTCATGGGTCGCCGGATGCGCGACTCGTCGGCCGTCTGGCGTTCCTCGCGGCCCGCCGGGCTGAGACCATAGCGCCCCGACTCGGGGCTGCGCGGCGGACTGCGCGGCGGACTAGGTGGTGAAGCTGGCGCGGCGGGCGCGGCGGGCGCGGCGGAGAGGCCGCGCGGCTCAGCGGCGGCCCCGGGGCCCGGGGCCCATGCACAGTCGCGGCGGGCGGGCGGGTCGTCCTGTGCGCCGTAGCCGGGCGGCGATCTCTGCATTCCAGCTGGGCGCGGCCTGGGCAGAACGCGGCGCGGGAGCGCAGAGGACGGGTGGTGGGCACTGTGGGGCAGGACGCCGAGGGCAGACCTGCAGTGGGCGGGCGCCGGGAGGGCTGTCGGTGGCCTTGTGCCGGGCTGGCGCCGAGATATAGCCGCGCGGGGCCAATCGGCTGCGGGGCCGGCGGGCTGGGGCGGGGCGGGCCGGGCCGGGGCCGCCCCCTCCCCGGTGGCTCTCTTTCTTCTTGGGCCCGGCCGGATCCCGCCGAGGCCTCCCCGACGCACAGCCCCCCAGCCCCGCACTGTCTCTGAAGGAGAGACCCCCGAGTGGGAGAGGGCGCAGGTTTGGGCTGGGTCTTGGAAGGAGGGGTCTCATGAGGTTGTCAGGCTCTGGAGCCCAGCTTCCGCCCCACCCACGGAGTAAGACCCCGGGGCAGTAACTGGGGGAGTGGGCAGTGCCATGAGGTTACGTTAGACAGAGGCAGATTTATTTTAGCACAAAGTTCTTGGGAGGCCGCCTTCCCTCGTCAGTCATCGTGGGAAAAGCGCCTGTGTTTTGGGGTGTTCCTGTTCCCCCAACCCTCCAGTGTATGTACTTGGAATTCAGCACTGGATACTTTGAACTCCTCCCCTCAAGCCTGTCCCTGGGATTAGAGGAAAAGGTGGGCCTGTTTTTCCCTTATTCACTCCCAAACCAACTATGGGACGAGGCCAACCCCACAGAGACCCCAAAAAGAAGGGAGTCTGGGTGTGCAGAGGGACCCTGGCTGCATTCACACACCCCAATGCCTGACTGGTGGAGCTGAAACTCATGGTCTCTGGCTCCCGAGCCCTGCAGAGGCCAGCAGGACAGCCAGAGAAGGGAGGTTGGACAGGTGGGGCCAGGAGGCACAGAACACTGGGTCTTCCCTGATGGCTCCTCCCTTGGGCCCACAAGCCTATGGGGGCCTGTTCCAGAAGAACCTCCACACTCTGTAATTTTCCCTGTGCCCACTGCTGCACATCAGGAAGGGGTTGGGCTCCACAAGCTGCTGGCTTTCATCCTGGGAGCTTCCCCCTGCCTCCTGAGAATCTCCACATAGTTCTTTTCTTTCTTTCTTTCCTTTTTTTTTTTTTTTTAATGGGGGTGATTTTTTTTTTTTTTTTTTAATACCAGGGATTGAACCCAGGGGCACTTAACCACTGAGCCACATCCCCAACCCTTTAAAACATTTTATGTAGAGACGGGGTCTTGATAAGTTGCTTAGGTCCTCAACAAGTTGCTGAAGCTGGCTTTGAACTTGAGATCCTCCTGCCTCAGTCTCCTTCAGCCTCTGGGATTATAGATGTGGCCACCACAGCCGGCTCCAAGTGTGGTTCTGTTGGGACTCGTGGACCATTGTGGGCAGCCCGCCTGGGGTCAGATCCCCATCCCAACATCCACCCACAGCCTGGGTGTTCTGCACTTCGCTTTATCAGGCCAGGGCACCTTCCCCCTGAGCACCATGATTTGAGGCCACAGGTGTCAGGCACTCAAGGCACGTGTGGTCTCTTGTGGGCCTCTGGACCACATGCGGTGTCTCCTTAGGAATGGGGTGGGTCCTCTGTGGACCCCCAGTGACTGTTCCTTACCTGCCCCCAGGACATGCCTGCCCTAGGAAGAGGCCAGAACCCCACTAGGCTCTTCCAGCTTGAGTGCTGTCCCATATCCAGCATCCCTGCATCCCTGCGTCACATACTGTCACATAGGGTCTTGCAGTAAAAGACTGGGTCTCCCAGGCTGCTTCCAGATCTCCCCAGTCCATCACTGGTCCTAGCGCCTCCGGCACAATAAGCAGTTGGGGCCCCAGGAGTTTCTTCTGGAGTTTCTCAGGAGGCAGGCAATGGTGGTGGACCTGGAGATGGACCAGCTCCCAGGGCTCTGTTGTGGTGTCAGTTCCCTTGGCCATATCTAGTGTGGGTAGGTGGACTGGTCAGACAGTAGGGGGCATAGTGGAGGATAGGCAGCTTTTCCAGGACTCCAGGGTCCAAAGAGTCAGAGCTGCCTACTGGGCAGTGCTTGGCAGAGACTCTCTGTACCCCAGAGCTGATGCCTAGGGTCACCAGGCCTGGATCAGCAGGGACAGTGACTGGTCTGCAGTGATGGTCACTGGGGCTCCTAAAGGGCCTCCAGAGTGCTTTGTAGCAGACGCCTAACACTGGGGTGGATTTAGAGTTCCTTTGGGACTCTGCCAGGTACTCAGCAGCCCCCAAGGACCTGGAGTCATTAGAGTGCTCCCAACACAGTGGCCGGCTGCGTCCGGTATTACCTCACCCCCCACCCCCCGCCCTGCACATGTCCCTCCAGTAGTCACCTCCCCTGGCGCCAGCCAGTGACCCTCTTTGGCTGAGCTGTGAGACTCAGGTGTCTGGCCATCATGTCCTGTGAGCTGGGCTGGGGGAGCCTTGTGGGATGCTACCTTCCCTTTGCAGGGTCAGGCTGCTCTCAACGTGCGGCCCAACAGAGTGAGGATGGCAGTCCTACCCACTGTCCAGATGGGGCAACAATGGGGGAGGGCACTGCTGGCAGCAGGGTGGCCCTGACCCTGGAACCTCAGGCTTGGAGGGACTCCCCAGGGCTGTATGAGGGCTGGTGTAGGTGTGGCCAGCTGTGCTGGGGGAGGGGCGTCTGGTGGAGAGACTGCTGTCTGTGTGTGGTCTGCATGGTGCCTGTCCGCCTGGGTGTGGGGTGAGGTAGCCCCTAGTGCTGGAGGCTACCCAGGGCCTTGGGAGCCAGACAAACTGGACTCTCCCATAAGAAGATGAAGACTTGTGGATTGAGGACCAGGGTTCCTGCTGAGGGAAGTATGACCCTCAATGACCTAGGGAGGGGTCCCTAAAGCTTCTCTGGCCACTGACCTGCAGCCCTAGTTCTGTCCAAATGAGGGTGTGTTTATCTTCAGAATCCACCTCAGCCTGGCCTGGCCGGGTTTGCTGCTGCCCACCCTTGTGGGTTGTAGCCCCAGGCCCCAGAAAGGGGAAGGAGGGGCAACCTTCTTCTGCAAGTGTGGGGGCCAAGGTGGATGTCAAGTGGACACTGTCCTCCCTGCCCTTTACCTACTCCTCTCCCTCAGTCCAAACTGGACTCCTGGCTGCTGGGAAGCCTGTAGAGGATGCTGGGTAGTCCCCTGGGTGGCTCTGGGTGGGGGATCAGCTCAACTCTGGGCTGGGGTGGGGGACCTCCCAGGCGCTGCCTGGGCACAGACCTCCCGGGCTCCCGCCAGCCGGGCCCTGGCTGCTACAGGAGCAGTGAGACTGGGACCAATTAGAGCTCTGCTCCCAAGGATGGGGTGGATCCCTGTTGCACGGGCACGGTGCGGGGTGCTGTGGTTCTCTGACACCTTGGCTTTGGAGCCAGATGCCCAGTCCAGACCCTGCCTACCTCCTACCTTTCTAGGCTCCAGGTCTGGCCTCAAGAGGATGCAGCAGGGGAATGTGAGGCTGGGGTCATCTCTCTGCTGGGGTCAGGGCCTGATGTCTCAGAACCAGTGGGTTGTGTGAGTGCCAGTGGCAGGTCTGGGCCAGGTGGACACTGAGCCTTACCTGAGGACAGTGTGACTTTCTGCTCTGTGCCTTGCTGTCAGTTCTGGAAGGGCAAAGGGGGTTGGCAGGAGCAGCCTGTTTCCCTGGGCACACCTGGGCATGAGGGTGCAAATGCACCAGAGTGGGTACAAGTGCTTTTAGAGGCTGGGTTTGGGGTCAGGGTTCAGGTGCACAATCCGCCATGGTAAGTGGACTCAATTGCACAAGTGGTGGTGTGGGCACTGGGAGGTGCTTGTGGGGTGTTGGCCTGGTGGGGCAGTCAGGGTACAGCTGTGTGGGGCCTGTGATGTGTGAGACCAGAGGGTGCTGTTGTAGCCCAAGGAGTGACACCCAAATTGTTGTGTGGAGTCACATCTCACCTACCCTGGATGCTTCAGGGCAAGCCAGACGGGGTGAGGGCTTCTCTGAATTGAGGGTCACAGGATTGTGGGGATAGGAGAACCAAAGGCATCCTGCAATGGCACATCTCCTATGGATGGTCAGTGAGCAGGTCGCAGGCAGCAGAGTGGTTTCTGGGAGTGCTTCCAGGGTCCCCGTGATGTTTGAAGGCTGCTCCAGAGATTGGGGGCATTGTGCTGTGGTGGGCCTGCAGGTGCTGAGGGAGCCATCTCAGGCCATGCTCACTTCCAGCGCTGGCCATGCAAGCCCTCTGAGGGTGTTCTGCCCTGGGGGCTGCATGGATCTGTTGCCTCGTGCTGTGTGGGCCTCCCCAGCAAGGCAGCTCTGCAGGGGCTCCGTGGGAACCAGCTGGACTGGGCTGCTTGGGTTTCCGTGGCAACTCCAGGGAGGGGCCAGGAAACCCGCTCAGGAAGGAAGGCTGGCCTGCCTCATTGCAGAGCAGGGAGTGGAGGGCCGCCTGGGCTGAGCCGGCGCCAGACGTTCTGCCCAGAGCCTGGGCCCCTGCTGGCGGCTGCTGCCTCACCCCTGGCTCCACCCCAAGCTCCTATGGCTGGCCACGGTGTCTGCAGCTGCCTTTATTGGGCTCTGTGTCCAAGACCTATCTGTGGGCGTTGCTGGTCCTGTACCGGTGTGTACCCTGGTCTATTTTGTGTTTCTGTGGAAGCATGGGTAGGCTGTGTATTGAACCCTTGGGTCCCCTGGGCTCCTGGAGGGTGGTGTCCAACCTGACTGCCTTGTCCTGGGCTGGGCTGGCCCCTCCTTCCCCTGTCAGACTGGGAAATGGGAGAGAGGGAGGCCAGGACCAGAAAGGACAGACACTCCCAGGTGGTCACCTGCCCCACTAGCTGCTGGATACCTGAAGCTGTTTCTCTGCTGCTCGTCAGTGGCTTTGTAAGTGGCTTTGGTGGAAAATCAGCAGGGCTGCCTGTGGGCCCAGGGAATGCCCACCCTCTTTGGTCGTAGACAGGAATGGCTGTGTCCACTCCTTTGCTACTGAGCACCAGCTGGTACCAGGTCATACTCTAGGAGGTAGGAATTTGTCAGACAACAACAGACCCAAGTCCCTGCTGTGGGAAGTTTCTGTTCTAGTGTGGAGACTAGAAAAATCAACGAAATGCTAAACATCACAATTTGGGGTGTCAGGCCTGGGGAGGGCTGTGTTGTGGTGTCCATGTCTGTCTCTTCATGAGGTGACTTTTGAGCCAGCACCTGAAAACCTGAAGGAAATATGTGAAGGAGACACGGAGGCCCTGGGGAAGGGAACTGCTGTGTGGAAGGGCAGGGAGCACAGAGGACCAGGGCCCCGTGGGGTCTGGGAGGGTCTTGCCAATTCCTCTGAATGAGCCTTGGGGACTTGAGGTTTTCAGCAGAGGGTGTGATCCAACAGCTTCCCATGGCTTCAGCACAGCTGAAAAGCCAGGGGCTCTGCTCCTGTAGGGGGCCTGGCCATGGTCACCCTTGCCCAGGGCTATGCTCTGGCTGGCCCAGGAGTCTCCCTGGTCTCTGCAGGAGGGCAGGGCAGGGCAGGCTGCTTCAGGACTCCTTGGTTTTGCTGCAGGGACTTAGACCTCCATGCTTCACCCATTGCCCCTGACCCTGTGGCAGTCTAGGGCCCCTGGGGAGGAGGAGGGTGGAGTGGCCGCCAGGCTGGCGGGCTGGCAGGGCAGGAGAGCGGCATTTCTGGGAATTGTGTGGGGGAAGTGCATTGTTAGAGTGAGCCTGCTGCAGGCTGCCAGGGCTGACACTGGCCTCTAGGGGATGCCTCTTGCCTCCCACAGCGCTGTCTCTGGGGGCGGGAGCTGGGCCCTTGCCAGGTTATGGGCTGGTTGGGGACTTTCCAAGAGATACTGCCCTGAGCTGGTGATTCTTCCCATTCTGCAGACTGGGAGACTGAGGCCTAGAGAGCTGGGGTCTGCACCAGCAAAGCCAGCAACAGCAGGCCCTCACAGGGGTGGGACACGGGCTGTGTTTCAGTCTGTGGTCATTATCCTGTCTGATCTCAGAGGTAAGCATCAAAGGGAGGCTTAGGTAGGGTTGGGTGGGGAAACAGCTCCACAGAGCCCTGTGGTGGAGACCCTGAAGCCACCAGGGTGGGCTGGAGGATCTGATGGGTTGGACTGCAGCCCCTGCCCCTGTTACCCTGAGGCTGAAGCATCTCCCATTCCCTGGTGACGGAAAATAAAGGGGGCTCCGTGTGAGTTTGGCACATGAAGCCTTCCCACCACCGCCCTACCTCAGCCAGAGGGGAAGCACTGTGCTGGTCACTGGGGTCATGGCCAGCTTTGGGCAGGCAGCGGAGGAGGGGGGATACAAATAGAAAAATAAATGGCCTGAGCTTCCGCTGCTTCCTGGACCGAGGTGGGGGAGGGGCAGGCTGAGGGCCAAAGGTGCAGCAGACGGGGGGGGGGGGGGGCAGACCCTGGGGATATCCTTAGGCCTCCTTAGGGCTATGCCACCCCTTTAGACCTCCCAGCTGGCATCCCCCCCAGAGGCCCCAGGACAGTGCTGGTTGCCCACCACGGGTCCTGAGGGTGGATGGAGGTGTATCTCTCTTGAAAAGGCACCGAATATGAAAGATGCCCTGCAGGAGGGTAACATTCCTAAGGAAGCTGGGGCTCAGCCTCAGGGAGGTGGGGGCAGGTGTGGACCTCTGCAGGGGCTCCTGGTGGGGTGAACCGGAGTGGACATTGTGGGGGCTGGGGTTGGGTGCCCCTCGTGGTGGTTGGGCTGGGAGGGTAAGCAGGGGTCCCACCAGGAACATTCCACCTGTGTGACACGTTGTCCTTGTCCTGGTTCCCAGGCTCTGGAGACCGGGGTAGTATGGATGGGTATAGGGCCCTGTTGGAGTGAATGGCCCGGAGAACCCTCTGTCCTGTTGTCATACCTGGGTATGACTTCCTGAGGGCCTAGAGGTTCTAGGGGCCCAGGCAGTTTTGGGGGATGCTCCATGGAGGAAGAAGTTCCCCAAGTCGATGAGGCCCGGGGGCCTCTAGCAAGAGCCTAGAGGTCAGGACCTCAGAAGGGGCCTGGGAACATGGATTCTAACGCTGGGATTGGGAGTGTAGCAAGGGCCTTTCAGGATACACTACATTTTCACCCTGGTTGCTTAATGGTCCTAGCTGGGCAGCGTGGCCCCTGCTGGAAGCCTGCTGGACCTTCCTAGGGGTGGATTAAATGCCCAGGCAGGTCTGTGGCTCTGTGGCTCACTCCTGCCACCTACAGGTTGATGCTCCTCATGTCAGACCAGTTGCAGCCTCAGTGTGACCCACCCTGGTGGAAGCACCCCAGTCTCTAACACCCCCATCTGCCTGGTCCATTCCTTCTTCTCCTCCCCTGCCCCTGCTGGGCCAGGGCATCATGCTTCCCAGCCTGTACCCTGATGCTGTCCACAGGCTGGACCCACTCAGGAGACACCTCCTGCTCAGAGACCCAGCCTCCTAGCCTTTGTCCTCAAGGGGCCACAGCAGCCTGGGCTCCCTTGGTGGAGCCCAGTGGAGACACCCTAGACATGGCAGCCTTCTTTGAGCCATCTCGTGTGGCCCTCCTGCAGCCTGAGGAGGGAGGCTATCTGGCATCTCCTGGGGAAGGGCAGTGGGCCCAAGACAGGCAGCGAGTACAGCACTCTGCTCAGTAGGCAGTCCTGGTGCTCAGCTGGAAGTTCCTCAGCTCCCTGTCCTTGCGATGATGCTGTGCAACACAGCGGTGTCTGAGTTAAACACACAGGACCGTAAAGGAAACCGGTCATACCAGCATACAGCTATGCAGTATTTCCCCACAGTTGTGACCCTTAAAACCCAAGCACTGCTCTCCTGACTCACTGAAGGGTGAGGTTCACTGTTGGGTGGAGTGACCATTGGGGATTCCCAGCAACAGTGGGTAGGGCATGTGAGGTGGGGTAATGACCAGTCCTGGTGGTCAGATGATTCCCCAGCTTGGGGATGGGCTTTCTTCAGGTGGCCTTCACTTCTGCCCTGAGAAACTTGTGTCCCTAAGGGCTGGCTGGGTCGTGTGCATGGACCTGACATCATGGATGATGGGGAGCCAGCTGTGGAGCCCTTGTAGCCTGGAGCTCTGAAGTTATTCTTTTGGGGTTCTTGCACAAGGGTAGCCCTGGAACTGGTTTTATGGATTCTGAACAGCTCTTCTTATGGTTGGTATCAGCTATTCAGAAGGTGGTTGAAGAGTGTGTGGTTCCAGCCTCCCTTGGAGCCCCTGGGGTGGCTGGACACTCAGCCTTCACTCCTGTACAGAGGATACTGGCCACGAAGACTGGCTTGGTTGGGCTGGGTCAAGAAATGGCCCCAGCTCACAACAAGAGGCAGAATCTCAGTCGGTGTGGAAGCTGGAGTGGCTGTGTTCACCCATCATGGGGTGCATTGGAAAAGCATTGTTACCTAAAAGGAATCCCATGTTTTTTCCTTATGATAAAGATGAATCTCATAACTGACCATGACCACGTTTCAATTTGCACAGTAACTCCTGGAAGCTCAATCATATCTAATTAATGGTGCTGAGAACCCCAAGGCTGGTAAGTCCAGGTTATTTGGGCATCCCACCTGCCACTTGGCCTGAATTTCAACAACAGTAGGCCCCACAAGAATATAGTAGTCATCAGTCCCTTGGCCTGCGCCTGCCCCCAGAATTGCACCCCCTCCAGCACTCCACCCAGCATCTGCATCCTGAGGAGCTGACAGGCAGTGGTGGGGTGCGGGCCCTATGCCTCTTCTCTTTGCGACCTGGCATCCTTCTGGCTGTGGGTAATCTGTCCCTTCCTGGAAACCTCCAAGGCAATGCCATGAAAACTAATCACTCTGTTCTGTTCCCTGTAGGATGAGTCACTTCACATCATCCTGACAGCGTTGCTGCGAGGGGACCCCAATTCACAGATGGGGAGACTGAGGGAAAAGCAGTCAATGTGCCGAGCTTGGGATTTGTGTCCCGGCAGGCTGACTTCGGAGGCTGGGTCTTGTTCACACAGCCTCTCCAGGATTCCAGGGCGCCCTCCTTACGGGGGCCAACATCCCTTCCAGGCCCCACAACCAGCTAGGGCCCTCACGCTGCCCAGCGCGCAGACTTCTTGCTGAAGGCACTTCTACCCGAGGCATGACAATTCAGCTACGCCCTAGAACGACGTGTGCAGGGGTCAGCGGTGCCAAAGGACAGGGAAGAGGGTGTTGGAGCCTCAGGCACTGGCTCCAGGAAACACTCAAACATCTGGAAAGTTGGAGTGACAGGGAAGAAACGCATGGCATCTTCGAGGGCCGCCAGCCAGCAGAGCGCTCCACCCGCCGCCCCGCCCCAGCCCCGCCCCCGCCCCGCCCACAGGCGCCCCGCCTCCTCATCCTAGCCTCGCCCCTACTCCGCGCCGCTTGGAGTGTCCCGCCCTCTCCTCCTCCTCTGCGCAGGGTATTGTGGGCCGGGTCGTCTGATGGCGGCCGTGTCAGAACTACTCTTCCCAGGAAGCTGCGCGCGCCGCTGGCGCTTCTGGGAGTTGTGGTCCGCGGGGCGGGGACTCTGCGTCCCAGGATGCAGTGCGCGGCCGCCGATCGGGGGTTTGGGTCGAGGGTCGCGGCGGCGGCGGCCCGCGTCCAGCCGGGCTGGGTTGTTGAGCTGAGCGGGGCGCTGCCCCCTAGGCGATGATGGGCAAGGAGGAGGAGATTGCGCGGATCGCCCGGAGGCTGGACAAGATGGTGACCAGGAAGAGCGCGGTGAGGGGCGCGGGCCACCAGGACCCCGGGACCCCAGTGCCGCCGAGACCCCGTCGAGCCCACCGCGGGCAGGACGAGATCCCGCCCTGGCCGAGACCCCCGCCCCGGGCCCGCCCTCCACCTCGTCCCGGGACCACCGCTCTGGACTAGACGCCACCCCTCCCTGGCGGCCCTCCCGCCCGGAGGCGGCGGGAGGCGCTCCTGGCCTGGCCCGGCTTCTTCCTGCCTGTCCCCACCCATAAGAACAAGGTTCCTCTAATAAATTCTCTCCCTCCCTTAGCCGGGCCTCAGCCAGCAACCGGTCGGTGTGGGCAGGTGGTGGAGAGCCGGAGGAGGGCCGGCTCTGCCCCTGCAGCCAGACCTCTGCCTGCGGGTGCTGAGCCTCGGAGGAGGCCGTGCGAGGCCTCCGAGGTCCAGCCCAGCTTCAGACCTTGGCAACCCGCGCAGCATCCTTAGAGCATCCTGCATCCTGCGTGGCGCGGGTGGGGAGGGGTCCGGAAGGTAGCACGCCGCGCACTGAATGGGACCGCGCCCCATGGGACAGCTCCTGGGGCGCGGGGTGATGAAGGCGGCTGAGTCACAGGCTTTTCAGGCCTGCTCAGCCTCCCCAGGGCTGTGCCTGCAGTGTGGATCAGGGAGGCTATTTGGGACAAGCAGGATTGGGCCTGGGCTCCTCTTGGCCATGGCCCGGGCTAGGGTCTACACTGGGAAGGGGGCAGACACCTGCACATTCATTTAAGCTGGAAACAATCCCTCCAGGACTTACCTCTGGGTTATGGTGGGCAGCAGAGAGGGAGTGGCAATGACTTGCTGACTGGAGAAAGGTGTTTTGTTCCTTGAAGGAACCCCAGGTGGGAGGGGGCAGAGATGGGTTGGGAACACATGAACTGGCAGGAGGGAGGATGGGGCATGGATGACTGGTGGAAGCACAGCATGAGAGGGTGCAGAGGAGGGGGCTCCAGGGTTCTTGCAGCACTTGAGAGGACCCTTGGGGAGTTGGTGACTTTGGGATGGTTTTTCTGACTCTCTGGTCCTTGAACCCACTGGAGCTGTGTCACCTGGTGCACAGGGCTGAAGGGGCAGGACCTACTTTGGTGGGGCAAATAGGGGGTGCTTTAGCAGAGAAACCACACGTACTGGGGCAGGCCAGCTTCTCTACGTGAGTGGCTGTGTGGGTTGTCTTGGCCTCCTTGTGGTGTGGACATACAGCAGGACAAAGTGATGTAGTTTGTGGAGGGCAGCAAGGCAGGGGCAGGGTGGGGTGTTGCATGAGGCGAGTCCTAAGTAGGAGAAGGTTTTTGAACAAAGCTGGGGGATGAACCCCTGTCAATGTGTGGGGGAGGGTATTGGGCAGAGCATCTTCAGGAGCAAGAGTCCTGGGGTGGTACCCTAGGGTAATACAGAGGAGTCTGTCTGCTGTGGAGGTTCCACGAGGACTTTAAAGAAATGAAGATCTTGGGCAGGGGGGTGGAGCAGGAGAGGGAGACCAGGGGATCTGTTGCAAGGTCCGCAGGAGGGGTGGGGGCTGCCCTGGGGGAGATGCATGAGGAGTGGGGCTCTGAGCCATATGGGTGTTGGCTGTGGTGTGACCAGAGTGGGGGTTCCCTGAGGGTTTGGCCTGCTGAGTGCTGTGGGGAGAGGCTGTCCTATCCACTAGGGCCTTAATGGGACAAGGAGCCACTGAACCTGGGGTAAACCTCCATCTGGGTGTGGTCCTTGCTACTGGGAAGAAGCTGTGGCATTTCTACTCTTGTTTGGTCAGTGACCTGATGTGGTTAGAGTGAGGTCAGGGAGGTCACTGCCAGGGATGTGGGTTGGGAAGCTATGTATCCTGTGAGGAGTGAGACTACAGAGCCCCTTCCCTCTCCTACTCTGGGGTGGGGGCAATAAAGACCCCCTGGTATGGATCAGAAACTCACGTGTAGAACTCTGAGCATCTCCTGGTAGAAGAATTATGGCTTCCTTCTGATCTCCAGATTGTTACTGCTTTGTGTCTCCCCTCATGGGCACAAGGTAAGATTGTCTGCTGAGGTCTAAAGTCCTTTATGAAGGTCCCTTCTCCTTCCAGGAGGGAGCCATGGACCTGCTGCGGGAGCTGAAGGCCATGCCTATCACGCTACACCTGCTCCAGGTAGGCTCTGTCTGCTCTGCTGCAGCCTGGGACAGTTCTAGGAACAGCAGTGCCGCCGGAACATGGCAGGACTTCCTCTGTCTACCCCCTAGGGTTTGGTTGACATAAACACCAGTTCTGAGGAGAGGGTTCCTGCCTTTCTCTGATGAGAATAACCCATTCTGTCCTGGGTTCCAAATGGGACAGAAGCCACTAGGAGAAGTGTCTACTTCCTCCTGACTGGTCCCCAGCCCCTGCCCTATGGGAACCACCAAGGGTCTGCTAAGAGGGTTTGACTCCTGGGGTGGGTCCCCACCACCTCCCAACCTAGGCCACTTGCTTTGCAGTCCACCCGTGTTGGGATGTCTGTCAACGCCCTGCGGAAGCAGAGCTCGGACGAGGAGGTCATTGCACTGGCCAAGTCCCTCATCAAGTCCTGGAAGAAGCTCCTGGGTGCGGGTCAGGCCATGAGGGCCAAGTGCTGTTTCAGGGGACACCCAAGAAGTGCTGGCCTCTTGCTGGCTGTGCTACCCTGAGCTGGCCTCCTGGGAGTGGGCCACAAGAAATCTGGGTCCAAGCTCAGGGCTGGAAGTGGACCCATGGGTACCCATCAGTGATGGAAGGGGTAGTCGAAGGGCATGACTGTTGGAGCAAGGGTGTGTGTTGGGAAGTGGTTTCCACATAGAACAGGTAGAGAGCAGAGTCAAGGGCAGACCCTTGACTGACCCCATTGAGGGCATCCAGGAGCCCTAGAAGGAGGGGGCTGAGCTGTTGGAGGTCACACAGAGGAGAAGGGCAAGGTCAGGATGCTCCATGTTCCCAGTGAGGGAAGAGGAGGAGATGGAGCTGCCATCTAGAAAAGGTTGGGCTGCGTAGATCCTGGTTGAGTAGGGAGGTAGCCTGGCTTCGACCCTGGGAATGACCAAGCCTCTCCTGAGCTCTGTCCACACCCTTGAGAGACAGCTATCACCTCTTGAGACTTTTTAGTTGTGTGGCCTTCGGGAGTGCCATATGCATGTCCTAGTCCCCAAGGCAGGACCAGGATAGGCAGGAGGAGGGTCTGAAGGGGCCTTACAGTGGGCTGCTTGAATGTGGGAATGTGAGGGGAGGTGGATGGGCTTTCGGTGGGGAGAGAGGCCCACTGGCAGGAAGGCCTGGTGACGTGGCACCTTGCCGGATAAGGGCTAGTGGTGGTGGTGCCAAACCTTGATGATGACCTTCCTCTGACCAGACTGTCCCCCTCTTTTTTGGCAATGGCAGATGCTTCCGATGCTCAAACCAGGAATCAGGGGAAGGGCACACCTTTGCCCACATCAGCCTCAAAGGATGGCTCAGAGGCCACGGATTCCAGGTAGCCTACCTGAGTGCAGGTGCACACCCTTCTGCCTCAACAGAAAAAGAATGCTGATGCTCATGCGCCTAGTCCCTGCACTGAAGGAGGGGCTTTCTCTAGGGATGTTGGTCAGCCTTTGCTGGATACTCTCACAGCTGAGACTCCCTGCCCTAGCCATCTGAGGTGGGTGGCCATGTCCGCCAGCCGTCAGTGAGACCTGACAGCTTCCTCAGCAGAGAGCTGCTGCACATCCTGATCCTCCGTAGGAACCTTCTGCCTGCTTCCCCAAAACCCTGTCCTGGTCTAGTTCTCACTGGCCTGCTGTGAATGTCCCCCTCAGCCTGATCACTTGAGGCTGGAACCCCTTCTATGAGATCCTGCCCAGAACCAGAGGCAGGGTGTCTGGTTCCCCTCTCCTGCCCTGAATATATAGGTGGCCACCATGTCCCCAGAAGGGCAGTCAGGCCCCTGTTGCTGTGGAGACTGGGAGTGCTTCTGATGATAGGCTATGGTTGAGGGCCATTTTGCCCTTGACCAGACTGGGCAGTAAGTGGACAGAGCCTGGACCCTGGCCAGGACAGGCTGAGCCTTGGGCAACCCCCTTCCTCATCTTTCCTCTAGGCAACTGTAGGTTGCTCCCTGTCCTTCGCCTGCCATGAACAGAGGTGTTTATAGTGTGGCCCATGGCTGGGTCCTCTGCAAGGGGAACACTCCAGAGGTGGCAGGAAATCGCCAGCTCATTCTGAGCAGCTGGGGATGCTGCACAGCTGATTCTGGGAGAAGAATCCAGCATTCTGTTCCCATTTGGGGAGTGAGCCCTGATCACTAGGGACTTCACAGTCTTATTTCCTTTAGGCAGCTGGGCAGGCTGCATGGGCAATGACTGAAGATAGGTGAAGTCACTGACCATTGCCAGGGCCTGGCAGGGTAGAGCAGATTGGCTTTGAAGGTAGGGATAGTGCTGTGATATTTACTTTTCTGGGAACCAGCATCCTGCTAGGATACTTACAGTCTAACCCTGTCTCTCCAGCCGCAAGAAGCCGGAGCTTCCCAGGATGTTGTCCACCCCAAGGATTACCACGTTCCCCCCAGTGCCTGTTACCTGTGATGCTGTGCGCAACAAGTGCCGTGAGATGCTTACCACTGCCTTGCGAACAGACCGTGAGTACTCGGCAGGCCCTGGCTCCTGACCCGCACCTAGACTCAGGGTGCCTGCCCCTGTCTGCCATAGAGGCCTGCTTCAGGAAGGAGGCCGGAGGTGTTTGGGGTTCCCGGAGAACCTGAATCCTGGGCAGTGACCCCAGGGGTGTGAGGGTTTCCTCTCACTGCCAGGGTGCTGTGCAGGCAGAGGGGTAGCAGGCAGAGAAGTGAGTGTGGGTGGTGAGTGAGGGCTCCCTCTTGCAGATGACCATGTGGCTGTTGGTGCGGACTGTGAGCGACTGTCAGCCCAGATTGAGGAATATATCCTTTGTGCAGGGCTTATGGGGCCCAGGGCTTCTGGTGGTCTATGGACCACTGGCCCCAGCTCCCCTTGGCTCCCCTGGGGGATGCCATTGCTGGGCTGCCCAGTGCCTCTGTGGACCACGGGGTGGCTTGCCCCAGGAGGGCCCTCCCTGGAGGAGCCAAGAAGCTGGCATGGCCTGCTGGTGGGGCTTCGGTCTCAGCTAGGAACGGGTCTGGGGGTGGTACAGCACTGTGGCCCCTGAGCTCCCCACCAGGCCTGAGTGTACAGAGTGCCCCTGGGTAGCTGGGAAGAACATCCCCACCTGGCCCCCAGCAGGGTGGGTGGAGCACGATGGCCTAATGGGTCCTTAAATGCCCGCACGCATCTTCCGGGATGTGGGAAACACAGACATGAAGTACAAGAACCGTGTGCGCAGTCGGATTGCCAACCTGAAGGATGCCAAGAACCCCGACCTGCGGCGTAACGTGCTGTGTGGTGCCATAACCCCGCAGCAGATTGCAGTGATGACCTCGGAGGTGAGCCCCACTGCAGGGGCTGGGGGCTGCTTCTGGGGACTGCAGGCTGAGTGCTTGGCCCCTCACCCCAGGAGATGGCCAGTGATGAGCTGAAGGAGATCCGCAAGGCCATGACCAAGGAGGCCATCCGCGAGCACCAGATGGCACGCACGGGGGGCACTCAGACCGACCTGTTCACCTGTGGCAAGTGCAGGAAGAAGAACTGCACCTACACACAGGCGAGTGGCTGGTGCCTCCTGGGTCATGCCTTCGGGCATTCACCTCTCCTGGAACCCACACCTGTCACCACCTTGGCTGGGCGGGGGTCCACCCTTATGCCTGGACACAGGCCAGGACAGAGGCCCAACTGTGGACTTCTGCATTTTCGGGGCCCTCATTTCCCCAGGACTCCCAGCCCAGTAAGAAGTGTCTCGGGGGGGGGGGTCCCACTTGCTCTGGGGTACAGAAGCTGGAGGGCTGCCCTGCCCAGCACAGGAGATATGAGGGTGTCAACACAGGCAGGATCCTGACCCTGCTGTGGAGGTGGATGCTGAGGTGTCCAGGGAGACAAGCGATGGTGGAGGCTTGGGAAGAGGGAGGTGTTGTCTGTCTGGTGAGGAGGCTGAGGTCACTGGAAACTGCTGTTTCCCTGTGGGCTGAGTCTGTGCAGGGCTGTCTTAGCCTCCCACTGTCCTGAGGGATGAGGCTCACCCTTGGGTCCCCTGGAAGGCGGCTGTGGTCACTAGAATCCCTGATGGTCGCCACAGCATGGGGCCCCTCCCGTCCTTAGCTTTGCTAGGCCCTTCAGGCCAAGAGGACTTCCCCTTTGGTGGCTCATGTGCTGTACAGGCCCAACTCTGGAAGGTTGGGATTACTGGGCAGTCTCAGATCAGATTACTCAGGAGGCCCAGGGGCTGAGGCCAGCAATGCCTAGATCAAGGAACACCCTTCACAGAGCTTGGTGGTAACCCTGGGCTCCACCACCTGCTCTACAGGTACAGACCCGCAGCTCTGATGAGCCCATGACCACCTTTGTTGTTTGCAATGAGTGTGGAAACCGCTGGAAGGTAGGTGGGTGGGCTCAGTACAACCCCCAAACCTGTTCTCTGAAGTTGGTACCTTGGCTCATGTAGGGTCTATAAGAATCAAGGATGGCCATGCCCAGCCTGTCTCCTGGTCATCTCAGGGATCGGGGGTGGGGTGGGGGTGGAGACTGCAGCCCTGGGAATCCTGTGGAACCATGGCTTGGTTGCCTCACTGCTTCCCTGCAGTTCTGCTGAGCACTCTGCAATTGTGCTGTGGCCCCAGGCCCTGGCCAGTACTGCCCCTCCTGCATTCTTGGTGGACACAGCTTCTCTGGAGACCCCCAGCAGGCAGCATGCCCTGGTGTCTGCTGTGCATCTTTCTCTCCTTTGCCCCATTATTAAAGGTTTTATTTGCCATCTTGCCATCCTTGGGCCTTGCTCCTGGTGGACTGTATATGGGCTTCAACTGAGCCCCCATCCCTGTATCTGGTTCTTCTCTGCTGCTGTGGACACCCTCCTTAGGGACAGACAACTCTTGGGCTTAGCCCTAGTGGGGCAGCTCCAGAGGCAAGAGCTTAGGCAACCTTTGGAGAGATCACCTGTGCCAGGAGGCTAGGATGCTGGGGTGGTGCTGCCTCTCCTGAGTGCCTTGGGGCAGGGCCCACCAACCTGGCTGTGTGGGCAGGTGGGGAGGGGGCCTTGTGCACACAGAAAACTCAGGGTCCCATGTGAGGCCTTGGTTAGATTGCCCTGCTAAGCATCCACCCACCTTCAGGCATGGGCAGCCAGAGCCCAGTCCCCTCTTCTGGACAGCTTGTCCCACCCTGCCTCCACTTGGGGAGACAGAATCCAGTTCACCTCAGCAGAGTGGGGTCTTGGCCCTGGGCTGATTCCAGCTTGAAGTCACTGAAACTCTCAGAAATTCAGAGGAATGAGGTGATGCTTCAAGGGGCCTCATAGATGAAGACAACATTATGACCAGCGCCAAGGGACTCTTGGGAAGGCTGCCTCCTTAGTGCCCAGCCCCTCTGGGAGATATGTGATACCTACCAGGGACTCCTGTTTATTAGCAGTCTGTGTCAGCTCAAGCCTGATCCTGCTTCAGGGCTCAGGAGGTAGAGGCCAGGTCTGGAGCCCACCTGGGTGAGGCTGAGCACAGCCAGTAGAGGCCACTGCTGTGGGGAGGGTCTGTGGGAATAGTTAAGGATGATCCCTCATTCTCCAGTCTCTACCCAAAGTGGGCATAAATAGAGGCTTCTGTTTCAACAACACCTTCGAGAAATAAGATCTACTTTTGGGGGATGGAGGAATGGAGATAAATATGAAAACTTTCTTTTTTTTCCCTTCTTGGTAAAACATACAGTAAGGAGATATTCCCAGGTTTAGAGTTCATGAATATATAAAATATATTCAGGTCCTGTCACTTGAACCTGGTTCTGGGTCTGGTTCTGCAGTGCAGGCAGCTCAAGTAGGAGGGTCTCCTGCTACAAACAAGAGACCCCTTCCAGGCAGCAGCAGGTGGTGAGTGGCGGAGCCGGGGGTGTAGACCCTGGGCCAGCGGTGTGGGGACCACTGGTGTGAGCCGAGTCTGCCCACCAGAGGGTGGAGCTCCTGTGCCGTGTGGGACCTATGCCTCAGAAGAGGACTGTGGGGCCCCCCGGAGCAGCAGGGTGCGGTAGGCCGGGGAGCTGAGGAAGCGAGGGTAGGAGTCGCGGTGCATGAGCGTGTAGATCTGCAGCTGTGCGTCGTCGAATGTGTGTGCAGACGGCTCCTGCATCTTCCTGTTGATGCCCTCCCGCACTCGGGAGTCCAGGCTCACCTGCGGGACGGGGCACGGAGGTCAGGGGCACCCTCCCCAGGCCACCCCGACCTGTGCTGGCAGCTGGCGCACCTCCTTGGGGGACAGGATGGATACGTAGTCCTCGTAGATGAGCCGCGCCTTCTCGTCCACCACGTGCTGGTTGGCCTCTGCCTTCAGCTCCTCACAGGCCAGCCAGAAGAGCATGTTCTCCTCACTGTACTCTGTGCGCAGGAAGGCGCGGAACACGCTGCGGCCCACAGGGCTGTGCATCAGCTTGTCGAAGGACTGTGCCCAACTCTGCACCTCCTCAGGACTTGGGGGGGCGCTGTGGGCAGGGTCAGAGCATGTTAGGCCTGACCCTTGTGCCCCCCACCCCAGGTGTCCCCAGAGGCAGAACTCACCAGGTGTCACAGCTGGGAAGGGGCTGCAGCTTGTTTTCCCGTGAGGCTTGCCATGCTCGTCGCCGCTCCTGGTTCCTGGCAGCACAGAGGAAGGTGGCGCTGCCCTGGGCACCTGGGGCCTCCACATGTGCTGCCATAGCCTCCTGGCCTTGGCACGTGAGCAAGCATGATGGGTGCCTGGCACACGTGGTCTGCTGCAGGGAGCGTGGTCCCTAGCATTGGCCCTTTTCCACACCTCCTGGTCCCCCCGACTGAATCCACTCATACAGGCTGATGTCCAGGCTATAGTACCCAGGCCACGGCCCTCTTCTTCCTGGTTAGTAGTCTGACCATCTGTCCTTGGAGGACTCCTTAGCTCCTTCCCTTACCTGGCTTAACGGCCAGGACCTAGGGCTCCTCAGCCTGACCTCTGTCTGTCCTTTTTTGAAGAGGCCACAGCAGTGTGAACTGCTGGCTGGTGCATGGTCAGAACCCTCAGCCTGTGTGTCTGCGTCTGTCTGATCTGCCTCCTGACGCTGGCTCCAAGGGGTCCACTTTGTCAGTGCTAGCCCCAAGGTTGTGCCCAGTCAACTGCTGCATTGTGGGACAGACATCTAAAGCCCAGAGTTCTAGACAGCACTGAGTTCCTACCACATCCTGCTTCTCCGTAGCTGCAGCCCCCACCCTGTCCTGTCCCTTGAATTCATGGCTGAGCTCCCAGCAAGCCCCAGCCATCCACGCCCCTTGCCTGAACCTGCCTTGCTGCTCACTGTCTAGCACACTCTATTGGGTCCCCAATCCTTAGGTCAGCCAGGCCTCTGCAAGGGCCATGTCCTCTAGCTTCTCTACACACCTAAGGAAATACCACTCAGAGGCCTCACTGCTTCCCTCATGCAGCTACCCAGACCCCAGCACCCTTGTGCCCTAGGACTGGCTGTGGGTCTCTGCTCAAGTGTGCCCGACTGCACGGTCTGGGCCTGCTGTGCTCCTCCGTGGCCCCTAAGGTGTTGCTGGGCTGGCTCACAGAGGCACTGATGGCGTGTGCGGAGTGTATGAGCTCCCATGTGCATGCAGCATGCCTGGTCTTGCACATGGGCAGCCCTTGGTACACTAGGCACAGGAGTCACATGAAGCTCCTTGGGGGCCTGGGTGCCAGCCACCAGGGCCCAGCAGTCGTGGGACAGGACAAAGCTTTAGGGTGGAAAGGGCCAGCTGCCCACAGGTGACACCATGGAGCTACCAGTCAGTTCCTGGAGCATGGCCCTGGATTTGGCCCCTCTCAGTGAACTGCCCCCCCAGGCCCACATACCAGGAGCAGCTGCAGCAGCAACACCAGCACAAACAGCAGGGGTTGCGGCTGGGGGCCGCCGGGGGGGCCACATCATGGCTGGACATTGAGGGGGGCCTGTCCGCCTCCTCTGGCCCTGTGTGCTGGGAAAGATGGGGCTGCCTCAGCCTCCAGGGCAGAACCCACTGGACCCTGCATCTGGCTATGCTCCCAAGGGCATAGGCCTCAGCACCCAGATGCCCTGGAGATTCTCCCAGCTCCTCTCCCTGCTTGCCCCCACCCCCAGGGGGGAGGCAGAGGTGAGAAGGAAGTGGCTTACCTGCTTCTCAGCCTCATGCGGGGTGGGCATGGGTGAGTGGAAGGGACTGCCCAGGCTCTGTGGTGCCAGCTCCAGGACCTTCACCACAGCCTGGGGGCCTAGGGAAAGGGGCCAGGGTCACGAAGCACATATGACTCTGGCCCCTGCCTAGTCCTTGGGGGAGGTCCTAGAAGATGTGCCCCCTTCCAGAGTTCTTACCTCCAGCCCCGGTTTACACAGGGCCAGGAGGCAGACCCAGGTCAGTGAAGAAGGGACTGCAGCAACCACTGGCTTCTACTCTAGGCTGGGCCCCAAATGAGGCACCCACAGGAGGTTCCAGGACACCCCCATCTGCTCAGTCTCTGGGAAACCGGAAGCCTGGGTTCCTCTTTCTGGGTTTCCGGCTCCTTGCCCCTCCCAAGGGGGCTGGGGCTTGAGGCTGAGGCATAGTGTGGGGGGATGTCAGACATTTGGATCTACTTCTTCCAGTGAGGGTCTTTCTGCCCAGACTCTGGTGTGGGGGTGGGGGCAGAGCTGCTCCCCACCAAAAGGGGCTCAGAGGACTGACCTACTCACCTGGGACTTGGCCAGAGGGGCAGCTAGGCCTGCAGCATTGAGGACGTGATTGGGACTTGAGGCTAGGCTTCTTGAGGATATGGGAGTGGAGCATGCACTGATGAGGAGGAATGTGTATGGAGAAACAAGGTTCCTTGGTCCTTGCTGCCTCTCACACCTCCCTTCCAACACCCTGGATTCTCTGTCCCTCCCTGCCCAGCACTTTCAGGCTGCAGAAACTGCAGGGTGTGTGAGCCAGGGAAGAAGCATCAGCTTCTGGGGGCATCAGCTCCCCAGGTGGACCACCAGTGGGATGTGCAGGGAGCTCACCCCCGCCCAGGGGCAATGGAGCGACGTGGCCAATCAGAGGCCTGGAGGAAGTTTTGAAAGCCTTACCCCCATTTGCCTGTGCCCACCTCTGTCCAGGTCAGGGCAACCAGGCCTCCAGCCTGCTTTTCACATCCGACACCCTCCCTTTTAGTGGCCAAGGGGCTCAGAATCCATCCCACTTAATTTTCTCATTACTTTCCATCCACCTGCTGCTCCTTCCCCAGGCTGTGGCCTTTTATTATGGTGTTCGGGATTGAACCCAGGGCCTTGTGCATGCAAGACAAGCACTCTACCAACTGAGCTATATCCCCAGTCCCAGGTTGTGGCCTTTTAATACTGTTTCTGCCTGTATTGGCCTCTTTGAGCCTCCCAGGGCCCTGTACGTGCTGACAATAGGTGACAGCACCCCCGCGATCTGCACACTGGGGCCCTGGTCCCCCACGACCTGCCTGGCTGATAGGGACACAGAATAGCTGCAGCTGGACTTCCCTGGGGCGCCAAGTTTCTAGGGAAAGAAAGGGCACGCCACTGGAGTCTGGCACACCCAGAGCCCTCCACATTCTGCCTGCAGACTCTCTTCAGGCTCCACTCCCTAACTGGAGAAGGGGGTGTCTGTGGTGCCCAGCCGGGGTGTCTGTGGTGCCCAGCCTGGGTGCCGGGGACCTGGTTTCCTCCCAGGCAGACGCTGGACCTGACTCCCTTTGCAGGCCAGCTGGAACCACCTGTCCCCAGAGTGTCCACAGTGCCCTGGGCCACCACCTGTCCTTCCTGCAGGGTACATGGCCTGCATTAGGGTCCTTTGGCTCCTCATCCTGGCATTGGGGGCCTCCTCCCTCTTCCCCAGCCCCCGGGGCTTTGACCCCAAGACTGGCTGGGAGAGGCCAGGCAGGCAGCAAGTCTGGTCTCTGGGGACAGAGGATCCCTGGGGAGTGGCTGCTGTTCTGCTCCACAGAAGGAAAAAGAACGTCTGCAGCCTGCCCAGGCCAAAAAAAGAATAAAAAACGTGACAATCTCAGAAAACAATGTCGAAACCTTTGGGAGGGGGCTAACAGGGTCCCATACCCTGCCCAGTACCTTTCCTATCTGCCGCTGCCTCAAATGGCCCCCTCCAAGGCAGGCCAGGCCTCCCAGCCTTGGTGACCCTCACTCCCCACCCACCTCCCTCGCCTAGCCTCTGTTGGAGGGGTGGTCTGGAGGAACCTATCTCCTCCTCAGGGCCCCTTCCTCCAGTCTCTGACGCCCCCACCCCTCCCTTAAAAAACTCGCCATGGCGCCCCACTCACCGGCGACCAGAGGCGAGGTGGGGGGCGGGGGGCCGGATTCGGTCTGGCCCCACCCTGACTGTGGAAGGGGCGTGCTCCGCAGCCGTGGGACTAAGTCAGACGGCAGGGGGTGCTCCCGCGGCGTTCCGTTCCGGAAGGGGGCTGGCGCGGGGCCCCGCTCGGCTGGGACCGGGGGGCGCAGCGCCTCCCCTGCGACTCTCCAAGAGGAGCGGCTGCTGGACCCAACGGGTGGGGCAGACGCCGACGGGGTGTCGTGTCGAGTCCCGCCCCGCCCCTCCCCACCAGGCTCGGGGGGCGGGAGACGCGGAAACCTGGGTTCTTCCGGCCCCGACCTTTGAGCAATCACTTCCCCAGGTTCCGAGCTGCAGAAAAAGGGGAACCCTGCCGCGGTGCCCCCTCCCCCACGCGCGGGGGCTGGGCTCTGGTCCCACGGCAGCCCAGGTCCACGTGCGCGAGACGGGGCAGTGCCCTCGCCGGCTGCGATGCTCCCGCCCGCCCCGCCGCCCGCCGTCCGGCGCCGCGCGCGCACCCACCGCCGCGCTCCCGCGCTTCCCCGCCGCCGCCGCCCGCGCGCTCCGAGGTCCGGCGGGCCGCCGGGGAGGGGGCGCGGGAGCAGTGCGCAGGCGCCTGGCGGCACTTCCCCAAAGCCAGGGGCCGGGACTTCCTTGAGCCGGTAGGCGCGGGCCCGCCCAGCGCGCTGCGCCCCGCCCAGCCCCCCGCTCCCTGCGCCCCGCGCCCCACCCGCCCGCACCGCGGAGCTGAGTGGCCCGGGCCTTGAGGCGTGCAGAGCGAGGCCGGAGCGGGCGCCCGCTCTGCTCAACGTGGCTCTTCTGGCCTTTTCATTCATGCGGGCATCCAGCGCAGGGCAGGAGAGCCCGGGCCCCACGTGCGACTTGGCCTCTGGGGGTAGTTTTGCCCTGCCCGGCCAACCCCTCGCCTGAGTCTCTTCTGTAAAATGAGGTCGAGAGCCTGTCACCGTGTGGTGGAACTTCTCTAGAAAGGAGGGAGATTCCTGTGCTGCAGGATGGGTACTGTGGTGCAGGTTCTTGCATCCAGAGTGATACACAATGTCTGGTGGGATCTGGCCGAATCCTGCCCTGCTGCTCCTTCAAGCTGCCCCAAGATATTCTGAAGCTTAAAGCTCCACTGTCCCCTTTGTCACCAACGCCTTGTCCGTTTGGCACGCTCTCCTGGTCCTTTTATAAGCGGGTACAGATGTGGGCCCAGCATGCTTTGGCCCTATCGGGTTAGCCCTGACCCTGCTCTGGAAATGGTCTGCAGAGTGTTTTTGATCTCCCTGGGCTGCTAGGCTCCTGCCCTGCCTAGTGTAGGCAGGCAACCTGGCCAGCTCCAAGTTTTGGGGTCCTGTGCACAAGTGCACAGTGTGTGTAGGACTCTGAGAAGCAAAGGAAGTGGAGACCTCGCCGGAGCTTTTCATTCCATTGGCAGGTCTGGGCTCCTCTGTATGCCAGGTAGTGCACCAGACACACACTGGCTTGGACCTAATGGCTGGGGGCCCAGGTGGGGGGTGGGGGGCAGACAAGAAATGGCTGGGTAAGTGCTGGGAGGGTGGAGGAGGGCAGGCACTGCATGGTGCTCAGGGAGCCTGACTGAGCCCAGAACAGCTGGGTGGCCATGCTGCCTGCAGTGCTGTGCGCCCTGGTGATTTAACCCAGGAATGCTCTGGCTGCCTTGTTTTTAAAAAAATTTTATAGTTGTTGATGGATCTTTATTTTATTCATTCATTTACATGTGGTGCTGAGAATTGAACCCAGTGCCTCACACATGCTAGGCAAGCGCTCTATCACAGAGCCACAACCCAGCCCCTCTGGCTATCATGTTATTGGGCCAAAGTAGGACAGAGGACAGGAAACCCATTTGGATGGAGGCAGCTGCTGCTTTAGCCTAGACACCAGTCCTGAGGGGTAGTTGTAGGTAAGGACTGGGAGGCCCTGCAGAGATGTCCAGCACCTGGTAAAGGCCACATAACTGGCTGATCCTGCAGTGTCATGGCATGGCCTTTCCACTGTAGGGAAATGCAGGTGTGGGCAGCTGACAGTGTGTGGGGGTCCACATACTTTCCTCCCTCTCGGGTCACTCTGTATCCCCTCTTCCTCCATGTCCTCTGACCCCCTCAGGCCTGATCTCCACTCCCTTGGCCTGTGGCCCTTGGCTCAGAGCATCCCCCTAATCCAGGGAGGAGCCCAGGAGAGCTGGGCATGTGGTGATGGAGGTGGAACTTGAACCCAGGACCCTCTGCTCCAGGGCACAAGTCTCCAGCTCCCTCAAGGCAGCAGTTTATTGGGCCTTAACCTGCGGGCTTGGCTCCCCTGTAGAGCTTCTGCAGGTAGAAGGGTCCTCTTCCCTAGTGGCCTCAGCAGAGCCAGCTCCTTCCTGGCATGGGGATCAAGGGGTGCCTGGCACAGAGCTTGCAGGTCTTCTTAGGGTATAGGGCTTTATCTGTCTCTGGTCCTTTGTCTTCATTGCCCCTACAAAGCACTCATCAGTTTGGGCACTGCCCCAAGTCCCTGAGCAGCCCCATGGTGCCCACCTTCAACATGAAGACATGGAGGTCAGAGAAGTGATGAAATGATACGTGACTTTATCAACCAGACAAGATCCTCCTAGTCACTCAGTACATCCTCAGAGACAAGAGCTTGGCGTGCAAACTGCAGGGAGCTCGACTGGCAGCGCCCAGGGCTGACTGTCATCCTGAGACACAGACTGTTTTCTGAGGCCGACATCAGGATACAGAGATGGTCTCCCCTTCCCTGTTTGCCCCTGGCCAAGCCCACCATCTCCCTGCTTTCTCCTTCCTCTTGCCTGAGCCTGCCACCATCTCTTTGTCTGTCCCAAGGAGGCCTGCTAACTTGTGAGCTCTGCAGAACCTGGGCTTGGATCAAGGCCCAGGGCAGGAAAGGCCCAGAACAGGTGAAGGCTGGCTTTGGTCTGCAGAATGCAACCCGCCATGGGATGACCCACATTGGGGAGGCAGCCCTGGCTGATGGGGGCGCTGGTGCTGAGTCAGACTCTTCCTCCTGCCCTCCTCCAGGCTGGGGGCCTCCCATGTTCCCAGCTCCCAACGCACCCGTTGCCTGATGGGGCAGGCTGGGATCTGGGGGATAGGAGTGTGCCCTTACTTTGACTCCTGCCAGCTCACATCTTACTTTTTCCGGGAAGTCCCACTCCTATGCCCTGCTGTCTAACTTCGAAAGTTGCGAGAGGCAGCGTTTATATTCCCCTTCCCTTCCCTTCCCTGTGGGGGTTCAGGGAGGCCAACAGAAAGACCAGAGAGTCCTGGGAGAAGAACTTTATGTAAGGCCGAGGGTGCGGGGGCACACTTTGGGTCACTGTCATCGCGGGAAGATGCTGCCATCCACGGTCTCCTCCAGGATGGTCTCCACGCGCCTCCGCTGCGGGGAGAGGGACTGGGGTCGGTGTGGGAGGCGGCGCGGGGTCCTCCCACCCCTCCTGGGTTTGCCAGAACCTCTTGCCGATCCAGAGGGTCCGGAATCCGCGTGGGTTTCAGCTGCGGCGGCAGGAGCGTCTCCAGTCTGATGGCGGCGCGCGCTGAGCCCTGCCGCTGGATCAGGAGCGCAATCTCCTCCGCCTGCCGGCCAGAGCGGGCTGAGCGGCGCGGCGCCCCAGCCGTGCCCACCCTCTGCCCACTCCTCGGCCGGCGCTCTTCCCTAGGGGTGCGCCCCCACCCTCGGTTCCCAGCGCACCCGCATTCGGGTGTAGCGCAGCCGCAGCGCGCGGACTCGTCCGCGAGCCTCGGCTGCCTTGAGGACGCCCAGGAGCCGGTTCCAGCGCTCGCTGGGCAGCTCGCTTTGCGTCCAGGCGCGGGGGTTGGGCATGAGGTACTCCAGCTCCACCGACTCGCGCGGGAAGATGGAGGCGGCCGCGCCCACGTCCTTGAGCAGGTCGCCGAAGAGCAGGTGGCGGTGTCGCTGCGTGGGGCTCATGGCGGCCAGCCCCTCCAACGTCAGGGTCCAGCCTGGCTCGCGGGGCTCGGTCGCGGGCACCCGCGTGGCGCGCCCCTCTCGAGGCCCGCCGCCTGCCGCGCTCTTCCCGGCCGGCTCACTGGCGCACTTCGCAGCGGGGGGCGGCATCCCCTGAGGAGGGAAGGGGGCACCCGACCTGTCCGACCTTCCGACGGGCCCACCGCGCGGTCCAGCTCTGTCCCCGCAACGTTTGTCGCGGCTGCCTTCGCTGCGGTACCTTTTGGCCCCAGCGGATTTTTGAGCAGAGGTCGTGGTCAATCCGCTCAGCCCAGTGGTTGATCCACTGCCTCATGCAATCTGAGAGGACTTCCCGGTCCATTTAGTTTTAGGAATTGCCCTTTCTGCCCCACGGAAGGATTGAACTGAGAAAATGCTGAGACGCCCTCCGTCCATCTCAGGCCTACCTAGGGATGGAGACCACGAGGGACTTCCCTGGGTGAGGCCTGGTGGACCTCCATGATCCCACGTCTGCTGTCACGTGTCAGAAAGTATCCCACTGGAGCCCCAGGGCCTGGTGTGGCCAGGAGCAGTGTGTGGGGAGAAGGTGGATGGCCCAGCTGGTCGGACATGTGTGCATGTGTGGCACCAGGTCTGTGCATGTCTGTGTAGGTGTGCGTGTGCATGCGTGCGTGCGTGTGTTTGGGGGAGTCTCTGTAGCTGTGTGCAGGTGTAAGGGTGCGTGCACGTGCATGGAGGCTTACAGCAGAGTGGACGGCTGACTTGCTTCAGGGAACTCCCCAGCCTCCTGCCTTTCCCCTGTTGGGCCAAAGTGCGGGGAGCAAAGCTCAAGGAAGAGGGGCACAGGGGGAAGGAAACAGCCCAGTGTCCTTCCGACCCCAAAGGAAAACCGCCCCATCTCCCTCTCGGGCCAGGTCCTGGCTCACCGAGGGTCGGGAGCAGAGCCAGGGTCCGCCAGCTCTCCCCAAAAGTCCAGGGTTCCCCATCTGCGCCAGCTGGACAGCCGGGCTGCCCAGCCTCTCGTGCTCACACCACTTACTTTTAGGCGGTTCTTTGTGGGAATCTTCAACTCGGCCTGAATTCTTCTCGCTTGTTTACGCGGTTGCCCGGCAACCCGAGCCTCGCCCCACCCCCTGCCCGGTGGGGGTGGGGTGGGGTGGGCCCCTCACAGCCGAAGTGACCGCTGCACTTTCCAGTCGGTACCATTTCCACAGGAACCAATCTCCCGGGTTTCTGGTGGGAGAGGCCTTTGGGGCTAATTTCTGGGCTCGGGAGCCCAACTGCAACAATACTTTTAAGGCTGAGGTCCTTTCCCCTCTACGTTCCCACCAGGCCACCGTAGACCTTGGGACAGAACTCAGGACCCTTCATCCTGCCCCTGGGTGAAAGGTCCTAGATTTTTATAATCCATTTGTCATTTGTTAATTTTATGATACAGTGACAGTTTCGTTTCTCAGTTTATTAATTCTGCAGTGGTTCATGCATACATCAGGTGTTCACATACTCATCCCACAGTTCAATCAGACTAAGATTAGTGCAGGTTTAATCCAGGGTCTCTTTGTATCTGCATGACTTCCAGGTTCTACCATAACCTGTTCCTAGGTGGGCAGGTGTTGCCTTCTGGAGTTCAGAGCCAGAGCTCCACAGGTGTACCTTCCTGTCCGAGGGGATGCACCTCTGAGCACCCCAGGGGCCTTCTGCATGCTGCCCCACCTTCTGTGTGTGCCTGGACTTCAGCACTGACCTGGTCTGCAGAGGAGGAAGGCACTGTGCAGAGGACCTGGGGAGGCTTCCCTTGGTCCCTCCTCTGGGAGGATGGAGGACAGGGAGCTAGAGAAAGTTCTGTCCTGTGGGAAGGGACTTGTAGCTTTCCCATCGTACAGATAAGGAACATCCATGCTCCCTTCCCCTTCTCCAGCAAGGAACCTCAGAGGGCGTAGTGCCATTCTGGGTTCAGCAGAGGCCTGTGTTTCTGCTGGGAGGAAGGATCTGCAGTCTGGGGCTCAGCCACTGTTAAACAAACTTCAAAATCAAATTATGAATTTTGTTAAATGCCTATAAAATGAAACATCAAATTGAAAAACTGCAACTCAAAACTTTTGTGTTGTACATATATATATATTTTTTTTTTGTGGTGCTGTTTGTGACTTGAACCTGGGGCCTCATGTGTGCTAGGCAAGCTCTCTGTTGTTGAGTGTCATACATACACACATATATACATTTTATAAACCTGATGTCATAAGGCCAAAGTGATTTGTTTTGATGAACACAGAATTGTTAAAATCTTTTTGCTTTTTAAAAATCACAAGTGACTGAGTGTGGCTTGGTGATTGAATGCCCCCATGTGGCCTATGCCCAGGACAGAGCTGGCCAAGTGGGGAAGGGGAGGTAGGAGGAGGAGGACTCTCTGCTGGGGCACTAGGGCTGGTGCCAGGGAGGTGTGTGGGCCCTTTGTAGGTGCTGTGTGCATTCTGGCACCACCTCTGCCCAGATGCAGGTGACACCCCAGCATGGCCTGGTTGGCTCCACAGCAACCTGTGGGCATGCGTTCTGTTCTCATGTGACTTTCGTGTCTTGGGCTGACCATGGTGTCCCTGCATGCTTTGCTTTGCCTGTGTATGACATGTGCATACTCCCACATAACATGTCCCCTGCTGACCCTTGTGTGAGGTATGTGTTCTGTGTCAGATCCTTGTTCTGCCTGAACCCCTCTTGAGGGTCAACTGAGTTCTGGTCAGGGTCAAGAGAAGTTTGCACTGCTGGTTCCCCTTTGTGGGTAAGTAGTCTGCATCCCATTTGCTGGTATGTGTCCCTATGTGTCCCCCAAATGTCCATGTGTTCCCGAGTCTCAGCTGCAGAGGGGATGCAGAGACAAGTCCCAGGGGATGGCTTGGGATGCTGAGTCCTGGGGCTTCTGCTTGCTTTGGGCTCTCCTGATTCCACAGGTATCCTAGCAACACTGCTGCCAGTTGCCTAGCAACCAGGTCCCCATCTTTGGAGAAGAAGTAGGGTCTGGCTGTGTGGAGGGAGGTCGGGCTGTACTTTACAGCCTAGCCTATGAGGAAGAACAACCCCGTGACTGGGTAGGGGCTGGAGATTCAGTGCAGGGGTCACCCACATGGACTTGACCAGTGACCTTTCATCTCAGTGTGCTTGTGACTTCTGTGCTGGCAAGGAGGCAGGTCCACGGGAAAGATTTAGCTGTATGAATGCCAGGGCCCATCTGTGGGACCCAACTGAGAAGGTGCCCTTGGCGTGGCTCCAAGTGACAAGCAGACCTGGGCTTTCCCAACCTGTCAGGTGGACAGGAGTCTCACACTTGTGAGGTTTCACACTCTCGTCTGCTGGAGAGATGTGCATGGCAGCAGCCCTGTGTGCCGGGGAATGTGCTTAGTTGTTCAGGCGTGGTGCACAGTAGGAGCAAGCAACACAGTAGGTGTGGTTTCGGCACTGGGTACTGGGTCCAGGCACTTTCCCGCTCGTTTATGACAAGGCTCTGAACTCTGAGAACTGGCTGGGCTGGGCACTGCTGCCTGCCTGCCACCTGGGGCTCTGCCACCCGTGGGAGCCGTCTGGGGGGTGCTGCTCTGGGCAGGGAGCCATCCCAGGCCGTGCCTGCATGTGTTGGGGTCCCATGCCTGCTAGTGGGTCTGTCTGTGTGGCCCTGCCTGGGTCTCTGTTCCCGAGTCGTTCTCACCTGTGTCTGAGTTCTGGTCACATCTGCATCTGTGTCTGGCACAGCCATGTTCTGTCTCCTGGCCGGTGCGTGTGTCTGTCAGGTCTGTGGGTCTGTCTCTTCACGTGTGCCCTGATCTCCTGTCTGTTTGCATGTGGTCTGGGGCGCAGGTGGCCCTGGGCGGCGGTCCTCCTTCCAGAACCCCCTCCTCCCGCCTGCGCAGCCCCTCCCGCTCTGGAGCAGCAGCCTCCTCCCCCTCCCCCAGCCCCTGGCTGCCGCGCTGGCTGCACTCGCCCTGCGCGCTGCGTCTAGTCTGGCGTCTGCTGAGAGGTGGCAGCAGAGCTGCAGCCCATCCAGACCCTGCGCTGAGGCAAGGAGCGGCGACCCAGCCCCACTCTGCTCCAGCCTCTCCCTCCATCTGCTTGGAGCTGGGGTCTCCTCAGTCCCCATTCCCAAGGAAGTCGAGGAGGTAGGCCTGAGCTGCTGGAGGTAAGTCGGGGGATCTGCTGAGGCTGCTCTGCAGAGCTGGGAGGGGCAGGAGGAGGCCGTTCTCAGGTTTTCTGGGGCATGTCTCAGGAGCACTAGTGTCCGTGTGTGCATGAGGGTGGTTTGGGTATTTCTTCGTTCATATGTGTGCGTCACATCACCTGTGAACACATGTGACTGTCCCCAAGTCCCTGTGGGCGATGTGTGTCCCCTGCTGGAGTCTGCCAATCAACCCTGAGGTGCCCTTGTGGGCGTGTGTCTCTGTGTTGTGTCCCTGTCTGGGCACATGCCTTCATGCCCCCTGTGTGTCTGCGTGTGCACACAGCCTGTGTCCTTACGTGTGTGCACGTGTGCCTCAGTCACTGGGGGTCTGCGTGCCTACTTGGGCTGCACCTGCTGTGCTGAGTCCGTGTGGGTGTATGCCCTGCACTGTGGTCACTTGTTTCTGTACCCGGTTCCAGGTGTTACACAGAGTGATTTTTCAGGGCAGCAAAATGGAGTCCCTTTTTCCTGGCCCGCTCTGGGAGGTCCTCTACAGCAGCCACCTTCAGGAAAACCTGTCCCTCCTGAGTTCCAACCACAGTGTGCTGCCCCCCCACCTGCTGCTCAATGCCAGCCATGGCTCCTTCCTGCCCCTTGGGCTCAAGGTCACCATCGTGGGGCTTTACCTGGCTGTGTGCATTGGGGGGCTGCTGGGGAATTGCCTCGTCATGTACGTCATCCTCAGGTAGGCTGGGCCCCACAGGGTGTGTGTCTGTGAGTCCTGCACAGTTGCAGAGTGGGAAACTAAGACAGGAGGCTGTTCGGGATGGACCTGAGGAGATGGAGATTTCTTGCCTCCCCATTAAATTCCTTTTCTCCCTGCCCAGTGAGCAGGCCCATCCTGAGGCCCTGGCTGCTTATCCCTTCCCCAGCCCATCTGCCCAGGTAGTGACATCACCACCCAGATCCTGGTCTGAGCTGTGTCCAGCCACCTCTGACCTCAGGAGTTGGCCTCCGAGGTGCTTGCCAGCCTCTCCCACCTGTCTCAGGAGGTGCAGGGCTGGTTCTGGGATGACCTGAAGCCCCCCTCTGACTGAGCTAGGATTTGCTGCTGCCCAGAGATGGGGGAGCTTGGGGGCCACAGGAGGTGCTGGTGCTGGGTGGTTGGGTGGTAGAACAGCTGGGGGTGTGTGGGGGCACTGTGGGGGCATCATGGGGCCACCCTATGGAGGGCAGCAGGGGGTAATGTCCAGTGGAGCCCTGGGCACACATGCAGGCAGAAGGGCGGGATCCCCGGGCTGGGGAGATGAGTGACCTGTGTTCCTCCAGATGGGAGAGGGTTGAGTGGACTGCAGACAGTAGGTGGCGTCTCCAGGAGCCCTGGGGGACTTGAGCAGGACGTCGTGAAACAAGCAAGGTTCTTCCTGGTTCAGGACGTTCTTTCCGACGAGATGAGAGGGAGAGAGGACGCGAGAGAGGGAGGGAGGATGCGAGTGAGGGAGCGAGAGGGCGGGAGAGAGAGGGAGGCGAGAGGCGAGATGCGTGGGCGAGAGAGAGGAGGGCGAGAGGCGCGAGAGACGGCGGGCTAGGGAGGAGGGCGGGCGAGGGCGAGAGGAGCGAGAGTGAGGCGGAGCGAGGGAGAGCGGAGCGGGAGGGAGGGCGGGAGAGGGAGAGAGGGAGAGACGGGAGGAGGCGGGAGGGAGGGCTGAGAGGTGAGGAGGGCGGGATGAGAGAGAGGAGGGAGAGAGGGCGGGCGCGGAGAGAGGGAAGAGAGAGGGAGGGGACGCAGAGGGAGAGAAGAGAGAGGAGAGGGGAGAGAGGAGATGCGGGAGGCGTGAGAGAGCGGAGAGAGAGCGAGAGGGAGAGAGAGAGCGAGAGGGATGAGAGGCGAGGAGCGAGGGATGAGAGATAGAAGGGAGTGGAGAGAGGGAGGAGAAGATGAGAGAGGAGAGGAGAGAGGGGAGCAGAGAGGGAGGGAGAGGAGACGAGAGGCGAGGGAGAGAGGGAAGAGAGAGAGAGAGAGGAGAGAGGGCGAGAGGGAGAGAGGCTGGGACGGGAGAGGAGGCGAGAGAATGAGAAGAGGAAGCGGGAGTAGGAGGAGGAGAGAGGGAGAGAGCGAGGGAGGGGAGAGGAGGAGAGAGGGAGAGAAGAAAGATTTGAGAGAGGAGAAGGAGAGCGAGAGGGAGGGAGAGAGGGAGAGAGGGAGGGGCGGGAAGATGAGAGGAGGAGGAAGAGAGAGAGAGGGAGACGAGAGGAGAGGGGAACGGAAGGGGGAAAGGGGGAGGGAGAGGGAAGAGAGGTAGGGGAGAGAGAGGAGAGAAAGAAGAGAGGAGAGAAGGAGGAGAGGAGGGAGGAGAGGAAGGAGAGAGGTGAGAGAGGGAGGAGGGGTATGGAGAGAAGGAGAGGGGAAGAGAGAAGAGGGAGAGAGAGAGGGGAGGAGAGAGAGGAGGAAGAGGATGGACGATGAGGCGAGAGGAGAGGAAGGATGAGAGGGAAGGATGGGAGAGAGAGGAGGAGAGAAGGAGGAGAGGCGAGAGGGACCGGGAGTGAGGTGAGAGAGAGGAGAAGGAGGAGAGGAGGAGATGAGAGGGAGAGAGAGCGAGGAGATGAGCTGAGATGAGAGATGGGATGCGTAGGAGAGGAGAGGGAGAGAGAGAGGGAGATGAGAAGGACGGAGGAGAGAGAGAGGAGAGAGAGGAGAAGAGAGAGGGAGGAGAAGAGAGAGAGAAGAGAGGAGGAGCGAGAGAAGAGAGGGAGACGAGAGAGAGGAGGGAGATAGGCGAGAGGTATACGAGAGAGGATGAGAGGCAGAGGAGAGGGAGAGGAGAGAAGAGGAGGGAGAGAAGGAGAGAGGGAGAGAGAGGGAGAGAGACAGAGCGAGAGAAGGAGGGACGGAGAGGAGGAGAGAGAGAGCGAGAGAAGGAGGAGGGAGAGAGAAGGAGGGAGGAGAGAGAGAGAGGGAGAGGAAGGAGAGAGGGAAGGGAGATGAGAGATGAGGGAGGAGAAGGAGAAGGAGACGAGAGGGAGGAGATGAGCGAGGGAGAGAGTAGAGGGAGAGGCGAGGGAGAGAGCGAGAGGGGAGAGCAGCGATTGAGAGAGGAAGAGAGAGAGAGAGGGAGAGAAGAAGAGAGAGAGGGAGACGCCGAGGGGAGGGAGCAGGATGGAGGAGAGCGGGAGGAGGGAGCGGAGAGAGGGGATGGAGAGAGAGAGGAGGGACGAGAAGAGAGAGCGGAGTGGAGAGAAGAGGAGAGGGAGGAGTAGATGAGAGAGAGTGGAGAGGAGAAGGAGGAGAGGGAGTAGAGAGGGAGAGAGCGGAGAGGGAGGCGGATGAGAGAGAGAGGGAGAGGGAGGAGACGGGCACCGCGCCGAATGAGGAAAAGAGGAGCGAGAGCGGAGAAGAGGAGAGGGAGAGCGGGAGACCGAGGGAGGGAGAGAGGAGCTAGGGAGAAGGAGAGAGGGAGAGGACGGGGAGGAGAGAGAGAGGGAGAGAGAGGAGGGGAGGAAGAGAGAGGGAGTGAGACGAGAGAGAGAGGAGTGGAGAGGAGAGAGAGAGAGAGAGACGAGAGAGGTGAGGGAGAGAGAGGAGGGCTGGAGAAGGAGAGCGAGAAGAGGAGAGAGGAAGACAGGACTGACGAGAGAGGGGGCGGAGAGAGAAGGACGAGAATAGGGATGCTTGGAGGAGAGAGGTAGAGAGGGGCAGAGAGAGAGCAGAATGAAGGGAAGAGACGAGGAGGAGAGGAGGGGAGAGAGAGGAGGGAGAGAGGGAGAAGGAGAGGAGGAGAGAGAGAGAGGGATGAGAGAGAGAGGGAGGGAGAGAGAGAAGGAGGAGTGACGACGGATGAGAGAGAGAGGGAGAGAGAGGAGAGGGAGAGGAAGAGAATGAGAGGAGGCTTGAGAGAGGAGAGAGAGAGGAGGGAGGAGAGGAGCATGAGACGAGGGAGAGAGAGGAGAGGGAGAGGAGAGAGGAGGCAGAGAGAGAGAGGGAGAGAGAGGAGAGGGAGGGAGAGGAGAGAGGGAGAGAAGGAGAGAGAGGGAGGACGCGGAGAGACGAGACGATGGCGAGAGAAGGGAGAGAGGAGAGAGGAGAGAGAGAAGGAGGAGGAGGAGAGGAAGGGAGAGAGGAGGAGGGAGAGAGAGGTGAGGAGAAGGAGAGAGAGGAGAGAGGGCAGGAGAGAGGAGGAGATGAGAGGAGAGAGGGAGCAGATTGAGGAGAGAGAGGAGGAGAGGAGAGAGGGAGAGAGGATGGAGAGAGAGAGGGAGAGAGGAGACGGAGAGAGAGGAGAGGGAGAGAGAGAAGGGGGAGAGAAGGAGGAAGAGGAGGGAGAAGGGGGGAGAGAGAGAGAGGGAGGAGAGAGAGAGAGGGAGAGAAGGAGAGAGGGAGGGAGGAGAGAGAGAGTGTTGAGGAGAAGGACGAGAGAGGGAGAGAGAGGAGAGGAGAGAGAGAGGGAGAGGATAGAGAGGGAGTGAGAGGGAGAGAGAATGAGGAGAGAGAGGGAGGGAGAGATGAGGGAGAGGAGAGAGGGAGAGAGAGAGGGTAGGGAGAGAGAGCTGGAGAGCGAGGAGAGAGAGAGGGAGAGAGAGGAGAGGGGAGGGAGGAGAGAGAGGAGGGAGACGAAGAGAGAAGGGAGGAGAAGGAGGAGGGAGAGAAGGAGAGGGAGGGAGAGCGGAGAGAGAGAGAGCGGGGGAAGAGAGGGAGTGTTTGAGGTGTGAGGAGTGAGGAGGGAGGAGAGAGGGAGAGGGAGAGAGGAGAGAGATGAGAGAGGGAGAGAGGGAGGAGGGAGAGAGGGAGAGAGGAGAGAGGAGAGAGACGAGAGGAAGAGAGAGAGGAAGAGAGATGAGAGGGAGAGGAGAGAGAGAAGATGAGAGAAGGATATCGAGAGGAGAGCGAGGGAGAGAGAGAGAGAGAGAGGAGCGGGAGAGAGAGAGGAGGGAGAGAGGTGAGAGAGGAGAGGACGAGTAGATGGAAGAGAGGAGAGGGAGGGAGAGAGGAGAGAGGGAGGCGAGAGGAGGAGAGGAGAGAGAGGCAGAGAGAGAGAGGTGGAGGAAGAGATGAGGGACGGGAGAGGAGAGAGAGGAGGAGAGTGAGAGAGGAGACGAGGGAGGAGAGAGAGAGAGGATGGAGAAGCGAGAGGAGAGAGGGCGAGAAGAGAGGGAGGAGATGAGGAGGAGGCGATGAGGAGGCGAGAGAGAGAGGAGGAGAGAGGAGGGAGAGGGGGAGAGAGGAGAGAGGAGAGGGATGGAGGAGGAGCGAGAGGAAGAGAGAGAGAGAGGGGCGAAGAGGAGGAGGAGAGATGAGGGAGGGAGACGGAGAAGAGGAGAGGAGGGAGAGAAGGAGAGAGGGACGAGAGGGAGAGAGAGGGCGTAGAGAGAGGGAGGCATAGAGAGAGAGGAAGAGAGAGAGGAGAGGGAGAGGAGAGGCGGAGAGAAGGAGAGAGAGTGAGGGGAGCGAGGGAGAGGGAGGAGGGAGATGAGAGAGGGAGGGAGAGAGGGAGAGAGGGAGAGAGGGAGAGAGGGAGAGAGAGAGGGGAGGGAGAGAGGGAGAGGAGAGAGGAGAGGCAGAGAGAGAGAGGAGAGAGGGAGGGGAGAGAGGTGAGGGAGAGAGGGAGAGAGGAAGAGGGAGGA